>NC_135712.1:75996355-76711357 GCF_964656455.1 Halichoerus grypus
CAGTCATCCTATCCTCCTGGCATGTGGATTATCTTTGTGATTTTTAGTATTTCTCCTTCCAGCATTCTTTTGCCTGAAATGCCTTTCTTCTGAGTGGCATTTAGGACCAGATCTGATATTTGTGTTGTGTATAAGAACTTAATTATTTTACTTTTCAATTTCCTGTCATGTAATGATTGTCTTGGCAAAAACTCTTCGTAAATCAGAAGGAAGGACATGCCATAACAGTGGATTCCTTGGTACTTTCCTCTTCTGGCCACAGTATTGTTTGTGATCCAAGCAAGAAGCTTTACACTAATATTATAAGCAGCTTCAGTTCCTGGGAAACCCGCGGCCCATGGAACATGTGTTTTGATTCAGCAATTCTTTATGCTGGAATCTTATGAGAAGTGTGTGGGTAGGGTGCATGTGTGCCCCAGGTGTTTACAAGGAGCTGGTTATGGAAGGCGAGTGTCTCCATTTTGCTGTTTACTTAAATCAAGTAAAAATGTATCTTGGCTTCCAAAATAGCTCTCAAATACAGTAAAAAAAAAAAAATACTTTTGATTCTTCTTAGAAAGAGGTTATTGTCATTTTAGCAGAGATTGGTTATGGCAAGGGTATAAATATTAACAAATTAAAATTGAATGTTTTAGAAATCTCTAGAGTTAGTAATGATTGGTAATGTAAGTTTTCAACCCTGAGCATCATAAGACTGAGCTTAGGTATCAATTTGATAGTGAGATACAGAACCTTTCCATCATGTCAGCCACTTTTAAAGACCATCAAGAAGTAAATTGTTCCAGCTTCCTGGTTAGAGATATCATCATTCACACTTTACATAATAGAAACTTGATCCCAAAGAATAATAAGTAGCTTACCCAAGATAGCATGGTTTGTTACAATGTAAATACTATTTATACATGGAAAAATAATTGTTACATGTAAACACTGTCAATAAGATAATGATCTTTACCTGAAGGAGGAAATAAATCTAGAATTAATCAAACTCATTAACCAGAGTAGTTTCGGCTCATTTTTCTTTAAATCTGTGCCTTTATACCACAATGATAGTGTCATGTTTTTATTCTTTAAGAAACATACTGGCATAATCTCCTGAAGCTGACTATATCGTGATTTAGTACACCAATGACAATAACAGGAAATGAGAAAATTAGTGGAATCTTGAGAAATACTACATTAAATTATTGTCTGCTATTTTACAACATGACAATTTAATAGTTTTGAACACTGGTGATATCTCTGAATATGAAACTACCTTGTTCCAAAGTAACATCTCAAAGGTTATTTTGTTTTGTTCTAAGAAAATGGCATTTATATCCCCCACCCCGAGGCCAGTCACTGGGGATACAAATGTTACTTATCCAGCCGTGATAATCTTTGAGAAATTCATTACTTATCTTCCAAATTCACCTGTTTTTTTCTGCAGCTTGATGACTGGAGTATAAAGCTGTTGACTATTACCAAAGTATATTGTAAGCCATTTTAATTATAAATGGCTTAACATTAAGGATAATACATATGATTGTTATTTCAGAATCAAAATACTCTGTTAGTGAGGATTAAAGATGTATTAGTTCTGCTAAACCTATTCAACCAGATCATTAATTATTTTTCCAGAGGATTTGAAGTTCATATTGAAAACATAAATTGTGAGAGCTGGAGGGCTTCTTACTCATCATGCAGCCAGGCGTTTGTTTCTCTGGAGTGGAAATTGTGTTGGTTACCTGCAGAAACATCATCGGAACTGGGGTCTTGTGACTCCTAGTTCATTGTTATCTTTCCCATACATTATTGAAATATACGTGGCCTTCAATCATTCTTCTTCTCTTGTTGGCCTAGGCACGATTTTTACATGTTCTAAAACGTTCTCCACCAGGTACTTTGCAAGCCACCCGCGCTTTGATGGTGATTGGCATCCTGCTGGGACTTATAGCCATCTTTGTGGCCACAATTGGCATGAAGTGTATGAAGTGCTTGGAAGACGATGAGGTGCAGAAGATGCGGATGGCTGTCATTGGGGGAGTGATATTTCTTATTGCAGGTAAGAGAGGCCCTGCCTCCTTCACCTCACTAATCTGTCTCTGGTACGGGTAAAGACCTAGGTTTGAGTTTCCTTAGATTTTGTTGGATTTGTTGCGCTTGGGTTGATTTTTTCAGTTCCTTTAAAATCTTGAAGACATAAAAACCTTAAGTCTAATTGACTTTCACATTCTCAAGTAGGATCCAAATGGAAATTTGAGATCTGTGTTCATGGTGGGCAGGTCTATTCATTGAGGTTCCAGGTGTCAGCTGATTTGCTAGAAGCAGTCTCCCAGGTGAAGAGAGATATTTTTTATTTAGCAAGCATTTGGGAACAATTCTGTAAGATTCAAAAAATTTCTGGAGTGTCTCCATAGACATTATGTGGCAAAGATGGGGAGTTATGACAGAGAACATAAAGAATGTGTGAATCAAACAGGTCTATGGGGAATGGATGGAACTGGGATTCTTGGAGAAAAATGAGGACAGCATTCCAGACAGACAGATCTGATTCCACATAAACAGGATGTACTATAGACAAGTGAAAAGAAAGGCCAAATGGAGTGGAGGTAGAGGTTGGAATGGCAGGAAATTAGGTTAGATGAGTTAAGAAAGAGAAAACCTTGATAAAGGAATGAAGTTATGTTTTCCATGGAAAATACATACATGTTTGTTGCTTCATTCAAGTGTTGATTGAGGAGTTACATATGTGACCTTTGAGAAAATGAGTACCAGGAAAAGACATGGATAGTTCCATTATGAAACCCTATTATAAGGACTATATTAAATAAGGTAGTGTGTATGTGTGCAGACAAAATAGTATGTGTGTGTAAACACATAAAATAATAGACTACTATATACATTATATATAACATATATGCAGTATATGGTGTATGCAGCCTATTGTTTTTGAAAATGAGACCAGTGATACAATCTACCATTGGGAAGAGCTAGAATTAGAATTTCTTTTCTCATTTTCTCTTTGGAAAAAGACTTGCTAGGAGCCTTTAGCCCAGCATCATATGTGGACTTAACCAATAATGAAGGAAGAGAGTCTGGCTTTGCTGGAGATTTGGTTAAAGGGATCAGTCTTTCAGTTTATTCAAATTAGCTCCTGTCAGAAAAAGCACGAATGGCATTTTATTCCCAATAGTTTGATCCCAAAGGCTGTGAATAAACATACTGCATAGCACCCTTCCTTTGCTTGCCTTCTTGTAACTCCTGTAAATGACTGCAGCACCCCCACGTCCCTTTCAGGGACTTCCTAGGGAGTAAGGGTGGCAAGTTCCAGCACATTCTTATGGTGTATCTGAGCAGCCAAAAGCAATAGTGTTTTCTGTCAAGTATTAGAGGCAATTAGATTGGACCAGTTTTTTTGGGGGGGTGGGGGAGGGAAAGAGGAAGTAGCATGGAAATATTTAATCTGTTTATATTGATGGTTTTGTATAATTACTATACAAAGAAGTTATTTAATTTCCTTGGATAAGAAATATTGAGATATTTTACACTTCTTATAAATGATAGAAGTAATTATGTTGACTAGTTTCTGTGGTATTACTGAAATATGAAATCTGTGGGAAATTGAGAGGTTGCTGTGCAAATTGATCTGGTGGGGCCCCTCACCACATCTCCAGGCAGTACGTCGCATGTCTGGCCAGGGGGGCAGTAGGATTTGGGGGGTCTGGTCCACACTGAGACAGGTCCTGCTCTTCCCTGCTATCTAGTTGTTTACTTCCCTTCTGGTCCTGCAGAAATGTAAATTTTGAATTTTGGTCAAGAAAAATGTAGAAGGGTTTACATCTTCCCTTTTGTAAGTGACTCTGTGTATACTAATAAGGACACTGGTTTTATTAAAAGTAGTTTAGTACACTGATGTGTAACAATATCTTTGAAGGAGCTCTTATTGACATCAACCTGTTGAATTGTTTTGGAAAAAAGCATTATGTGTGCCCGTGACCTTGGACTCTAAGTGAATAAGGTGACGTGAAGAGTATAAACCATGCCCAGCTTCAACCTAATATTTTTGTCTGTCTTAATAGAATATTTGGAATAAATCATGTCTGAATCTCTAATCTCCCTAAGTTAAAATTGTCTGAATTGAAACTGACTAAATTAAAAATGTCAACACTATTGATGGGATTTAATTCTTGTAAAATGCTTATAAATTTAATGTGCTGTATATTTATACTTATTGTTCCATAGTGATTAACCATCTTTTGTTTCGAATTTCTGTAGGTCTGGCTGTTTTAGTTGCCACAGCATGGTATGGCAATAAAATTGTTCAAGAATTTTATGACCCCATGACCCCAGTCAATGCCAGGTAATGCTATTCATGCATAAAACTATTTTATTATTTATTTCTCAAAGAAAATACCCTATTTATCTCCTACAAAGTTCAGCTAGTGCCATAACTTCTCGGATTTGCTTTGTAGAACTTTGTGAAATTTTAGTCAAACTTGAAAATAATCTGAAAGGCCTGTGACTCATGTTAAAATGAGTTTGATAATTGCTTTAACAGCCTATATTGATGACAAAATGCACTTAAAAGTAGAAAATTCTCAATCTCTGTACTTTCCAACTGTATACTGGACCTTTTTCCTGGTTCATTTTTTTAAATATCAATAAAGATGTTAACATACTTAAAATTTCCTTTTTGAGGTATGTCCCAATACTTCCAACACTTAATTAAGTGATTTTTTTTGTAACTTAACACACGGTTTATGATTGATTGGAAAAAAATAATACTACTCTAGGGGTTAATGAATATAACTTCATTCCCAATAGTTTAATTTTATTTAGGAAAACATAATTTTACTTATTTATGAAAAAAACAAGTTGAGATGCCACTTTGAAATTTTATGTTCCATCACAACTATAAAATTGGCTTTGCTAAAGTCATTTTTATTTATATTGTGAGTTGTAGAAATAAAAGAGCTGATTCTGGGCTCTCATGTAACAACACTCTTTGATCAGGGTCAAGGCTCTTTGTCTCACTGTGTTCACATCATTAAAGCCTAACAACTTCATTCAGAGTCAGGACGTTAAGGCATAATTATTGTTTGTTGAGTGCTGGCATGAATGGATGCAGAATCTCCGTGGCCAGAGAGATAAGGTGTGCTTCTCTTCATATAATCACCCACACTAGGAAAACATATACTACAGTGATTGTGATCGTGTTGGAGCCTTAGATCTATAAGACTTGCAACGTAGGGACAGTAACTGCAAGAGGTCAATAGGCTAATTTTTTACCAGTAAAAATTATCAAGTGAAAGCACTTTATAAATTGCTTGGTACTGTTTATGTGTTATTTACATTGTCTCTCATGATCCTGAAAGCAATCCAGTGAGGCAGGTGGGATTATCTTGCTTTAAGAGAAGCAGAAATTTAAGGTTGGGAGGTGAAGTTACTAGCCAAGAGTGCAGCAGTAGAGAGTTTGCATCAGGACTCAAGGCTAGGCCTGCTCCGCCCTATTGTCTGCCATCATTCACAGAGCCTCTCCCCAGAAGTTTGGCTCCATACACTGTATCAGCTTAATCTAGAATGGTCCATGGATTGTTTAGAAGTCTTTTTTTACGAAACCATACATTTCTGATTTCCGTGTACCTAGGATCAACTATTGAAAATTCTAATAGTCTCCATCACTTGCCAGCAATTTTCTTTATAGGATATGGTTGCTACTTGGCAATAGCATAATTGTTAAGTTTTAGCCTGGGAATCATGGTCCAAACCCAGCTTCTAAAATACAGAAACATGTTTCACAAGTCTCCTGCATGTGGTAAAGTCTTTGGAAATATTTGTGTGATTACCCTGGTGTTGCGGGCCATATGGTCTGAGTTACTATTGCAAAGTGTCTACAACTGCAACGTAAACATTCTGGTATGTCTGTGTTCATGAACCTTAGAGTACTTCCCCCAGGGGATCAGAGGGGATTTTTTTTTCCCAGTGGAAAAAAAATATAATGAATATGATATTGATTTCCTTCCTTAATTATATTACAAAAGTCCCCAATGATTCATTGATGAAACAAATGCGTTGTCTTTTCAGGTATGAATTTGGTCAGGCTCTCTTCACTGGGTGGGCTGCGGCTTCTCTCTGCCTTCTGGGAGGTGCCCTACTTTGCTGCTCCTGTCCCCGAAAAACAACATCTTACCCAACACCACGGCCCTATCCAAAACCTGCACCTTCCAGTGGGAAAGACTACGTGTGACACAGAAGCAAAAGGAGACAACACTGTTGAAACAAATAGAAAATGGACATTGAAATACTGTCATTGACATTAGGACCTTAGACTTTTGACTATTGGAGTCTGAACTGTGGTATTGCAAAAAACAACAACAACAAACAAATGCAAAAAAAAAAAAAAAAACATATTTTTTTAAAATATGCTTTGCTAAAAATGGCTTAGTCTTATTTTATCTCCTTTCCTCAATAGGGGAGGGAAGCCTTTTCCGTTTTTATTACTGCTTCCCACTGAGTAATCATCTCAAATGTGGGGAGAGGGGGCCCCTTAAATATATATATAGATATGTACATATATATGTTTTTCTATAAAAAGCTAGATAGCAAAAGCTCTTATCATTATGTTGGTACCAGTATACTTAAAATATATCTAAAAAAAAGAAAAATATATTTAATTCTATATTGATTAAGAAAGTTTATTTGGTATATTTTCCTCTTCTATATGGACACATGTATAATAGGTGGAATTTCATTTTCCCTCTTTCATGAGCTTTTAGTGTCTTTGACAAAAGACCTAATCTGCTTTACCAAGTATGAACTTTTTCAGTTCTTCACATGTGCCCTTTTCATGTGCTTCTTTGATAGTATTTTGATTATGATCTTATAGCCTGTGCTTTCATCATCCTTTGTGCCTTCTTTTTTAAGAGGCTGAGCTTAAATCTTGAATCTGATAACACATTTCATATGCCTAAAATAAAATTCCTAGAGTCAGGAAGAATCTCTTACAAATCAGAACTTTGGGAGCATGTCTTTCTGCAAGACCAGATGATATATTCCTGTTGACCTTCCCACATGATTTCTGTACTCTGACCTACAACGCTCTTGTTTGCTTTGAAAATATTTATCTGATTCAGTTGCTGTATGCTGCTTTCACAAGTGTTGTAACACAACTGTATTGATTGAATTTTTAAGCTACTTATTCACAGTTGTATATCCCCTCAAACTATCCTTTTCTCCCTCTCAATTGTATTGTTTTCTCATATGTAATTATCGTATAGTTTACCTCTTTCTAGAGAAAAAATGGCTCATATATCTGTTTGTCTGAATGAAGTACTAGACTTCCTGTAGTGATAATCTGATGACAGATATTCTCTCTCTAGCTGTAAGCAAGTCACTTAATCTTTCTCCTCTTTTCCCATCTGTCAAAATGAGATAATGATACTTAACCAGCTAGTAGAGGCAGTGTGAGTATTAATTAGTTGATATTATGCTCATTCTTTGAACATGAACTATGCCTAAGTAGTGTTTTTATTTGTTCAGTTGGCTGTTAAGTCACTGAATCAAGCCTATGCACACGTTTTTATATCGGTCAGCACCCTCCTTTCTTCATGGCCCATTTCCTTTCTATGAGCTGTGTCTAAGATGCTTTTGGTTCTCTGTTCCATTTTAACAATTGCTCTTAGTTTTCCGGTCTAAGAAATTGCTCCTTCACTTGAGCAAGATGATGTAATGGAAAGGTGTTGGCTTTGGTGTCTGGAGACCTGATTGGAGTCTTGGTGCTATCAATTACTGTGTGAGTTTGGGCAAGGCACTTGCAATGCCCTAGATTTAGTGCCTCATCTGTAAAAAGGTGATTGTAATTCCTGACCTGCCTACCTCACAGGGCTGTTGTGGGGATCCAGTAAGATGGGATACATGTAAATGTGGTTTTATAAGGTAAAAAAAAATATATATATATACTGTACTGGGGAAAGAATTAAGGATTTAAATGCATTGGTTTTTGGATTGCTTTTCAAATTCCTGAAAAGAGAGAAATTCTAAGAAATGGGTTTCTTGCCTTAATCTCTCACATGATGGGACACTAAAGTGAAATTCTGCTTACTAAATGAAAAAGATTCTAAGGAAGTCTTCGATTTCTTCAGTCAATATGGCCTGGTGCTTTTTGTGGCTAGGCTTTTCTCCTTTCAGTAATGCAGACTTGACTTAGGACAAGTTTGCAGATGTAATGGGTAAAACAGAAGCGTAAGCATCAGCAAAGCCAAAGTACGAAAGATTTTTTTGAATTATAATCATTTGCAAGGGTGTACAAGGTGAGTTTCTGTTAAGTGATGTTATCAGAGGTGTTGCTATTAGCTGGCAGCACTGCTCAAACAGGTAGTTTGGGAATAGTAATTCATAGTGAAACCACATTGGGGGGGTTATCCGAAGGACCGTATCGTATGAAGTTATGAACCAATAAAGTTTAGTATGTCTCCCAAACCTGAAACTCTATGTTCTTAGAAGGTATAATTCAAAGAGCCTTTGCTACATACACAGGGTCTAATAATGTCTGAGTGTAAATGCGTGGTGGTTACTGCTTGCTAAACTCTACAGAGAAATTGATAATCCAAAATGGCCAACAGAATTGGTACACCAGAATTTATCCAATTTTGATGTTTTTGTACTCTGCTTCTGTGCCTGAAAACAGACAAATAGATATTTTGGAGTTTTGTAATGGGAATTTGTATAAAGCATTACTCTTTTTCAGTAAATTGTGTTTTTTTAATAAAAAAAAATCCTTAGCTTGTTTTTCTAATTATTTATTTCAAGATCACCATGCTTGGAAGATGATATGGTTTGGGGTAGTATCTGACTCACTGTTCCTGGGAAAGCACTATTGTGCCTCTGGGCCATGCGTCAAGTAGTTGTGTGGCTCTGCCCACTTGAATGTCCTATTTCTCTCAAACTGAGTTTCTTCCTCATCAAGGCTGGTGATAGAGGAGAATGCCAAGAGAAGTTACTTTATTTTCCTCATCCACAAACAGAGGATATGCTACAAAGAATGACTAAATGGTAAAATAGCCAGCTGGAAAGTATTGTCCAAGTTTAAGGTGGTTGTGTTCCTCAGAAGGTGGAAGAGTGACGGATGGTAGGCTAGAAATCCATTATCGTTTTTGTAATGATTATTATCAAAACTACCTCTGAGGAAAGCAAGTGATGAAACACATTCACTCATTATCTGAAAATATCAATAATAGATAAAGCCTTAATTGTAACCTCTCCCTGGGCAATTTTCTTATTAAAGAGATAGGCTTGTCAACAAATGATTGCAGCTGTGTGTGGAATTTCAGACATCAGCAGGTTGGGTGAGAGACTAAGGCCAGTTTGATCTGAACTAATTAAGCAAATCAGAATCCCCACTCTTTCTGCAGAATTTAAATCTCTGGGGGTGGGGTCCAGGCCCATGATGTTTGAGAGGAAATAAAATGCCTAGGTGTTCGTGACAAGAACTCTTAAGGGAAAAGCCTGGATTGTAAATCATACCAAGTAGACATCCACTTCTGTGTGAGCTCATCCTTGTTGGATGCCATTATTCTGCGAACCATGCTGTTTCCACTTTCCTCATGTAGCACTTCCCATGTGGATGTGTGCCCCGGGTTCAGGGAAAACTCCATGCCATTTTTATATTCCCCATCTTTAAGCTTGTAGCTAATCCTAATAAAATCTGGTAGTGAATTCTTTCCCTTCTTGCATGTAGCAGAGGGGTAAGATTTCCCAGCACCCTTCTTTCCCACCCCAGACACGCTGCATGTGCCCCCAGCCTGCCCTAAAATCTCTACAATTAGCTGGTACCATGGAAACTGATAGAAGTCATTACAGATTCTAGGGTGATGTGGAGACAGCTTGTTGACTTGAATGTGAAAACCAAAACTCAAAAAATTTCAGGAGGAAAAAAAACAGGAGAACCGAGGCTTTAACATTAATTACAGAATTTTTTTTATTAAATAAAACAAAAGCAAGCAATTTTCAAAAAAGGATATATACAACTCCATCAAAATGAAGAACTTCTGTTCATCAAGAACATAATAGGGACATACAAAGACAGTCCATAATTAGGAGGAGTATTCATATCACCACACAGCATATAATAAACAAAAATTTAATATCCAGAATATAAAAAGAACACCAATAAATCAATTTAAAATATGCAACTCAATAGAAAAATAAGCAAAGTTCATAAAAAGGCGTTTCACAAAAGATGAATGATGTAAGGTCATTAAGATATGAAAATATGCCCAACTTCATTAATAACTTTAATAATAAAACCTTATCAATAAAATTAGTGAGATGAAAATTTAGACAATAGGCATAATTTAAGAAGTCTGATAATATAGATGTGAAAGGGGATGTGGATAAATGGTGGTGGGTCTCTCAATTGGTCCAACAAAGTTTGAAATATTGCTATATTATAAATTTAAACATCCAAACTCACATAAAAATGCACTACTGGAGAAACTCTTACATATATACTGGGACACATGAACACAAAAGACCACCATAGTAACTATAACAGCAAGAAAACTAGAATACTTTCAACTGTTCATTGATGAGAGAATAATAAATTGTAGTGCATTCATACGATGGAATATCTTATAGCAGTGAAAATGAATAAAGTACAGCTATACATAAAATAAATTATTTTATTCAATGACTATGTTATTTAGAAATGTAATTTTGAGTGATAAGAAAAAAAAACAAGTCCCACAGGGACACACTGCGCATAATACCATCTTTATAAAACGCAAACTAAGTAATATATTGTTAAGACATATAGACGTAAGAGATAAAACTATGGAAAAAGAAAAGCATGGGAATGATAAACACAAGATTCATCACAGTGTTACCCATGGAAGAAGACAAGTGGTGGGATAGGTGAAGAACTTAGAGGCATATGGATGTTGTTGGCTATGTTCTAGTCCTGGGTTAGGCAGAGGGTTTACAGGTATTCATTATATATAATTATTATTCTTTAAAACTTGCGTATGTTATATATTCTTTTGTTTGTATCCAATAGTATATTAGAAAAGACAATGAAGAAATATGTTATTAAACAAAGAAATGTCAGTAGGCTTTCATTTTATGTCTCATTGGATAGAATGGTGTTCCCCTGGCCACATTCCATAGCAAGTTGGGAAGTTGAGTTGCACAGATAAGCGCACAGCTGCCCATCAATATGAGATTTTGCTTGCCTTGTTAGTTATATCACCTCAGCCAACTTACTAATGTGTCTCAGCCTCAGTAATAATTTGTATGTGACTTAACCCACAGAGTTTTAGTAGAAATCAAATGACATTATTTATGTGAATGTCCTTTATACACCAAAAACACTGAACAAATATAAGGAATTATGGTTCTCAGGAATAATTCTCTTCGTAAAATGAAAGCCATTACCTTGACAATTTCAAGTGCACAGTTGATTGGATAGGGTCTTTTCTCTGATTTCATATATTAACCTACCTCTGTGTCTGCCTTCCAGAATAATACATGGACTCAGAGAGTCCCATATTACAAAATTAAAAAGCCAGGTTACCATTTCAGGCACATTTCCAGATGATATGACTTTAAAAAGTTGATAAAACATAAAATGCTCATATAATAAAAATGTCACTTTACTATTTTACTTCTTCATGAGATGTTGGAAGGGAAGCAATTTTGCTGAAATGTTATCAGTGAAACTATCTTCTCCTCAATTTAGTGCTTACTCTGTGCCAAATCCTGATCCAAACAGAAAGTATAGAGATGAGTAAAACATAGTCTTTGCCTCAGGGCCACCTTTTTTGCAAAAACCCAGAATGACACCATTCTCAAGATGGTCTATATGAATGATGTTCCCCTAGAGGTTGTGCAGGGATAGCCCAGAAGCCCACACCAAGGACCTCAAAAACAGAAATCATGAGAAAAATAAAAGTAAATCAATGAGGATACAAATCAGGTTGTGAGAAAAACCTTGAATGACCACTAATAATCAGAGAAAGACAATTAATTTCCTATTCTTCAGAGTGGTAAGTCTTAAGACCTAGAAATACCAGTGTTGGCTAGGATATAAAGAAATAGGTTCTCATCCTCATTTACAAGCATAAATTGGTACACAACTAACTATAGAGAACCAATTTTAAAATATCTAAGAAAATTGATTGTTTCACTGTGATCCAGCGATGCTAACTTGAGATAGAAATCCTTGAGTAGCAAACGCACATGCATATCATGGTAGTGTGAATGGTAGAGGTGAAACTCTTGAGAGCTAAGGGAAGCCCAGAGGCAGGGAGCAGGTAAGATCCTTATAGAGTCCGAGAAAGCTGCTAGAGAGGGAAGCACCTGACCAAGGCATGGTCAGGAATCTACCAGGTGGACAAAAGAAAGAAAGGCAGTCCCAGTGGAGAGCAGGGTATGCAGAGGTAAGGGGTTTACAAGTGCGTTGAACGAAATGCAGGAGTTATGCTAAGTGACCCAGAATACTTGAAGCAAAAGTGGAAAAGAAAGTGTAATAGGGGCACCTGGGTGGCTCAGTCGTTAAGCGTCTGCCTTTGGCTCAGGTCATGATCCCAGGGTCCTGGGATCAAGCCCCGCATCAGGCTCCCTGCTCAACAGAAGCCTGCTTCTCCCTCTCCCTCTCCCCCTGCTTGTGTTCCCTCTCTCACTGTCTCTCTCTGTCAAATAAATAAATAAAATCTTAAAAAAAAAAAAAAGAAAGTGTAATAAAGATGAGGCATATGCAAAGATTGAAATTTCAGAAGAAGGAATTTGGGTAAGCGCTTCACTATCTACAAACATTAAATAACTTTTTTTTTTCTGAGAATTAATGGGAAGATATGATACAAGCTTTAGAGTTTAAGAAAATTTTACACTAGACATCTTTTTGTACTAGTCATCTTTAGTGATTTTTTTTAAGGTCCAGTATTCACTCCCCCCTTCTAATAAGAGCACTATGGTTTGTTTCAGAGAAATATCCTACATTACCCTCTGTAAGTATGGTTCAGATGGCCTGTCCTACCACCCAGCAGGATAAGAACACTGGTGTATAAACATTTACAATTTTTTGGATCAGTATATTCCATATTCTTGGCAGAGCTGTAATAATCATGATGAATGTTATTATAGAATATAGAGGAAAAATAGCCAAGACTCCCTTAGACATGCATATCCAATTTTCCATCTCCATTTCATCCCTAGGAAGATTGGTATGTCTGGTGGATTCTTCTTATATTGATTCTTGGTCTTTGTCTTGAAGAAAGATTTTTTTTTAAATTTTTTTTTAAGATTTTTTTTTTTATTTATTTGACAGAGAGATAGCGAGAGCAGGAACACAAGCAGGGGGAGTGGGAGAGGGATGTGGGACTCGATCCCAGGACCCTGGGATCATGACCTGAGCCGAAGGCAGACGCTTAACGACTGAGCCACCCAGGCGCCCGAAGAAAGATATTTAATCCATTAGTGACCCCTGTCAACTCTACCTTCAAAATTCATCCCGAATTAGACCATTTCTCTCCATCTGCTACTATAGTCCAAACCACAATCCTCTCCTTTGAGACCAGTGAGGTAACCTCCCAAATGATTCCCTGCTTCCAGTCCTGTGCCCTAGAGTCTATTCACCAAATAGTAAAAAGATTGATCTTTTGAAAATGTTAAGTTGGCTAATTCTCCTGTCTTTACTCTTCACAATCCTCCAAAATTTCCAACTAATGTAAAATAAAATCTTACACTAGCTATCTTCCCATCCTCATAACTTACCACTGAACTCCTAAATCATTCTGCTCCAACCTCTGGTCTCCTAGCCAGCCCTATGACACAACAAGCAAGCCTCTTTAATTTATTGTTTTGTTCCCAGTTTCTCTTTTCTCCCAGAAGAATCACAAATATCACCATATCAGAAAAGTCATGTCTAATCACCCTATATGAAAAATTCCCCTGTCACTCTCTAGTCCCTTGTCCTGCTTCATTTTTTCTAACATGACAAGAATGGCAGAATATTATACTGTATATTTATTCATGTGTTAGTGTATTGCCTGCCCCTTCCTCTGATTAAATACTCGATGAAAGCAGGGGATTTATATATTTATATACTTGTTCACCACGATATCACAGATGTCTAGGGCCATAGTGCCTATCCCATAGTAGACCTCAAGTAGTTATTAGTAAATAAATTAATTAAACAAGTGAATAGTGACTATTTTAAGGCAGAGCCTATGAACCAAGTTGGACCAATGAGACTTCATTCTTGTTTTATTCTTTATTATAATTATTAGGAAAAAAAACTCTCTTTTTCTAGAACTTGCTAGATGAAGAAAGAAAAACCTAGGGCCAAGATAATAATAATAAATAAAGCCCTTTCTATGAGAAAAGCAGCACTGCAGGATGAAGAGGAACAGTGCCTAATAACACAATTCCAGCCTGTAGATGCAGCCTTACCTAAAGTTAGCTGTGACTCTGGACTTTTCAGTTATGGGCACTGGTAAATTTCTTATTTTCTTAATGCTTTTGACTTAAATTTCTGTCATTTGCTTCTGAAAGAGTCCTGTCTAATATAATCACCAACCTCTTCATATACAAATAGATCAAGGTGTGGTGTGTGTGTGTGGGGGGGGGGGACGTTCACCAAACTCACAAAATTAATGATGGAGCCCAGACTTAGGCTTAGAATGTCTGAGTCCAATTCCTGCTTTTTTTCCACTCTATTGCTTAGCTGGTTGCACAAATATGTTCAAACCTCCCCCCCTCATGATCTCAGGTTATTGGACATTTACAAAACAGCCTAGTATTAGGGCCAAGAATCCTAGGAAATTAAGTAGATTGAGATGAAGTTCCTTGTGTTATTTAATCTTTTAAAATTTAAACAGCTCCCTCACCATGGGGTAGTCTAACTCAGAAAAAAGAAAAAAAAAATTCCTTAAAAAAAAATCAGGATTAATCCTCTCAGTCAAACATAAACTATAGGTTCTCTAAAGAAAGGAAAATCGCTTTTATAAAGATTTGTTTTTCCTCAGAAACTTGTAACATTCGTGCCTTTTTTCTTCCCCTGGGTTTATTGCACGTCATAAATCTCTTAATTCCCTGCATCCGGGTGAATGTAACTGAATCATTTTTTCTGTGCACTACTGGGGGTTGGCCAACCCCCACAAGTTCAACCCTGGGATGGTCAGAGAATCTAAGAAAGTGTTCAGCTCAGTATCTGGCATGTAGTAGTCATTTGATACCTTCTGTTCTTGAAAAATGAATACGAATGTGTCTTTTCCATAGTAATGAGGAAGTTTGTAGGGCAGTTTTCTTAATTTTTGTAATTTTCAAGCTCTGAACCGATCACTTCTATTGGAGTCCTACGGTTTTAATATATATTAGAAGACAATTAAAATAAAGCTAGAAAAGAGCCATCCCCACATTCTATTTTGATTTCACTGGAGAAGAGAAAACATGAAATTTTGTAGATTTTATATAGAATTATTTTGTAGAATTTTGATAGACTTTATGTTTTAATCCTCATTACTTTCTTATTGAATTTTTAAGACATTTTCAAAAACTCTACTTACCTCAATTTTTATAAATAATGCAGTTTCTGGTTTATATTCAAGTATTTAATACAGTAAGAGAAATGTAAGTAACACCTAAATCTGTCAGAACCAATGACTTTGTTGTTGGGATAAAATTAGGTTAAAGAATGTTGTTCTTCAGATGGACTTTAGAGCTGACTGTTTTAAAATAAGGCATAAGAGTAATGTTTATTAAATATATCATTTGTACGAATATACCAATTTGTATGGAAATGCCAATTTTTTAACTCTTGAAGGAGATTATTTGGTCAATTGTTTAAACAGGGTACGCTGAGATGTTTTTACTACTAATGGCTTTTTAAACTCTCTTTATCCAGAAAGCAAAAAATATTACTGAATTAATTCTCATTCTGTATTGAGATTTTGTAGCTAACATATTCACTTTATTAATATACTGTGCTTTTACACTAATCAGCCTTTTATTCAACCAAAATTATAAATTAAGTGCCCACAACAAACTATATATGGTGTGCTCTGAACAGTTACCTCACACTAATAAATTATTATCATCTTTTAAATTAAGCTGTCTGCTCTGACATAGTCATAAAACCAGAACTTCCCTATATAAAGATTATGAGACATGATTTTAGATTTCAAGTAGCTTAGTGTTTTCAGTTAAAAAACAAAAAACAAAAAAAACTGCCCTAGCTGAAAAATCCTCCAGAGTGGGATAAATCTGAACAGGAAACAACTCTTAAAACTACTCATCCTCTTTTGGTTTCTCCTTTATGATTTGCTGTCAATTCCCTCTCAACTAAAACCATCTGAAATTTAAGACTCCAGCTCAATTTGTCTCAAAAACTCCAAATTTGATATACGGCTACTTACTCAACATCTCCACCAGGAGTCTAATAGGAATCTCAAAACATGGGCAAAAACAAATTCATGATACCAAAGCAAACCAAATGAAAACTTGAGATGGTCTCTCCCTTTTCAGTTTAAGTGTGACAGCTTTTTCAGTGTTCTGGGCCAACGTCTTAACTCTACCTTTGACTGCATTCCCTTGCTCACACTGGGAATGTATGTTTAATCCATTATTGAATCCTGTCAAAATCTATCTCAAATCTAACTACCTCTCACCACCTGACTCCAAGTCCCATAATCTCTCGTGTGGACTACGGATGTTTCATTAGACCTTTTCATTGCTCAATGGCTTCAATCCTCATCTTCTTGTGGTCTACTTTCTAGGCAGCAGCATGATTATCTTGAAACCCAATTCATATCATGTCATTCTGCTCAAAACCCTCCACAGCTTTTACATCTTACTCAGAATAAAATTCCAATCCCATACCTTGATCCATTGACTGTGAGGCCCCCATATATTACACAACCTTTGTTTCCCTCTCTGATATCATCTCCTCCGCCTGGTTCACTCTTTCTGAAACACAAATATCCCTCACGTAGAAAAACCCTATTCCCAACTTAGGACATTTGCATTTGCCATTATCATCTGACAACATAGCTCCTCCCTCAAAGAGCCATATGGTTAATTCATCCCTCATTACACTTGGGTTTTTGCTCAAATGTCACCTTGTTCAAAAAGCCTTCCTGACCAATCTAAACGCAACATATAACCAAGACCCCCATTACTGACTAGCATCTTACCTGCTTTCTATCCAAAATTCTTATCACAAACAGATATATTATATACATACTTGTTGTGGGCATATCTTTCATCTCTCCAACAGAATACGAGCTACCTTAAAGTGGAGGATGTTTCTGCTTTGTTCACTGCTATATTTCTGGCTTCTATGACTGTGACTGGCCCCGAGCAGGTATTCAATAACTTCTTAATCAGTAATTAATTTTTCTTCTTTTCCTTTAACATTGTCATATAGCTTGTTCCGTGGATTCTTAATAAAGAAGAACTGTAATAATTCTTTATGTCTGATTTTCTCCACACCCCTTGTATGGGATGTAGCATTACATTTCTGTTTTAAGATACTCATTGTGAGATAGTAGAGGTATGGAATAAAAGATGAAATATCCTGCTTAGTTACATGTTTGTAAAATTCCAGGGATAAACTGACTACCAGGAAGGGAACTTATGGAGATGACAATGATAAGGAGGAAGGCAATATGCTTTCTTTGGTCAAAATTCTCCTCTACCTAAGCCTGAATGAGATCTTAGAGTGCTACAGTCTAGACGAGGCTGAATCCTCCTTCCAGCCTCCTACAGAAGTGATCATCCCTTTTACCTCCAAAGGCAAGAAACTCACGGAAGTGCAAGGCCATGGATGTCCTAAGTCAGAAACTTCTCCCAAGTAAGCTCTGCCTCTGGAGTACCTTTTAGCACATTATGAGGTTATACTCTATTGGTCACTATAGATTTTTTCCTGCCAAGTTCCCCAAAATCTACCTTCCAGATCACCTGTCAGTCTTGATCCTTAACCAAGTGTCAGAACTGTCAGCATTTCTGAAGCTCAACAACAGGCCCTTCTCTCTCCACCCAGCCTCGAGGCCTTGCGGCAATGTTGTCAGGCTTTCTGTAACTGTGACTCAGGTCCTGGATCACAGGAAAGAGACACTGGTGTCTGAGAACCTCCTGGGAGAGACTCTTTTGTCATGAATGTACAGGGTTAGATTATGTGAGGCTTGTCAGTGCCAGTGAAGAGTAATGCCACGCACGGTTCAAAGAATGAGGAGCCACCTACTGGGACATGAGCTTTCTTAACTCTCTCTAACCAGTTCTGCCATCCACAGTGACACTTAAATAGCTGTATGATTAAGTCTCTTCCATTTACTACCCTGTGACCTTGGTGAGGTCTTATTAACCCTCTCAAAGCCTCAACTTCCTCAGCTTTCATTGCAAATTATGAGTACCTAATTTATTGAGTTGATGTTAGTATTAAATAATTATACTTCATGCTCATAATAGTCACTCAGTAACCTTACCTACTGTTAGTTATTCTTTATAATGGCATGGGGAAAATAGTATATAGATTTACTTTCTAGTATTCTTTGCTATTGGTTCAGTGGAAGTTCCCACTTAGAACTAACTAAAAGTTAAGATTTGTCAGAAATTGTAAAAAAAAAAATTGAACTATTGATCATTCAGATAGAACTTTTATATTTTGCCAATATATTGTTCTATTAAAATGTAATCAAGTACTTGAGGACATTCCTCTTAATAAATATATCATAATCACAAAAGACATGTTATTCAATTATTTAGACAGTTTGATAACTTTCATTTACATTTATCTTTTCTTGGCATTATTAGCAACATTTACTCTCCATGGTAACACTGGGTCTCTCAGATATAGTAAGGTTGGATTTTTGCAGAAATGGGATGGTCTTGTCAATGTGTTACAGAAAATCATAAAAGTAAAGTCTTCTCCAGTTCTGCAGCACAATCACTCAAATTCATAGGTTTTCAAGGTTTGATGTTCAGTCTTCTGGAGGACCCTGAGACTTGTTCAGGGATTTCTGACGTCAAAACTAGGGTACTGTTTTTGCCGATGGTGCGAAATTTCCAGTGTGTGAAAGTGGATCAAGGCTTCAACATCAAACCGTATTCATAGTCACTGTATTCTTCTCTGTCACATCAGTTTCATTGAAGAATATTCTTCAGGAAGTGCTAGGGATTATTGATTTTGTTAAACCTCAACCCTTGGCAACATGCCTAGTTAGCATTCTGTGTGATGAAATGAGAAGTATGCATAAAGCACCTTTACTGCATACCAAAGCATGATAGCTGTCCCAAGGAAAAGCATTTGTATGGTTATTTGAGTTGAAGACTGAACCAGCTGCTGTTTTCATGGAACACCACTTTTACTGGAAAGAATGAGTAAAAGTCAAACTATGGTTATTTGAACGTATTAGGCAAACATTTTCCTGAAAATAAGTGAAGTGAGACTGTCACTTCACAACAAACAACTAAGATTATTTGTTGCCAATGATAACATTTGCACTTTCAAATGAAAGTGTATATCCATTTGCAATTTGTAAAATGTGTATCTGCCCCCAAGAGCTTGACG
Source organism: Halichoerus grypus (assembly GCF_964656455.1). Lineage (NCBI taxonomy): Eukaryota > Metazoa > Chordata > Mammalia > Carnivora > Phocidae > Halichoerus > Halichoerus grypus. Next base: position 76,015,899 of record NC_135712.1, read on the forward strand.
GCTTACCAATACTTAGACTTTCCTGATGAAATTGGTGGTATTAACCAAGATGAGTTGTCAGTGTTGTGGAATGACATGTACCATCTCTTTAAGAAGATCTACATAACCTGGTGATCTTAGTTATCTACATAACCACTGTACTTCCCATCATGGCTGTGCCAATTTACATTCCCACCAACAGTGTGTCACGGTTCCTTTTTCTTCAATTTCTGGCCTAATTGCTGGGGTTAAGACTTCCAGTAGTATGTTAAATAGAAGCAATGAGAGTGGGCATCCATGTCTTGTTCCTGATTTTAGAGGAAAAGTTTTCAACCTTTCACTATTGAGTGTGATGTTCACTCTGGGCTTGTCATTTATGGTCCTTACCATGTTAAGGTACATTCTTACTATACATAATTTGTTGAGAGGTGTTTTGTTTTTGTTTTTTTTTATCATGAAAGAGTGTTGAATTTTGCCAAATGCTTTTTTTTTGCATCTATTCAGATGATCATAAGATTTTTATCCTTCTTTTTGTTAATGTGGTGGCCACATTTATGGATTTGTATATGTTGAATTATCCTTGCATCCCACAGATAAATCTTAGTTGCTCGTAGTGTATGACCATTTTAATGTGCTGTTGAATTTGGTTTGCTAGTATTTCACTGAGGATTTTTGCATTTATGTCTTTTCTGTTTTTTCTTGAAGGTGGTAATCTTATCCCTGTTCTACCTAGACCAGAAAAAAAATTAAGACATGTCCTAGTCCTCTAGTATAAATCAAAATATCAGCTTTTCGCTGTAAAGTTTAAAATACCTAAACGAGAACATCTTGAGCCCAGAAGAACATCCTATTTCTATCCCCATAGAATTGATTTATGCACCTAGTCATAGGCAGTAGAGTTGAAAAATGTCAGGAATTCTCTGCAGAGGCAGGGCCTGTCCCAGGATGCTAACCCATAGGAGGATGCTAGAGAAAAGGATGTCTGAAGCCTGAGCCTTGGCCAGGACCCAGAAAAGAGAAAAGGCTGGATTTTACAGGAGCAACGACCTCTTTTCCCCAAATCACCAATCAGATAAATCACCCGTCTCTCATGGGTAAGGATGAGTGAGGGAAATGGAGAGAAGGCACACTTTCCCCCGCAAAATTCCAACACGATAGAAGTTCTTTTATGAGCTGCTACAGAAAAGCAAGCCAACAGAAAAAAAGATGCTGACCATAATATCGTCCAGTGTCTGTCCATGGACAAATGATTTTTTTCACTGCTATTACCAGAATATACCTTTAATTTAGTGTTCTGTTTATTTCATTCAACATTGATTGTATTACTATCTTTTCACGGTTCTGCTTAGTCTCCATAATCATAATTTTATCACCTAATATTATCCATTAAAAATGAGACATATTTTACTTAAATATTCTCTTACAACTGTACATTTTAGTTGTTTCCCATTTTCAATTTGGTGATGATCTTCTTGTATATAGCCCTTTTCCTACTTTTAAATTTTCTTTGCTACATTTACATAAATGGGATTACTGACTATTTTTATAGTACTTCGTATGTCTTACCAAACTGCTATCTAATGGATGATGCACAAATGCCAGACTTTGGCCTAAACATCACAAGGTAAAGGACTTCAAATTTGAAAATGATGTTTTTTCAAGACTTTTTAAATCCCCTTTCTACCTCATAAATATTTTACACCTTTCCTTCTCTTATCTTCCTCCTCCCACTGATAAGTTTGCCAAAGCTCCAAAACAGATGACATCCCTTAGCTTTTATGGAGTTGAATAAAGCTGGAAACCCAAGGCCAAAGTCAAGGAACTTTCCAGAGAAAGAGACCTGAACATTACTCTGAATCTAGTCAGAAGCCCCACACTTTCCTCTTTTCCTCTCCTGCCTCACTGTCTAATAAATCATTTTGATTTGAGGACCTGCTTCTTGCTTGCTTAGAATATCAAAATTTCTGACTGGACTCTGATTGTAGGTATCAAGTATCTTGGACAAGTCCTGGTTCTATCTGTAAATCTTTTAATTATCTCCCAATGTAGCTCTATTGTTTTTGTACCTGTAGAATGAGAGTTAGATGTTAATACCATCCACAAAATCAAAGATCTCAATCTCAGTAGTTTGGTCAACTTGCCCTTCATATATTTTCCATCAAGACATTTATATCTGCTTTTCAGGTTCCCAGCACTGACAAGTCACCTGATTTCCTAACTGGTTTTCAATTATTTTCCTTTGAAGATCATCCAATTATTATTTTTTTTTGTTATTATTCCTGGTAGAGAAATATATCTCCTGTAATTATCTTGTTGGTCTTTAGAGATCTTGTGCAGGTCAGGACAGCATTTGGGGTTTTTTTTGACATGACTAACTGTTTAATATCTCTTTGTCTATCGCAAATTTCTCATTCATTCTAGTTTGATAATATCCACATTAAAATCCTGCAACTTATATACATATATTAACTTTTTCTGATTCAAAAATTCATAGAGTCATAGATTTTTTTTCCCATGAATGTAGATGGAAGTTTCAGTATATACGAGATCTCAATATGTACCAGGAAGGTGAATTTGCTGGGAATTCAGTGTTATTAGAGCTAATAAATTTCATTACTTAAATTAAAAATGAAAGGATTTTGTTGTAACTGTGCTGAAATTTGCCCTACATTTCTCTGTAGTCCTTTCAGGAGCTAGCATAAAATGCTCTGCATAGGGTAAGCACTTAAATAATGTCCCCTTAGTGGGCCATAGAGATACTTTATCATTATATACTTGTATTATTATTAATAAAATTGCTTCAATTATCTTTTGCTCACATTGTTACTAAAGTTTAAAATTTATAAAGTAATAGCATTCATGTCAGGTTTCTGGCTCTCTGCTGAGCACTTAGCAGGCAACAGCTGCTCACAGTGAGTCTAGGGACTACTGAGGTCTCTTGTCCACTCCACTTCACCCCCCTTAAATGCAGGGACAGCTGCATGAAACAAGTCTGCAGCCATTTGTGTTTTGACCCATGAATTCCTTAGCCACACCTTAGTCTCCACCTTTGTTCTGATACCTTGAACTTAAAACCTTAGTTTTGGACTGCCTAATTGGCTCTTTATAGAAATTCTCAAGGTACTTTCAAATACTTAATACACACACACACACACTCTCTCTCTCTCTCTCTCTCTCTCTCTCCTGGCAATTACCGTAACTGCTTGCTATGGTATCCTTTTCATTTTTCTAGTGAGTTGGTCTTTTTAAGTAGTAAAACAATACTGCTTTTCAGTCTAAAAAGATATCCAGGAGATGTATTATTCCACAAACCCTCCATCCCTCGGTTATATAACTTGCTGTTCTCTTCTGTGGCTCCTGATAACAATAACCAATGACAATAACCGTGGTAACCCCAGCAGTAGCCAATCTCCTTTCTCTGTGGTCCAACCAAATGCTGACCACTTTTTCTTGCTTGTTAATAATTGGAGGAACCATGTGGATAAGCACTCAGGGACTTTTTTGAGTGGCAGCCTTATTGTTCTGCAGAAACTACAAAACAAACCCAATCAATGAACATGGTTAAAGTCTTTCACAACACTTTCTTCCCCCTTAATTCTCAATCTAGTTTGTCACTAAGTCATGCTTTTTTTTTTCTCATAAATATACCTCAAACCATCTATTTTTTCCATTCCTCTGCCACTACCTCAGTCTAAGCCACTGAACTATTTAAATACCTCCAAATATGTGACCCCTCACCCGTTTGCTCCCACCTCCTTTGTCAGTCCCCTTAGATCAGTCCCTCCCTCTTACCATGTACTGCGTGACATTGTAGGAGGCTGACCCTTGCAGATCGTGATAACTAGGCTTCCTGTCAGCTGTCTTCCTACTGGTTCTGCCAATGGGAGATAGTGGCAGGAGACTGAAGGGTGAAGGAAGGGAGAAACCAGCTATTTCCATCTTCCTTCCTTACCATGGGCAGCCTCTCTGGCACTGTCTCTCTTCTGTGATCTAGTTCCCATTTCCCATGGTTCCAGCTTCTGCCAGGAGACCCTGGACCCTAGGCACCAGTTTAACTAACACCTCCTTCCTTGGTCCTTTCAGCCTTGGTGTGTTAGAGACTTCTAGCTGTTGCTAACTCTGGGTTACCTTGTTGTCACCCGTTGACTTAAAAAATTTTTTTTTAATTATTATTATTTTTTTAGAGAGAGAGCACATGAGCAGGGAGGGGCAGAGAGAAAGAGTAAATCTTAAGCAGGCTCCATGCCCAGCACACATGGGACTCCATCTCACAACCCTGACATCGTGACCTAGCCAAAATCAAGAGCCAGATACTTAACCAACTGAGCCACATAGGTGCCCCATTACCTGTAGACTTTTAATCCACTTCATCAACTGTCAACTCTCAGCAGACTCTTCCCAGACTGGACCTGTCAGGAGAGAAATCTGACAACTATAACCAAGGAATTTTAGGGTCTAGCACTGTTGTCCTACTTTTTAACTCCAGTGGCACAAAGTAACAAAGCTATTATCATGATATATATCAAGAGCCAAAACTACAAACCCACCCCTGAAACTGAATGAAGTCACCAGTTAGAAGGAAAAATCATCAACAACATAACAAAAAAAAAAAAAAAAAAAAATCAAAACCTGACTTTGAACTGTTTACTCCCCACATAGACCACTAATGATTGTTTATCATGTGGATTCTCTCTGGCATTTAAGTCCTTCTTTTTGAATATGATGACTGGTGGGAGCATCTGCATCTGACTAGACAGACTACATGAAGGTAGCTGCAGATGCAGCAGTACACCAATGGTGTTAAGATGAAAGTCTCTGGTGAGCAGGGTCTTTTTCGTTCTTTGTTTGTACAATTACCGAGCAAAGAGTACCAGTATGGGCTTCATCTTTAATTGCCAGACTCCTCTGCAGTGCACACAATTGTCTTTCTGCAACCTTAGCATTTTCTCAGCAATGCTGGTGGTCAAAAAACCCTGCACCGTTCAAACACTTCGGACCACTGCATAATTTTTAAATGTACACACTTTTATATTTATATCCCATGGAAATCATACTTTGAACCTGGCTAGGTCTTCTTTCCTCACAGACTTAATTTCCTATAAACTCATTGCAACAAAATTGGAGAGAAGCAAAAAGGCCTGAAACTATATTCAGTCAGATGCCACGTAATGTTTATAGTTTAATAATTATGAATGGGAAACATGATCTCCTTCCACTGGGGTTCTGACTACATGACTACCTATCTTCAAGCTGAGTTTTTCAGAAAAATGAATATATAAATATTTAGAAGACACAGTCCAGTCCTTAAGAAGTTCAAAATTAGACAGTTTCACAAATGATGATGCCCAATTATTTTTTTTAATAAAGTTACACAAGAAACACAAGAAATGTGTTATGCGGGTGCAAATAATTGAAAGAGATCACATCTTGTTAGAAAATTTAGAAAAGACTTCATGGAGGAGCCTTGAAAGATAATTATGGTTTCATCATGAAAAGATAAAAACAGCAAGAGCAAAGACATCCCAGGAATGTCAGAGGTATTTGTGGAGAGCACAGAATAGTCTATTGTCTGAGGCTTCTCCTGAGTAAAGGTAATCGGTAACTAAAAGTGAGAAAGGGGTTGGGACCATTTTGTGGAAAGTTTAGAACACCAGAATGAACAATGTACATTTATTCTGATAGCCAATAAATTTGCAAGGCAAGATAGCAGTGTTTATTATTGTATTTTTGTATCTTGCCTTTTACTTTGCTGCCTAAGTTCAAATTCTAGAATACTTAGACATGAAATACAGCAACATTCAAAATGCAAGAATAAGATCTAGCCAGTTCTTTTACTTAAAATATGAACATCTGGATTATTGCTTGAAGATTTAAGCAACTGGTGATTTTTGTGCTTTAAATTCTTTGGGCACAAAAATAAATATATTTAAACCTGTATGTTTGCGTATTTGCTTGGTTTCATTACAAGCCATAAGACATGTCAGAATAGCTCAAGTCACATTCTCCTGCCTATTGTAAACATAAAGAGTTTTAGTTCAATTCACTTGATAGAGAATTGGGAAATTCCTGTCTTTTTATGGAATGTCAAGGAAGAAAAGGTTGTGTTCTGTATTATGTGTTAGAACATTTGGGGAAGATAAATACCTATTTTTTTAATCAGCAATTGAAAATTTTATGAGGAGTATCATAAATCCAGCTGCTATAGTGAATCCCTGTGGAAACAGTCGATCATTTATAAACAACTGCTTTGCCAAAAACAAATACAGCATTTGCTGACCCACATTTGCAGACACTGCCCACGGTAACAATCTTTTCTTCATTCTACCTTTCCTCCCTCTTTCCAATCATTAAAGTAAAACAAATCTATTTTCCTTCTTGTCTCTCTCTTCCCTTGATTGATAATCTCACCAAGGATTAGCAGTTTTATTAATTTTTCCAACAATTAACATTTGATTATTTTTGGACTCTTCTCTACAGTATAATTGTTTCTTATTTCATTGATCTCTGTATTCTCTTTCGTTCCACTTCATTTGGATTTGTTATTTTTTAAGAAAAACAACTTCTCGGGGTGCCTGGGTGGCTCAGTCAGTTAAGCAGCTGCCTTCGGCTTGGGTCATGATCCCAGGGTCCTGGGATCGAGCCCCACATCAGGCTCCCTGCTCAGCAGAGAGTCTGCTTCTCCCTCTCCCACTCCCCCTGCTTGTGTTCCTGCTCTCGCTATCTCTCTGTCAAATAAATAAATAAAATCTTTAAAAAAAAAAAGAAAAGAAAAACAACTTCTTAAGATAGATGAGTTAGGGTTCATTGATTTCCTGCTTTACTTCTTTTCTAATACATAAATTTAAAGATAAAAATATCCCTCTAAGCACAGCTTTCCTTGAATCATCTGGTTTTGAAACATAGTATTTTTGTTATCATTCAGTTACACATATGTTGTAACTTTCATTTTTATTTCATTGCTCCACGGGTTAATTTGAAGCTCTTTTTTTTTTGAGACCCATTATAACAAAAATTTAATTGAGAAAAAAAAAGTGTATAGGACACTATTGTAACCTACAGTTACCATGCTATGCTTTAGATCTTCAGAAGGTGGCCATGCTGTATAACAGAAATTTTGTGCCCTTGACCAATGTCTCCCATTCCAGCTCCACCTCGTCCATCTAAGTATCATTCCTCTCTTTCTTCTATAAGTTTGGCTTTTTTAGATTCCACACACAAGTGAGATCATACAGTATTTGTCTTTCTGTGTCTGGCTTATTTAGCATAATGTACTCCAGGTCTATCCATGTTGTTGCAAATAGCAAGATTTCCTTCTTTTTTTAGACTAAGCAGTATTTCCTCATATGTATATACCACATTTTCTTTATCCATTCATCTGTCAATGGGCACTTGGGTTGTTTCCAGATCTTGGCTATTGTGAATAGTGCTCCTGCAGGAATGCAGGTATCTCTTTAAGATCCTGATTAATTCTTTTGAACAAAAACTCAAAAGTAGAATTGCTGGATCACATGGTAGGTAGTTCTATTTTGAAATACTGTTTTCCATAATAGCCTTACCATGAAGTTCATTTTTAAATTTTAAAAAAAGTGGCAATTTTTGTTTTAGCTATCTCCCTTTTAAATCATTAATTTTTATTTTAACTGCATTTTGGTCAAAGGACATACACTGTAATGTCAGTCCATTGAAATTTGCTGAGATTTACTTCATGATATAGAATATAATCAATTATTATAAATGTTCTTTCAGTGATTAAAAGGAATGCACCTTTTGAAGTTTGGAGTATAGTATTTTATGCATGTTAATTAGATCAAGTTTTTATCTAAATTTTTCAAATATCGTAGAGGAATTTTTACCGTTTTGTTAAATAGTTTTTATTTTATCTTACATAGTTTGAGTCTGTGTTTTTAGTACAATGTGTGTTACTTGCATATGAACTTAAATTTATTATATCTTCTTTGTGAATTAAATCCTTAATCATTTTGAAGTGACTGTTTCTATCTCTAGAAATGTTTTATTTTTTTGCCTTGCAGATCTACTTGTCTGATATCACAATAGCTACTTCAACTTTCTTTTCGTTAATATTTGCATTGTATATGTTTTCCATCCTTCGACTTTCATTCTTTCTATATCCTTATGTTTTAATTGTGTCTCTTGTAAACAGTAAAAAGTTTTATTTATCCAGTATAATAGTCATTCTCTTCTAGTTGTGACTTAGACTCCAATTAGATTTAATTTAAATATAATTTTGCTTGTTATATCTGCCAAAGATTTTGAGCCTTTCAATATGACTGTCATTTTATGTAATTCTAATTTTTTTCCTTATATGTCATTCTAATATTATTCTATTCATAAAGGTTCTGTCTATTTAGTGTGGATTAAATTTTTTTCAACATAAAATGATGATTTTGATCCAGTATAATTCTTTTTGCTTTGAATTGTCATCATTTTTATTATTATTATCACTTTCCACCTCCCCTTTCTCTTGTTTGCCTTTGTCTGATTTATTTATTATCATTTTCATCCTTTTATTTTTAACCTTTGTATAACATTTTGCTGTAAGTTGGTCTTTTGCATAGTTAGACTTCATTTTATTTTTAAGTCTTTGTTTTTTCATAAGGAATCTAACCTACTTATATTTTTTATTCTTGCAAAGGCACAATATTTCTGCATAATGCTAAATTATCAATGGACTAGGAAAAGTAATAAATGTTCTCAAATATTACCTGTTCCTTTCAAAATGGGAAAGGCTAAATTACTTGATATATAAGGATAAGTGCTATCTTATACACAATAATATTTCTATATATTTGCATAGTAATTCATAATTTATAATGTATTTGTGTAAATATTATATTAATCATTATATAGAAAGCATCCAGGAAAATGTTTGTTACATAAAACATGTTAATACATTTTGTATTAGCCAATTTCTTGTAACATTGCTTTGAGTCATACTGTAAGTTCTTCCCCAAATCTTGTGAAGTAAGCAGGACACATCTTCTTATCTGATTATATAGAAGAAACTGGTCACAAAAAATGGCATGATTTGTATAGGAATGCACATCTTTTAATAAGGAGGACTAGGATTCAAACCCAATTCCAAAAATTTCAGGTACATTGGTTTGACCTTGAACTCTAAGTTTCAGTTTCATTTTTGTAGTTTTTATTAATGCATTCTTTTTGCATTTAGATGTCATTGCATAACAATATGCTGATCTAGTGTCATCATTCAAATAAAAAAAATGATCGTTTCAATAACACTGTCTACTGTTAAGAGGCCCAGATAAAACACATATTGTTTATTAAACTTCTATGAAGATAGATAAAATTAAGCTATATTATTTTCTAGTTTTTATCCCTCTCAATTGAATGATTCTACTGTATTCCAACATGTATGGAAGAGTGGCAATGAGTTCATAGAAGTCAGATGTCATTTTCTAAAAAAAGGGCTTTTCTGACCTGCAGCCTTAGTCAGGCTTTTTAGGGGGGTGACTGACATCAGCCAGCTTATTCCATGGGGTTGGACAGGAGCTGGGCTTGGCTTTTCTGAAAGGATAGTAACAAGGTGGCAAGCTTTACTAAGACACAGAAAGGATTTCCTAATTCCATTTACTATAATTTTTATGGATGAGGCATGCACAAAATCATTTTCTAAAAGTGATGAGGTAGAGAAAATTCTCAGTGCTATGGGTTTCAGCTAACTTCAGTACTACTCTATGTTGAACATTATAAACAAGCAGATGTTTTGGTTGGAATATTTAAATACTTAAATGCATTGAAAGCCTCTTCCTTTTTAGTTTAGTGCTATTTTAAAAACCCAACTTCTCTGTGACAACTGGTCAGATATATGGAGAAAGAAATCTTAGCTATAAAAAGGATGGCAGAACTGGAAAATTTCAATGCATCATAATTGTTGCTAATTCTGAGTGCATGGTGCTTATAGCTCTGTTCTAATAGTATTTTCTCAAAGGTCCTTGAGAAAAATGCTAATAGGTGTTCTTATAAAACAATGATGAGAGAAATATTTTCCTTTTATAATTTAATTTTATACCATATTAAAAAATAACAAAGATATTTTGTATCTTTTTTTTTTTTTTTTTTAGAGAGAGAGGGGGAGAAAGGAAACAGGGGTTGGGGTGCAGAGGGAGAGGGAGAGAGAGAGAATCTTAAGGAGGCTCCACACCCAGCATGGAGCCTGTCACTGGGCTCAATCTCACAAACCTGGGATCATGACCTGAGCGGAAATCAAGAGTCGGATGCTCAACAAACTCAGCCACTCAGGTGCCCCTGTATTCTTTTAGTATTAGAAAATGCAATGTCTTTTATGTTCATCTTGAATACCTACATTATACAAAAATAGATTCTGTGGCTAAGAGGAGAAAACTTAAAAAAAATCTTGAGGTTCTCAAACTGTGACCAAATGGAATAAGCAAAAATCAGATTTCCCCAAATTCAAATTAAACAACTAGAGACTTTGTTTTTTTAAAAAGAAAGGATGATGCCCAGGGGGTGGGGATGGGAGATGGAGGAGGATGGTGGGGATAGTGATGGTCTTTCCAAGATATAAGTATTGACGATGTTTGAAAAAACTTAATTCAAGTCTATTAGCTTATTGCTAAGTACTTCATTTTTTTTTTCTCTTTACTATGATGGATATGTATAAAATAGGACTTTCATATTGAGTGGTACTTAAATATAAAATAATTTGAATTCTCTATTTTCCCTTGTTATAAGGTTGAAGGGAACACATTTGAAAATAAATTTTTATTATTTATTCTAATAATTCGGTTGTGAAATCATTTTTAGTGTCTACTGTATTCAAAGGATTTATTATAGCTCCTGATTCTCTGTTGGGTTTCTATCAATACACTATAGCATTAAAAGTGCTTTTGTGGTCTGCTAAGTTAGGAAAATGTACCTAAAATGTTGGGAAGCATTTATATAGGAAAGAAAGAAAAAAAAGTATATATATGTTTATGTATGTACACACACACACACACACACACACACACCCCTTGGCATGAGACAGTCCTAGACTTTAATTTTAGTTCTGCTAACTGTCTATGACCTTGGGCAAATATATTAGCTTACCCAAGGACCTTTATTTTTGCAAGGAACACAAAGATGCTACAAGTGGGAGCACTGCCATGGACTCTCAGGATTGGAAGGGACATTAAGACAACTCTTTCAATACTTTGATACTGGAATTTTTTTTATAACATCTACACTTCAAACAATATTGCTTGAAGTTCACTGATAGACCAAGCATCTACCAATTGAAAGAGGTATAAAGAAGAAAATATCTATGTGTCACAGAGTAAGATAGTTATTCAGTGTATCATCATATTATTCAACTTGCACAAAAATGATAATATATTATTATTATTATGCCTTTAGGCTCAAGAACACTAGATGACTTGACCTAAATCATAAAAGTGAGAGAGTGAATATACAAAGGGACAATATCTGGACCATATATAAAAACAGACCTCCTGGTCCACAACCTACAGGAACTTGCCCAGGAAATGGACTTCTTATCTACAATAAATAGCCCAGAAAGCCAGCCTGCTACAATGGAGACTTGTAGGAAGCCAGATTTTTATCTCTAGTAATAATCCAGGAAGCTAAACAATAACTCCTGTAATAATTGACCCCAAGTGACCAAGACTCCATGATTAATTGACAGCTTCCTTAATTTTTCCCACTTCTACCTTTCAACCAACCAGAGAAAGTCAAATATGCACCCTTAACCAATCACATAGGATGCCTTGCTTCTAGTTAGCCCACTTACAGCTTCCACAGGCCAATAACCTACAATCATGGTACACCTGAAACTTTCCATTTTTTCCACCACAAAGTTTTCCCACTCTGCACGCCTTTGTGACTCTATCAGAATGCAAGTGATGGTGGTTGACTCCCTTACTATAACAAACTCTCAGTAAATAGGTTTTGCTTTTCTTATTTAGTTGCTCTTCATTTATTTGCACAAGAGTTAATAAAAAGTAGGATTTAAGAAATTATTGCATGTGTACTATGGGCTACATGTGTAAGAACATTCATTGTGACATAGTTTATAATAGACAAATGTCCATCAATAAAAGACAAATAAATTGTGGTACAGTTTTACATTGGAAAACCTTACAATAATGAAAAATGAACAAACTACAACTATAGACAGCAACATGGATGACTCTTTCTTTCAGGGAACAGGTATTTGTGATTATTAGGAAGACACATATAAGGGATTGCAGCATGCCAGCATCTGCAATATATTGACCTGGCCAGAGGTTTCATGAGACTTCCTTCATTCGTAATCCAGACTCCTTGGCTAGAACATATTCCATTCCTAGGATAAAATTCACAATTATTTATTAAACTTGCAGTTTGGGTGCAAAAGGTATGGGACATTCCAACTACTGGGAGATAGGTTCTTGTTTTATGCTGAGAAAATTTTTTTCCTGGGAGCACCAACTCCCTTTAAATTCTACTCCTAAATTCCTGTCTCAAGCCAAATTTGTTCATTTCCCACAGCCAGAGTTTTTTACTCCACAGCTGTTGGGAAAGAATGATCACTTAGCAAACTTGCTCTGGAACTCAACTGGATTCCTAAAGGAATTCTAATGCATGTATGCAGCAGGCAAGGAGTGAGGAGTCATTTCTTAGATGGTGACTAGGTTTCTCTTTCTTACCTAGGCTCCTTCTTAACTCATCCCATTAGCAATGAGAAAAATAGCTCTGAAATTATATCATAGAATTTCAAAATTCTGTTATATAATTTCCCCCATAAAGTCTTATGGGTGAAAGGACAGAGGGCTCCTGGTGGGGTTTTGGTGAAGGTTTCATGGAGAGGTCATGCTGACTTGGGCCTTCAAGTCATACAAAGTTCCTTTGTTTAATCATTTTAACATGTCATATGGCCTTTTCTAGACTTTTTCTTTTCCTTTTTCCTTTTTATTTTGAAATAATTTTAGACTTACAGGAAAGTTGCAAAAATAGGGGGGAGATTTCCCACATATCTCCACCCAGCATCCTCCGATGTTAATATATATTGACCAAGCATGTACATACTCTATGTTTACATTTCTGTATCTGTGTGTGTGTATGAACACCAGGAGTCCATGCTGATATCTCTGATCTGACCACAAGTTTCATTCTAATCTAAAATAGTAAGATTTTGATGGCAGAGGATCTTTCTATATGAATGCAAACAAAAACATAAAGGTTCAAAACCCTTAACTCTGCTGAAGGCATGGCCAGGTTTTGCATGGATCAGGCGGCAAGAGGAGAGTCATAGTGTGAAAAGTGTTGCCAATAGATGTACTGATATAAGGTAGAGCCACATAATGAAACCTATATAAAACATTTGTTTCATTTATTATTGAACATGGGACTCCAACATAAATCTACATCCTAATGAGTACTTCTTGCCTTATTAGGAATTCTGTTTCCATCATGAAGAAATTCTCTCCTCCTCATGTATTTTCCTCGTCTCTCAAGTCTACATTCTTTGAACACTCAGAAATACAATGATCTTGCTTCCTGAAAGTTAGAATCAGCTATGTTAAGATTCATTTCCTCTCTCATGCTCTTGGCAGCATCTGGGATGTTCTCTGCCAAAATTCCAGGCAGCTGTGTAAAACATGGTGCTTGGGAATGAACAGACATGTGAATTAAGTGTGTGGGTGCTATTGTTTGGTGAAAATTTATAGGTTTCCCTTTTGAGTTTCAGATTTATAAGCAGCATGAATAATAATGTGCTTGGTATAAGGTTGTAATTTTATTAAAAAATGCACATCTAACACTGCAAAATATTATTATGCTTTTGTATTGTATAAGTGTCTTCTATGACTTACGCAATTATTACGCTTAAGAATATTCACTGATTCTGGTGATTAACTTAATTATACCAGTTTCTTTGTCCCTTTCTGTTGACTCAACACTAATACTTTACAATCTTGTGAACTTCCACTCTATTTTGGGCATAAGATAAATACAAAGTTCAATAAGATACAACACATATATGCCTCTTTCATAAAGACATTCATTCTACATCCAACAACTTCTGGCTTCAGCTCTGACAATGTAAAGAACTTGGAAGTCATCACTCCTGTCCTTACAACAACAACAACTACAAAAAGATGGACAAATTGAAAATCAATTCTTTTCTTGGACTCATCAGAAAAGTGAGATCACCAGGAAAACTACACCCTGGAAAGACAGATAAATTCAGAGAGAAGCAGCTGAGCCACTTACCTGAAGTTGAGGGTACTAATCTAGTAGGAACACTTAAATGATGATTTAAATGAATTGCTAGAGGCTGAGTATAAACTAGCATGAGAATGAGAAAATCCTGGGGGCTGCAGTCTTAGGGAGATTCCCACATTTTTGTAGGTTTTACTTCCAGGGACGGCACCAGGTTCTTAAGTTGAAGATCCAAGCAAGATTCTCTTATGTTTCTGGCAGGGAGGGGAAGTATAATCATTGTGAAATATACAAACATTCCCCAGTAACAAAGGCCTACTCTCAAGGGAAAAAGTCTACCAGAACCTTCTAGTTGAGGGAGGTCATTCTTCCCACTTCAGTCCCCTCTAGCCTTCCTGTATCACCTGAGGGGGGAAAGCTATATCACTGAAGAAACTCTCATGAAGGTCACGGCCGGAAACAAAGACCCATTAAAAGACTGAGATTTAATCATAGGATTATAGAATGTTTCCCTTCCCCCACACTTTACCACCAACAAATTCCAGCACAATAACAGTGGATTAGAGCTGAAATAGCTACAAGACACAGACTGTCTCTGAGGCAGAGTACTTGGGGAAGCCCAAAGTCAAGACAGGAAACAAAACAAGGACAGGACAGGAATTGGAAGCCTCTGGCACTTAAAACTGCAACAAGCATTAAAAACAGTCTAATTCCTAGGCAGGTTAACATAAATCCTTACACTAAAGTACTATTTATCTCACTTCCTATTATGTGATATATGATATTCAGCTTTAAACAAAAAATTATAAGATATACTGAAAGGCAAAAAAAAAAAAAAATGTACAGGCTAAAGAGGCAAAACAAGTATCAGAACCAGACTCAGACATAATCCAGATGTTGAAAGTATCAAAGAATTTAAAATAACTATGATTAATATGTTAGACTTTAATGGTAAAAGTAGACAACATGAGAAAAACAGATAGGTAATGTAATCAGAAATATGGAAATTCTAAAAAAGAATCAAAAGTAAATAATAGAAGTCAAAAATGCTGTTACAGAAATGAAGAATGCCCTTGATGGTCCTACCAGAGACTGGACATGGATGAGGAAAGAATCAGTGAGCTTGGAGATAGATCAATAGAAACTTCCCACTCTGAAAAGCAAAGAGGAAAAAAAAGGAAGAAAGAAAGAATAAAACAACAACCCCAGAACATTCAAGAACTGAGAACAATTTCAAACAGTGTAACATATGCATAATTGCAATACCTCAAGGAGAAGTAAGAAAGATGATGAGTAGTTTATGTCTGAGGAAAGATGTCAAGATCCACTTTGAGGGCATGGAGGAAGCCACAGAGCCTTAATGAAACAGAAACAAAATATAACAGATCAGAAATAGGATAAAGAGATGTGATAAGATTTCTTTGTTTTTCAGTCCATTCCAGAATTTGCATTTTTTTCAGCTGAATGATTGTAGGGGCGGCTACAGTAAGAGTGCCAGACAGGTTGGGCCAAAGCTTTGCAGCTTTGTTTGTGCGAACACCTGCCATCTACAGCATTCTGCTCTGTTTCCCCTTGTTTTTCCCTATCAAACCAACCTTCTCCAGAGACAGGATCATAGCAGGGAGAGGAATAAAAGAAGCTACAGCAACAAATACCTTGTTTGGCCCCTTCTCAAGCACCTTTGATATCCTTTGCATATATAGTACAATCCTTAGTTATACAGTTGAGAAGAAAGCATGAGTTTTTCCAATATTATTATATCCCATATAAAAAACTTCCTTATCCAGATCCCTGGCCTGTCTTTCAAGGCCCACTTGACTAACTTATTATCTAGCATAAATTAAAGGCTTTTTAGCAGCCTTGTTGAGATTGGCTTTTCGGGAGATAAGCCTGGCAGCAGAGCAAGCAGGAAATATAAAAGGAATTCCTATGAAGGTGAAGAGGGTCTGAACTAAGACAGTGGTGATGTTGAGGAAGAGTAGACCAATGAGGGAGAGAGGCCATGGGGCCAGAGTGAATGCTGGGCAAAGATAGAAAGAGAAGCTTATATCTGAGGACTTTGTAAATGAAATATATTCCCTAAAAAAGACACATTAGTATTATTGTTTATAGGAAACAAGACTTACAAACATGAGTGGATCAATGATGGGAATCGAGTCTATATTTTAAAGAGTCAGAGAACAGTTTTCCAAAGGTAAGGGCAGCAGGTTATGAAAAGCCACACAGGTTTGATGTATTTGAACCTGATGCCACAGACAGGAAGGAGCCAGTGGAGATGCTTGAATGACATCAGGCAGCAATTTGAAGGATGAGTGGGAGGAGGGGAGGTTGAAAGTAGAGATAAAAAAGCCTTTGCGGGATCTCAGGCTTAGAGGGAGCAGCACTAAAACCAGGTAGAGGGAAAAGGGAAGTTGGAGAAGACTCCAGAGTGATCAAAGGCACATAACAAATACCTGTAGAACTCAGTTTCTCATCTCTAAAGGAAGAGTGGCCATCTGACTGTCACATCATTACTGCAAAGCTCAGAGCAGCCATACAGCAGAATAGATGTGAGTACACAGTAGAAGCCAGACTTTGTGGATTAAAGTCCCAACTCTGCTACTTACTAGTTGAATATCCTTGTGCAAGTTGCTGACTCTCATGTGCCTCCATTTCCTCATTTGTAGAATGGAACTTAAAACAATACCTACTCCATAGGCTTGTGAGAAGGTTTATGGAATGCATATACACAAAGAACTCCATTCAGTGCATAGTAAATGCTACAATTATATATATATAGAGAGAGTACCTTGCTCAGTACCTAATGCACTGCTCAATAAATAATATAGCTTATATTTTTAAAATATAATAGTTGGGGGAAAGTATACTAGGTGAGGACTTAAAGGCCACTAGTTCAATTCCACCTGAGACTCTGCCTCTAAGACTCCCCTTACAGCATCCTTGTATCACACCTGTCTAGCCTCTGCTTGAACAATTCCAATAGCAAGGAGCTCAGAAAGACATTTCACGGAAAGTGCCCAAACTCCAGGGTAAAATTTGCTCTCTGCCTCAACCTCTCTCCGGCTTCTGGTTAATAACCCTGAGTCATTGCCCAGTTACTCTCATTAGGGATCATAATACCAAGGCAGACTGCAAAAGGACCCTGCCCTTCCACCAATGGTTGCAGCCCTATTTTCTTTAGTCTGTGGTTCTCCTACAGACTGAAAGGATCTGCCTCCTTTTTCCCTGTGCAGGTCTCTTGGACACTGAGTTTGATCCTCTGCCTTCTATCACAACCCTATGAAAAGTATAGACTTCCATATCCTTGTCTAATTAAGCAACTTCCTGCTGTACTAAGTGGGGATGATATATGTAAAAAGCCTAGAACTCGATAATTAAAATAATTCAACCAATACTTATTGAGCATACACCAAATATTAGGCACTGAGTTAGAAGATGAGACTAGAATTAAATCAAATGTCACTCATCTCTTTGGGCAGGGTAACTGGGACGACTGGAGCAGGACCCTTGACCTGCTGCCAGCATGGAGTGACTCCTCTTTACCTCAAAGGGAGAGCTTCAGATTTTATAGAGCTTGATGCTGCTTTCTGCTACCAGATTGCACAGCCCCTTTATTTTAAGAGATCCTTGATGCTGTACTGAAAATTAATGTGTATTGTTTTTTCTGGAAGTTTCCAACTGAACCCATATGTTCTACCACAGACTGGTGGTATTTTCTAGACCCGGGTTACTTCTTAATCCATGCTATTATATTCAATTAATAGCTTTATGCTGAGCTCTGTGTGTTAGGCCCAATGCCATCATGTGCCACTAAAAATATAGAATTTAATAAGGCATAACCCCTGACTCGTGGGGAAAAGATGCACAACCAATATCCAATGAGTTTGTACAGATGAATGTGAAGTATTGAGAAAACACAGAAGATAGAGATGAATCGCCTGAAGGTTTGTCAACAGAAATTATATTTTCTTCAGAGAAACCCCCAGTGCTGGGCCTCTTGCTCCCTTTCCCCTCCCCCTCCCTCTCCACACTAAGCTGCAGCTGCTCGTGGGTAGCAAGTGTTTCTCTACAGGTGCAAAGACGTCACTTTAGGAGTATGTTCCTGATCTTCTTGACTGGCCAGTTAATGTACCATCTGACTCATGGTGCCACAGGTATTTATTGCTCAACAAGCCAGGTGTGATAGCTCTGGCAGATCCAAGTCCCACAGCCATAATAAAAGCTAGAATTTTCATTAGTAAACAACCTGGTCTGTAATTTTGGTTTTGTTTTCTTCCTTGATTGAGCTGTTGCCTAAAAATACAGCCTTTTCAAAGCACATATTTTACTATAAATTTATTTCTAGAAAGTCTGCCAGCTTAACTGCAAAATGTGGAATACATTTTCCTACACTGTTTTCTTGAATGTCTAATTAGATGCAGGGTTTCTTAGAATCTTGTAATATCTGCATAGGAGTGAACCTTAAAATGAGCTAATCTGGGCCTCCTATCTGATTCTCGAATCAGCTCGTCATCATTTCTACCACGTGGACATCTGGCCTTCCAGTCACTCTACAGCGAGTGGCATGTAACTAGACTTATGATCAGTCTTTAATACTCTCTTTGTGAAATGGCCTATTACTTATTTTGTGTGTTATGTTTTCTGGATTTTAGAGCAGACGCCTCATCATAACAATCCTATTATCTTAATGTTGCACAGTTTTCAAATTGCTTTCACTTGCATTTCCTCATATGATTCCTACATTACTATGAAGAGGACAGAACTAGTATTATCACCATATCGCCAGGAAAACAGCCACCCAGGTCCCCAGTCCTACTTTATGCATACGATCTCATACTATGATGACTGTCAAAATCTTTTTCAACACACCCACATGATTGTCTCAAGGACCTTTATCAGCCCTCAGCTTATGCTGTTACAGATTCCTCAGGGACAAATGTATCATGCCCCTATGCTCAAATTAACTTGATGTTCCTCAGTGTGGTTTTATGGAGTTGACTAGGGAAAAAAAGAATTATATACTCATGCTACTGTGTTTCACCATCATTGTGAGAAAAAGAACACTATTAATTTTTCACTTGGGAATACATGTGGATCCTTCAAGAGGTCAAACCTTTTAAAGAGTTGCCAGAGTTTAGGCCAGGAGTCACATCAAATAATAGCCACTGTTGATTTAATGCCTACTATGTGGCAGTCACTGCGCCAGGTTCTCTGTACACATTACCTACCTTCAAGGTGAACTAATGACTGCTCTGCATTCAGTGTCATTAATTCTATTTTACAGTTGAGAAAACTAAAGCTTAAACAGTTTGAAGAACTCACCCAATGATGGATAGCAAGGGACTTCAGGTTCTGGGATTTAAATCTAGATTTTTCTAACTTGAAATCCTTAACTCTTAGATGCTGTGTTGGCATTTCTTAAAATGTGCTGTTGAGACCATGTGCCTTGGATTTCCTGAGTTATCTGT
Organism: Halichoerus grypus; assembly: GCF_964656455.1. Classification (NCBI taxonomy): domain Eukaryota; kingdom Metazoa; phylum Chordata; class Mammalia; order Carnivora; family Phocidae; genus Halichoerus; species Halichoerus grypus. The sequence continues at coordinate 76,035,548 of NC_135712.1, forward strand.
CAATAAATCAAAGCTACCAAATGGGAATTTCTGGAGATATGGCCCAGGCATCTTCACTTGGAACACTAAGGTTTGAGAACCATTACATTCTGTGATCCTCCCTCTCAAACACCTTTATAAGGGGGAGGAAAGGGTGAGGGGAAGCTTTGGCTTCATTGTACACATGAGTGCTGCCACATTGTAATGATGGTGACCAGTGTTTACTGGGTTTATAGCCATCATAAGGTTTGTACTTGGCTATTTTGACAATGCACAGGATGGCATGAATAAAGCATTTGGAATTGGAAAGCAACCCTGTGTTTAGAGACAATGAGGATAGATGAAGATGAGATAGATGAAGACTTAAAATCTCAGAACTTTCTGTTTTGTAGAAAGGCTGCACAAATTTTTAAATAGCATCTCTTCTTCCTGTTCCAAAGTCTCTACGAGAATGTTGTTACCATCTTCCTGGGCTATTCCTGCCACAGCACTTTCTCCAAAAATGGGGGAAAGAATGAGTATACCTCACTGAACCACTGAAGAGTGTTTATTGAAGAGAGAGATGCCAGGAGAAGAAAATCGTCATTTGCATTTGTCAGGAAGATAGTACAATGTAGAGAACACAACTCAAAAACTCTATGAAATGTACAAAAGGAGTTGTCTATGGGTGACACATAGGACACCACAGTGTCTTCAGGGTTTAGAAATGCATCCAATATTATACATGAAGAGCCTTCAAAATTAAATTATCAGTGTGAGTTTGCACATCAAGATTGTTCCTTCCTGCCTGACTCTTGTGTGTAGGTTCTGCTTCTTTTTTTAAAAAACCTTTTTTTTTAAAGATTTTATTTATTTATATGAGAGACAGAGTGAGAGAGAGAGATAGAGCACGAACGGGGTGAGGGGCAGAAGGAGAAGCAGACTCCCTGCTGAGCAGGGAGCCCGATGCAGGCTCAATCCCGGGACTAGATCCTGGGATTCTATCCCAGGACTCCGACGTCATGACCTGACCTGAAGGCAGACACTTCACCGACTGAGCCACCCAGGCGACCCTGTAGGTTCTGCTTCTCCAGTGAGCCCATCTGCCATACTTTTTTGTGACTCCACCAAGCCCTAGTGCAGTAAAATACACCCATTTGGTGTTTCGCTAATGTTAATTATGACAACCCAATTGTAATTTGGGTACAGTGCACTTTATTTTTTTTATTATGTTCAGTTAGCCAACATATAGTACATCATTAGTTTTTTATATAAAGTGGAGAATCTTGGTTTTCAAAAGTTGAAGCGAAAGTGAGGTATTACTTTTCTGTATGAATACATGGATCTATCTATCTATCATCTATCTATCTATCTATCTATCTATCTATCTATCTATCTATCTATCTGATTAGCCACTCAGGAGGGCTGCCGCGTGTAGGCAGTACACACCTCATTTTTACTGATGAGAAAACATGGCTCTGAGAAATAAAGGTAATTGCCCAAAGTGATAGAGCTAATGCCAGAGTCAAAACAGTAATTTAAGTCACTCCAAACTGAGGGCATTTTTGTCTTCAAGAAACTTCCATGGGAAAAAAAATAATTCTTCAAAGGGGGATGGAAAGTATAAATTACCATTGTTATTGCTGTACACTATTGATATTATTATGCCTCATGTCGACTTAGCTTCTCTCCTTCTCAAATGCTGATGCCTGTGCCAGGGACTTCATGATAATAAACTGTAAAAGATTTCCTGCTTCTGAATGTTTTGAGATTAAAAGTGCAAAACCTGCTTGCGGGGCTAGGTATTGTTTTCATTTCTTTCCCATGTGGGTGGTCTGCTGTGATTCCCAAGACCACCACTATTGCCGAGCTGGAACACTAGCTGATGGTGCACTAGGGAATTAGGAACTGTTGTTTTGTCTTCCAAAACAACAGCTGAGCTAGCCAAGCCCAGGTCAACATGCACACACACACACACACACACACACACATCACACACACACACACACACACACACAGGCACACAAACACACACACCTGCATAAAGAGATTAGCCTCCAGCTTCAACTCCACCCACTCAGTCCTTTCATCAAAAGGAGCTTCCGTCGTCTTTCCAAGGCTCCCACTCCCATCTGTAGACATCTAGAAACGTATGCATGCTGATAATCAAGACACCAGGGACAGGTTTACAAAAGGAACCCCCAATTCAGGGACCCAGATTTCTCAAACAGCAGCCTGAGTATAGGGTCAGGGAATTTACATTTCTCAGTGTAGTTAGTTCTGCTATCTTGAAAATGCAGTTACTCCAGAACTGCATCTACCCCAATTTCTGCCTTTCTGTCCTGAGACTCCTTGTATGCATTAAGCACAAAAAACAATTCCGCCACCCATCATGATACGCTGCCGTCTGGCTATTTGGCGTGCATCAGGTGCACTCAGCAAATCAGACGCAGGCCTGGAATCTGCCCAGCCTCTGGACTCTAATTTTCGTATTTCAATTTACTGTCTGTGCAGCTCTTTGGAGAAAAGCTCTACCAGTAATTACCCATAGAACTTTTACAGTGTGCCACTTTAAAGCTGTGCTCTTGGTAAATCATGTTGTGCAGTCCCCAGAGGAGATGCCAGGTTGCTGAGGGAGTTAGCCATATTTCAACATTCCAAGTGAGGGAGAACTAACCAAAGACTGGTGGAAGTACCTCTGACATGTTGGTTTTAGACAAACTTAAATTGAAGAAATGCAGTTGTATTTTCGCTTCTTTTGTTTGCCCCAGTGAACTTTTGTTCCATTAGAACTGTTCTTTCTTCAGAATCTGGCATCTGCTGTTCAAACCACCCCCTCACGCTCAGACATGTTTATGAACTTTTCTCAGAAAGTTCTGACGTTACAGCTCTGGGAAATTTTGTCAGAAGCTTTTCCATGCGGCCAGACTTTAATGAATTCACAATGACTCTTCTAGCCACCCAGGGCCTCCCTCAGAAGTTGCAGTGATTGGAGTCAAGGTGGTCAATCTCCACCTTTTACAGAGAGAAATGGAGGAACGATAATGATCTTCAAAGATCAGTCTCAAGCTCATTCCTAGGATAACTCTCCTGTGAAAGGTGCAGCTTGGGACCTACATAACCTCACCCTAGGTTCAGAAATTCCCCTGGGAATGGGGAGAAGAGATGAGTAGCCTCAAAAGGTCTTAATAGAGGCTAAAGGAAAAGGTAAAGGTAAGATCATAGCGGAGAGCCTGGGTGGCTTAGTCGGTTAAGTGTCTGACTCTTGATTTTAGCTCAAGTCATGATCTCAGGGTTGTGAGATCAAGCCCCAAATTGGGCTCCATTCTGGGCATGGAGTCTGCTTCAGATTCCCTCTCTCCCTTAAAAAAAAAAAAAAAAAAGGATCATAGCAAGGAACAGAAAGGAGTGTTTTGGGAGAAAAGTCAGCAATGGGGGTAGCACTGTACAAAAGGAAGAAAACTCATGCCTGTTAAATAGCTATTATGACTTAGGTCCTTGGGAAAGCATTTAAAATGAACATCGAATCTAATTTAATTTCCATAAGGAAGATTGAGTTGTTTCATATCACCTATCCCCCAAGTTCATATGTTGAAGTCCTAACCCCCAGTACCTCAGAATGGGACCTTACTTGGAAATAGGGTTATTGCAGATGTAATTAGTTAAGATGAGGACTTTTGGGTGGACCCTAATCCAATATGACTGGTGTTCTTATATAAAGGAGAAATTTGGTCCCAGATGTCCCAAGAAAGAAGACAATGTGAACTGACACAGGGAGAGGACAACTATCTACGAGCTAAGGAGAGAGACTTGGAACAGATCCTTTCTTCATAACCCTTAGAAGAAACCAACCCTCCTGACACCTTGATTTTGGACTTCTTGTCTCCAGAATTATGAGGCGGTATATCTCTGTTGTTAAAGCTGCTATTTGTGGTAGTTTGTTACTGCAAGCCTAGCAAACTAATAAAGAAGGTGTAGGGGCCAAGGGCAGAACAACCCAAGATGAGCCACTTTGGCATGAAGATTATTTTGAGTTAAAAGCAGTCAAAACCCAGCAGATTTGGAAAAAGCTCTTCATCATCCACACAACTGCCTAAAAGGAATTGAGATAGAGGACTGCTCATTTTGCCTGGCCGTCTTTGAATTTCCACATCTGTGTGGATTCCTTGCATGTGCAAAACTAAATCTGATTTTCTCCTGTTAATCAATTTCTTGTCAATTTGATTCTTCCTCCAACTAGAAGGACCTTGAAGTGCAGAGAAAATTCTTCCTCCCTTCCTCCCTGTTTACATTTCACACAAGAGGAAAGTAAGGCTTGAAGAGGTTACTCAGGCTCACTCATAAGTGAGTTGGAGCTTGAGCACAGATCTGCTTGAAGCCAAAATCCAGTACTTTTTCCTGCCACCAAATTAGAGCTTGTTGCTAAAATAAAATATGGCCCCCTTTGAAAAGAACATGATAATTCTGTAGTTTTCAAGCATTTTGTCTGGAGACGCCTTTGTTCATAGTGTAATGAAGAAGTTCTGTGCACTAAATCTGCAGTGGGTGACTGATGTCAGCCTCTTGTGACTGTCTCCAGTGACCTCAAGGAGAAATAAAAAACGGGAAGAACTGGAAAACCAGTTAAGCAGACACAGAAGCAATATTTTTAAAAATTCAGAAGTGATAGAAACATAACGTTATGTTCAGATGACCTAAGGGTCTTTCTCCTGCTTCTGTGGTGGAACAAATTATTACAACCATAACAAATTAGATCTTTTTGTGATGTGCAAGTATTTGGAAAACTGCTTGTAAACACATATACCCCTTTCCCTTTTCATATGTATAATCCCCTGTAGCTAACAAGCTTTGAAGCAGTTCTTCAGAGCAATCAGAAAGACTGTCTTCCTAGGCTATCATCCTCGCTAAGACAACAAAGAAAGCGTTTACTAACCTACTTTGGGGTTGGTTTTCCTTCAGTTGGCAGTTTGCTATGTAAAGCAGATAATGGCAAAGATGTTCCAGCTGGAGTGGGGATGGTGCCTATGATCTGACCTATTCATCCCTCTCCCCATCACCACATTGTGATGGTCCTTCAGAGGCCCATGAAACCCACTGTTCGAGAACACTGCTTGAAAACCACTATATAAAGGGATACCAGATGGGCAGTAACATAGTACCTACATTAGGCATACCAGAGGGAGAAGAAATGGTCATTATTAAATTTTATGAAATGCATCATATAAAATCAGACATTATACCCCTTCTTCCAGCATACATAAAGGATGCAAAGCCTTAAAAACATCTCCCCATCAGGCTGATGGATTATGTCAGAGAAGAAAGAGCATTAGAGGGGAGGAAACGTGTCCCTTAACTAGCCATGTGATGCAGGGCAAGCTCTTTCCTCTCTGACTCTCTGTTTCCCTGCCTGTAAGGACTAGGTTATTGTGTGTGACCTGTGTACCTCACATGCTCAGAGAAATGACTAATGACTTGAGAAGAGCCTTGCAAATCATGGAACAAAGTGCCCCAACATGATGAGGATTATTCTTTTGGTGAATTCTCTAAGCATAAAGAAATTCTGTAAAGGAAGATCAATACTTGGTTAATCATGCTGAGGAATCAGGGAGGGACCTTGGGGTGAAGGCTCCTGATTCCCAAGCCAAACCAGTACGAGTTGGGCTGAACACCATGTCTGGGAGAGTCAGCACACCGTGAAATTATGAAGTGTGATCGTTAACCGGACCATTCCACACAGGCCTTCAAGAGCATTCAGCATTCTCTTTGAAGTCCATGACCTTCTATGTGTCACTGAACTGCTGAATGACTACTCGGAACTGAATCGAACATCCCAGCCCACCCTGTAGATGCAATCAGACAAGGTTCACCCCGCACAGCCAGAGTCCCTGGTCTGCCTTCAGCCTAGCAATTCAACTGGAGCGCGTCTGGCCTATTAAAACGTGTAAGACCTGCATTTGGGCATAAGCCACCAACTTCAGGAATAAGAACGACTAACCTGTGGTTCATTTTTGTTCTTCTAGTCCTGTTGGAAACTCTTGGAGAGTCATTTATTTCTCATGGGGAGTTCAACTAATACTCAGCTGGTAACAATGAAAGGGCACCATTTCACTTTATACCTAGATCTCAAAGATTCCAGAATCTAAGGGAACTTAGAGGTCATTTGGCCCAACTCTCTCATTTTATAGCTGGACAAACTAAGTGCCCTCAGTGGGTAAGCAGGAGAGCAAGTTTTAGAACTCACATCAATGATCTCCCAACCTCATGTCGTATTTACAGTCTACCAAAAGAATGAGCGTATTAGCATTATGGGGCTGCTCGGGAGGTTGGGAAGGTGAGATCTCATTTGTACAACATATTTGGAGCCTCAACAACACAAATTGCATTAAGTGCCTAAGTGTGTGGCTCTGTACTGGGCATAGAAATTGTAGGTTGTGTTAGCTAACAGTACTGGTGAAATAATGTTTTGAATATACATTTCGAGTGGGTGCATATATCAATAAGCTTAAAGTAAAATATTACACAGCTCAATATTAGTACATACATTTTCATAAATTGCCACCTGATGACTTAGTTTGTGATTTCCAAACTTTGATAAATCACATAAGAACAGCTTCTAAGACATCACCGGCATTCTAAATGAATTATATAAAAATGCAGCTCCTCACTGGAATGAATAATAGCTTTTCTATGTAGGTATGTATTCTCTATGTATGTATCCATGTATCTATAAAATACACCTCAGCAGCACTTTAGGAAAATCTTTGTAAAATAAAGTTTCTCTTCTTCACATTTTATTCCAAGAAACTGAGAAGGAAAATGACACATCCAGTTCTCACACTTGCTCGCTACACAACTATGGGCAGATGCCTGAACTAGTCTGTGCCTTAATGTCCTCCATGGAAAATGGGGACAGTAGCTCTATCTGCCTCACAGGATTGTGCGTGAAATAATGTGTGTATAGCACTTACTAGGGATGAACTCCCTTTATCACTATGAGTTCAGTTCAGACAGAGCAGAAGTTGTGCTAAGACAAGAATCTGTGGTTTCTGACTCCAGTTTCTCTGCCCTTCCGTTCTTCTGCTTTCCTTTTCATCTTTGTCCCCTCGAAATGTTTTAAATTCTCAGTAGTGTGTGGATATGTCTTCCTTCGGAGAATTTCTTCCCCTCACTTTGGGGCACCAATGCCTCCCCATTTCCATTTTATTTTAAAGTAGACTTCATTTTAGAAGTAATTTGAACTTTTCTAAATATCTAAATAATTAAATTTAGGTATGGCCAGCTTTCATTGCACAGTTATAAACTGATAATCTGAACTCTTTTTTTTTGGAAGGAAATAATATTTTACTGTTTTAGAGTACATTACCAAGATAAGATGCTTTCATACCCATTATTTAATGTTATTTTCAAAAGAACCCTGTGAACTACATACAGCACACATTTGATGGTTGAGGACCTGAGGCCCAAAAAAGTTAAACAACTGCAAAATCTCAAACAACCGTAAGTGGTAGAATGAAGACTAGAATCTAGTTCAAGTGCCAAGAACTCAAGTTCCTATAAAGTCTAGACGGGAGCAATACAACAGGGAATAGCGAAGTCTGTGGAAAAGCAGAGAGCTCCAAACACAGAAATGTTGGATCAATATTCCCTGGCCTTCTGATTTTTAAAGAGAAGCCAGAAGTATTTTTTATGTGAAATCCAATTTTTAAAACATTTTGAATTCCAAATAAAACATATCCTTGGGCCACCTGAATGCAATTCTGGATCTAGACTGATAAATTCCACAGATGCCTCTCTCTCCTGCTCGGACTGAATTTATTTCAGAAGAGATTATGCTTATCAAAATGTTTCTTTTTCTCTCAGGCTAGAACAAGCCATGTCAACTTTTTCTAAACTCAAAACCTAGACTCAGACGTCTAACAATCAAGTCAAACTTAACGTAGCACTCCCTAGTGCTCTGAGTGATCCCACCGTCCACCTGGTTGCTCACACGGAGACCCTAGGAGTCATCTTTGAGTTCTGTCCTACTCTCACATCCCACATGCAACATATCAGGAACTTCTGTTATTTGTCTCTGGAAATAAGCCCTAGTCCAACTCTGTCTTGTCATGACACAGTTGTGAACTACACTTCAGCTACACTTAGTTCTACTTGTCCTGTGACGGCAACATTCTAACTGCTCACTTTGCCTCACTTTTGCCCCTGAGATTCCATCCTCTGCACAGCAGAGATACCATTTAAAAACAAAAGGCAGATAACATCACACACACCTTAGCTTAAAACCTCTTCAAGGCTTCCTATTGCAAGGAGAATAAAGCCCTATGCTGCCCTACATCATCAGGTTCCAGTCTAGCTCTTTTTTTCTTTTTTAAGATTTTATTTATTTATTTGATAGCGCAAGCAGGCAGAGAGAAAGGGAGAAGCAGGCTCCCCGCTGAGCAGGGAGCCTGACTCGGGCTTCAATCCTAGGACCCTAGGATCATGACTTGAGCTGAAGGCAAACGCTAAGTGACTGAGCCACCCAGGAGCCCCACCCTTGCTCTTTTGCTTCTTCTTCTCTCCCCCTTGGTTGCTCGGCATCAGCCACATTGACCTTCTTTTGGTCTCTCAAACACATCACACTCATTGTCTGCTAAGACCTTCGTTACTTGTATTTCTTCTTCCTAGAAGATACTACTGGCCCAGCTTACTGAGTGAAGCTATGGCAGAAGAGTGCAGGCTCTGGTGCTGGGCTTCCTCGTTCAAATTCCAGCTCTGTCACATCGGGCAAGTGGTTTCATGTCTCTGTGCTTCAGTATGTTCATATGTGTAATATGGAGATAATAAATAATAGTACCTCCCTCATAAGGGTTGCCATGAAGCTTAAGTTAGCTAATAAAAGTGGAGCCCTCACAGTCCTTGCACACAGTAGGCAGCCGGTTAATCTTCAGATGTTATCTTTGCATCACTCACTGACTTCCTCTTACTCAGGTCTCAATTAAAATAGCACCTCCTCAAAGAAGCCTTCACCGATTGCTTCCTAAAAGAGCCCCCCCAGTCTCTTTTGCATTGTTCTTTTTTTTTTTAATAACACTTCTCAGTAGCTGACATTTTCTTATTTACTTATGTATCTACATGTTTATAGAATATCTCTCCCCATTAGAATGTGTGTATGCTCCAAGAGGACAGGGTTCTCCTTTTTTTAAAAAAATATTTTATTTTTAAGCATTTTCTACACCCAACGTGAGGCTCAAACTCACAACCCCGAGATCAAGAGTCGCATCAAGAGACTTAGCCAGGCACCTAGGGATTCTGTTTTGATAAGCACCTGAAACGCTGAATTCAAAATACCCCCATATTAACAAGAATGCCTGACACAGGTGGGTGCCCGACAAAGATGTGTCCTGTGTGTCCCCCCAAAATCACTGACACGCAGGGGGTGCTTAATGAGGATTTGCTCAGGGCGCCTGGGTGGCTCAGTTGGTTAAGCGACTGCCTTCGGCTCGGGTCATGATCCTAGAGTCCCAGGATGGAGTCCTGCATCGGGCTCCCTGCTCAGCAGGGAGTCTGCTTCTCCCTCTGGCCCTCCCCCTCTCATGTGTGCTCTCTCTCTCTCTCTCAAATAAATAAATAAAATCTTAAAAAAAAAAAATGAGGATTTGCTCAAATGAATGGCACTGAAATCTGTTTTAGATGCTTTCCCACTTAAGAGGAAACTGACACCTTCAGAACTTTAGAACAGCCTGTTCTTGATTCCCTAATAAAGTACCATCACTCCATTAGAATTTTATCCTTCTTTCCATAGTCAAGTCTGGAAGAAAACAAAATGCTAAGCTTTTTCACACATTAGACACAATTGCACCCTGAGTGTTTTATGCTATGAAGAATTCTACATAAGAGATATGTTTTAGGCTTTCCCACTTTAGGTTACAGGACTCTAGTTTTCCATAGACTTCAAAGAGAAATGCTACATTTTTCATTATTAAAATATTAGCAATAAAAAATCTTTGTCAAATAAAACCTCTCCATCCACAATTGCTATTACCCAGAGATATTCTGAATTGTATTCGAGGGCAGTATCTTGCTTTTAAAAGTGCCAGTCACTGTATCCGGTTCTAATAACATTGTGTATGAGAATATTCAATACAGGATTACAGCAAGAAGGATGTTGGTCTAACCCCTCATTTAGCATACGAGCAACTGAGGCCCAGAGAGGGCACTACTCAGAGGCAAGACCAGACTCAGGTGGTTTTGTTCCCATTCCAGAAGTTTCTCCACTATCTAAACTGAATTTACATATTCTATCCTTTTTTATCCTTTTTGCCGCCCCATTTTTTACTATAAAAAATTTCAAGCAAATGAAAAAAGGAAAGAGAACAGTGTAATGAATACTTTTATGTCCATAATCTAGACTGGATGATTGTTAATATTTTGCTATATATACATCATCAAATTTTTTTTTTAAAGATTTTATTTATTTATTTGTGAGAGAGAGAATGAGAGACAGAGAGCACGAGAGGGAGGAGGGTCAGAGGGAGAAGCAGACTCCCCACTGAGCAGGGAGCCTGATGCGGGACTCGATCCCGGGACTCCAGGATCATGACCTGAGCTGAAGGCAGTCGCTTAACCCACTGTGCCACCCAGGCGCCCCTACATCATCAAATTTTTTGACTTAAGTGGCTTAAAGTAAATTATGCATAGCACAGCATTTTGTCTCTGTGATATGTTTCTTTCTTTTTTTTTTCTTAAATGTGGATGAGGCAAATCTTTTTTTTTAAGATTTTATTTACTTATTTGACAAACTGAGAGAAAAAGAGAGAGCACACAAGTAGGGGGATCAGCAGAGGGAGAGGGAGAAGCAGACTCCCCACTGAGCAGGAAGCCCGCTGCGGGGCTCAATCCCAAGATCCTGGGATCATGACCTGAGCTGAAGGCAGACGCTTAACCAACTGAGCCACCCAGGCGCCCCTCTGTGATATGTTTCTAAAAATAAAGATATTTCCTTGCGTAACCACAACAACATTGTCATACCTAACAACATTTAGGATAATTCCTTAATATCATCTAATACCGAAATCATATCCAAATTCTTCCAAGTGCTGCCATAACTTCACTTATAGCTGATTTATCCAACTGGGATCCAATTAAGGCATTGCCTCTGATCGTTGTTGTTTCTTAGCTCTTTTTTAGTTTAAAATATTCTCCCTTTTAATGTCATAACATGATTTCAGTTTATTATTTTGATTTTCAAAATATTGACTTGTTGAAAAGACAGCCAAATTATTCTATAAAATGGTCACCCTCAAGTGCCTGGGTGGCTCAGTCGATTAAGCACTGCCTTCAGCTCAGGTCATAATCCCAGGGTCCTGGGATCTAGCCAGCAGTGGGCTTCCTGCTCAGTGGGGAGTCTCCTTCTCCATCTCCCTCGCCCCTCCTCCCCACTCATGCTCTCTCTTTCACTTGCTCTCTGTCTCAAGTAAATAAATAAAATCTTTTAAAAATTTTTTTAAAATGCTTTAATAATTTAAAAAATAATTTAAAAAATAAATTTAATAATAATTTAATTTAATAATTTAATAAATAAATAAATAAAAATAAAATGTTCACCCTCTCAGTTGGTAAAAATTCTCCCTTATTGGTGTTTGATTTGTTCTTCTATCCTCCTTATTTCTTATGAATTGGAACTAAGATCTAAAGACTTGATTATATTAACATCAAAGTGCCTCTATTTTTGAAGATATAAGTTAGCAGCCATGTCTCTATTATAATTAATTGAATAAAATCCTGAATTGACTTACAAAGAATAACAGCAAAGGCCAGCAGGTGGTATGAGAAGGAGGAAAATATCCCAATTATACCACTGCTTTCGAGGGTCTGGTATTTAGCTGTGGTCCTCAGAACTTGGATGGATTTGAAGGGACACACAAAGGGAATGAAATGCAAACATTTGCATGAATGTTACCTTTATGATTTGTACTGAGATGTGTAAGCATTAAACCTACTGGAATATTACCATTGGTAAAACTAGTATATTTCCCCCTGTTGGCAGTGGTTTTGGAGCCTAATTGCCTATCAGAATCCTCTAAGACTCAAAAAAATATCACCATCTTAGGTTCTGATTTAATTGGACTTGGAAGACTGGGCATTGATATTTTTTTAAAACCTCCCAAGGTGGTTCAACAATGTTACCAGAGCTGGGAAACACTGCTGTAGGTAGGTCAGAAGCCAAATTGTTATCAGAAAGTTGTTTTGGAAACATAAAACCAGAATTTGGGGTGTTAGTGATACGAATAAAGAAAGTCTGAAGAGATAACACCAGTCAGTGGTATTCCAACATCTGTGCACATAAGAGTCATTGGAATATGCTTACATTAAAAACAAACAAACAAACAAACAAAAAACCCAGGAAAGCTGGATGCATACTTTCCACTTCACTCTCATCTTCCCCATCCACTAGGGTGGGCCCCCAGATGCTGCTCTGGCAAACAACAAAGGTGATTCTGATGTAGGTAATTTCATGGTCCCCGCACTAGGGAATACTAGTCTGTATTCTCTGGGATACACTTGCTCTGAGGAGCAGATAAGACCAGTGTTGTTCTCAAACTTAAACTGCCTCAGAAGGAATTGCAAGGCATGTTGAAACACACCCCTCTCCCCTAGCTTCTGATTTAGTAGGTTTGAGGTGGAGCCCACAGTTTGCATTTCTAACAAATTTAAGGAAGTGGTTCCCAGCCAGGGAGATTCTGCCTTCCAGGGGGCCTTTGGCAGTAACTGGAGGCATTTTTTTAAGACTTAATTTTTTAGAGCAGCTTTAGGTTCACAACAATACTGCCTAGAAGGTACAGAAATTTTTCCCTGTACCCGTGCCCCACACATACATAACCTCCCCCATTATCAGCTACTCCACCAGCAATATTTTGTCATTTCAAGCTCCTCCTTCTAATTCTTTTCATCTACCCTTTAAATCTCAGGCTATTGGAGACCTCTTCAACATCCCTCCATTTCTTCCTTTTTGGAATCCTTTACAGAGCTTTTACGTGTGAAGATACTTGTGTTTTCGGTACCTACTCTTGAAAGCCATCTCCCTTGTAAGTCCCGGTCATGAAATAATTGCTAGTTTTGCTCAGAAGGGTTTGGAATGCTTTCATCTATATAGTAGTATAAAAAAGAACTTAAAATATAGTTATTTGGAGACAACAATAGTATTTATAATCGTACTTATTCTTTTAAAGATTTTCATGATTTTTTTTTCATATACAACGTGTGCCAAAATACTGCTTTCTTAAAGATAAAAAAAAAAATCTTCTTAAAGTCTGGTGCACATATCTATGTTATGTTAGAGCATGATATTAGGTTTCCTAAAATGAGAAAGGGTGGAACTTCTTTTTGAAGTGAAGAGCTCTTTTCAAGGAGGCTGGAGAACCAGTCCTGCAGGTTTGAAGACAGCCTCTGGGGTGCACAGGTAACCTCAAAGGGTTGGAGGGTTATAATCATGACATGCCTACTCCAAAGTGCAGGAGCGAGGCCTGACATTTCTTTTTTAACCTTGAGTCAGATGTTCCCATTATGATTTATTATTGTTTTGATTTACTGTTAATGCTGATTTATTGTTGCACCCACACTTTTCAGAACGGGTAAGAAATAGGTATTATAAGAGCTTGTAAAATCACACCAAGAAACACACTCTAGTGAAGCAGACCGATAGGTGCCCGGTAGGAGAGACTGAGCATTATACAGATAACTCCAAAACAGAAAGAAAACCCAAGGGCTCAAGTAGACGCAAGCTATGACCTGTGGTTGTATTTGACTTGAGTAATCAGAGGAGGCTTCATGAAGGAATTGCCTTGAATGGTGCTGGGATTTGAAAAGGTAGAGCTGGTGAATAACACTTGAGGCTGAAAGAACACTCCAAGCGAAGATCTTCGGATATCTGAAGATAGATAGTGCAACAGTGCAAGAGTTAAATGCATCTCGTAGAGCGACTGGGGCTCTGGTGACGAATACAGAGGCTTAGTGGAGAATACAGTGGAATTTCTCATTGACATGAACTGAACAGAAACAGTCATCTGGCTATTAGTGCTCATTTTAAGAATGGCTCTGAGTTTGGCTACATAGTGAGGATCTTGGTGGGATGTTGGTTTAAGGGTCTCTAGAAACTGTTGCTATTTTTTGTGCTGCATCCCTAGGGTAGATAGGAAGGGGGTGAGATATTGCCGGCCCCAGTCTCTCCACCCTGGAAATCAAGTTGAGCTCCCTCTTAAGGAACACAGTTAAAGCCGTACCTCTGGGTAGGACTGCAGTTTGCACACTTGTTACACCAGGCAGAATCAAAGCACAGTCTTAGTGTCTTCATTATTCGCTGGAGTTTTCACTTGGGGGTTGTTTTCTTCTTTAAGTCTTTGGCTCACATATGCATATTGCATTAAGTGGAATGTAGCTAACCCTCCAGTTCTCCAGCTCTAAATAAATCACTGTTGCTGAAACTTTTAAACCGCTGCCTATTGCCTACTGTCCCAAATATGTTTTCTGTGACAGGATTGGGAATCTGTTCAAAAAGATAAAGCAGGAGGACATCCAGTCATATTTTTCAAGAACCTTTAGTAAGCTATTGAATTAGGCCTTCAACTGAAGCCGACTCTGTGCTCCAAGTAACCAATCTGAGGCAACCTAAAGAAGCCTAGTCAGCCACTGGGTTTGAGCAATCCCAGGGGTGGAGCCCTATTAACAGTGGTATTCTGATGACAGAATCAGCCGAGAATGAACTCCCTGAAAGATCCCAGAAAGTCTGATGTCATTTAAGATCTCAATTATCCAAGTAAAAGAAGAAGAATGTGAAGTGGGAATTTCCCCTGTCAGTTCCTTGGCACAGACCCCAAAGGTCTGAATGTGCCACAAAGGAAGCAGTTCTTCCTCTAATTCTGTGATGTTTCCTTCATCAGGCAGGGTTATGTGAGTGGGGTACCTTAGATTTATTAGTGGATCTTTAAGTCAGAAAGGATTGCTGGAGGTCAGATCTGGTTTCAGCATAGGTCTTCATATGAAATATTCGGGAGCCCTCAGATGGAACAGAGAAGGTCTGTGACGGAAGAAGCACAGGCTTCAGAATCAGAAAGTTGATGTTGAAATCCCTCAGCCACCACTCCTGGCCATGTGACTCTGGCTTAACTTTTCTGAGTTTCACTGGAAAATGGAGTTTGGGGAGGGCAAGGTATTGATGCTGTTTGTAACAGCATGGTCTCAAGAATCAAATGACATAATGTAATGGAAAGTGCTCCACGGGCCAGCGAGTCTCAAACTTTAGTATGCATACAGATCACCCAGAATCTTGTTAAAATGCAGATTTTATCCAGTAGGTCTAAGGGAGGGCTGGGGAATCTGCATTTCTACCAAGTTCCCAGGTGAGGCTGGTCTGTAGGGCACATTTTGAAGAGCATGGTGGCAGAGAGTAGAGTGTCAGATACGCAATTGGTTGTT
This sequence comes from Halichoerus grypus, assembly GCF_964656455.1. Lineage (NCBI taxonomy): Eukaryota > Metazoa > Chordata > Mammalia > Carnivora > Phocidae > Halichoerus > Halichoerus grypus. Next base: position 76,050,956 of record NC_135712.1, read on the forward strand.
TTTAGTCTATTTTAACAAGTTTTCTGAGAAGGATATTCTTTAGTCTTTACATTTTAACTTTTTCCCCTTCTTCACCAACTCCTACCCCAGCCCTGTACATCAATCCACACACTAGTAATTATACAAATGCTTACTTAATATAGTGAATCTTGCTCAAAATGATAGCCAGCAGTTTCACTGAAGAGTAGGCTTAGGGGAAAACTGGTTTTTCACAAGGTATTTATGTACACTAATTCACAGTCATCTCTGTGTACATCAAATAGTTGGGAATTATGATGAGGACAAAAACATTTTTTAACAAGTGCTTGATAGGTTGCCAAAGAGACTTGGAGGGGATTTTATGAAAAGGATCCCTTGGAGATCATTCTGTAATTTGTATATCATGTGTATTGGTATAATCTGTACATTTGTGTAATATTTAATATAAAATTTGACCATTTTCAGGACACTTTCTCATATGTGGCCTCATTTATTCTTCACAAAATGTTAAGATGGGCAGGTATCATTAGGCCCATTTTACAGATGACGAAACTAGAACTCCGAGAGATGAAGTGAGTTGCTCAAGGTTATACTCAAGACAGTTGCTACAACACTAAGACAAAGTCCCTTTCTTCTGATTCTGAATCCAGGCCTCTCTCCTTTGTGCCCCTGTCCACAGCACTTAGCACCCTGACCCAGGAAAGTGACTGCTTGGTTTGTTGAACCCTGCTGATGAGTCAGGCTCTGGGGAGCAGAAGATGAAAGGTGCCGGACATCACAGATTTGGTCACCGCATGTGCACCCTCAGCAGGGAGCCCGGGAACATGGGTATCTTGCATGCGAACCACATGAGAACCTACTCCAACCCTGCCTTTTCAGATGATTCATTTGCTTGTTTCATTTCCAGCCAAGAATGCAATGTCCTTTTCGTTTTGGAATGTTTACAGATGAGAGCGAGAGCCTGGGGGTGGAGGACAACTTGATTATTACAATCATCTCGAATGGTGCCTGGTTTTCTACTCTTCCAAAATATTCTTCTTATGATATGCCTCTGACCACTCCAGCTCATAGTGATCTCAAACTCTTTTTCCCTGTTTGTATGAACTCCGTTGTGAGTAACACCTACAAGGCACTTGGCATCGTATACTGATATTTTGTCTGTGGTGATGTTTTACTCACGGGTGTGTATGTGTGTGTGTGTGTGTTTCTATTTCCTTGCCAAATGAAACTGGGAGTTCTTTGAGAACAGGGACAAACATTTTTCATGTATCATCTTATATTGAATGATGGAAAGAAGAAATGGAGCTACATGGTGAAAACTGTATTGAATGTGGAGTCAGATCATCTAGGTCAACTGCTCATTAGCTATGTAATGCTGAAAAAGACACCAGAACTCTGAGCTTTTGCTGCCTCTTGTAGAATATGAGAATATTAGTACCTATCTCATACTATTGTCATGAAAAGTAAGTGCAATAATCTGTGCAAAAGTACTTCACAAACTCATTAGGAGCTATACAAATGTAAAGAATGTGTTTGGACTTACTTTTAGAAAAATGTGCATTACATAGGAGGCGTCTGCTGGCACCACCAGCCATATACAATGCATTTGCTTCCTCCCAGAGCACTTTACATTTTTATGTCCTGCTGTGCAAAGAAATATAGCTAAATGGAAACAATATTATTAATTTGCTTTTGCAAAAGTGGGAAAGAAAAAAGATCTATGATTCAAAGAAAGCTGATATAATCCAGATACCAAAAATGTTCATTAAGAGCTGTCAACATTGCCGTTTCATGGAACCCAGAACCTAGAAGTTCAGCTTTCACTTAGGAAATTCCATTTTATTTTACTTTTCTTAAAGATTTATTTATTTATTTATTTGAGAGAGAGAGAGAGAGTTAGTTCGTGAGTGAGGGGAGGGGCAGCAGGAGAGGGAGAGAGAGAATCTCAAGCAGACTCCCTAATGAGCACGGAGCTTAATGTGGGGCTTGATCTCAGGACCCTAAAATCATGACCTGAGCCAAAATCAAGAGTCAGACACTTAACCAACTGAGCCACCCAGGGGCCCATGGAAATTCCCTTTTAAATTCCCAGTATTTTGTGGGAATATTAAGAGAAATGGCATAACTACCTAAACCTCTAGGGGGAGGAAAATGATTCACTCTCTAGAATGGGGATGCTAATATAAGCAGAACACATATACCTACCAGCTCCTCTGAAAGTGATTCTAAAAACCCAAACCCAATTTTTCCTTCCTACTTATCTACTTTCTGTTGGTATCAAAATGCTCCCTGTTTCTGGCCCTGAGACCATTCCATAGCATTCCCTCTTCTCTCTTACCCCACCACACATGTAATGACAGTTGCCACATACTGAATACCTACTAGATGTCATGAGCTACATTGATGATCTTCATACCTGAAATCTTCAAATATATCTTGCAATAAGGTTTTCATTTTTCCCACGTGGTAGAAATCAAGTTCCCAAGAATCAAGTACCTCACTTATAGTCCTTCGTGGATCAGGTAGAGCCAGAATTCCAACTGGGTCCCTGTGATACTTCGTATTTTTTCTAACTCACCATATCCATGAATTCACAAATTTAGGATCTTTTTTCCCTAATACTCACAAAACTTAGAGCATAACTTAAAAATGTTTATCCCTGTACCCCAAATCCTATATATCATCAACTGTATACAAATCACGCTTTGGGAAACACATTTTCCAAAGGCTACTGGTGCCCCACAAACACACCTGTCCTCATAACCGAGAAGACAAAGGCGGCCTGTGAGGGAAAGTCCAGGGAGGATGAAGCCCGCGCCCTGTCTGCCCTCACTCTCCACCTCCCGATTTCCTTTCAACACCTGTGCAACTCATCAGCTCTACTCATCTACTCCATTCTGGAAATTTCCAGTATCACCTTTCAGAATCCTTTCCTGTGTTCAGTGTGTGGACAATTCCCTTTCATGTCCAAATACATCAAAGACAAAAAAGCACATGAAGTAGTAACTTTATTTATTTATTTTTGAGGTATTTTTTTTTTTTTCAGGGGGGAGTAGTAACTTTAAGAAGCATAGGGTTTTAGTTGTGCCCAGTCCATAGTCTACTTGAAGAAGAAGATATTTTCTTTTTTTAATTTTTTTTTAAATTTATTCATTTGATAGAGAAAAAGAGAGAGAACACAAGTAGGCAGAGCGGCAGGCAGAGGGAGCAGGAGAAGCAAGCTCCCTACTGAGCAGGGAGCCTGATGTGGGACTCAACCCCAGGACCCTGGGATCATGGCCTGAGCCAAAGGCAGACACTTAACTGACTGAGCCACCCAGGCGCTCCAAGAAGATACTTTCTTATGTGGACTGCATATTCTTCTTCTGGATGTCAGAACACCCTAAACTGTTCACCCTAGAAGTCATTGCAGTCATTCTGGCCTTGGGTCTCTTAGCAGCATGGTGTGGAACAAGACCTTATTTCCTCTTTCTGGTTCCTTGGTTGTATGAGCGAACAAACACTGAGCTGGTTGCAGTCCTAGCTCTACCACCGAGTGGCCCCGTGTCACGAACAAGTGATTTCGCAGCTCTATGCCCCAGTTATTTACAGGTAAAATGGGGAAACAATTTTTACAAGTTGTTTTTGTGATATTTAAATGGCATAACATGGGTAAAACACCTACCATAGCATTTGGTACAGTTCTTATCGAATGTCATTTCCACTTTGAGTATCTGAAACATAGTTACTATCTGGCTATGATTGCTGGTTCCACTCTGAACTAATACTTGTCTTCTTTAGTTACATTTAAACTATATTTCTTTCTATGCTCAGGGAGAGACACTGTCCCCACGAAGACCTCTCTACATTATGTCAGCTTCCTTGGCAAGACCTTCATGCCAAACACCTGACTTCTGAAGGACTTGCCATTGTGTTCTTGGTTTTGACCTATAGGCAGCTAATTTAAAAGCAGAATTTATTTGACTTACCATGAATGTTTAAGCCCTTTCTGGCTTAAAAATCCATAATTCCTTTCTGATGACCTATTCAAGTACTTACCTCCACTCACAAGAGATAAAATAATTCACATGTTCAGTAGTGATAACACCCTCTGAAATATTCGGCAAAATGTTAATATTTATCAGCAGGAATATAATGGACACATGGAGGTTTATGATACCCACTCTATTCTGATGTAGGTTTGAAAATTTCCCTGGTAACATGTAAAAGAATGATTTTCTTTAAAAGTTTCTAAATTACCACGTGAATCCCTCTAAAACTACAAGTGTTTCTCCTACCTCTTACCTCTGACTATCTCCAAAATACCTTGCTTTGCTCCAACTCCTGTCCTTTATTCTGACCAGAACACTTATTTACCTTCCTATGTAAATGAAGCAGTTGATTTGTCTCTAGAGCTTACACATATTCTTTCTCTTTTGCATGGCATATTGCCCACATTCCTGGCCAATGAGTGGAGCCACTTTTCTTCTGAACACTGTTAATGGCTGTTTCTTCCGTGAAGGGTTTCCACGGCATCCTATGGATTGAGTCTATCTCTGTGTGGTCACGATGTATAAGGATGTGTGCAATGTTTCTATGACAACCTCTGCCTTCTTTGTTTTTCCAAAGGGGTCGGTTCCACCTTCATTTTAGTTTGAAATTCCTCAAGAACAAAAATGATGTTTTCCACTTCCTTAAGAATTTGCCACAAAATCAAATGCAGTATATTTTTCAGTGTGAGCCTTCAGGAGGTGTAAATTCAGAAATGTTTGTTTTCCTGTTCAGAGATCTGAAGAAATCTATGATTTCTCCAGGAAACCAAAGTGACAAATTTCCATATAATTAAGACCGGGGTAGAAGTGTTGTTGGGAGTCTGATGTCTGGACAACTTATATGAGAAAGGCTATTTTCTGACTTTATCTCTCCTTTTACTTTAAATGTGGGAATTTGTTTTTGATCCTATCCCTTCTTACTGATTTAATAGCTGTTAGTGGAGAAAATAAATATTTAATATAAAATGATAGTACCTTGAAGGTGCTTAGGAAGTATTTGCTGAGCAAAGAATTGAATTACCATCACCAGTACCCCACACAAAACTCTTTTTTTTCCCTTTGAGGAAAGGTGAGTCTTGTGTAAGGGCATTGAGAAGTAAGCTAGTTTTAGTGTATCGAACATACAGAGAAAAACACTGTCGAGAGAGGGGGCAAGAAGCAGTAGAGCTATAAAGGAAAGAAATAAACTGTTTTTTCTCAGGGTCCTGCTACACGCCTAGTCAACTGGGAAAGTAAGATTTCTGATGAACCCTGAAATCCCTAAGACTTTGGTCCCAAAAATCCAAGCAGGAGAGACTAGAGTAGAATATCACAAGGATCCCTTCAAATATAAAACTCTGAGCCTCGTATTTTAGCATAAAAAATATATTTTGGCAATTTTTTTTATTATTATGAAGGAAGAAGGGAGAGAGAAAGAAGGAATATTTGGAGAAAGAAACAAGGAAAGAAAAAACTGAAAGAGAAAGAAATAACCCAAGACTGGCAAAGAGAAATCGGTTTCTCTGTTAAAGAGAAAAAAGAATGAGAGAGAGAGAGAGAGGGAGAGAGAAATATATCTGCTTGGGGATGATTTAAGTTTAAATAAATAAATTAAGTAAGTAAGTAATTCTAAAAGTTATGTTCATGTGGCTCCACCTATAGGCATAAAGATTGTCTTTCAGATCCTTAGTCACTGTGGCTTTTCAAATGACAGTCTGATTTCTGACAGTTTACACCTTGGAGCAGAGCTGAGAGGGTTATATTCTCCCAGGAAAATGTGTTACACACTGCCCTGAATAATGAACTATTTAGCTTAGAAATATTGAAGATCTGTGAAATCACTACTGATTTTATTTTTAAGAGCTACATTAAAAGACCTTGTATTATTGAGACATTGTAATAAAAATTTAACAAGACCACACACTCTAGAGGCCATATTAAAATACAATTTTTGTTATGATTTCTTTGGAGTCCATTTTCAGCCCTGCCGGAAATAACCAATAACCATAAATATTTATAACAAAATAACAACTTTTATAGAATGCAGATTTTATGAAGCCATTTTTTATTAGTTAACCCTTTGAATAGGGCAGAATTACAACAATGCCATCCTTTCAAATGAATAAATGTCAAAGCCAAGACACAAAGAGAGACCATTACAGTAATTTGAATGCAAATTAGTGCCTGAGGTACTGACAGAGAGCTGAAGAACGCCCTGTTGAAGAATCAATCCCCTTAGTTGCATGAAAGTAGCTGAAATGTTTTTCTCCCATTTCTGCCTCTGAAAATTACAATGATACATTAAGGCTCAGATCAGTTACAGCCTTTCCATCATATTTTCCTGGTTTTCAGACTCAGGAAGTAACATTTTTTCGATTCTATACTCCTATCATGTCTTACTTATACCTCTTTTATGATCCATTTAACATTTACATGTGATGATTATTGAATTTATTCTGTGATCTCCTTGTGGGCAAGAGCCATATGTTCTTATTTCTTGGCTGTCCCAAATTTTCACTGGGATGAAAAGGAGTATCATTAACTAACTATAGGTTAGTTACTTCATTTACAAAGCACTGCATAGCTGTTTCTCCTCTCTTTCATCTTTCAAGTCTTTGTTACATCATTAACCAACTTGATAATAAACTCATGTTTTACATTCTTTCCCTATCTACTGTATCAGTCAATGTTCTCTAGAGAAACATAGCCAATAAAATATGTGTTTGTGTGTGTGTGTCCATACATACTGGAGCAGGGGAAGGGGGGGAGAGAAGGGAAAGGGTGTAGGGATTTAAAGGATTCACTTGTGTAATTTTGGGGGTTGGCAAGTTTGAAATTTGTAGAACAGTCCAGAAGGCTAGAAACAGGCTGGATTTCTATGTTATAGGCTCGGGGCAGAATTTCTTTGGGAAATCTCAGCTTTTGCTCCTAAGGCCTTTGAGTGATTGGATGAGCCCCACCCACAGGTAATCTCCCTTAAAGTCAACTGACCATAAAAGTTACCCACATCTACAAAATACCTTAAAAGCAACACCTAGACTAGTATTTGACCAAATAATTGGCACTATAGCCTACCCTAATTGACATAAAATTAGCCATCATATCTACCTTTTCTCAGACTGGTTTTAGAAGAACCCAGGTTCAGAATGTGGTAATTAATATAAAAAGAAACCCATTATCCTGGGTTATGTGGTTTTTCTCTAGCAATAGGAGGTCAAGGAACTGGCGGATGAGAGCTTCGAATGTCTCCTTGGCTATCGAAGGCCTCTAGAATAAGTCTTTATATTGAGAGACAGGATGCACGTTTTAGAGCATAGGCTCTGGAACTAGACCATGGGCGTTCAAATGCCAGGTTACCACTTACAAGCTATGAGACTCATAGCAAGTGGTTACCTTCAATCCGAATGATTTTTTTTTTCTTTTCAAAACAGGGATATTAATGATGTCTGCCTCATTGGGTTTTGTTGGAACTGCATTAAAACACGTAAAATGCTTACAACAGTGTCTGCTATGTACTAAGTGCTACAGGTGTTTTCTGTGGCAGTAACGAAAATGAGCATGTGATAGTGGTGATGATGATGGTGATGATGATGATTGGCACGGTTAGGGGAGAGAGCAATTCAAAAGATAGAGTTTTCAATGAACAAGGCCAGGAGATGATAGTTTTGTAGAAGCCTTGTGAATGACACAGACAGATGGTATGAGCCTGAGAGGAGCTGAACTTCTGAAGAAGGAAGAAGAAATCTTTAAGTTACGGTTCTTAGGAAGAGGCAGGGGAAACACTTGTCTTCACCAGAGCTTCCTAGAAAACATACCGAGGAAACACTTTAGTGTCGAGATAAACAGGAATGTGAGATATGTTGGAATTAGCCCAGATTGTTTTTCAGAAAAAGAGATACTAGATCAAGCGTGTAGCATTCGGAGAACTTCAGAATGATTGTTCTTACTTAAAGCTTTCTCTGTGGTTGGGGTGTCTGGGCGGCTCAGTCAGTTACATGACTGACTCTTAATTTCAGTTCAGGTCATGGTCTCAGGGTCATGAAATCAAGCTCCACCCCACCCCCACCTTGGACTCTGGGCTCAGGAGGAGCCTTCTTGAGATTCTCTCCCTCTGCCCCCCCACCCCCTCACGCTCTCTCTTTTAAAAAAACAATAAAATAAAACAAAGCTTCTTTTCTGTTGCAATTAAAGGAAGTGAAAACGGGATAGGACGGTATAGGACGGGAAGTTAGTAAGTAACGTGTGTGTTTGTGTGTGTACGTGTGTGTTAGGGAGTGAGAGGGCAAGCCACATGTACGGGAACGTAAAGTAATGACTATGTCTCAAGTACTTCTTGTCATTATTATATTTTAAAAATGAAGTTGAAATAATATTTTCAATTTAAATCTTGCCTTTTCCATTTAATATTACATCTTGATAATTTCATTATGCCATTAAATATTCTTCAAATTTATTATTTTATTGAGGATGTTATATTATACCAAAGTTTCACAAGGTCTTCAAGCCATTTAGATATTTTTTCCTATTTTAAATCATATGATTGATGATAAATAAATTCTGATCACATTTAGAGGGCAATTTTCTTCAGTAGCTTAAATTGTTTCCAATGTTTTAGGTTAAAAAATATCTTGTTATTTTTATTGAGTTTTGATTATTAGGGAGATTGAAATTTTATTTCGTTTGTTTAATTGATAAATCATACTTCTTTTTTGTGAGTTTGTATCTTTTGCTTATTATTCAGTTGGAGAGCTAGAGTATTTTTTTTTATATAAATGAGCTTTTTGTGTGTTGATTATATGAACATTTCACCTGTCATATGTATTGCAAATATTCATTCTTAGCCTGTATTTTTCTTTTTAATATTATCTATGAAGTTTTGGTACCAGTCTTTCAATTGTCTATCCAAGTTGTCTATGATACTTTTACATGCTGATTTAATTTATTACTTTCATTTTTAGTAGAGCCTTCTCTATCTTGTAAGGGTAAAGGCAGAATTAATTGTGAAAGATGAGTAAAGATAATTTTTAAGATGTATTTTAATGTTATAGTAATTAGAGTAGTGTGATATTTTTATAAGACCTTAATATAGCACTCATACCTCAATCTGAAGATCTGATTGATATGGAAAGAAGTGTAATTTCTGGTGTGTAACTGTCATTTATCAAGTTTTTTTCCCTAAATTTTCTGGCTTCTCCTGTTGGGTCATTTCTATTTGTGCAGGGGGTATATATTCCTGAAAAATGTGGAATTGATTATTATATTTCAAATGAGTAATGCAGTCTCTTTTTTTAAGAAAAACTATAATATTGCTTTTGAACTAGACCACACCTGTTGGTCCAGGGGTTCTATACTTTATTGAAGGTATAACGGTTCACCTTCTATTTATTTCTGTCTCTGAAAATACTACATTTCTGTTTGTGTCAACTTGAAATAAATGTGGAAAACACAGTACCGATTAGGGACCTAGAACATTGTCTTAACACTGCACCTCATAAAGCTTTGTAGTGATTTCTTTATAACCCAGAAATGGCTTTATTGCTTCTATGCAGCAGAAGTTCTCTATCTCCAGAGAGGCAGGGAGAAGGGTACTGAAATTTCTTACCATTTTCTTACTTGGCTTTGTTATTTGGTTTTATTGACATCGCTTTAACTGCTGCTGTTATTGATATTCAATACCAAAAGCACTACAGAATTCAAACACAAGTAAAAATTTACTCTGCTTTTGTAAATTTCCACCTTGCTTTTCCTTTGATAAATGTGCTCACACAAACAAATGCCACATCATAGAAACAGCCATTCTTCTTTTCCCTTTGACAAATAACATCTGTTGAGATGTCTCTCCCTGGTATTTTTTTAAAAAGATTTATTTATTTATTTATTTATTTGGGGGGGCAGAGGGCAGGGGGAGGGGCAGAGGGAGAGGGAGAAAGAGAATCCCAAACAGACTCCCTGCTGAGCATGGAGCCCAATGTGGGGCTCGATCTCACAACCCTGAGATCACGACCTGAGCCAAAATCAATACTCTTGACACTTAACCAACTGAGCCACCCAGGCGCCCCATCTCTCTGGTATTTAAAAAAAAAAAGATTTCAAGAACTAGCTATAGGCTATTTTATGTAATCTTTAAGAAACTTCCTATAATATGATTTAATAAATGATATCTAAGTTACTAAAGAAGGGATGCCCAGTGTCAGACTTCTTTTAAAATACCGATTAAATCTCAAATATCATGATATTCTATTAGAAGAGCTACTTGTCATGTACTAAAGTCATCCATGGCTCTTCATGCTGCCAGATCAATACTTATAACCTAATGGTCCCAGTGGCTGTGGCAGTGCATTTAGAAAGATACTTTCTGTCTGTGAGATTCTACTTCTCTATGTGTAAGTTGAGTCTATGTCTACTCGTGGTTCTTCACCACAAAAAGGGGAAGAAAAATGAGATAATGTCTTTAAGTGTGTTAAAGGCATGCAAGTGTATTAGGCATGCAAGATAAAATAAAAAAAAATTTATTAACATATAATGTATTATTTGTTTTAAGGGTACAGGTCTCTGATTCATCAGTCTTATATAACACCCAGTGCTCATTACAACACATACCCTCCCCAGCGTCCATCACCCAAACACCACATCCCCCCGACCCCCCTCCATTCCAGCAAGTTTATTTGCTGAGATTAAGAGTCACTTATGATTTGTCTCCCTCTCTGGTTTCCTCTTATTTCATTTTTCCCTTCCTTCCCCTATGACCCCCTGTCTTGCTTTTTAATCAATGAGACAAAGGGGGCAGAGCATTTACTTCCATTCATTTATTCATTTATTCATTCATTCAAAATGTCATGGAGAGCCTACTCTATCCCAGGCAGTGTAGGGATTGCAAAGTTGAAAATGGTATAGTCCTTTAAGGAACCATCTAGTGGGAGGAACTGATAGAGGTACAAATAGTTGTTAACACCTGAGGTGATGAGACTGAAGTGACTATCACCAGTATGGGATAGGAAAATAGCAGCTGTATAAAAAGAAAAGGGAAGTAGGAGTTTGTTGCAACTGACTGTTATTATGTAAAGCTATTGGCAATATTCTATAATATTTATAAACCACTCTAAGAAAAAAAATTAAAAGATGATACCAGCGCTATAATATCAGAGTCTGCTAGTATTTCTCTTCATTAATTTTTATCCACTTCAATTAATTTTCTTTAACTGACATATGGAATTTAACCAATATTTTAACCAATATTTAAGTATACAAAACTAGCCAGCAGAATGTGAATCTCTTATTCCATGGCCCCCAGCCACTACTCCTCCATCCCCCCTCAGAGGTACCCACTATGGATGTCTTTGTGTAAATTCTTGTGGTCCCCCTCTATGAATTGATGTGCATATACAAATACATTAAGTACATCTTTCAAAGATAAATGAGAAGCATTGCTAAGCAATTTGTGCTTTTTTTTTTCAATTATGATGATTTCTTGGAAATTTCTGCATCCTTTCATCATCTTTTTAAATCACTATTGCATAGAATTCCACAATATGATTTATCTTTAGAATAAGGTATGGGTGTGTGAGTACCCAGGGTTGCTCATAGATTTTCCAAGAATGTATGGGAATGGAGAAAGGAAACGATTTCCAGATCTTTGACTTTCAAATGAACTTTTCCCTAAAATTGATTTGCCTGAGAATGATCCTGTTGTCTGAAAGTCTTCCTTTCCTGTCTCCACTTTTGCAATCAATCAATCAATCAATCACCATTCACCTATTTAACAGCAGAGAAGCACACCTCTCACTAATCTTTATCATTCACTGTGATGCAATTTGCCTCAAGATAGAAATGATTTTGGGGGGGGCACCTGGGTGGCTCAGTTGGTTAAGCGTCAGGGTCCTGGGATCCAGCCCCGCATCGGGCTTCCTGCTCCGTGGGAAGCCTGCTTCTTTCTCTCCACTCCCCCTGCTTGTGTTCCCTCTCTCGCTGTGTCTCTCTCTGTCAAATAAATAAATAAAATCTTTAAATAAAAAAAAAAAGAAATGATTTTTTGGGTGCAAATCAAAAGACAGTTGGAGAATGCATAGCTTCTAGGGGGAAGGGGACAGGAGGAACAAGGCACAGAATGTTCTAACATATTGAGAGATAACATCGATTTTATTAGGCAATTGGAATAGCTTAGAATTGGAAATGAGATGGTTGTCCCAGGTATTTATATGCCGTTTGAATTGAAAATGAAGTAAAATATTTTCAACACAAATATAAGAACTATCATTGCTATTTGGATTACATGGCAGATATTTTTCATAAATTGAATGACTGAATTTATAGCACCTAGATTGAGATGAAAATATATTTAAAGCATGTGTACCATATTAAAAACATCAGAAATCATATATTTCTCAATAAAACATTATTTTCTTAAAGATTTTATTTATTTATTTATTTGTTTGTTTGTTTGTTTATTTTAGCAGGGTGGAAGGAGAGGGAAAGAGAATTGCCAGCAGACTCCACCCTGAGCACCAACCCCAGGCTCAGTCTCAGGACCCTGAGATCATGACCTGAGCTGAACCCAAGAGTAAGATGCTTAACCGACTGAGCCACCCAGGCGCCCCACAATAAAACATCATGATTAAAATAAAGTTGATGTCATAGTTTCTCAAAGGCCGTTTGAGGAACAGGTGAACAAAATTTTAAAGATCGGTGTCTTATGATATTCTCTTATTGGTAGACTTCCATCATTCCTTCAATCAGCAGATACTTACGGAACACCTACTGAGTGCCCAACAACCATTTTTAAGAGCTGGAGGTACATGAGTGAATAATAATAAACAGAATTATCCAACTAACTCAACAAAAAACCCAGTTTAAAACAATGTTGGAGGAGGCAGAAAATAAATACACAAATTTGTAAAGCATAAAATACACACTATGTCAGATGGTAATGACGAAGTGTGTAATTTTAAATAGGGTGGTCAGGAGAGGCTCAGTGAGAAGGTGACATTTAAGTAAAGGCTTGAAATAGGTCAGGGACCAACTGAAGAAATACAGGCAGAGGGAACAGGAAGTGAATGGGCCCTATGCCAAGGTTCTATCTGGAGCTGGAAGATTTGGAAGGAGGGCAAAGTGTCTTGAGTAGGATGAGCCAGGACAGAGTGTTGGTTGGAGGGTGGGTGGAGAGGGCAGAAAGTCAAGGAGAGGGAGTGCTGGGAGGAGGAGAAATGATGTTGAGGTAAGATTTATAGGACTTTGTAAAAATTCTGGCTTTTACTGTGAGTGAAGTGGGAAGCCAGGGAAGAAGTCTAAGCAGGAGAGAAACAGGATCTGATTTTCATTTTATAAGAATCATTCTATCTGCTCTGTTAAAAGTAGACCACAGCAGGGCATGGAACTCTGGAGACCAGTTAGGAGATTGTTTCAGTCATTCAGGTAGGAGATGGTAGTGGCTCAGGCCAGAGTCCTTAGAGTGGAGGAGGTGAGCGGTATTTGGAATCTTCATATGTCTTTAGACTATAGACAAAGTAGGGCTGTATGAATTTCTGGCAAATTGAATAGAGGATATGAGGGAAGGTGTTTCAAATATGGCTTCTAGAATTTTGGCCTGAGCTCCTGGAATGATGAAATTTCTATTTACTGAGATCTAGGAGATGGAGGCAAGGACAGGTTTAGAAGAGAAGATCAAGAGTTTGTTTTTCAAGTTATGTGTGGGATGCACATAAGATACAGAAAAGGAGATGTCAGCAGGCATCTGGAGGTCAGAGGAGGAGCATACAAGCTAGAAGCACAAATTGTCAAGTGGAGAGTAGCAGATGTTGAATCAGAACCAAGAGGCCAGAGGAGGTCACCAAGGAAATGAGGATAGATGGAAAGGAGGTTTTAGGATCCAGTACTGGGGAACCGTGATGCGAAGAGTCAGAGGAGATGAACAGGAACGATGTCTCAGTGGCCATGGAGGAAGGGAGACAGCCAGGAGAGTACCAGGTTCTGGAAAGCAAGAGAAGTTAGTTTGCTTTACTGTGTTTCCCATTTTTCATTACTATTTTAAAAAAATGAGGCAATGAACATAAATCTTTGTGAACATATGTGACTATTTCCTGAGGATTCATTCCAGAAGTAGAACCACTATGTCAAAAATATGTACATTTAGAAATTTTATAGATTCTGCCAAACTGCCTTCCAAATCTGCTTCACCAGTTGCTTACTCTTCTAGAGTGTTTGAGAGTGCTCATTTCCGCGTGTTATTACATGTTCTTAGTATTTCCAAACTTTAAAAACAAGTAAAAAATACCTGATTTTGATTTGCATTTCTCTGATCCACGTTAAGTGTGAGCGTCTTTTTATCAGTTTATTGTCCATTTGTATTTCTTCAGTAAATCCTGGTCCAAATCATTTGCCCATTTTTTAATTGACTCATTTTCTTATTGATGCATACATGTAGAAGCAGTTTTATATCCTGAATGTAATTTCCAGTCTGTCACTTGTTGTGTAACTTTGCGTATGCTGTCTGTCATCGAAGAGAAATTGAAAATTTTTATGTAGTTAAGTGTGTCAAACCTTTTCTTTATGGCTCTGAGGTTGTATTTTGCTTGGATTTTCCCCCATCTGGTTATAAAAATTACCCCGCATTTTCTCCTTAACACCCTTATAGTTTTGTTTTTCTACATTTACCTCTCTAAGCCATAAGGAATTTATGCCAATATATGGCTTGAAGTTGAAAATAGCTATTTTTTTTTTCCAAATGCACAACACATTTTGGCTACACCATTCATTGAATACTTGGTCTCTTTTTCCCACCAATTCAAAATGTCATTTTCATCATCAGCTTAATTTCAGTATTTTTCATGATTCTGTTTCTGGCCTCTGTGTGCTATTCAATCGGCCTACAGATCTATTTTTGCATAATTTTACATCTTTTAATAACTATTATTTTATGATACTTTTTACATTTTGTTGTCTTTTTAAATTTTTATTTATTTTATTTATTTTTATTTTTAAAATTTAAGTTCAATTAATTAACATATAGTGTATTTACATTTTATTTTTATTTATTTTTAAAGATTTTTTTTATTTATTTGAGAGAGAGAGAGATAGGGAGAGCAGGAACACAAGCAGGGGGAGTGGGAGAGGGAGAAGCAGGCTTCCCACAGAGCAGGGAGCCTGATGCAGGGAGCCCGATGCAGGAAGCCTGATGCGGGGCTCAATCCCAGGACCCCAGGATCATGACCTGAGCCGAAGGCAGCCGCTTAACAGCTGAACCACCCAGGGGCCTGTGTTTTTACATTTTAAACAAGTTCTTTATCTTATCTTTTGGTGGGGGTTATTGTTTCACATTTTCCCTTTCATTTAAACATTAGAGCCAATTTGTAATGTTCCAATATACAAATAAATAAAAATCTTTTGGGAATATCCTGGAATTTTGTTTGATTTATAGATAAATTTGGGAAAAGTGTGCATATTTATAATAATGAATCTTCCTTCAATAAGCACAGCTTACCTTTCCATTCTTCCGTGTTCCTTGATAGGGTTCTAGAATTTTCTTCATGAATGTCTTATTCATTGAATGTTAGGCTTATTCTTAGTTAATTTACAGTTTCTCCTAGAATTTTATGAGGAGGAATATTTTGAAAAGGTGCCCAATCTCAACTTTAAGAAGAGAGTCACTTCAGGTTTTCATATGTCAAGCCCTATTGACTGGCCTTCAATATTCACATAACATTTACAATAATTAAAATGTGTCTTTGGGTAAATTTTCTGGTTTTTCCAGTCCAGTACTTGTCAACTTAGAGCTGACAATGTAAGAAAACAGGCCACTAGATGGCAGAATAAGCCATCTTTCCAGAACTTGTGCAAACATTTTTAGACAAGAAACGGATTCACGCCCTCACTGAGAATAAATTATTTTATAGTCCACAATGCACCAGTATATACTGGTGACTTATAAAATAATCAATATAAAATAGATCAATAATCCCTGACTCCAGAACAATTGCCATAAAGTATTAAAGTCCTCAGATAATCATCATGTTTTTTTTTCCCTTGAATTCATCTTTCTCACTCCACAGCAGAACTGTGGGTATTCTGTAGAGTTCAGTTTTTTACTTTCTGCTTCATTCTGTTTTTCTTTCTCCCTCCAAATAACATAACTATTACAGAGTCTCAACCATCATCTCTGTGCCCAGAACCCCCAAACTGCATTCAGGACTCTGAACTCACTTTCATCCTCAGGTGTCATAGTTTTATTTTTTTAAGATTTTATTTATTTATTTGATAGAGATAGAGAGAGGGAGAGCACAAGCAGGGGGAGTGGCAGGCAGAGGGAGAGGGAGAAGCAGGCTCCCCACTGAGGGAGGGGCCCGACGTAGGGCTTGATCCCAGGACCCTGGGATCATGACCTGAGCCGAAGGCAGCCGCTTAACTGACTGAGCCACCCAGGCGCCCAGTCATAGTTTTAATAATGGACCAGCATGTTTCAGAGGCTACTCCCGGCTTCTCTAGGGCTGATAGGTTGCTAGTATTTACCTTCCTCCAGTGATCTCTTGGCCAATACTTCTCAAGCTGCAGGTTGTATCCCATTAGTAGGTTGGGAAATTAATTTAGTTAGCTGCATCTAGCAATATAAAAAATGAAATATAGTAGAGAAATATTAGAGTGTAATGACCATAGTAAGGGAAAATATCCCTTCTATTAGATATTTGTGTTAGCTGAGTATATGCATCTATATGAGTATGTGTACCAGATGGTGATAAAAATGCATTTTTTACCGTGGGTCACAGTAAAAAATGTTTGAAGAAGGAAAAAAGAAACCCTACTAGAATCTCTCAGACTTTACCTTACCTAATATAATGGAGGAACCCAAGGTTCCACTTTCTGGACTGTAACAGGTCCTTTCATGTCTAGCTTCTCAGTCTTGGCACAAATATTAAACTCCTGTACTATGCCTCTGGGTGTACGGGGCCATGAAATCTACCTAGAGGTCCTTCTGAAGTATTTGAGATCCTCGCCTCTCCATAGGTGCTCAGGTGTGTCAAGTTCTCCCATCTCTCCTGACATAATTAGCTTCAGAGTTCCTCCAGGCTGGCCTCGATGCACCGCCCTAGGCTATCTCCTTGCCTGTTTTGCAAGAGTAGGTCTAAACCCTATTCATGCTACAATCCCATTGGACATTCACTTATATGTCTTAATGTCACTTAAAAATGAACACATTTGAAACTTAACTCATTTTATTTGTCCCAGATCAGCTCATATCTTGATTTTTACAGTATTAACAGCTTCATCTATCTGGTGATCACTTAGGCTTGAGATCTTAAAATGACTATTAGGTTAGATGTTAAGAACATTATCTTTGGATTCAGAAGAATCTGTCTTTGGGGTGCCTGGCTGGCTCAGTCGGTTCAGCGACTGACTCTTGATTTCGGCTCAGGTCATGATCTCTTTCAGGTGGTGGGATCCAGCCCCACCTCAGGCTCAGGGCTCCGAGCTCAGCATGGAGTCTGCTTGAGATTCTCTCCATCTCCCTCTGCCCCTTCCCATCAATCAATCAATCAATCAATATCTTTAAAGAATCTGCCTTTGAATATCAGTTTACCGTTTTTTTTTTTTAAAGATTTTATTTATTTATTAGACAGAGACACAGCGAGAGAGGGAACACAAGCAGGGGAAATGGGAGAGGGAGAAGCAGGCTCCCGCCAAGCAGGGAGCCCGATGCAGGGCTCGATCCTAGGACCCTGTGATCATGACCTGAGCCGAAGGCAGACGCTGAACGACTGAGCCACCCAGGCACCCCAGTTTACCACTTTTTCTCTGAGTGTCTGTATGCAAGTTTCTTAGCAACCCTGATTCTCCCACATCCTCATTTATGCACTGGCAATGATGATGGTGCTTATGTTATAGAGGCGTTGAGAAGAACGATGCTATAATGTTTTCAAAGCTCTTAACTCTGTCCGGCAAATAGTGAGAACAGAGCAAATGTGAATTATTGTTTTTAGTAGTCGTAGTAATGATAGTAGCAGCAGCAATCCCGAAAAAACTCAACAGAATCTTTCATTCACTTTGGTATGATCTGAATTCCCTTTTTAAAAAATCTGAATTCTTTTGAGTTTTTGATCCTGCATACTATGTAGCTTAATGTCTACTACATGGATGCATTCAGTAATAAGGTGTGCCTTAATATTCTCTAATTATTCATTTTATTTAACTAATCTTTTAATGGTATTTTCCTCAAGTACTTATTTTTGCCTTTTATATTAGAGAATTATTTTTTTTTCTAAAGTGCCGTTTATATTCTACAATTTTGTAGTGAAAACTGTGAGGTATTAGTGTTGTTCCTTTTTTTAAAAAGGAGAAATATATATATGCCTGGTGTTTATAGAGATGTGATTAATTAAATCCACTTTTTCTCATTATGAAGTTCACATTTTAAACGTAAAATGAGAAGAGTCTGAGCCTAAATGTTGGAAAACTACTCTCAAGTGACTTAGAAGTCTTTTTTTCCCCAAAATACTTGATGTATTTTGAAAATTTTAAATTAGCTGGTTCCTTGACATTCTCAAGATATTCTGGCAACAATATGCCTTCATTGTCACAGAAAAAGAAATAAGATCTTTGGAGACACTTTGTTCCCTACGACATCCCTACTTCTAATCCAGTTCCTGGCATGGTGTTCAACAATATTTACTGAAGGAATGAGTAAATAAATAAAAGCAATCACATCCTGAACTTGCTAATTAATATCCTGACAGTAGTCAAGTTATTAACCTCTAGAATGTAATTCCATTCTTCCTAAAATGGGGAAAGACTACCTTACAGGTCTAGCATTGTGTAGAATGAGAACGGTATGAAAGTATATGACAGATAGTAAACGTATCATAAGTTTTCTCCCTTCTCTTATTGATGGAATGATAAAACTAATGGCCAGGTTAGTCTTATTAATTGAGGTTTTATTGTTTTGGTAAGGTTATGAATGTAGAGGATCAATTGTAATTAAGACTGCAGTTTAAGCACTGAATACTACTGCTAGCTCTAGAAAGGATTTCAGGCCATCTAATCCTATTGCTTCATTTCATAGATGAGGGAACTGAGGCACAGAGACGTGGGGGTATCTCTTTCCCAAATTCCCACAGTAAATTAACAGCTTCAGTGGAACTACATTCCAGATATCTTAAGTCCCAGTACAACACAAGATAATCGTCTCCCTCAATCTTTCTCTCCCTCCTTCCTTCCCTCCTTCTCTCTCTCTCTCTCCCCCACCCCTCTCTCTCTCTCTCTGTTTCTCTCTCTCTTTCATTTCCCGATCCCTCCCTTTACCAGGCGGCTTTCCAACGTTGTGTCAGATGATCATCAGCCAAGAGGGACCCAAGAGAAAAGCCTGTAAGACAGCAGGCAAAGTTAAGACGCAGCATCTGTTAATGTTTTATTCTCATGTTAAACATCAGCTAGAAACTTAGGAAGAGCTCTCTGGGGTGGCCAGAATTCTGCAGCTCACGTGCAACACATACCATCCACCCTGGCCTTTGAGACTCTGGAGCACTGATGGGAAGCTACAGGGAAATGCAATAGTGAACAGTTAATCAAAAGCTCCTCCATATGTTGCTGGCACCTGTATTCAATAAATATTTAGTCCTTGCATTCATGAAGTGCTTAGATATTTCTTTAGCTGTTTTTTTTTTCAAAATATTTATTTACTTGTATTTCTGTCCATTATTTTATAAACTACATGTCCCTATATTATATGGTAAAAATGTTTTTAGTCATAAAAAACAGTTTCTAAGAAATAAGTAATTATTTCCATTCATTTAAAACTTTATCTTTGTATAATTGCATTGATCTTTTAACTGAAATACATTTTGCTTATTTAACCATCTCCCTTCTTCAGATTTAAAAAAAAAAATCATTGGCCTCTGTAAAAAAGGTGTTTGTCAAAAAATATAGTTGATATCATCTTTAAATTTTAACTTTTTTATTCAAAAAAATCAATAAATTATCATTAACTTTAATAACCAATGAGTAGGTAAAATCAGTACCGTCATTTTGAAAATTTTTAATTTCTTTAGGAACTGAAATTTGACCTACAAAAGTGGAATTAATTATATTTTTAAATGCCAATCATTTAGTCACTCTACTGTTTATTGAGCATTTCCTATCTCCCAGGCCCAGGCTAGTGCATCTGTTACCGTATCACTTGTTAAAAAAAGGCTTCATAGTCGGTATTATTGGCTCCATATCCCAGATGAGTAAACTGACATTTTAAAAGGCCCAAATCATATGATTAATGAGAGGCAGGGTAAGATTCAAATCCAGGGTATTTGGGGCTTCTTTCATTGTCCCATGAAGTCTCAATGAACTAAAAACATTCAGCATTTATTTATCAGTGGCCATGTGCTAGATATCATTGTAGGTATCCTCTTTCTCATACCATGTCACACACAGCTAGGCATTATAACAATCTGAAACAGGATCTCAAAAAGCTCAAATTTCCTTTCTGTAGAGAGACGTTGATCATTTGAATCTCAGTCTGATTCTAAATACTACATACTTTCTAGGAGTTCTTAGGGATGTGAGATAGAATTCAAAAGGTCCATTAACCTGGATGAGAAAATAGTCACCATTTTCATACTTATCTTTAATAAAATTTAACACTGTCATCAACTATGAATGATGACCAAAAAAAAAAAAAAAATCATGGTATTATTGGATGTCCAAGGTAGCCAAAGGTGTCTAGCATGTAAAAATGATTAAGATTCCACAACTTCCATCCTGGCTTTTAAAAAAGTCATTATGCCTCGCGTTGGGCTTCAAGAATCAACAGAAAAACTTACACAGTGAGCTCAGAGACTTGTGAAGGACAGAGACGTGTGAACATTAAACATATACAGAGCACTTAGGAGCTGTAATGGAGGTGGTCAAAGATAAAATCACCAACTTTACCCCAGACAGCTTCTCAGGAATAGAGGCAACCAGGAGGGATTTCTTTTTTTTTTAAAGATTGTATTTATTTATTTGAGGGAGAGAGAGAGCACCAGCTTTTGGGGGGGGGGGAGGGAGAGGAGCAGAGAGAGAGAGGGAGAAGCCGACTCCCCCAGAACATAGAGCCCTGCACGGTGCTTGATCTGAGGATCCTGGAATCATTACCTGAGCCGAAGGCAGATGCTTAACCAACTGAGCCACCCAGGTGCCTTCCAGGAGGCATTTCTCAAAAGAAGGGTTTCTTGAGCGACATCTTTGAGAAGAATAACAACTCACCTTGCAGCAACAATTCAGGCAATGAATGCGAAATCTTGGTAAAAAGAACAACTTGGATGCCTGGGTGGCTCAGTTGGTTAAGCGTTTGCCTTCGGCTCCAGTCATGATCCCAGGGTCCTGAGATCGAGTCCCATATCAGACTCCTTGCTCATCTGGGAGCCTGCTTCTCTCTCTCCCTCTGCCTCTCCCTCTGCTTTGTGCTGTCTCTCTCTGACAAATTAATTAATTAATTAATTAAAAAAAAGAACAACTTGTGCAAAACACTAGATGTGAGTGGCAAGGTGTGTTCGGAGAACTGACCACAGTGCAGGACTAGGTGGGCTGCAAGATGCATGTGAGGCTGAAAAGCCCGGCAGGGACTGGTCATTGTTAATCGCTCTGCCTTAATACAGTACCGAGTTTCTGGAAGAGAGAAAAGCTTTGAGAAATTATTATATGTTAATATGTTTAACAAATAAGTGATCAGGGCTGATCTCTATAAGTCTTTATTATTCCCTGACTGTAAGCACTGCTTTGCTTCAAACCCACCTTGAGTTTCAGGCGCTTGATTTTCTTAGAGGCACAGCAGAGACCGCTGAGGTTGAGGAGATGCCCCTGAAAGAGAAAGAGAGAGCAGGGTCCTCTTAGTGTGGGGTCTTGGGCTCTGGAATGTTAACCAGATGTTCTGACAGAGCTCTGGTTTGTTTTCCTTCTGACCATAGTTCTCACTTTATCTGGGAACAGAGGCTGGAAATGAGGGGGTTTGCAGGAGTTCTAGGAGCCATGAAAGGAGGCAGATGAAAGCGTTGGCTCTTTATATCTTGACTTCCATTCCAGACACTGGTGCAGATCTTCCTGTGCTGCTCTGAAAGCAGTCCGCAGCTTCAGTTGGAAAAATAACATTTTCCAAAGTTTTTGAGCAGCGCTGGTGGGACTATTGTTGGGACGGAATGGGCTTGTGCAAGTGTGGGGGCCAGAGATAAAATTTATTGCAGTTAACAGCCCTTTCTATGTGTCAAGCACTATGCTAAACATTTTACAAACATTAGGTCATTTTTTTTTTTTTTCCCTCACAGTAATTCCATGAGGTAGGTATTACTTTTCCTAGTTTGCTGATTAGAAAGCTGTGCTTTGAGAAGTTAAGTGGTTTCTCAGACTTCACCCTACAGTTTGCCTGTGTAAGAGCCAAGATTTAGACTCAGGTCTGGCTGGGACTCCAAAGCCCATGCTCTGTACCTAAGAGGCAGTTTTACATAGTGGAAAGAGCACTTTTTAAGGAGTCAGTCTGGATCTAACTTCTCACTCTGACAATTTGCTGTGAAATCTGGGTTAAGCCATTTACTCTCTTGGCTTCCTTATATGCAAAATGGAATTAGTAATAATTTTATTTACTGCAGATACTTCTTGTGGAAATCAATTGAATTCATGTATATAAAAAAGCTTTTGATGTTGTCAAGTGCTATGTAAAAAAATTTACACATTTTTAATTTCTTTCAAAGCCTCAGTTTTCTTACCTATAAATTTGGGATAATACCGGTGCTGCATATCTCACATGCATGGTGGAAGAAACAGCCAAGATGATCTATGAGGAAGTACTTTATAAGCTGTAAAGTATTATACAAATGAGGTAATGTGCAAGCAATCACCTTATAATTCTAATAGGCTGTAAGGGATTATAGTGATTACTGTCAGTTCCTCTGAGATTAATAACATGTATCACTAGTTAATATTTGCTCACTTTTATTAAGTTCCTTCGATTGGTGTGGCATATACATGTTCCAAGTAACTTGGCATAGAACTTCCTCCTATCCAATTCTCCCCCTCCCAGCGGCTCGGCTGCTATAAAACAAGATGACGCCATTATGAATGCAGCAGCCTGTTCTTTGAACGACCTGCCCAACTCAGAGCTTCATGTATTACATATCCTAAGATCTGCACATGCATTAATACTATAAAAGAGGTTTTGTGCAAGAGACAAATACAAACACCATGAGGTCACTTCTTCCAGAGTATAACAGGATGCAGACTCTTGGAAGAAAATAGTATAACTGTCCTTTTGGAAAATTTTGTCTCTGAGCTCAGAACACATTATAAATTTTTCCAGAACCCTCCAACATACAGTACATCAAACAGAGTGCCTTTTCTTTTCTTTTCTTCCCTTTCTTTCTTTCTCTTTTTAAGTACTATTTTCAGAGAACGGAGGAAAAGCTGGGAGGAGCTTTAGTGGCTAATGATTTCCAACATCAGTTTCTGCTCTTAGGGGCCCCATACTGTTTGCAGAGGGAACACTGTAGTGGGTCCAGAATCAAGGTCCCAGTCCCACTTTTCCAGTTGGGTGAAGAGTTCAATTTTTCAGCCCTCTTCATCTGCCAAGGAGGTCAGTATGACATGCCGTTAAGTAAATATTGAAGTGGAAATCAGGAGAGCTGGCGCTATTAAATAATTCCACAAATAATTGTAGTATGACAAAATCACTATTTTTAATGAAGTCTGCTAAGTTCCTGACACCACTTGGCAGAACCTTAATAACCAGGGTTGAATGACAAATATATATATATAATAGTATAAAATAGCCAGTAACCAGTGAGCAAAATTTCAATGCAGGCATTCTGATCACTGTACTTCTAGATTTCTGGCGGCCCTGGTAATAGCATACGACTTGTCTTTGGAACGAGAGGATGACTCCAGAGAAGGCGTAAGAGCCGAGGGTTGAACTCTGGCTGGTTACCTGCACTGTGCTGTGCTGCCTCTATGGTGAGTGAATCACCCTCTCTGAACTTCAATATCCCCATCTATAAATGAATCTAGATACTCTAGTCTACATCCAGCTCTGGAAGATCACTTCCAGCTCTGAGTCTACTTCTCCAGTACAACACATAACGATTCAACCCTAGACCTCGAATATTCAGTGAACACTCAAAGCTAAGTTCCCACTCCAGGAAGAGACATCAAACACACAAGAAGTTGTAGAGTCTCTCCTGAGAGAGAAGAGTGTCATCATTTCCTTTGGTGTCTTATTCGGGCATTTGGCCGCTTGGTTAACTGTTGACTCCTTATCCAGAAACACTAAGTAGCAAGTTGACGTCTTTTGCTTTCATTTCACACCCTGGGTAATTAATTTTTATTAATTAGCATTAATAATCAATTATTATTATTTTCAATGAATGATTAATTATTAAATTTTATTAAAAGACTCAAAGACTGTAATTGTTGATCTTCAGTCTTTTCTCTCTAGACCAGTTGTTTTCATTCATGATTTCACATTAATGTTATGCAGCTTTTAAAACAGATGGATTTTGAGGGGGTGCATCTGGGTGGTGCAGTCGGTTGAGATTCTTGGTTTCAGCTCAGTTCATGGTCTCAGGGTCCTGAGATCAAGCCCTGTGTCAGGCTCCTTGCTCATTGCAGAGTCTGCTTGGGATTATAGTGATTATTGTCAGTTCCCTCTCTCTCTGCCCTCCCCCCCACCCCGCCTCCACTCATATGCTCTCTCTCTCTTTCTCAAATAAATAAATTAATAAAAAAAAAAAAAAGAAGGATTTGGGGCCTATTCAGTGAGACTCTGATTTAATTGGTCTGATTTAATCAGGGTGGAATCCAGGCATTTTTTTTAAAACTATTCAAGTGATTCTACTATGTAGTCAGGGTTGAGAACTACTACACTAGAGCAGTGTCTCTTAAATTTTAATGTACAAGTGAATCATTTGGCAACCTTGCTCAAGTGAAGATTCTGATTCTATAGGTATGAGGCAATGTCTGAGATTCTATATTTCTAATAAATTCCCAGGTGATATTGATGCTTTGACCCTTGCTACTAGAAGTGTGATCCATGGACCAGTAGCATTAACATAATCTAGAAGGATGTTAGAATGCAGAATCTCAGGCCCCATCCCAAATCTACTGTATTAGGTTTAGCCAGAGGAACAGAACCAACAGGAGAAATAGACAGATAAAGAGATTTTTTAATAAGGAATTAGCTCATGTGACTTTGGAGGCTGACAGTTCCTAAGACCTAGGAGAGCCAATGATGTAGTTCCAGTCTGAGTCTGCAGGCCTAAGAACCAGGAAAGCTATTGGTGTAGTTCTAGTCTAAAGGCCAGAGGCTGAGCCTTGGAGGAAAATGTTTCAGTTTTACTCAGAAGGCAGGAAAAACCAATGTCCCTCATGGCAGTCAAGGCTGGAAGAATTCCCTCTTACTCTAGGGAGAATCAGTCTTTTTGTTCTATTCAAACTTTCAGATGATTAGATGAAGCCACCCACATTAAGGGAGGGCAATCTACTTTACCTAGTCTAGGAATTCAAGTGCTAGTCACATCCAGAAACACCTCACAGAAACACCCAGTATTATATTTGATCAAATACCTGTCTACCCCTTGGCCCCATCAAGTTGCCACATAAAATTAGCCATCACATCTACTGAATCAGAGTATGTGTTTTAACATATTATGCATATGCATACATATAATGCACAAATGAAATATGAGAAACACTGCACTATAATAACAATTCTCAACTTTTTGTTCCATTGACTCCTTTACACTCTTAGAAATTATTGTGGATCCCAAAGTACTTTTGTTTATATGGTTATATCTATTGATATTTCCTATATTAGAAATGAAAACCCAGTATTCTTGAAATTACCTATTTATTCATGTGTTTTAAATAACAACAACCTTTTATATGTTAACATAAATAACACATTTTAATGAAAAATAACCATATTTTTGAAAATCAGAAACTTGCGAGTAGAGTAGCATTGTTATACATTTTTGCAAATCTCTTTAATGTCTGGTTTAATAGAAAGCAGCTGGGCACCTGGGTGGCTCAGTTGGTTAAGCAACTGCCTTCGGCTCAGGTCATGATCCTGGAGTCCCGGGATCGAGGGAGTCCGCTTCTCCCTCTGACCCTCCTCCCTCTCACTCCCTCTCATGCTCTCTGTCTCTCGTTCTCTCTCTCGCAAATAAATAAAATCTTAAAAAAAAAAAAATTAATAGAAAGCAGCTGGATACTTGTACTGGCTACTTGCTTCTGAATTTAATATGTGGCAATATTGTACATTATGTAGACTCTGGAAAACTGCAGTCTACTCCCATAAAATAATGAGCGAAAAAGGACAGATAACACCTTAATATTATTGTAAAAATGGCTCTAATCTTGAATACTCCCTGAAAATTTCTCTGGGGTTTCCAGGGTTCCCAGGATGACACTGTGAGATGGCTGTTGTAGAGACAATCTAGAGAATCTAGAGAACTCCTTCCAAAACAGTCAACCTTGGATCTCACCAGCAAACTTGCCACAATTCTACTGAAATTGGGGGCAATTA
Organism: Halichoerus grypus; assembly: GCF_964656455.1. Classification (NCBI taxonomy): domain Eukaryota; kingdom Metazoa; phylum Chordata; class Mammalia; order Carnivora; family Phocidae; genus Halichoerus; species Halichoerus grypus. The sequence goes on from NC_135712.1 coordinate 76,077,464, forward strand.
CAGCATTTTCTGGAGGAAGCCAGCCCCTTTTTCCACCAGCAAATTACACAGTACTCTCAGCAGTCTCAAAGACCAATGATTGGAATATCAGTTTTGCAAGTTTACTAACCCCTCATTGTACACAAAGTTTTCTCAACCTCTACGCTGTTGATATTTTGAGTCAAAATATTCTTTGCTGTTGGGGACTGTCCTATGTATTGTGGAATGTTTAGTAGCATCCATGGCCTCACCACCATTCCCCTATTGTGACAACCAAAAATGTTTCCAGACATCACCATATGTCCCCTGCACAGCAATATTATGCCTACTTGAGAAGCACTGCAGAGACTAAGGAAAGCAGTGGGAGGGGTAAAGGTAGGAGACAATGTTTTGGGCTCTGATGTTGTCCTCTGTGTGGATGGTGGAGCCTTGAACTGAAATAGGGAACAAAGGGGGAAGAAAAGTCTTGAGAGGAAAGACAACAAATACAAGTGTGTGGTGTTGATTTTGAAATATCTAAGGGCTCTCTCTGCGTGGTTAGAGCATGAATAGAATTATCAGAGGAACTGCTACCAAAAGCCTAGGAGCAGAGGTTCTCCAGAGTCACAACGTAACTTTCAGAGAACATCCTGTGATTGGGTATAAAAAAGAAATTCTTTTCATTTGTTTATTATGTTCCAAGCACTTCATAAGACCTCTTATAAGTAGCTGTTATTCTAGCTAGTGTGGCCCTTTTACTGATGAGAAACTGTGGCTGAGAGAAATTGAGTAACTATTCAAAGTAAAAAACTCGTAAGTCTGATTCTGGAGGCTTAGGGCTTTCTATCACCCCTTTCTTTCCTCTCTCTCTCTCTTCTTTCTTTCATTCACGAAATATAAATGGCCGCCATGTTCCAAGAGATATGTAAGCTTCTGGTATACACTAGGGTAATGGAAAGATACAGTGTTTGTCCCTTATGGAGCTTTCAATCTAACAGCAAAGACAGAAAATTAAACAAAGGATACTAAAGTGTGTTCATTGCTATTGTAGAGAAATCACATGGCCATAGGATGCTGTGGCAAGACTGCTTAGTCCTGTCTCCAAAGGGGACAAAGTCAGAAAAGGCTCTGTATAGGAAGTAACATTTATCTTAATGATGAGTAAGAATTAGAAAAAGGAGAGGGGAATGAATATTTGAATCTGAGTGAATACTTTGGTGAAGGATGCCTATTTTTTGCTGTTTTTTTTAAGTCTGAATTCTTCTATTTTCTTTAATCTTTTAGCCCAATGACATTAATAGCATTTTGTTAATATATGACATAAATATGTGGTTGTATTTATTGAAAGTACCTTCCTCTGAATTTCCATTAAATTATAACAGGAGGGGGCGCCTGGGTGGCTCAGTCGTTAAGCGTCTGCCTTCGGCTCAGGTCATGATCCCAGGGTCCTGGAATCGAGCCCCGCATCGGGCTCCCTGCTCAGCGGGAAGCCTGCTTCTCCCTCTCCCACTCCCCCTGCTTGTGTTCCCTCTCTCGCTGTGTGTGTCTCTCTCTGTCAAATAAATAAATAAAATCTTTAAAAAAAAAAAAATTATAACAGGAGAAGCAGTAGAGAGTGGTGAAGTTTTGAAGCCTCAAATCTCAGATCTGTAACATTAAGGCATTCAGTAAAACATTTCCCTCTGAAATTTTCACTTGTTAAATGGCAATGGGCTATTGTAAAGGCTATACAAAATAATATATATGGAGATGCTTTTGCAAATGTAGGCTTTTATTAATAACTGGACTATTATTCTGCCGGGTCGAAGGATCAACATGAGGAAAGTCATGAAATGTGAACACAAAGTCATGTTTGAGAAAAAGCAAATAACTCATATTACCTGGAGCCTTGAGGTTTGATGCAAGAAAAGACTGAAAAGCAAGTTTAATCAGTCTGGTTGTGGGTCTTAAATATCAGAGGGCTTACTAAATTTAATAAGCAATTTATCCCATGTAAATTATCACTCTTTATTGCTTTGACACCAGAGCAAGAGCCAATATTCTCTGGGGAATTTTATTGCATCTGGCAGTATCTATAAAGCTTTTATAAATAACAATATATTATATGCTGTCATTTTCACAACTGATTCAGAAGCAGTGTAAATATTTCTTATATTTCCAAGTATGCTTGATTTGAAGTTGGGCTCTAGAAAACTGTCTAGCAGATGCAATAACATTTCTAGGGTGCAGAAAGAGAAATATAAATAGTAGGCTAAATTCAGAAATATTTTAAGATTTTTCCAGACTGCAATATGTAGTTGTCCAGCCGAGCTGCTTCTGTGTGCCTGTGGGGCTGGGGGTAAGAAGGTCACTACCACCAGAGCCTCAAGGACGTGAATGTGGCCTCAGTGAAGCTGAACTGATATAAGGGAGGGCACTGAGGTGAACACAGGTGAAGATCTAGAGAAAGCAGCTGTGAATCAAGAGCCCTCAGAAAAAAAAAAAAAAGAGCCCTCAGAGAGAGGACACCTAGAGGCCATAGAATGTTCTTGTCTCAGGCACAGAGAGAGGATCTCATTGAAAAAAAAACTCTTAAAAAGATGTATAGTCTAGGAGGGAGGCATTGTCATACATTCCAGGGGTAGTTCTGAGAAGTCACAGGAGACTAGGAATGCATCTGGTGTTGTATAAAGAATCCGGGTCCTGTAGGCAGAACACATGCTTCTGAGGCCCAGCTAGTAACTATGAGCTGAAATCTTCCACAGGTCACTTCACCACCCTGAGACTTATTTTCACCATCTGCAAAGTGGAACAAAATTAGAGCCTTATCCACAAGGTTGTTGTGAGAAAGAAATAATATTACATCTTCAAAGACTTCCGTACATTTGAGGTATTATATAAAATATAAGCTGCAGACCGGAGAACTCAATAAACAATGTTATTAGAAACAGGAAATTATTAATTTCATTTTAACTTTTTTAATAGTATATATGTATTTTTGGTATTTGGAGCACATTGGTTTCTTAGGCTCTGAGCTACCCAAATTTTATCGTAAACACCTGTGGTTCCTTTCCAACAAAATTAAAAGAAAATTGCCATTTGAAAAGTATAATAAATCTCAAATAAAAATATAATTTAGTAATTAAAAAAAGAGGAGCATGAACTGATGACTCACTACATTGAGCCAAACGCAGGGTTAAAAATGTTCAACGTATAGTCTTTGCACAAAGTGTGGCTTAGACTTTAGATTTCTTTTTCTAATGAGAGAGAGACGAAGAGCCTGAAGTTCAGAAAGGGTTTAAAACTAACTTTAAAAGGCCTTCCTATTCCAGGGATGTATGTTCATTGCTGCACCTCCTTCATTGTGAAATGAGTTTCTGGGACAGTCAGAACATGGGGCCATAATATTTTTCATCAAGAAGCTAAATGTCTGGAAGTGAATCTTCTAAGACATATGGTATGAGACATTTATTAAAGTCTTACATGCATAGTCATACTGCTCACTAGAAAGCTTTGACTATTTTAAAGTCTCATTAGTCCTAGAGAATGTCCATTTCTTCACTGCCTTGTCAACATGGAACATTAAAATTCTTTCTTTAAATTTCAAAATTCTACTAGAGTATAAACAGATTCTTATTATATTTTGCATTTCTTTGAAAGTAAGTGGATTTTTAGTTTTAAGAATTTTGCTCAATGTTGTGAGTAAAACTATTTGGTCAGGAGGTATTCACATTCTTCACTTATAAGATATTTACAAATCTTTCCCCACCCTTTTGCAAATAATGGAAAGTGTCTGTTTTCATGCATTCTGAGTATTATGTTTTCCCATCTTCACATCAAATCTTAAAAAAGAAAATCTTAGGGACACCTGGGTGGCTCAGTCGTTAAGCGTCTGCCTTCGGTTCAGGTCACGATCCTAGGGTCCTGGGATTGAGCCCCGCGTCGGGCTCCCTACTCCAAGGGAAGCCTGCTTCTCCCTCTCCCACTCCCCTTGCTTGCGTTTCCTCTCTTGCTATGTGTCTCTCTGTCAAATAAATAAATAAAATCTTGAAAAAAATTTTTTAAAAATTTAAAAAAAGAAAATCTTATAAGAAAAAATGGTTTAATTTCTTTCATTAGTAGGTATTTGAATGAAATTTGGATAAACATTTCTAAAAGTTAACTTATGAGAAATAAAAAGGGAAGGAATTAGACTATCTGCAGAATGAATTCATGCCTGGGACAGTAGAATGAAGGTAAATATAAACAGGCATTCAAGGTGAATTTAAAAGCCTGAACTTTTTTTCTTTTTCCACATCTTTAATATTCTTAGAGTAAATTTTTTATTGTTTTTTTATTATTATGTTCAAATGAACCAAGGTACAGATCATATAGTAAAACAAGCAGCATTAAGGAAATACAAAAGTAGAATTAGGAGAAACAATAAAATGAACCATCTATAATTTGTTCCAGGTACTCGATGACCAATAAAAGAAAGGTACCATATTCCAGTACTAGATTCCAGGACCTTTTCTTCTTTCATCATCTGGTGCTATGCCACTTTCCATTCTGTACTTAACCCTTGATTTCGTTTCCATCCTGTGACCTCTTTTCTACCCTTTGGACTTTGCATGGAAACTTGGATTCCTTGGCTTTGAACTTTGTTGAACACTGAAGACTTTGACTCATACCCATCATTCCAATTCCATGCTCTTGGATTCCTTGGGTAATATCTTTGGGTAATAACTTTGCCCTTATTTCAGACCACAAAGTTCATGTGCAGCACTCACACTGGGATGCTGCAAGGGTATATCTGGATACTTTAGGTAAAGGAAGTAGTGATAGGTAAAGGTATAGGCCTTGTTGATGGAAGAGCCTTGCATCTTTTCTTCATTTGTACTCATACATATAGATCACATTTACTCTTAATAGTAGTAATTATCTCTCATAATCCCCAAGCATGACTCTAAATCTTCATCACATGGTATTCCAAATGCAAACAAAGGCTTTCAACCGCACACATTTACTCACCTAGACCCTTCAAGATATAGCTCAAATACTACCTCCTTTATGAAGCCTTCCTTGATTCAGCCAGACTGTTCGTTATTCCCTTCTTTGCCCTTCTACAGTTGTTTAAAGAAATGAATAGTAAGTGCCATGTTACTTTGTAATGTTTCCAATTAAATATGCCTCTCCACAGCAATACTACAAATTCTTTCTGCTTCACCAAACCTAGCAAACTGCCCTGCATACCGTAAGCCCTAGGTAAATCCTTCCTAAATAAATGTTGAGTGCTGCCAGTGATGAGAGCAAAACAAGAACTCTCACCTTCATTCCATAGAGTGGATGAAGTATTTGATGTGTAAGAGACACAGAGGGCTGCCAAGGGTCACCCTGCTAGGCAACATCAAATCTGAGACTCAAGTCCAAAATCTCTGAAACAAATCTTGGGAATTTTTTTCCCTTCACAATATGATCTTCAAATCGAAATGGAATAATAGAACACTTAAACAGAGTAGTCTTAAAGAACTAGTGGCCAAAAGCTTAGACATGCTGCATCAGGGTGTGAAAAGTGCACTGTGTTTCTATTCCCAAGGCAAATGTATTTAAGGTTAACATTTTACTTGCATTTAATTACATAGGAGAAAATATTATATTCTCCCCTGAGCTTATGCTGAGGGATGAGGTAGTAAACACTCAGTTTGTAAAACTCAGGACTTGTGGCTTCAGAGAAGTTCCAGACTGGTGAAAAGATTCACAGATTAGGAATCTTTCTTTTTTTTTTTTTATAATTTTGGCAGGTCTGTTGTTATGCATGTATGGCTATGTTCAGTGTGTATAATGTTTTATCTGTATTTTAAATGGGAATTCCTTAGGGAAGCTGTACAAAGAAGGTTAATCTAATATTTCTCCCCCTTCACAAATTAAGAAAAAAATGCCGAGGTTATAGAGCAACTCAGGGGCAGAGTCTTCATGTTCTGACCTTTCCTTGGCTCACTGAACTGGATAATGCGACAAAGAGCTGTTTTATGACTACGCCTCTTCTTCAGTCCACAGCACTTTGCAGGCTCTTATTCTATGCAATGGAGTATATTCATGTCTGTGCAACATTCAGAGTGGAGCTGGTGCTCTCACAGCATGCCTCTGAAGAGCAACAGACCTCCAGCCTTCAAACAACATCCCCGCATTGAGATTAAAGCTCTGTCATTGATCTCTCACCTACAACCGTCCACACCCTGACACCCACAGCCATCCCCCTGCATCTCTTAAATTTCCTCTCAGTGAACCCATAGCCATAGGCTGTCCCAAGGCCCAACTTAGATACCATCTTAGACTTACTACATCCAATATTACATCAATCCTGTTGCTTCTCAGCACTTAGGCTCTTGAAGCCATTCTTTATTCCTTCGCCCCTGTGACTTGGTTTAGGTCACAGTGCTTCTGTTGGGCCTCCCTGCCTCCACTCTTGTTCCAGTCCAATCAGTTCTACACAGTCCAGCCATACTAAGAGAAATAAGACTGTGGCTATCTTGATGCTCTAAACCTCTTCAGCTCTTTCTGGCTGACACTCACCTCCTTTCCTCCTACCTCACCGGAATTTCTTTCACCCATTGTCTAGGATAAATTTCAGACACCTTAATATGGCTCAGGAGGACTTCATGATTTGTCCCTGTGTCTCATCACCTTCATTTTTCCACAGTCCTTTGTGTATTCTGTGCTCCATCCAGACCAAACAACTCACAGTCCCATGCAAGCACCTTGCTTCTATCCTGCCCTGTTCTCTGGCCTGTGTAAATGCAACTTCCTCTACTTGGAACATCCTTTTATCTTATGCCTCACCCCGTCCCTTCTCCTTGCACCTCTAGCCTGAATAACTCCTACTTGTGCTTCTGGCCTCAGCTAATGTGCCAATTCCTTCGGGAAGCCTGATAAGCCCTAGAAGCTGAGTTAGGGCTCATGTTCTGGGCCGGTTGACAACTGATGTTTATTCTTAGTGAATACTAATGGCATTGTCTTAAAATTGCACATTGTTTCTTTTATTATACTGTTAGCAATTTGAGTCCAAAGACTGTGCCTTTTCTTTGGTAAGTCCACAATAGTTAGCACGATTGCACATAGTAGGCCTTCAATAAATATTAGTTGAAAAAATAAAGAATCTAACCAGTGAATAAAGGATTGATATCAAGGATGTTTCATTAAATTGAAGTTATATTAAAGTTATGTATATCATCTAGGAGGATTAACAGATCTAGAAGGATTGACACCTCCCTAGCCCTTGCTTAGCACATATCAATATCACAAGATAGGGGAATTTGATCACATTGTAGAACCTTTGCAAATGTTTATTTTTTCTGTTTTTCATTGGGAGTAGAGCTAAAGACCACAGTGGGACTGTGATGAACAAAGCAGCTTAAAAACAATTCTTGGCATTTTTCTCAATTTTACCAATGCACAGGTTTTACTCTGACTTTGTCTTTAGATGTTATCAACCAGTGGAACCCCTGGCCAAAGTGTTTTGGCACTGGTTAAATAACCACATTTTTATTAAATGAAAAATGAGTCAGAGTCTATAAATTAGTTTCTGGTAATGGTTTAGGGACATGCTTCTCCAATTTTAGCATGCATGAGAATTCTGGAGAAGCCTGGAGATTCCCTAGTCCCCATAATCAAAGATACTTGGAATATGTCTCATGAATTTTTATTTCTAACAAGCTCTCCAGGGAAGCAGATGCTAGCAGTTCACAGACCATTGCCTAGAACTGGTTAAGCAACAATCAACAGTTATTTATTGAGGGCTTATAGTGTGAGAGTCACAACAAGTAGGGCAAGATCCTGCCAAAAGGGTATCCAATCAATTCCACAAATATTTATTGAGTGTCTACTGTGCCACCAAGTGCTGGTTTACACACCGGGATTCAGACATAAATAAGAAGCCATCTCTGCTCTCCAAGGGCTCCCAGGGTAGTGACAGAAACTGACACTGGTTAATGAGATTCTGATACAGACTATTGTTGGGATAAGTAGTTTGGCTTCAGTAGAGCATAGGCTAATGTATATGATGGGCAAAAATTGAAAAGGAAGTTTCAGACCAGAGCACGAAGGGCTTCAGATTTCCTCTTAAGGAACATGTTCATGCTTTTGTTTGGCATGGGGAAAACAAGATCTTTTTTTTTTTTTTTTAAGGGGAATAATATTAATAGTTTCTTGGAACATTGACAGTAATTTCTAATAGCAATCTTGATGGTTATATGGATGGACTGAGGATAGAGACAGAGACCAGTGAGGAGAGGATTGCTATTGCTCCAGCAAGAAGTAATGAAAACATAAAGTGGGGAATGGTAGTAAAATTGCCATTTGGATACAAATATACAGCCCCCTTCAGGCACAATGATAGAACTCCTGGGGCTTTCTTACTCAATAATATTTCAGGCCCTATGAAGGCCTTATAAACCAATTTGTTGGCTCTTTCTTCACGCTAAAATAAAGGGAGAAATCAAATTCATTTTGTTTATTAACGTATTCCCAGCACATAATAAAGCTCCTGGAGCGTACTGGTGCTAAATAAATATATCCTGACTGATTGCCAAGCTGGAAAAAGCCCTGGGTGTCACCTAAACTTATCCATTTATTATTTGTTCATAAACAGTGAAACTGAGACCAAAAAAGAGGAATTGACTAAAATCATACATCTGGTTACCAGTAAAAGCAGAACTAGAACCCACATATCTTGACTTCTAGTCCAGTGATTTTATACATCACACCAAGCACCAATCAGGCTTCTATTAAAATTGATACTGTGTTAGGGATAATGAGTTACTCCTGCATGACCTCATTGTTTTCTGTTTGTCTGCCACATGCTGTGGTCTGGCAGGCAGCAACTCATTTAAGTCATCTGCTTCCAGCCAATGGCATTCGTGACTAAAACAATAAAATGTGTTTTTCTCCAATCTGTATCCCACTTCGAGGGCTTTGTTTTTCTCTACTCTGTATTTCACTACAAGTCATTGCAACTTAATTCCACAAACCTTTCAAACAGAGAAAATAAAGTGGTTTAACAAGCAAGAACTGCTGAGAGCTATTAAATTCTCAAACCACATCTTCAGTTCAAAAATGTATCACATGGAAAATGCAGTGGAGTCTTTTGGCCAAACCTTATAAAATGCCTCTGTTGTGAAGGTCCTAAGCCATGTCCCCATTAAAGCCCCTCAATAAACGTACTGCCCTCCCTCACCATGTATGGTCTGGAGAGAATAAAGAGAAAGGGAGCAGTAGTACTGGAATTCCCAAGGGAAAATTGGCCAGGTTCCTACCATTTACAGTTCTCCATCTGCGCAATTCTGTGGTTATGTATATGCTTCACAGTAATACAGAACTTCTCATACCTAAGATAAGAAAAAGCACTGGGTTATAATTCCAAAGTCAGAGACATTGGTGACTACTCACAGAGTGTGTGGCCTCAAATGTACTTTAACTCTGAGTTCATTTTTTTTCATCTGTCAAAGGAAACAGTAATACCTCACTGATTCACTAAGAAGATTTTGGAAGAAAATGTATATGAAATACTAGGGAAGTTTTGAAACAGTCATGTGTTTAAACATTTACTAAGAAAAATCAATATCCACCTGGATCATTTCTATGTGGTCTTATCATTGATGGCAGGGTATGAAGGTGGACAATCTTTTCAGTAATTTGTCCAAGGCTTTCTAGTATCACCAACTTATATGTTTATATTTCCTTTAAACTATGTGTTTAGTGATATAAAGTTCCCTTTAAATATTGCTTTAGTGGCATCCTGCAAATTTTGAGGATGTTTTTGTTTTTATTCAATTCAAAATACTTTCTAATTTCCTTTTTTAAATCTTTGACTCCTATAGGCTATTTAGAAGTGTATTATTTAGTTTCCAAATACAGGGGACTTTTGCAGATATCTTTCACTGATTAATATCTAATTTATTTCTATATTAAATTTAATTTTATTCCATATTTTTTAAGCTCTAAAAACTTGCTATTTTATTTTTTTATTATGTTATGTTAGTCATATTAACATACACTGTAAGACCTGAATCCTTTTAAATTTGTTCATAGTTGTTTTATGACCCAGAATATAGTCTATCTTGGCAAATTTTTTGTGTACAACATTTAAAGCATTCTGTCCTTTTTAGGTAGAGTGTTCTATAAATGTCAGATTAAGTTGGTTGATAGTGTTGTTCAAGTTTTACATACATTTACTGGATTTGTGTCTACTTATTCTATCAGTTATTGAAAGACAGGAATTAAAATCTTCCACTAAATGTGAATTTGTTGATTTCTCCTTACCTTTCTATCAGTTTTTTTTTTTCTTCTTTCATTTTGAAGCTATGTTTTTAGGTACCTAAATGTATAGGATTGTTATGTCCTCTTGATTAATTGAACCCTTTGTCACTATGAAATGGTCTTCATTTTCCCTGATAATATCCTTTGCTCTGAAATCTACTTTGTCTGGTATTAATATAGGCATTACAACTTTCTTTGGATTTGATATTAGCTTGTTATATATATTCCTGTCGTTTTGTCTCTATATTTAAAGTTAATTGCAACTTATTTTTTACCCAGTTTGACAATCTCTGCCTTTTTATTGGTGTGTTTAGACTATTTACATTTAATGAGATTGTTAATATTTTCAGGCTTAAATTTTGCATCTTGCTTTTTGTTCTCTATTTGTCTCATCTCTTCCTTGTTCTCTTCCCTTCATTTTTATGCCTTCTTTTGGTATTTATTATGATTCCATTTTCTTATTTGTCTTTGTTGTCTTATTAACTACAACTCTTTGGTTTGTTATTCCAGTAGTTTCTTTACCTTATCCAATTTATACCTCCCAGTGACATTATACCATTTCATAGACAAGAACTTTATAAAAGTATACTTCCATTTCTCCTGGCCTTTATGTTATTGTTGCCATACACATTATTTACATACATATTATAAACACCAAACTACATTGGTGATATTTTTGTTTAAACAGCTAATTATCTTTTAACTAGAATTAAGAGATAATTTCACAAAATCACATGTATTTAACTCATATAGTTACCATTTCCAGGCTTCTTAATTCCTTTTTTTTCATCTAGTATCATTTTTTTTTTCTTTTTGAAGAGCTTACTTTAACATTTCTTGTGCAAGTCTATTGGCAATGAATTCTTTAGGGTTTTGTATGTCTCAAAAAACCTTAATTTTGAAAGATATTTTCACTAGTTATAAAATTTTAGGTTGATTTTTTTTTTCTCTAAATACATTCAAGATGCTACAACATTGTTGTCCTCTTTGCATTTTTCCCTACAAAAAATTTTTTGTTATCCTTCTTTGTTCCTTTGTATATAACCCATCCTTTTCCTCTGGATTTTTTTTTTTTTTAAGATTTTATTTATTTATTTGTCAGAGAAAGAGACAGAGAGAGACAGAGCACAAGCAGGGGGAGCAGCAGGCAGAGGGAAAAGCAGGTTCCCTGCTGAACAAGGAGCCCAATGTGGGACTTGATCCCAGGACCCTGGGATCATGACCTTAGCTGAAGGCAGATGCTTAACCAACTGAGCCACCCAGGTGTCCCTTTTCCTCTGGATTTTAAGAAAATTTTCTTTTGTTACTGGTTTGGAGCAATTTGATTATTACATGTCTTGGTGTAGCTGTCTTCATGATTCTTATGTTTGAGGTTTACTGAGCTAATTGAATCTGTAAATTTATAGCTTTCATCAAATTTGAAGAAGTTTGGTTATTCTGTCTGCAAATATTCTTTTTTGTCCCACCTTTTCCCTCTTTCAGGGCCTTGAGTTATATGTAAATTCAATAGCCTGATATTCTCCTATAGCCCACTGATGCTGTGTCCTTTTAATTTTTTTTTTCTTTTTTGCATTTCATTTTGATATAATCTATTCTTAGGCCTTGAATTCACTAATATTTCCTCTGCCATATGTAATCTGTCATTAATCTGTACAATGTATTTTTCATCGCAGACATTGTCATTTTATCTCTAGAAATTTAATTTGGGTCTTTTAAAAATAACTTCCATGACTCTACTTAATAAAATCAGGATTTCCTCTAGGTCTTGAACACATAAAACACAGTTATAATTATTTTAATGTCCTTTTTAATAATTTTAAAACCTGTGTCAGTTCTGGTTTTGTTTTGACTGGTGAGTTTTTCTCTTCATTATAGATCATATTTTCTTATTTTATTTTGTTTTGTTTTGCATGCCAGGTAGTTTTTGACTGGATGTCAGACATTATAAATTTTACACTGTTGAGTGTGTGTTATGAGTTTGTGTTCCCCCAAAAGGATATGTTTAAGTTCTAACCCCCAGTACCTCAGGATGTGATCTTATGTAGAAAAATATTTACAGAGGCATCAAGTTAAAATGAGGTCTTTAGGGTGAACCCTAATGCAATGTGACTGATGTCCTTAGAAAAAGAAGAAATTTGAACACAGAGACAGGAATGCACAGAGAAAAGACAATGTGAAGACACACAGGGAGAACACCGTATGAAGACAATGGACTGAAGTGATGCATCCTCAAGCCAAAAAAACCCCAAGGCTACCAGAAGTGAAGAGAGAGGCAGAGAATAATTTCTTCTCTATTACCTTCAGAGAGAGCAGAATCCTGCTGATGCCTTGATTTTAGACTTCTAGCCTCTAGAAGTGTGAGACAATAAATTTCTATTGTTTCAAGCCACACATTTTGGCACTTTGCTCTAGGAAATGAATATAGTGCTCAATATTTTGTGTCTCTTGAGCTTTGTTCTGGTATGCTAAGTTACTTGGAAATAGTTTGATCTTTTTGAGTCTTGCTTTTAAGCTTTTCTAAGAGATAGTAGAGCAGTATTTATTCTAGAGCTAATTTTACCCTACTACTGAGATAAGACCTGTCTTCTGAGCACTCCACCCAGTGCCCCATAAATGAGGAGTGTTCCTAGTCTGCCTATGTGGATAATGGCACTCTTCTTGCCTTCTGTGAGCTCCAAGTACTATTATTGCTAATCCTTTTAGGTGGTTGTTTCCCCGGCCTCAGGCCATTTTCTCATGCCCATTCATTTTTTAGTACTCTGCTGAATACTTGAGGGAGACTCTTTGCAGATCTCTGGAGTTATCTCTGTGTATAGCTGTCACTGGCTCTCTGCCATGCAAACTCTACTGACAATGCCTTCCCAGACTTTCAGCTTGGTCTCCTCAGTCATTCAGTCTGTGGGCTCCTGTGTCAAGAAATCTCTCAAGGTAGTAAGCTGGGGCAGTTGTAATGCTCATTTGCTTCTCTCTCAGTGATTGCTGCTCCTTGTTGCTGGAGTCCAATGTGTTGAAAAAATCGTTTCACATTTTTTTTTTGTCATTTTGTCCAGATGTTTAGTTATTTCAGATGTATGTGGTAGAGGGAGGAAAAGTAAATTTAGTCTTTGTAACTACACTTGCCAGAGGCAGAATGCAAGCTTTGCTCTAGCATGATTGATCAAACTTTGTTTTCATTATTGAGTTTTAAGAAATTTCTTTCAACTTTATAACTCAGTATTGGATACATCAATACATAAGGACAATTCAAGGACATATCAGGCTTTTGAAATTATCTTATATGTTGTACTAGGCTACATAATTGCATGATCAAATAAGTACTATATTACATATACTGACTTACTGATGGAAAAATGTAAGAGATTTGTCAGAGGAACACTTTTTGCTTCAAGCCATTTTTCTGGGTCAAAGGCAATTTTGCATGCTGTTTCATCTGGAAGCTCCAAACTTGTCAGGGCAAAGTGAAGCAGAAATGCCAAGACATGATCCCATATGTTGGGATATATCACATGAATATTCACTCACAGATGTACTCACTATTGTAGTACTGCTACAGATTTACTCCACTCTACACAGATTATATGACACATTCTATTTTTGCACAGTTCCTAACCAAATTTTTAAAGAAAGATGATGTTTATAATCACATATCCTCTAATATTAGGTATATGTGTGTATATATATGTGTGTGTGTGTGTGTGTGTATTATAGTAACCTTAATACTCTTTTTATTTTGTTTTTTGTTTTATTTTTATTTTTATTTATTTATTTTATTATGTTATATTAGTCACCATACAGTACATCGTTGGTTTTTGATGTAGTGTTCCATGATTCATTATTTGCGTATAACACACTGTGTTTATGTATATATTTTTATATTAGGTACATTTCTGCAAGGAGAGATTTCCTTTTGTTCGGGTATTGATGAGAACTTAAATGTCGGTTATATTTTGCACATCTGATGTCTGGAAGGATTTCCTACCCACTATCTCCTGGATCAATGCATTTCAAACATTGTTTTGCCTTCCACTAACCCATATGCCATGTGCTGGGTGTTACAAGATGCATTTTTAGGACAATATGAGCTCTGCTTCTGCATCTTTATTCTTCATTGCTGGATGGGTGGACATAATGGTTGTAGGAGTGTGCCTGAAAATTATTCCAAGGGAAATATTAGCACTAGCTTACTTTTTCTTTTAAAACTTTTAATTTGGAAACAGCTTTGAATTTACAGAGAAGTTTCAAAAATGAAAATTGTAAACAATTTTATTTACCCTATACCCAAATTCCCTTACTGTTAATATTTTACCCCGTTACTTTATTATTTTTCAGGCGTTCTCCCTTTTTCTCCAATTATTTACTTATTTATTATCATGTGAACTCATGAATTTATTGAGTCCACATTCCTATGTGTCCTTGTACATGACCCTAAACCTTTTTTAGTACTTTACTTTTAGGACTAACAAATTGTTCACCCAGCTCACTTTGACCTGCCCCAACACTGGTCCATCCATAATTTTGACAGCCCCGATTCCTACCAGTGGAGATGGTGTTAAAGGCCAAGATCTGTGTGCTGGGTGTGCTCATTGCTAATGATGTGTAGCACTTAAACACTTTTAACTGAATTAATTGCATGACACATAAATATATTCCACTGAACCCAAACTAAATGCGTCCCCAACTCAAATTCACTGTGGCCACTCTAACGACACACTTATGAATGGATGTGTAACAGAAGGAAGTGGAGCGAAAATAAAATTTTGTAAACTTTGTAGCAACATAAGACCATAGGGTTACAATGCATGGGCTCCTCCCAAGCTTCAGGAAGAGTCTATAGAAAGTTTACCTTCATAAGCTCCATGGTAAATCTGCCTTGATCTGCTGAGAAGTTGATTTTATCCCTTATTATATAGGGAAGGAAGGAGTCAAAATAAGAAGGCTTGAAAAATCTATAAAATTAGATTTACCAATGGAGTTTTGTGAAGGATTTTTATTCCACATTTGTGGATTGCTCTAAGCTCTTCAGCGGCTTCTTATTGTTCATCTTATCTTTTCCCAATGGATTACTTTTCATCCAGTGTTTTATTGACTCTTGCATGCTCAAAATTACTAAGAGAAGACAAATAACTTGAAATTATTTCATATCAATCCCATTATGCAAAAATACGCTTTTATGTAGTTTATGGTGACAAGAGCACAGGGTTTGGGACCAAACAGGGCTTGAACAGTTGTTAAATAACTACAGCTAATTGGAAGTAAGTAGTTCAAGGCCTAGGGTACATGACTAAGATGTCCATCACTTTGTTCTCTACAGCCTTCAGGATGAAAGGTATTGGCATTGTTACTCTGTCAAAATGCTGTGCAATGAATACAGGAATTGAGAGCAAATGTTTAAAGACATTGCACAGCATTTTGACAGTTATTTCATTTCTTCTGGAGGTATGATAAAACATGGGCCCTATATTTTGTATATCTTTTTTTCTAGAAATTCATTTTGATTTTGTTTTTCTAAAAGTATCAGTATTTGACAAATGGGTGGTGGGTGGGTTGAAACAACCAAAAATGTGGTCCTTCCCACAGAAACACAGGGCCAAATGGTCCCCAAAGAGCCATTTTTGTTGTAATATATTCTACCACTTTATGATTCTAAGAAGCTTCGTTATAAAAAACAGCAATTGTCCAACTCTCACTTCCCTCTCAACTAAGCAATTTTTAGGTGCACAGGAAAACACAGTTTTTGCCAAAGTTCTTGCCGTTTGCCAGCCAATTTTGATTATGAAAGGCTGTCTGGGCTCTAGTCATGTAGTAGCTAATTTGGACCTGTCCAGACAAAATCAGAAAAGGAATTATGAGGCTGGTTTTGGTACGAAGCAATGAATAGAACATGTGCTATGTTTCCAGTTATTTCAGGAGAAAACTTTCTTTAATTTTAATTCAGGAAGCAATGCCAAATTTCCAAAGGGATCTGCTCGTTAGTGTTTAATGCAGAAATAGTGGAAAGATATTCTTGACTAAATATGAGAGACCAAGTTGCTCACTGCTCTAGCATTCAAGAAATTTAAAATGTATGGATATTTATACCTTTATGATGCCTACTCTGAATTCCATTCAAAATAATCTTATTTTAGTGTGTAAATAATGTGTAGACTTCTAGTTGGCATAGGTATTACTTAACAGAAAAATCACCAGACTGAAATTTTAAAAACCAATTCTAGTTCCATTTCTGTCAACGATACTTAATCATTTACTTCTCCAGGACACAGAGGAAACATATGTTAAATGAGGGAATTAAATAGGTCAACCTAAAATGCCTCCATTTCTAATGATCTGTGTTCCAAAATTATCTTATTTTCTGTTTCTAAAAGGCAACATTTTATCCTAACTTTTTATTAGGCTTTAATAAGTAATTGACCCATATGCCATTTGAAAATAAGCAATTAATACAACAACAAAAATAGCTTAATTATTCTGTTTTTAATTCTTTCTAAACTGAAGCCCCAGATAAAAATACCCCAAAGTGGTCCATTTTTGTGATTAATGATGATGTTACTAACTAAGCTCGTAGGTTGCAGGCTCATTCTCTTCTTATTATTATTTTTTTTTTAAGATTTATTTATTTATTTTAGAGAGGGGGGCAAGAGAGAGTGTGTAAGTTGGGGGGAGTGGCAGAGGGAGAGAGAGAAGCAGGCTCCCCACAGAGCAGGGATCCAGACACGGGGCTTGATCCCACAACCCTAAGATCATGACCTAAACCAAAATCAAGAGTTGGACACTCAACCAGCTGAGCCTCCCAGGCGCCCCTGAATGCTCATTCTTATAGTAGAATTCAAACAGATGTCAAAACAGGTGACAGCCAAGCACATAACTGGTCCCTGGAATTCTCCAGGAGGCCCGAAAAGGCCAGAGAGTCCACCACACACTGACGGCAGAGTCACTGGGTGCCATGCTGTCACATCCTTTGGGATCAGTTGAGCTACACCCATCTTCATCTAATTGGGCCTTCAATGACTGCTCTCTGCCAATTCCTATAAAGATGGGAGACCATATTTGGATCATCATTCCCCTCAAAGGCTAAAAGGCATACAGGAATGTTTTTGAGACCACCTCAAAAACATGGCACTCCCTTTGCTTGAATTAATGGAAGGGATTTGAAGAAGGACACTGAATGAGCAAGTTGAGCCAAGCTGCTAAGTAATATGGTTACCATATTCCATGCTCCCAGACCATTCTACAATTAGAGAAATAAAACATTTTTAGATGAGGGCCCCAGAACCCAGAGAGGTGAAGCAAGTTTATAAATAATTCATGGGATTAAAAAAATGTCACTAAGGCAAGCTGAAAGACCCCTGACACCCAGAGTAGTGTTCTTTCTACAGTGTGGGGAGAGTAGCGGGCCGGAGTGGGGGGTGGGGAGTGGGGAAGGGGAAAGAAAAAAATCTGCCTCAAAATGCCACTCCAAGAAGTACTAATATCAATATCAAACAAGTGCTTTCAGGGTCCTTGATTGTTTATTACAAATCCTAAATTTTCCTGTGAAGGAGCCAATCTGTGTTGCTACTCCAGCCAAGGTGACCCACCCTTTGGCGGAATCTTAAGGGTGCAGTTACGAAGGGCTCCCGTTTACAATAGAACCATTCAAGAAATCTGGTTTTACTTTCACAAACAAATAAAACTCTTTTTGCCTAGAGAGTGTGAATTAAATGTTTATTTATTTATTCATTATAAATGAGAAATAGTCAACAAAAAGCTTTCTCTACTGGGTGAAGTGCAACTTTGTGCTCTACTTTTCTGCTTATTTTGAGCCTCTATCTTGACCTCTCACTGGGGTTGCCATGAGCAGGCTGATCTTCCCACCTCTGACCTTCAGTTCACCTCTGAAGTTTTGAGGCTATATTTATAGTGTCTGACCTGGCAGTGAATCTATCTAAATACTGTCCATCATCCAGGAATGTATAGTGAGTATCTATTATTTGGATTCTTACAATCCTTCCTCTGGATAAACATCAATTCAATCTATCTTCCATATCACTGATATTATTTTACTGAAATGTACCCTTGTGCCCCACACTTCTTAGTAAGATATTCTGGACTCTTTACTAAGTAGCCCCAATTTCTAAGTCCATTTCCTGCCTTTTCCTTCTACAATTCATATGATTCAATAACACAATACTAAGCATTGTTATTAAAATGTCCTCATGCTTTATATCTCTGTGCTTTTTTATTCACACATTTCTTCCTTTGCCTGCTATAAAAACTACTTTTCCTAGTGGCCAATATAAAATGTTCCTAACTACACTGTAGTATTTTACTCCCCTTCCTTAGCAAAAATTAGTATCTCCTTCATATGTATTTCCATAAGAGTTTATAATTACCTTTATAAGTGAGTGTGTTTGTGTTCTTTAGATACTGTGAATTCCTTGGGCGCATGAACTAAATCTTGTTGTCTTTGATATCCTCAATGTCCTATATGGTATTAGATAAAGTGAATTAATAAAATTCACCAACTATTGTGAAGAGCATCTTGTGGTTGATCTTTTCATTGCATATTTATTTTTGGTTGGTTTAAGATCAATAAAGCAAAAGAAAATATAAACAACACCCATGAGACTACCAAACTGATAATAATGTATCGTATATGCTTTCGATTTTTAAAAATAAAATATTACACATCAAATTGTAATACCATCCCAAACCTCAAGTCTCTCTCCAGAGGCAGCTGTTTTTGTGGATTTGGTGTATATGCAATTTACACTTTCATATCTTTTCTAAATATACATGTATCAATAAATGAAATATATTAATCTTCTGCATGTTTTTAAAAGTATATATAAATACTACCATACTGTATGTATCCTCTTTCAACTTGCTTTTTCAATTATTACCTGTAAATACCGATTCTTACAGTCAAAGTTGTTTATTTTGATAAACATAAACATAAATGTATCACAATTAATTTGGTAATTCTTCAGCCATTGGGACTATTTCTAACTTTTCGCTTTTACAATCAACATTTCAATGAGCATCCTTGTAAATGTGTTCTTGTGGACATTTGTACGAATTTCTCTAGGAGTTATACCTAGAAGTGGAATTCTTAGGTCATTTCTGACACCCATTTGCTCCACAAGGGAATTTTATAAACTAGCAGTATATGACATAGCTGTGTAACTATAATCTTGCCATGCCAGTATTTGCCTTATTGTTGTTTTATTTATTTTTGGTCAGTATTATGGCTTATCTTCCCTTCTAAATTCCCTGGCTCCTAAGCAGTAACTCCACGGATCAGGTGCCATCAGATCCCTCCCTGAGAACAACAACTCTCTGAGGTATTCTTTATTCACTTGGTCTCAACAAGTTTTGTTTTTGTTTTTGTCTTGGTAACTCTGAAGAATTATCCTTTCCCATTTGCCGCTACTCCTCTTCTATTCCAGGCTAGCTATGGTTAGTCATCATATAGAATCCTTATAGTTCTACTCTTGTCGAGTAGCCCGATCAAACATCACCAGCAGGTATCCCTGGACTGAATTCTTTTTCTTCCCTGCCAAAATGTGACCAGATTCTTCCTGATGCTCTCCCTAGTGCCTCATTTCCAGTTCCTGCTCTGCTTGCTCTCCCCAACAAGAGTATCATCGGATACTTATCTACATTCTTGTCACACTTCTTCTGTGCCCTAACAGGTCACTAGTCATTCTCTCACTTCTCCATTCCCTTGATGTTTCCTAGAGCCTCTTCCTGACCATAATCTGGCCCTCCCACAATGATTAGCTGATTCATAATCTTTTCAAGGTCTGGGTTTTTTTTTTTTTTTTTTTGGAGCCTCTGGGCCATGGCCCAGGAACAACAAGCTTTCCTCTGCTGTCTCCACCCACCTTTAGTCATCAACAGCAACCATGGCTTGGTGTATCCAGCCTACACAAGCTCCTGACACTCATGTCTTGGCAGTTTAACCCCCTATGACTTCCAGGGGCGTTGGCCTTCTAACACCTGGATAAAAAATGTAATGTGGGTGGAGTGCACATACTGTGGTTCATCTCAGACCAGGCACTCCCTAGGGATGACAAATACCTCTAGGAGACTTCAGTTACCTGCCCCACCCACAGTCTCTAGAAGGAGCAATCTTATGTTTCACATATCCCAGCTTCTTCCCCCTTTCCTTCCCCCACCCTCCCCCCACAGATGGATATCTGCTCAAACATGGCAAAGCCACTGAGTGGCCAGATACATATAATTTCTGTGGCCTGGTTTCTAAATATTATCTAGGCCATTGGTTTACTACCCTGGCTGAACATTAGAATCACCTGGGAAATTTTATAAATTTATCAATGCCCAAATACCATTTCTAAAGATAAATGGTTAATGTCCCAATGTGGGATAAAGTATATATATTTAATAACCTCCCTCCTCCAAGTGATTCTTTTTTTTTTTTTTTTTAAAGATTTTATTTATTTGACAGAGACACAGCGAGAGAGGGAACACAAGCAGTGGGGAGTGGCAGAGGGAGAAGCAGGCTTCCCGCCGAGCGGGGAGCCCGACGTGGGGCTCGATCCCAGGACGCTGGGATCATGACCTGAGCCGAAGGCAGACGCTTAACGACTGAGCCACCCAGGCGCCCCCCTCCAAGTGATTCTAAAAACAACCAGCACTGAGAACTGAGAACAGAAAACCATCTAAAACATACAGTTTACTGTCTAATTAACATAACTTTAGGGAAGTCCAGCCCAGGAAGATGAAGTTCCAGATAATTTTATTGTTTGTTTCAAGAACTATGCCCCAAATCCATTTATTTGAACAGCAGACTACTCAGCTAGCTCTCCTTACTCTTTCTTAGGACAATAGGTAAATTCATTACATTTATCAGAAGATTGTTTATTCAAGACTCTTAGAAACCCTTGCCCCTCTACGTTTACCAAACCTAAACAGTTATGTCACAAACTTATCCAATGTCAAGTTAGGCTCCAGCATTGAAAGACTTACCTTAAATTAGACCTCCAAATCCTCATACATATCCTACCCTTGCCTTCTCTATCTATGAGATGCTACTGAGACTGCCAAAATACCAGCCCCCCTTATCGTGTTAAGCAATAAACACTGCTTTCTTTTTTCAAGAGGTTACTTTGGTGGTCAACAGGTTATCTTGGTATCTCCAGGGAGTTGACAGCAGATAGATCACTTTCTGGGGCAATCTATTTTCTCTTTAATCTAAGAGACCCAGAGACTACGGTCAGCTGAAGGTCGGTGCTAGACCTAAGAGGTATAGCCAAGGATCATGATCACAGCAGATTGGGTGCAAGATGAATATGTCGAGGAAGCTGGTAACAAAGAGGAGAATTGAGCAAAAATATGCAGAGAGAAAAAGCAATGGGAAGAAGAGTGTGGCCCCTAAGTGATGGTCTTCTCAGTATCTGGCATTCTACTGTGTGTCAGGCCTCACTTGGAAATCTGGTTAAGTGCTTGTGGTATTATGTCAGGACAGGTAACTGCCCCTGTATGTATTTACTGATTTTCGCTGCTTTACTAAGAAGTCCTAATTGTCAATTACTGATGTATCAAGAAGGGGAAAAAAAATATGTCACTCTCCCTTCCTCACAGATGACAAAGAGTTTCAAGTTTCCATATATCAAATAAGTGTGCCTATATCTGCTGAGTCAAGGGGTGAGTACTTCTGAGCTGGACTGGAACACATTAGTATATCCCGAGCTGAGAAAGGGGAGAGTGGTACCACACCTTCCCACCACAAAGACTATTGCCCACCTACCCCTTGATTTGACCTAGTTTTTGTTCCCTGCAATCAAAATCTATTATTAAAATAATAATCTTATTGTTATAGGGTAGGCAGAAATTTTTAAGGCACTTTATAAAGATTGACCTTAAGCTTGAAAATAACCCTAGTAAGTAAATGTAGTCATCTCCAATTTACCAATAATTAAATGGATGTCCCATTTTATAACTAAAGTTGAGCTTGAATAACTTGCGCAAAGTCAGATAGCAAGGTGAAGGCAGAATAAGTCTAACCAATTCCCCAGTCCCCACATTACCATCCATACCTTCACAGGCTGCTCATCTCACTAGGACAGAAGTGGGTAGGATAGCAGTTCCACAAGAGCACATACCCAAAGCTCCAATATGCCTCCCACAGCAGTTTGTAAAGCTGTGCTATGGGGAGGAATTCATGGAGAATTATGAGGGTTGATAGAACTTTATTTTTCATAGCTTAAAACATCCCAAAAGTTTCAGATCTGATGAAACTAAATAAATGGAATATTTTGGCTTAAAAAGAAAAACAAACAAACAAAAAAGTGGAAACTTCTTCACTATTACTTTCTCTTAATGATTACTAATGTTTTTAGCAGCTGCCTCCACAACTGCAGGAAGTACCCACTTGAAAAAATATTCAGTTGTTTTTGAATGTCAAGGAAAGCATTTTTTTTGTTAGGGTGTCTTTCAGTCCCAGTTAACTATATTAATATAATTAATTATATTCTTTTTAAAGATTTAATGTAATACTAGGACTTCTTTATAAATCAAAAGAAAAAAATAATGTAATTGTACTACATTCAAGTCTATTGTAGTCTTTTATCCATAATCATTGTAAGTACTACAAGGCAATTATAATTAAAGATTATTTCTAATTTTATACCTTTCAATGTTAATACTCAACAGTTTCATCATCTAGCCAATATGATCAATTGTGAATTTCCATTTTCTCTCTTTGAGGTTTAAAGCATAATGATCAGCTAGAATTATCTAACAGCAATGGGAGCCATGGTTACCTACATTTTTTACACTGATATTGTTTCAATAAATTATCCACATGGAATGATTATAAAGATATTTGCTTTTCTTTCTGAACACAGTCTGGTATCATTAAACATCTAGTAGAATCCAATGTTTCTTTAGTCTGTTTTTGTTACAAATTCTTATGGCTTTAATAGGAAAATATTGGCACAGCCATGTGTAAACTGTGCATATTTCTGTGCTCTTTTAGAGCCTTCAGAGACTTGTTTGCTATTCAGGCTTTATCCGTTCATTCATCTACCTCAGTAAAGTTGATCATCTACTGACACTATTTATTTTTGAGTGTCTAGCCATCCTATCTGTCCTGTCCATTTGTTCATCCATCAAACATGCTTGGGAAACAAAAATAAATAGATCGACCTCCCTGGCTTGAAGGGTTAAAGGGGAAGACATGCACAGAAACACCTATTTGTAGGAACATGATACATGAATTTGGGAACACAAAGAGACAGAATTCATCTATGGTATTATGGAAATACTGGGGAAGACATGCTTAATACTGACAGGATAAATTAAGAAAAACTTGTGAGGGAAATGTTAGTCAAGTTGAATTTTTCTTATTTTTTTAGTGTCTAATTTTTTCACTGAGGTATAATTAGCATGTAACATTATATTAGTTTCACGTCTACAACAGAATGATTTGACTTTTGTATATATTGTAAATGATCACCAAAGTAAGTCTAGTAAACATCTGTCACCATATATAGTTAGAAAATTTTATTTTCTTGTGGTGAGAACTTTTGAGATCTCCTCTCTTAGCAACTTTCAAGTATGCAATACAATATTATGAACTACAGTCACCATGCTGTACATTACTTCCCCATGACTTATTTTCTAGCTGGAAGTTGGAAAGAGAAATAATAACAGTTAACATTTACTGAGTTCTTAGGACAAGCCAGACATGTTTTAAGATTTAACATCTACTAACTCATTCAATCATCTCAACAACCTTATGATTTAAGTAGTAGTATTGTCTCATTACCTCATTTAATCTATATTTTAAATGTGGGAGATTGCACAGTAGTTAAACAATTAGCCTTTGTCACTTGGCCAGGTAATACAGGAAATTAGGATGGGATTTTCCCTGCTTTATTTTGACAAAGGGGCCAATAAGATAAGTATTAGTTACCAAAGTATAAGACAAACCCCTTCCTATCAATTCATTTTATTTTTACATGAAATGATACCTGGGTTATGGAATCTCTTGGACAGAGAAAAAAAAAAAAACACACTGGGAGAGAAGGTGTGATCATGGGATTTGCAGAGACTCTTCTTTGGAAATAGGTTGTTATGCTCTAAATCTTTATCCCATCCGTTTGGTGTAGGGAGGCTGTGAACTTCTTACTGCAAACATAGGGGGAGGGATTTCAAGACAATAAATAAAAGAGCTTTAGAATGTGTTCTCAAAAATAGGGCATTGCAAAGCACTGTGCCTGTCTCTGTCCTGAGAAAGCTTTATTAGGCTGTAAACTAGGAATTCTAAAGAACAAAAGCAGGCCTAGCTTTGGGGGTAGGGCCTGGAGAGGGCTTCTGCACTGTGATCCATCACTGCCCAATGGCTAAGGGATGCTTGAATTTTTCCAAGGGTCAGATAAGGGTCACGTGAAAGAAAGCCAGCAAAGAGTCTGTCCAAAGGGTCCTGTCCAAAAGGGTTGCCTGGAGGAGGGAGAGGCAAGAAACTATCTGTGTCACCCTGGATAACCAGGTGCAGAAGAAAGAATTACAGATAACCACCTGGAACAGAGGTGTCCAGGGAATTTAAGAGAGTGATCCAGCAAAGGATCTCCTCAGAATTCACAAAAACTTCATCAAGAGAAAGATTTAAATCTTATTATTCATATCCACAGAGCAGAAAACCACCCCATCAAGTAAAAAAAAAATGTCCTGCTTGTCATCTTTCCTTTTTTTCTTGCTTAGACTCCAGTAGGAAAAGAAACCTGGAAACAGCTAATAAGTGAAAAAGCAAGAGCAGAAGGACTTCGCCACCCTCATTCCCTTCCCCACCACAGGCCTCCAGCCTGAAGTAGCCCAGAACTTGGCCAGGAGAGCAGTAATCAGCTGTTCTGTCAGGTGCAGGAATTTGGCTAGTATCTTAGACAGACATTATAGTATCTAAATCCAGACTATGTTTATACTGAAAGTAACCATAAAACTATAACCTAAGAACTGAAGCCATGGGGCCTATGGATGTTCATCCAAGGCCTGGGAAGAGTTACGCCACTGATTAAAATTTAAAGAATAGTGGGAGACACACATGCAGTTATATTTCACTGATGTCATGAGTTCAACAAGCAAGGGATACTAGTAAAAGTTAAAGTCATTGTTTCCAACTGTCCTGGTCCCTGGAAAAGAGACAGGTCTCCAGATGTTCATAAGGGCAACATCAAATGGTAACTCTTGATGAATTTCCATGTTTCCATAAGTCTGGCTTTTTTATCTAAAAATTCTTTTTATCAGAGAAGGAATTTTGAACACCGAACTAGGATTAGAGCATTTCAGTTAAGCCTCTTGTACATCTTTTAAATGATTTAACATCTCATCTGTAAAGTAGGACAAAAATCACTGTCTTGCCTACCTTATAGGATTATTTTGAAGAGCAAACAAAAATAAAATTTGGTAGTTTACACAATGCAATGATGTGTGTGTGTATACCCATATGGACAAAACTTAAAATAGAATTTGAAATAAAAATAAAAGGTAGACTGCATCAAAAACTAATGATGTAATGTATGGTGATTAACATAACATAATAAAATTAAATTTAAAAAAAAGGGAGAAAAATATGCAAATATAAAATTACATGCAAATTAAAATACCCCCCGACACAAAAGAACACTATCTATGTATTGTTCATGGAGAGATATGTGCATCTACATAAATGTGCATACATTCAAGACACGTGTGTGAATGTGGATGAGGAAAATAGTCAGAGAGAACTTAATTTTAGCCAGAGGGTGTTCATTCCTTTTTTATAAAAATGACAAAATATTAACAGTTATTAATACCAGGCTGTGAGAACTCATAAATTTATGTTTTTCTTTGTACTTTTTTGCATTTTTTGGAAACTTTTTTTTTTAATAAAATGCAGAATCACAAAAATACACATGAAGAATGAATTAGGAAACAGATGTGACAGTGGTGGGCAAACTGTAAAAAGCTTTAAAAACCTAAAGTAATGTTTCAAATACATTGTAACTTAAAAAAACATTTTTATTATTTATGTAAGTATAGTTGACATACAATGTTATATTAGTTTCAGGTGCATAATGAAGTGATCCGATAATTCCATATGATACACAGTGCTCACTGTGATAAGTATAGTCACCTTCTGTCATCATGCAATGTTATTACAATATTATTGACTGCATTCCCTATGCTGCGGTTTTCATCTCCATATCATAAGTTTTAATTTTGAGAGTTAAGCAGTGTCTAGGCTCTTTTTACATTCCATTATAAGAAATAACAAATAATAGGAAAAACCCTGAAATATATGCTTTAAGTGACTAGTCGACAATTTGAGTGAAAAGTATTTTAATTGCAAAGGTTCATATATCATCTGTGATTTAATCAAGTCTGGGAGTCTGTGCCATGCAAATACTAGTCCAAATGTCTAAGCATGGGCCTTTATTTTTGAAAGCTCTTTTCTGAGCTCAAATCATGAAAAATAATTCAAATTTTATAATTAAATAGCATGCCCTTTCTTCTGTTTGTAAGAATAATACAAGATTTGTGGAAGATTCATAAAACACAGGAGCAAAGTTTTAAAAAATTAAAACAACTTATAATTCACTTTCCAGAAATAATAATTTCATTCAGGTATTTTTTCTATAAATATACAATTGTTATTAGTGTTTCAGACATGCTTATGTGTTTTGTTCTTACCTCAGCTCTGACACCTCTCATTCCATTTCCTCGAAAGCATGCTCTTACTATGGTTTTCCAGTGTATGTTGACACCATCATTTATCTGACATTCTCCTCTTGATGAACAGACAGGTTATGTTCAATTTCTTAATATTAGGTATAACATTCCAATGAATATCCTTACTTATAAGTAATTTTGCATGTTATTGGCCACTTTTCCTTAGAATAAGCTCCTTAGTGTATTATTATTAAGGAAAGGTAAAACCTTTCTAAGATAATTAGAAATAATCTGACAAATTGTTCCTTTCCCAAAAATTAAAGTCCAGGTCCACAATCCCTTATCCATAGAGTTATATATGTTTTGGAATTTAGAAATTTGGGGATTTTAGAATGATAATAGGTTGCATTAACCATATGGTAGGTAACATCCTTCCTCAGGTATAGAGAACTACATCCAATCAAACACATTAATATTTCCTTAGCAAAATGCATTTATTCTCATTAAGTAAAATAAATAAAAACTATAAGTAGCCTGTTTTCAGTTCCAGTCTGTTTTGCTACCAAAAAGCTCCAAAAAACTTTTAAACTTTGGAAGTGTAGGTAAGGGATTGCAGATCCGCACCAATTTATACTCCTTTCCAGTGTGGATGAGAATGAATTCAATTCTCATTTTAGAAATTCATACAATTTTTAGCCACTATTATTTTTAAATTTACAATTTGATAAGCAAAAAGAGACAATTTTATTTTATTTTATTTTTTTTAAAGATTTTATTTATTTATTTGAGAGAGAGAATGAGAGAGACAGCACATGAGAGGGGGGAGGGTCAGAGGGAGAAGCAGACTCCCTGCCGAGCAGGGAGCCCGATGTGGGACTCGATCCAGGGACTCCAGGATCATGACCTGAGCCGAAGGCAGTCGCTTAACCAACTGAGCCACCCAGGCGCCCAAAAAGAGACAATTTTAAACACTTCAACACTTTTTAAAATGTTATTCATTTGCATTGTCTTTCTTTTGGTATCCTTATTATGTCTTTTGGTCTTTTACAGTTAAAGCATTCATCTTATTGATTTATAAGTACTCTTTATATTAAAGATAGTAATACTTTGTATGTGATATACATTGAGATTTTTTCCACAGTTGATTATTTATATTTAATTTTAATATTTAAAAATATGTAGTTAAATCTACTAATCTCTTACTTTGTAACTTAGTTGCTTTTAGATTTCTGAAATTTCTCCCCACTTATAGATCAAATATTGACTTTTATTTTTTCTTGTTCCCCTTTTGGCTATAGATTTTATTTTTAACTTTGATTCTATTGGAATTTTATTTGGTATATGTTTGATAAAAGGGAGGGATTTTATATTCCTATTAAAAATGGAGCTATTTCAGAAGATCTTTGGAATTCAATCTTAGGCTATATTGGTATGTGTGTGAACCAGAGCCCTCAGGTGTTTGATTTTTAATCGGTTTAATGGAAAAAGAATGTTCAACAACAAAACTTGAATGCACAGGTGTAAAATATTTGCAGATCTAAATTCTCACAATTTGGCATCATTTAAAATATTTGTGTGTTTTAATTCAAATTATACTTTATGTTTTGCATGGATATGATTTAACTAAGTATGGATAATAATAAAAATTCCAACTCCACACAAAATGTCAAAAATCGATGTTGATCCTTTCCTTCCAACACCTACTCTCAACTTGCCCTAATTTTTGTGTTTTCTATTATTATTAATATCATCTGACTTAGGTTGAGTTCTCAGAATCAAAGATGTGAGTACAAGTAGCATATTTGAGAGGTGATTCCAGGAAGAACGGGAAGGGAAGAGGTGAAGGGAAACAGTAAAGGGAAGGAAGCCAGTGAAGGATGTGTTATGGAGCACATTACTGTGGTGGCCAGTTGAGGCTCATTTCTACTGGAGACATCTCATAGAATGGAGAACATATCTGAGTTTTATCACAACCAAGAGCTAATTTTGCTCTTCTTTCCTTCCCTTCACCACATCCTACTTTTGGCCTGTAGTACCATTTTTTTTTAATTAATTTTTATTATTTTTTTTTGTAGTGCCATGTTCTAAGCAATTGCATAAACTATCTCAGGAATATCTCCTCATCCAGGGGTCCAGGGTCTCCGTACTTCATACAATTGTTTTTCATGCTTCAGTCTAATCTTTTAAATGCACAACTGCTATGTGCAAGGGCTTCAATTGATGGCCATTCTCTATCAATAGAATATAAACCTTGAGAATCAATGGCCTCCAAACATTACTGTCATCTCTCCTTTTTAGCTATATCTTACTGCTTCTCGTAACATATGGCCCAAGAAAACTGGGCTCCTTTCTATTTCCAAAGTATGCTCCATGTTTTCTAAAAATGTACATCTTGTCATATTCTTTTATCTCCCTAGAACGCTGTTATCTCTCCCTAATATCATTGTATTGAAATCCTAACCTATCCTACATAGTTCAGCCCAAATATTCCCTCTTTCATGAAGTTCTCTGGTACTCCTAATCTGGAAATAATATGGTCTTTGGAATTTCTTAAAACACAAGTCATCTTTTACTTTGAACTGTGTTTGCTTTTATGACTCCTAGGTTGTTTTTTGGGGGGGACAGGGTCTATTATTTATTCTTTCATTCTCCATTAAGTCAAGTAAGTCCCTGGAGCATAACAGACACATAAGAGATATGTATTAATTCCATGTAGTTGCTATGAATCTTGCTAAAGACAAAGTACTCAGAAACAAGAACTGTTTTCAAATATCATCAGGATATCAAGAAAATGGACTTAACTTTTTTCTTTTGTCATAGGGATGATGAAAAAAACTGATGGAAGTTGCAGGGGCCATGGATATTGAAAAAGGGGCCTTTCTGGAGTTTTTTAGGGTATATGTCAGATGAATATTTGTTACCTTTTTATTGATTGATTGATTGATTGGCTCCTTCAATTAATTAGTCAATTGACTGCATTGATATATGTTAAGCACTGTTCTAGTTTCTGGGTATATAGTGGTAAACAAAATATCTGATTCCTTCCTTTGGGGAGCTTGTGATTTACTAAAGAAGAAACATGAAAACCAAACAAAAGCATGTACACTGTAGTCAGTGCCATGAAGAAAAATGGCAGTGTGCTATACAATAGATTATGACATGGATTTGGTATTAAAAAGGGGATGGGGTGACTGGGTGGTGGGCGTTGGGAAGGGCACATGATGTGATGAGCACTGGGTGCTGTGCCCAGCTGATAATCATTGGATGCTACATCAGAAACTAAGGATGTGCTGTATGTTGGCTAATTGAATTTAAATTAAAAAAATAATTAAGGTAAATTTTATTGTGAGAAAAAAAGAATACATTCTGGCAAATGGAAAAAAAAAGGAAACAAAAATCCGTCTGAGAATGTAACATTTAAGTTAATAACTGAGGAATGGGGGAAAATTCCAAAGAGAGAGAGAGAGAGTATTATGGGGAAAGCATCTGAGATCTGGACAAGGTTAAGAAAGTAAAAGGTGTTCTGTAAAAATAGAATAGTAAGTAGGAAAAAATTTTGCAAGAGGTAAGGCTGAGTTTGGCATTGGCTAGATCATACATTACCTTGCAGAAAAATAAAAGATTTTATATTTTATCTCAACTACAGTGGGAAATCATTGAAGAAGATTAAGTTGAGGAATGACATGATCATATTTACATTATTGTAATAGGTCATTTGAGCTGTTGTATGGAGAACAAATTGGAGATGGACAATCATGAAAGCTGGAGACCAGAAAGAAGGCCATTGCAATTTACCAGCTGAGAGATGATGGTGGTTTGCTCTAGAGTGGTGGCCTGGACTAAAGAGAAAAGAGGTGAATTAAAGATATGTTTTTAATTTTGAATGGACAAAGCTGAATAATTAGCTACTGAGTATGAAGAAAAGTAGATTTCACAAATAATTTTAAGTGTTTTGGTTTGAGCAATTAGGTGGATATTGGTGGGTTTAATGATAGAAGATGAGAGAAGTCAAAGAGATTGCGAGGAGAGGTTTGAGATAAAGAGACACTTCCTCTTGTCTCTGGGGTTTCAAAAACAATTCAGTCAGATCTACCCAGTGGCTCTGTCTTTGTTGTCTCAAGTTTCTCCAATTTGCCTTCTGGGTGTAAAACTATTGTTCAGAGTCCATCCCTGACCCTTTGTTGAATTTCCACTGTGTTTAGATCCATCTTCAGACTCTACAGGCCTGCTGGATGCAGATTCAGATCCTTTGCTCATCTTGATCTGTAGCCTAAAAGTAAACAATATCCTCTTCCACGGAAATCTGAGCATACCAAAAATGAAATGGAAAGTAAAAGCAAAGCAACTTCCAACATCTTGAGCAGTTGAATGATACTGATATTTTCAAATTTGAACCTTGAGAAATTTTCTATATGTTTTCTTTGTCCTCAGGAACGTCTTCTGCCCACATCTTTGCTGGACTTTCAGGAGGATATATTGGTTGGAAGTGTGGCATATTCGAAGGTAAGGTTTTTCAAAATTTCAAAGCTGCAGTATTTTTTTTTCCTAATGCATTATGTGCAAATAAACTCCAAGAGCTCCGGCTGAAGTGGTAGCAGGGGTTCTAAAAGGTCTCAGGGATTGTACAACACCTGTAAAGATTTCACAGTTTGCAGTTCAATGATATTTTTAAGGAAATCAACAAGGAAAAGTTCAAAAGTCAACCTTGATAAGGTAATTTGCCCCAGGAAAACAGCCTTGTCTACAAAAGTGTTGTTTTCATGCTAGTTCACTCACCGAATCACTGTATGTTTGTATACTAACACGTCACTTCTCAATCTAGGCCTAAAGGTCTTTAGCAGAATCAGGGATCTGCACTAGAGGATTTTAAAATGTTCTCTCATCCTAGAACATCCTGTGAGTTTAACTACGCAAGTTTGTCTCTGATTCATGCTCGTGATACCCTCTTCAACTTTCCTTTTGAGTGTAAGGCAGTGTGTGGTTGCAAGGCGAAGGGGGGTAGTGGGAAGTTTGTATACGCATGGTAGTAGGAGGCTGTGTGAGTTGGCTCGCCACATCAGAAAGCTAGGCACCGAAATCTCATTCACTGACTTAGTTCCGGGTTTACTGTGGGATTGAGGATAAGGCAAATCCTCGGCTCTTGATCTGTTTCATTATCAGTAAAATTTGAGAAGTTTTGATCTACATTCATGGGAAAAAGAACAGAGATTATGAGTAAATACATAATTTGTCTTCATTGTTCTGTCCTTAGAATGTCAGATGAGAAGCCCTCCGAAGAAGAATGTCACGGTAGAAAAAAATGAATAAATGTAAAAATTTATCCTTGGCCCTTAATATCCTCAAGGCTTGTCAAAAAGCCTTAGTATTATGGCATAATTTTCCAAGGAAAGGGATATAGGTTTTGCCAATTAAATGAGGCAGCAAATGTAATACAAGGATTAACTCTTGTTTTCATCCGTTATCCTACAATAATACAGAAGCAGATCCCTAGAGAATTTCAAATTTTGTGTGATAGAATCTGAGGTCTGGCAGTCTTTTCGGTGGAGAGTGTAGAAGTTAGTTGGTCTTGTTTCCCTGTGGGTGTATGAGGAATGAAGTGAGGGGAAAAATAGAGGAAAGGGACATTCGACAGAAACTCTTATATCCCCAAATTTGAGAATCATTTTGGTTATCTCTTAAAGTGCAGCAATACTTCTAGCAAGTTAAATACATTGTTTTAATCAAACTGTTTCCCTACTCGCTAAAGTTTTCCATACTGAGGGATATCAGATGGGATTGTGGAAAAAGGGGAGGGACTGATAAGTTTGAAATATCTAGTCCCTGGGTATGGGTGAGCAGGGTTATCTAAAATCTGTTCTGGGGGTGAGTGAGATCTTGAATCTTCCACTTGGCAGTATAAGCCAAAGCCCTTACATAGGGAATGTCCAGGAGTCCAGACTAGGTGGGGAGATAATATCTATCATCCTACATGTGTGGAAGGGCTTTTAAAATGATGAAGTGCTACAAAAATTAAAGTGATGTTATTTTCTGAAAAACAGTGATTATTGTCTATGAAATGACCATTCTTTTTTTCTAAGGACTTTTTTTTTAAAGATTTTATTTATTTGTCAGAGAGAGAGAGCACAAGCAGGGGGAGCAGCAGGCAGAAGGAGAAGCAGGCTCCCCGCTGAGCAAGGAGTCCGATGTAGGACTCGATTCCAGGACGCTGGGATCATGACCTGAGCTGAAGGCAGATGCTTAACTGACTGAGCCGCCCAGGTGTCCCTGAAATGACCACTCTTGAATCAAAAGAAACACTTCTAACTCCTTAGAAGATCAGCTTCAGTCACTGCAATATTTTTAATGAGGATTCTTTATCTTTTGAGAGTACACTTGACTTCAGGAAGCATCTACCCCACCTGAAGTTGATTCCAGGAAATAGGTTAAGGAAGGTTCTTTTTTGGTAAAAATTCAGTTTTGATTATACAATAATATGCAAAATATCTCTGCAAGTCCTTCCCAAAGCATTGGTGTCAAAATGGGATCAGCATGTGGCATCCCAGGGTGTCTCCTTTGAAGGAAGTCGACTATACACTTTCTTTTATGTTTACTTTAACAAATCAACCTATGATTACAGTTTGTGTGGTAGAGCCCGAGGTCTGGCAGTCTTTCAGAGGCCAAATGCAAGTTAGTGGCCCACATTTTCTTGTGTATATATTAAGATCGAAGTGGGGAAAAAATGGAGATTTTATTTATACAACTTGCATCATCAAGTAAGAGGAAGAAGTTATCTAAAAAGTTTTTAAGCATATACGTGTATATTTTTACTGTACCTTAAAAGTAATTATTAAAAGTTTGAGAGTGGTTTGAAGATAATGTTAATTTTTAAATATAAATTGTCCTATCCTCTGAAAGTAAATCGGTCCAGGTCCGTTTACTACTTACATTCTGAACTCTACACGGTGGTAAAGGAGTCAGATTCAGTAAAAGAGGATTTAAGATATCAGTTTGACTAATTATTTATTAAGTTTGTTTTTGTTTTTGTTTTTGCTTTTGTTTTTTACTTGAGCCACTTCATCACTGCATGTGTGTCTCACCTTCTCCATTTATCAAGTGGATTTGGAAAGTAGGGTAGCTGTCCCTCTACTCCTTTATTTTCCCTCAATCCTGGATTCGCTTCATGATTCCTTCCTATGGATAAAGACAGACGACAGAAGGAGAACACACGTGCTGGACAGACTGAGCGGGAGGTTCCCCAGGAAGCTGGGGCATATGGATCAACTCTGCAGTGCCTGGAATCGTTACTACGCTACGGGTTGTCTCAAAACATTTACACCAGTCTCCTGCTCTACTCGCTGAGGTTGGCTGATATTTCTAGGCAAAATCAACAAGCTCTCAGTAAGCTGAGACTTTTAATGACCCCCAGGGAGCTTGGAAATTTGCTTGGGAACCAAAGTTTAACTTTCTCCCAGAAATAGATGTGGGGAGAGGGGAAGTAATGCTTTAGGGGACTATGAGAAATGTGATGACATTGTATTTTCACAATGAAAGAAGCAGAGCACACTTAGAGCTGAAAGGGATTTCAGAGGTCTTGTTCTCTACCTTCCTTCACTGTTGGGGGTAAAAGAGGCCCACGATATCACACTTAGTTCATGGCCGAGCCATAACGAGAGGGGGGGGGCATTCTGATTTCCTGTGCAGGGTTATTTTATGTGCATGTCTCTTTTGAAATACAAATTCATTCATTTTGTTCGCTCATCCAAATAGCATTTTCTAAAACACAGACATGGTGTTGAGATCTAGTAAATCTCTTTCTTCCCAGGAGACTAAGAGGATGATGATCATGCGATATCTCTTTGAGTATGTTTCCATTTGGGCAATCTGAACATGGCCAGCTACTGCGAATGAAAGGTAATTTGGAAGCGAACACAGCAGGAGTGGACTGGAGATGGGACAGCATGGTTAAAGAAACCACCAGGCAGGCACCCAGCCAGGCTGGTGAGGAGGAACAGGTGGTCAGATAATCAGGAAGCTGGAATCTATTTTCAGGGGAGTTAAAATGAGTAGTGAAGTCAGAATCTAAAGTATTTAGGCATGATGAGTGACAAGTTCTCCAGCAGAGGCACATTGTTGATTTTAAAAGGGTACTGCCAGTGTTTTTGAAGGAATTCCTTAAAATCATGATGATAAGCAAAATAATCAATTTTAAGATATACTTTTGGTATTTTAGCTTTGATAATTTTATTTTGATTACCAGGTTTTTTTGAAGAATTTGAAAGTTTCTGTGGAGAACAATTTCTTTATTCAAAAATAAAGCAAAACTATTTTTCTTTCTAACCTTTTTCTCAAATACATATATATGAGAAAATATACACATATACATATATACATATAAATGCAGTTTTCTCTGTATCTAATTTCCTTTTACTCTATAGGTGATAGTAAATCAGATGGGTTGTTAATCTCTGTGTCTACAAATGAGATTTTGGTAAAAGATGCACTAATTTTTATATATATTTAAACTAAAAAAGGTATATATGATATCCTTACAAGGATTTATCCTAGATGTGCCAAGGCAAGGCCGTTAATGAGATGCTGAGATTTCTGGGGCTACGGTGGGAAAGGACTATATATCTTCTTGAGACTTGGAGAGGCCTTATGCTACAGCAGGTTGGATGGGTTGCTTGTACCTATCAGATACTAGAGAACAGAACAGAAGAGGCTCAACAGTCCTGGTGGAGGTACATCTAGATTTTATCCAGAGAAGTGGGGATGCTAGCATGCAGGTACCACAGGTCTGACCAGTCATGATGCAGACATTGTTAGAAATGTCCTAAAAGAAGGAAATAGTGATGTGGACAAAACAGACTAGAATAATGAGAGAGACAGGCACCTAGCTCTAGAATTAGGGACTTTTAATAGCTCAGGCTTTATTGCCCTAATATTTGGCACTTTTTATTTCCCTGTGATCCCAACAGAAGATGATCTGGAGGCTACCAGAAGGTTGGAGAAGTTGGCTAGAACAAAGCTTCTGTTGGCAGGTGCTAAAAAGAATTCATGTCTGGAAACTCTAACAGGAAAAGAAAGGGATCATGAGGATGGTGGGCTCTGGACTCAGATTCAAATCCTGCCTCGTAACTTACTTCCTCTGTGGACTTTTTAAACAAACAAATGAAAACAACAAAAAGCCAACTTCTTCTACCCAAATTTCTTTGTATAGTTCATATAATATTATATCCTTAGCTTCTCCCCATCTCCTGACCCCAAGGATCAAATAAAACCACAAAATGTACCCAGCTCAGAAACCTCAACTGGTATTAGTTGAACCCAAATGAAAGTCTAATGCTATAAGGGAATTTAGTGATCCTTTACCAGCCAAGTAAAATCTTTATATTTCTTCTAGTGTGTCCCGTATACAACTTTCCATCTAGTTCCACGGCAGCCTATGTTTTTGCTGGAAATGGGTACAAGCTACGATTCAATGTGAAGTGGTCTTGTCCATCCTTTCCCCCATGAAGCTGAGGCCGGAGAGACGAGAACACCAACAGCTCTGCTGCAGCCAGGATGGGCCCCAGTGCAGAGCATGTACTTGGAGGCCACTGAGAGCAAGCACTTTGGTGGACCAGAATTAGGGACAAAGAATCAGCAAGCAAGAGATGACACTCAGCCAGGTGACCATCATCAGGGGTAGCTGTAAGACGAGACAGAGGGTACCACAGAGGATCAATGAAGCTCACTCCCCAGGATTCTGTCAACAAGAACGAAGTCCTGGTTCAGGCAGTTTACTAGCATTAGTGATGTGTGACAGCTGGAAACAGGGGCTTGGTTTAGGAAGAATCTCAGTTACAGAGAGCAGGAGCAAGGTGCGGCCCCATTTCAGAGAAACGGGGCTGATCATTGTTCTATTTAGGTAAGTAGAATGTTGGAGGGGAGTCCTATTTTCCTCACCTGTCTTGCTGCAGGCCCTTCTAGAGTAGTGCTTCAGAAGTTCCCTAGCTGAGAGTAGGCAGGTAGGTTTGATCTGAGGGTGTGGGTGGCAAAAGTAATAGAAAGACCATTTACTGCATATTAAAACCCACAGTCTCCAAACCTGCTTTTCAGCGATAAAAGTTAATATTTGGGTCTTTATTGCTTCCACTTCTGCATCTACTCAAGTGGTTCTAAAATTGAAGTTGGAGAATTGATTAATCATCAACCCTAATATCCCAACAGCAGAGGACATGGCTTCAGTTTCTAAACTAGATTTCAAGGGCCCAGCAGGCCAGTAGGAGAAAGTGGGGCTGACTGTTTCATGGGAGAAAACCTCCTTGGATTACTGCATGACTGGGCCCAGATTCAGTCTCAAGAGCTTGCAGCAGGGCTGAGCCTGAAATGTGGGATCAAGGAGCCCCCGGTACGGAGAACTCAGAGAAGGAGATGGGAAGGGGGTCTCAAAGATAGGCAGGATATGAGGATAATCTCAGAATAATGGATCACCCATACGTACAGAGTAATCTCTCCCAGAATTTCTCATGAGTAAGTTTTTCTTTGGGTCCCTGCACAGTGATCTGGCATCTCTTCCATAGGAATGAATTAAGACCTATTTACTCTCATAGTCATGACTGTTGCTACATGCATTGTTGTCACCTGTCAAGTTGAGTTCAGGGTCATATTCAGCCTCTATCTAATACATGCAGTTTTTTTCTTTTTTATTAACATTTCATGTATTATTTGTTTCAGGGCTACAGGTCTGTAGTTTTACATACACACA
This sequence comes from Halichoerus grypus, assembly GCF_964656455.1. Taxonomy (NCBI): domain Eukaryota; kingdom Metazoa; phylum Chordata; class Mammalia; order Carnivora; family Phocidae; genus Halichoerus; species Halichoerus grypus. The sequence goes on from NC_135712.1 coordinate 76,115,073, forward strand.
CACACACACACACCCTATGTCCGTATTTATTTTGCAAAAAAAAAAAAAAATTGTATGATTTTGTGACTCTAGCTGAATGAGGAACATACAACAAAATTTGTGACTAAAGAAAAAATGTGCTTTGTACAAGTTTAACCAAAGCAGAACTTTGACAGGAGCTATGAAGACTTTTGAGTAACAGGGAGAGGCAACACAATACAGCAGGAGAGACAGTAAAGAGGCTTCAGCCCTGGCCCTGTAACTTGTAAGCTGGCGGCCTTTGGCAAACCGTTCTTTTATAAGTCTCATTTTTCTCACTGGTAAAATTATAATACGAATGTCTTACTCAAAAAGAGCCCTGAAAGTGACATGTCTAAATGTTTGTGAAAAGAACTGGCATAACACCCAGCACACAGGATATACCCAGTTCTCTTGATTTCATTCTGAATTGTGTTTTTAGCTTAAATTATTTTGGGAATAATTAGCATTCTTACTTCACTTTTTTCTTGTTCAACTAAAATGCGAGTCTCCCAAGGAATGAGTTTAGAATGTCTCCATGACAGGAGTGCGGGGACTGAGTGTTTGCAGTGTTTTGTTTGATTTGGAATTGTAGAGATCAATTAGGAATTAAGGTAAGCACAGGGACAGAGCTATTAAGGAAATTAGAAGGGAACAGACAGTCCTGGAATGTGGCAACTCTTGTTTGATTTTAAATGTAAGTTAAATATTAATTTTTCTAAAAAAAAAACCAAAACCCTCTTTCTCCATGGAGGCCTTTTTTTTCTTACATTGATAGATTGTTGGTGGCTTGCCTCTCACACTAACTTATTTGGAGGAAAAAAAAAGTCTTCAGATGATCCTATTTGCCTAAGAAAAAAGTCTTCCAAATAGCTCTCTTTTTGCCAGCGTGAACAGCATGAACAGGGTTGGGTTGTTGCATAGTGAGAATTATTCCTTTCATTTTAAAGGAATCAGAGATATTTGGGACAAGCAAGAGCCCTGGTTACACATGATCAAAATAAGTAAATATTAGATTTGCTTTATGGAAAGGGTTGATTAAGTCTCCTGCTGAAGTCTGAGGACACTTTTTATTGTTCCATCATGATTTTGAAGGAAAGAGAGAAGTCAGCTTTGAAAAACTATGCTGATTTGGAGAAAATAAGAAGAATCTGAGGATCTCCTCTTTTCTGAATTCCTTCCTGCTGTTGGAGGTTCCCTAAAGCAAGTGGGTATGATGATGCTGTCAACTTGCAAACAGAAGTCAAAAGGAAATTCAAGCTTCTGTCAAGATTCATTCCAAATATAATAAAAAAGGAAGTGATTGAATCCCTTTTAAAGCTTTTGGATGGATTCTCTTGTGCTTTGGCTGTTCTCTGACTTTTTAAGGAATGGGGAACAAAAGCAAAATTGCACTCTCCCAGTTCATACCCATCTTAGCAGACACTCCAATATCTGCCACTTCCAATGGCTCCCTTTTCCACATCATCTTTTTTTCTTCTTACTTTCCTGCATTTTTCTTTCTTTTCCCTTTCTTAAAAAATTCACAAAGCTACCATCATCCAGTGCTCCGTGACATGAAGCATGCATGTTCTACATTTCAGTATATAAAATGAATCATGCTACCTGCCACTGCCTATCTATGTGACCTGTGGGCCTCAGCTTCCTCCTTTGCAATATAAGGACATTGAATAAAATCTGCAGTGCTTAAGCTATGTTCTATCACAGCGTTTCTCAACTTGGGCACTGTTGATACTTTAGGCTGGGTCATTGTTGTAGGAGACTCTCCTGTTCATTGTGGGACAGTTAGCATCAAGCTCAGCCTTTACCCATTAGGTGCCAGTAGTACAACTGTACTCCTCTTCCCTAGTTGTGGCAACCAATAAGGCCTCCTGTGGGGTGGGGGTGGGGGGATTCGCTAACTAAAGCGGTGGTTCTCAAACTTTGGTGAATATAGAACTCCTGGGGAATGTGGTAGAAACATGAAGGCCCATACATGATTTGACTTCAAGAAGCCAGGGCCTCTGTGTCTTTTACTAGTATTTGGATACACAACAAAATTAGAGAACCACTGTTCATGAGGAATCATACTGATGAAGTGAATCTCAAACTATGATTTCACACAAAGAACCTCAGGAACTTGTTAAGAGTTCAAGGAAGCAAGGGATTTGTTAGAAATGCACATTTTTAGGCTCAATTCTAGACTTAGGGAGTCAAAAATGCTGAGATGCTACCCGGGTGTCTAAGAATGGCTCAGGTAAAGAAAAAGTACATTCTTGGTACATCCAGCAAGATGTACAGAAGTATGAGAGACCCAAAGAGGATTGACTTTTTCAACACAGGTTGATGTAATTGGACAGAGCATTGTCTGGAATCAACTTCTCCATCCTGCATGGTTCTTACCACCTTATGGTCATAAACATGTGTTCTGATCCAGCCTTACAAGGCAGATCAGATTGTCCTCCTTGGGGAGCAGGTATCTGAGGGATGGCATATCTCAGACTCATCAATCCTCCATAGCACCTGAGGTCCTGACCCATAGACTTACTCTTTGGGCTATGGTATTCAATCTAGAGTGGTGGTTCTCAATCTTGGTTTTATCTTAGAGTTACTTAGGGAACTTAAAACCAACCAACCAACCAACCAACCAACCCAAAACTCAATGATGAGGACATACCCTAAACCAATTAAATCAGAATCTCCCTGAGAGCCAGATAGCAGTATTTTTGCCCTCTGCAGGTGATTCCAATGTTCAAGCAATTTTGAGGTGTCAACAAAATGCTTCTTATAAAGTCATGTAGGATTTGTATAGAGGGAAATAAGAAAGAAAGATATGTAAAAGGTTTGAAAACACATGGCCAGTTTTGGGGACCAGTAGGATGTTTGGTATGGCTAAAGACTCTAAGCTTTTGATTCTGTGCCAATATTAGTGCTTCCCCTGAGTTTTCCTGGATCCTTCCACTAGAAGCTAGCTTTGCAGGTTCTGCATTTCTATAGTACTTTGAATCTAATCTAACCTGTACCACATTCTACTGTTGCAGGGTTGCAGGGTTCTTGTCTCACAGATTTGAAGAATGAATTTCATGAACACAAAAGGGTAAAGTGAAGTGAAAGCTTATTAAGTGAGGGTGAGAACAGAAAAGAAAGAAAAAAAAGCTCTTCAGTTAGAAGGGTCTTGGAAGGCTTGCCACTGAGGGCTTTCATGGTCCCTCTTTTATAGAAAACTGAACAGGGAACCTGGTAAGTTTCTTGTCAATATCATGGTAGATTTATGAATGAGAGTATCCTGTCTATATTTAGAACCAACAAGGTGGACTTGTAACTATCATGAGAACAAACAAGGTGTTCCCTTCTCTCTGGTTAATATCTTGTGTATAACATTTCCCCACATCTCGGATTTGTGAGTCTCCTTAAGTAGCCCCCTGCAGGAGCCTAGTCATGTAGCCCTACCTGTCTCTCCTTACCTAGCCTTGCCTGTCCCTTACTAACTTGTGTTATAGTTCTATATGAAGTTTGTCTCCTATACAACATTGTGAGCTTCCAGGGATAAGAACCCTGGCTTATTCATCTCCCCCCTTCCCCTAGAATACCTAATTGAGAGTAGGCATCCAAAGATAGGAATTTAATTGACATTTATAAAATGATGTGGAAATGACACAGAATGTAGAAAGAATCTATAGCAAAGCCTCCTGGCACTTTATCCCCAGTCACAGGAGGACTTCCTAGCCTAGTGTGCTTCCAGAACCTTCCACAAGTGCACTGATAACTCTGGACTCTGAGTCTTATCTGAAAAGAGAGACAATCCCTAGAGAAAAAGTCTGGGTGGATGACCCAAGTGCAAATTCTGACATACTGAACATTCAAAGCATTCAGTACACACTCAGCTCCAAATTGGAGATTTTCCACCAGCGAGATGAGCCAGAATGAGTGAGGTTTGGTGGAGAAAAATAATAACAGCATGATTCTTTGGTGTCCCTTGGAATTACAAAGCCAAGGCTATTCATGGTCAGAGTGGTCAAATCCAACAAAATGAATGAAGGAATGAGCATAAAACTCTGGCAACCTCCTCAGCATACTGGGGATTCCACACGAAAGACTTTTTTTGAACATTCATATCAACTACATGAGAGGTGTGGCTCTTTCCCATCCCCCTTCCCCCTTGCTCACCATCCCAGTGGCCAAGGAGACTGGGGAAATTGCCACAGGCACTAGAACACAGGAATGCCTTCAGGAGGCAGGTTGGAGTCAAGGATCCAGTGAGTAAGCTGTCCGGAATCTGAGAGTTTGGAGCCAAGAACAGGAAAGGGGAACACTGTGGCTCAGAAGGTATTTATGGAAGAGGAGAAGCAGGGGAACAGGAAAGCCTCCAGCGAAAGTTGTGTTGGAGTCTGGTAGCCGATTCTTTCAGTATTCTCATCCCTCTTTATTTGCCTCTTTGTTTAGCTCTTAGAATAAGAATTTATATCTGAAAACCATTTGATGTGTTGGGACGTTTGTCTGTTGTAGGAATGAGGAAACGGGAGGCTCAGCCGCACAAGGTCACACAGTCGGTACACTAACAGACAGACTGTAAGGACAGTCTCACCTTCTTCCAAAGGTTCTCTAGGTCCTGTGATATGACCTGTGCACAGAAAGGTGGGCTATTTTGCTTCGCTCTTGCCCCTACCCCTGCTCCAGTGCAGACACACACCCCTGCAATGTGGGGTGCGAAGACAAGGGAGGGACCCTTCCTATGGGAAGGAGCAGCAAGCTTTTGATTCCATAGGCCCAGGATTGAGTAGTTCCCTTTGCCTTTTCACAGTTCTATACACGTGAACTCACCGCCGCCTTTCTTCTCAAGTCTCCGCACCTGGGCCAATTGGTCCCCTGGTGCTTTCCTCCCAGCCTGAGATGGAGCTTCAGTGCTTCCTCTGAAGGTGAAAGACTGCAAACTGCGGTCATGCACGAATTCCAGAAAATGATTAGAATCCTAACCTCACTAAGCCGGGTTTCCCTCCTCTCTATAAAGGGAGTATTCCCATCCATTCTGCCACGCGCAAGGGAGCCCACGTGGAAAGCTCTCGCCCCGGGCTGGCCTTAAGCGGCGCCCGCTCTCTGGCTGGCACTGGGCGGTGCGGCGCCTGGCGTGCGGGCGGCGAGGTTGGGGCCTGCAGGGCGCGCGCTGAGCGCCGGCGAGCGGCTCGCGGAGGCTCGGGCAGCAGGAGGAGCGTGTGAGCTGTGGGCGTCCCTTTAAGAGCGGCCGGCCGACCCGGCCTCCGCCTCTCAGTCCGCTGAGCGCCGGCGGTCACCTGGGGCTCGCGGGGCAGCCGGATCGCGGCGGGGCCGGCGCTCTCACCGCGGAGGTGGGAGACAGGGCCCTGACGCCAGGTGCCGGGAGCCGTCTTGGTGCGTGGCCGTCCCGCGCCTCTCCGCGCCGGAGGATGCGGGAGCGCATCTGGGCGCCGCCGCCGCCGCCGCTGCTGCTGCTGCTGCTGCTGCTGCTGCTGCTGCTGCTGCTCCCGCCGCCGCTGTGGGGCGGCCCCCCGGACAGCCCGCGCCCGGAGCCGCCGCGCGAGCCCGGGCCTCTGCAGCCCTTCGACCTGCTCTACGCTAGCGGCGTGTCCGCCTACTATAGCGAGGACTACGAGCAAGCGGTGCGCGACTTGGAAGCGGCGCTGCGCAGCCACCAGCGCCTGCGGGAGGTCCGAGCGCGCTGCGCCCGCCACTGCGCCGCGCGCCGCCCGCTCGCGCCCCCCGGCGCCAGCCCGGCGGCCGAGCTGCCTTTCTTCCGCGCGCTGCTGGAGCGGGCGCGCTGCTACCGCAGCTGCCAGACCCAGCGCCTCGGGGGCCCCGCGTCCCGCCACCGCGTCAGCGAGGATGTGCGCAGCGACTTCCAGCGCAGAGTGCCCTACAACTACCTGCAGCGGGCCTACATCAAGGTACGCAGAGCGCACAGCTAACGCCCCCTGCGACTCCGGGACGCGCTCTCGAGCCCTCCCCACCGCCCCAGTCCCCGAGCCGGCGCTCTGCTCATTAACCTTTCAGTGTGGGTCTCCTTGAACCTGTCCCATGTTTGTGCATGTAGGTATCTGGTGGCCCAGGCTCTGTAACAAACAGTAGGTGGAACCTGCGCAAGCCATTAGCTCCTTGGGCATCAACTTGTCTCTGGAAGAGGACTGCATTGATAAGATGATGCTTAAAGTACCCATTCAGCACTAATTTCTGAGGCTTTGGCGGAGCTGGGTCTAGTATAAGGTCTTCTTTTGCTCCATTTCTTGGTCTAACCTCATCCCCGTTTCTTTTCCTTCTCCACTCCCTCATCCCTCCTACACTTCAGTCTACACCTTTTTTCTGAAGTTTACAAGAGAACATCCTCATAAAGCAGAGTTAAAAGTTGACTTGCTCTGGACCAAATTTGTTATCCTCTATTCTCCCCTGCACCTACAGAACAGTAAAGATCAAAAGTTAAAGAGAAGGTGTAGTGGGAGAGGTGAATCTGTGTGAGGCAAACTCTCTAAAAGTATCTACCCAAGTGCTGATTTTGCCTCCTTTAGTAGAGGGCTTCTGATTTCTGGAGGTAAGTATTGGAGTGAGTTATTTGACATCAGATGCCCAGTACTGTCCTTTGGGTTTTATTTTGTGTGTGTGTTGGGGGGGGGGAATTCAACCTGCCTGAAGTTAGTGTCAGGAGGTACACGGTGTATATTGGTATTTTTGCAACTTTGAAGATCTATCTGGATGCTTCACAGAGAGAATTTAGTCTGTGTTTCTGGAAAATCCCCTCTCCCAATCCACGTTGCTCTGAACTTTTACTTTCTCCCCCAACCCCCACTTTCTGGCTTTTTATGTCAATAGATCAGTGTCTCCTCTACACCTGCTGAATTGGCAGCTTTGTGGGGTGCCCCCCCTTAGCTTTAGCCAGTAGACCAGGCTGTATTTCCAGGGTAGCAAAAATACACACCATGTACAGATCCACGGGCACACCATCCCACAAAGTCTGTGCTCTGGTGGGAAGGAGACTGGACATGTGCAGTCGTTTGTGGAGTTCAGGAAATCACAACTGAGACAAACTCTTAAGTCCCAGTGATAGGGCTGAGGGGCTGGGGCTCACTAGACTAATATTTTGGGTAAGAAATAAGGATCAAGCCTGAATCCTTTCCAGGATTTGTCTCCTGCTTGTTTTTGCCTCTTGATGAATTTGCTAAACCATGGATTAAGTATAAATCTGATCTTTTTTGGTTGAATGGCCTAATTTTTGGTGGTCTTAGAGCAATCAGTCAATAGCAGAGAGGGTGGAGACCTTAAGTACCTGACAGCAGAATATATCCTGAGCCAGTTCCCAGGATGGAACGTGGGTGGTCAAGTTTGGTCCCAATAGCCCAGTCTTCCCCGGAGTCACAGATGTGAGGTTGGCAGTCTTGCTGATAGTTCTGTCACACATCTTGGAGAGATTTTCCTTTTTCATTCTTCTCCAATCTTATAAAAATAAGTAACTATGAGGTAACTCTTAAAATGTGGGTTTCTTTAGTTCTGTAATTAAGCTCACATCACTGTTAATGTTACGTTGATCAGTCATTCTGCTTCAGTCCCCCGGTCGGAGGTCAAAGAAGGTGAAGCTATAGGTTTTAGATGCCTCAGAGTTTTACAGTGAATTGGTTATAGGAATTAGTCACTCATGGGCACCTCTGTGGGTGAACTGTTGGGTATGATCTCATGAACCAACGTAGTTTAAGAATTTCTCCCCCAAATATGTGAACCCATGTGCTAATTTCTGTTTGACCAGCAGTGTTTCTGAGAACAGAGCAAGTATCTTCTAATAAGCAAAGCTTCTTGCATCTACATAATTGATAATCTCTTAAGGAGGAATTAATTTGTATTTCTTTGGAAATTCATTTCTGATGGTTGAGTGTGTAGGAGTGTCTCCGTGAACGCATAAGAAGGTGTACCATGGTTCTTCCCTCCCCTCTCCCAAGAACTCCACAGTTTCAGTCTCTGCTTGGCTTCCTGGGAATTTTAATCATAAACACATGCACGTACGCACGCACCCATGCATGCAGATACCATCCTTTGAGAGTAAAATAAAACTCTCAAATAACAACAGAGTACTGTCAGGCTCTGACAAGTATGGATTCAGACGTGTTTGCTCCCTGGTGATAGAATGTGGAGTTCCCTGGATGTGCTCGGATATGAGCATGGCCCCTCATGTTGTTGAATTACTTTGGACCTCAGCGATCCCTTTTGCTCTTGAGAAGGATAATCCTGGGCCACTCCACAATGAGGAGTTTGCAGCCAGAATTCAAGCACCATGAATCCTATAATACAGTCAGAACTAGTGGGCTTCCTAGAGATAAGGAAGCACAGTTATTTTCATGTTAGGATCTACCAGCCGTAGAGGCTCTCAGGAGCTGCGCCTCCCCCGCCAGATCCCAGTTAGTGAGCCACTGATGGAAGCAGATCCTTTCTACTGGTGTGTTGGAGAGGAAGATGTATCGAGAATTATGAAATCCGAGTCCCGACAAGTTCCATTTCTCATTTCACTGATGAGGAAAGGGAGAGCTGGAGAGGGAAAGGGGCTCATTCAGTGTTGCGTATTTAAGGGCAGAGCCAACGTGATTTGATGAAATGAGCCCAGGAGTGATAGTTGGGAGTCTGGCTTTTGCCAATAACTGATGCCCATGGCTGTGCTGTGCCCACTGCCCCCACTGGGTCACCTCAGGTCCCAGGGAATGCTGCAGTCCCCAGGGCTATCCTTCGGCCAGATTTGGACAGCTCCAGGGATGAGTAGATCCTTGTCCTGTGGTGTTACAGACACTCACTGCGTTTATCTTAAGCTCTGCTCTGTAGAATATTCCTTGAGAGCCGGCATGTTGAGAATTTGGACAGCTATGAGGCAGTGGTCCTCCTTGGTTCCTAGCCCTGCCTTTCTGTTTAAACACAGGGTGAGACTCTTAAAACCTCGATTTTTATCATTTCAGATTGTATGATATAACTCATGCATGATTCATAGCCCAAAGCCCAAGATAGAACTTTCATCATCGTATTCTCTGCTCAGAAACCTTCAGTGGTTTCTCCTTGCTGCCTTATAAAGCCCACATAGCTGAATGCAGCATCCACAACCTGGCTCCCCCTTAGCTTTCCTGGCGCTGTCTCCCTGACTCACCACCCTCCCGCCAGAGGGAACATGGCTGTTTGGTCTTCTGTACCTGATACTTTTGCCTACCTGGGTTTTGTTTATTCTCTGGGAGGCAGGTGGGCTCTGGCATGAAATTTACCTCCTCAGGCTCTGGCTGTGTGACCGTGAACACATTACATGAACTTTCTGAGGTTTGCTTCCTCCATGTGCAACATGGGGAGATAATAGGACCTACTTGACTGGCTTAGGTGAGATTTAAGAGATTTATGTAAGGTACTCAGGACAGGGCCTAGTTCTCAAAAAACACTGAAGACCTGTTTCTTCTTATTAATGGTTATAACAATAGATTTTTCCTCCTCCTGCTGTACATGTTCAAATGGTAACTATCCTAACACAAATATACCTGTTTCTGTAAGGCCCTCCTTCACGCCCTCTGCAACTCCCACGAGAACACCCTTTCAGCCTCCTTTGAATGTCCACAGCAAGGAATCTCTTCCTCTCATAACATGTTTCATTTTTAACTTTGTTTTTTGAGAATTCATGTATTTGCCTATCACTTACGTGAGCTCCTTGACATCAAAGAACTTACTCACTTTTGTATCTACCAAAGTGGGAGTTTCCAGATCGGGATGATTATTAGATGATTATTATTAATCATCTGGGCATGAAAAATATGATTTAAAATTAGAGATTTAGGTACCATAGGTATGAGTTGGTCCTCAGCATCTATACTCCCCCAGATATCTAAAACAGAGAGCGGTAGCAGTAAAAGCTCAGTGTATGTTTGTTGAATGAATAATAGTTTGGTTTCTTGTGTATGAAATATTGTGGAGAAAGGTCTCTGAGTGGTGGCAGGAGGTGTTCTCACACTAGTTATTTGGTTTCCTGGCTGGTCAGACATGGGAGAAACTTAAAGAAAGACTAGATTCCTTGACTTCTCACTCTTTTCTACCTGTAAGTTCTGGCTGATGTTGTAGAACTCTGTTCCTTTCCCCTCCATCTTTCTTTCCAATTTAATTATTATTTAACATTGTGCTTCAGAAAACCCTGGACACATTGTGCCTGCTTTATGTACATTTGTTGAATTTAAACAAATGTAAAAAGAGTTTTTTCCCTTATCTCTGTGCTTGATCACCAGGAATACTTGGGACAGTGACTGTTTTTCTCCCACTGTTCCCAGCCATTCAATAAAAAAAACACAAAAAACAAAAAGCGAAAAACGACTGGCGCTTATTTATTTTTTTTTACTTAGAACTGGTTTGCCCCTGCCTGTTTTGTTTCTGAGTTGGTGCTTTGGGCCATTTGACCTTTGTTTTTCTTCTCAGGATTAAGGGGGTGGGGGGGGGGAGAAAAGGAAATAGCAATTAAGTTAGGCAATCCTATCTCCCTCCTGAAGTCGTCTCCCTAAACTCCCTTTTTCTTGACCATAATCTATTTTATTAGTGGTTTCTAGAAAAGAAAACTCAAGGAACGTTCTCACTTTTAATTGTTTTATCAACTTCTTTTTCTTTCTAGATGAATGCCTTAACAAAACAAAAAGTGGAAACCCTAGGTCACAACTGTTAGTTCAGAATAAAAACCTTTTTTTGTATCCCATTTTCAAATCTTTTTTTTATTTATGGGTAGACTATGTACATTTTATCCCCAAATTATATCAAATAAGAAGTTGACTTTATGTTTTCTTGAAATAGCTGAAATAGCTGTTCTGAAATTATCCGAGGGATTATTTCCTCGGGGATGAGGCTTTCTTTTTTGTCCCACAATTGAGACTTTTTTTATGCTTGAGTCATCAAAATCCACTAGTACCATCTTTCTGTCTCATTTCTTGGGATGGAAACATGGGAGATTGTTTGTCTAGCAGCTTTTAGGTCTTGTGAGCCAAGGAATCAGAACCTTAGTTATCTCCCGGAGGGGGCTGGCCATTTGGAGGCCTTGTCAGCTCTTCAGTGGTCATCCATTGAGATTACAAATAGTACGTGCCACAGAAGCTTTAAAATTCAATTTGATGAGAGTAGCAAGTGCTTATAAATTTTCTCCTTAGTCGGGTGAATCAGGGATTCCTTTACAGGTTTTAATAAAGGAAAGCAATAAATTGTCTCTCTTCACAGATCCCATCTCTGAGAATCCAGTGTATTCTGTCGCTAATGTCATTTGCTCACTGATAAACTCCAAAGGGATAGCTGTGTGGAATTCTTTTGGGAATGTTTAATAAAATGTCAGCTTGCTTCATGAGGGCATCTTGACACGTTCTGAAAGGTGGGTGGGTTCACCTAAAATGAAAATTTGCTATAATAATAGTTCCTTTGTATTGCCAAGGAATTGAGTAAACTGGATTTCGTAGAATCACTTACGCATCTTAGAGCTGGGAGAGAGGGATAAATATTTTGCTCAAGAAATGTGGTGTAGCAAGGGCGACAAGTACTATTGATTGGAACTATATAATGCTACAGCTTGAAGGACCCTCAGCGATCATGGAGTCCGTCCCTGTCACTTAATAGCTGATGACACTGGCCTCAGTTTCTATGACAAATCAAGAAGGGTCAGTAGGTGGAGCTGAGTGCAGAAGGTAAGTGTTCTAATTTATGGCCAGTGTTCTTTCCAGACTCTATGCAATGGGCATGGCTACCTCCCAAAGGGCGGTCTGGTGAATCAATGGTGTAGCCGAGACCTGAAGTGGACCTACTGCCTTCAGAGACGGAGCAGACACAAGACAGAGCAGACACTGGACTGCCCTGCCCACCCTGCATTTTCATTCACATGATACATAGGCCACTCAGCCAAGAGTCATAGTTGTCTGGTGGAAAATTTTGCATTTCTCATTAGGAAAAATAATTTCTCCTGTCCTTTTTTTCCATTCAGCTTTTCTCCTATAATTCTTTTTCTGTCCTTTTATCCATCCCTCCTTTCCTGCTGTCTGACTTCCTAGCTATGTAATTTCCATGAGAGCTAACCCTCACTTGCCAAATGGCCCAAACACATCTTTAAAAAAATGATTTGGTATGCTTTTGTGCTGAGTGTATGATTTTTGGTTTTCAAGACTGAGGAGGGTTACAGACTATTGTTGGAAGAAGCTGGCTTCACTTGACCACACCCCTTTCTGCTTTACATTGTTTTCTATACTTATTTCTCTTTCTGCCTCTCTTCCCTGATTCCTTGTCCTGTCGGTGATCCATACAGTGCAATCACATCTGAAAAGGAGAAGGTTGAGGGGGTTGATAGAGGAGAGAGAAAGGCAGGTAGTGGTAGAGGTCATACCAGGTTTCTGGCTCTAATTAAATGAAGGCCATAGAGACTCTTGTTTAATTCGATACACAGACATTGGCATCTAGTTCTATGAAACTTTTTAAATGTCTCTTTCCCTCATATGTCTCATGCAAGACTTGGGCGTATGTTGGGAAGATGTACCTATCCCCTCGTAGCTCCCTATCTTTCTGCAGCTGCTCACTGCCACATTCATGGAACATCAATGTTCCAACCATCCCATTTTATAGATGGGAAAATAGAGCCTGAAGGAGAATCAAATTGTCCAAATTTATCCAGCAATTTAATGGAAGAGCCAGGATTAGAATCCAAGAACCCTGAGTCCCACCTCTGTGACATTGCTGATGACCACTGTTTGTATGTAAGACTCACACTGAGAACACAAACTCAACCAAATTAAAGTGAAACACATCATTTGCTAAATGGAATAAACCTGGAAAATAAAGCTCCCTTATGCAGTGTTATTCCCTGAACTATTATTCTGCCTACTTCTGAGAAAAAACTCAGGAATAGAAACCTGGGTTAATGCTCTTCCCCAATAAGCCTAATGAAAATGAATGAGGTGAAAACTCTTCTTTGGAAGGGAAATGAAGGAATAAGTGAGAGAGAGAGACAGACCCAAGATGTCAGATTTTCCAGGAGTTCAGGGGTATCAGAATGATCCTACTGGAATTCATTATCTGCAAAGAGTGGATTCAGTTTTTGTGCAAGTAATGGGATACTGTTGAGGATTGCAGTGTAATTAGACTGGAACTCAGGAAGGGTCTGGAGAAAAGCAAGAGATATGATGAAGTAAATAAATCCAAAGCAAAACAGAGAAACTGTTAACAAACCTTCAATCACAGAAATGTTAAGTGAGCCAATTTTGATTTATTTTTCCTGCTTGAATGCTAAATTTTTTAGCTCTTACTCTGCCAAGATCAATAGGCTTGCGTGAAGAAATCAACACATAATTAGGACTCCAGACACAGTGAATTACCTTAAAACCAGATTTGGCTCTTTTTAAAAGAATGACCTCAAATTATGGTATCAAAGACTAACCCAGAAGACCATACTGATTATTTCCCCACTGAAGCAAGAGCTATTTCTTAATAATATTTTTTAGATTGAATCCAGGATCAACTATCAGCATCTGATTCTAGTATATGGCATTTAGAAATGGCACCAGGGAAAGAGACCTTCACAGTCAATCATTGTTTCTATAGGATTGCCAAGGACTCACTAATGCCGTGGAGCCCGCAGGGTTTCAGTAGACATTTAAGCTGGAGTTTCCAAATCTTGGCTTATTGATATTTTGGGATGAATAATTCTTTATTGTGATGAGCTGTCCTGTGCATTTTGGGATGGCAGCGTCCATGGTCTTTGCCTACGAGATAGCAGTAGCAGCACACTCAAGCCCTCCCAGCTGTGACAAAAATGTCTTCATACATTGCAAAATACCTCATGGGGGTCAAAATCACTGCACACCTAGAACCACTGATTTAAATATTTAGCCATATTTTAGGTAAGTAGACATTAAGGTGAGACAAGTCTAAATCAAGTTTTTGGCAATATAGGCTAGATAGCAATGTGCTCACTGACCAGGATATTTATGAAAATGACAATGTTTGGCTATAATTTGACACCTTTTATGAGGGGAAACCCATTGGAAATAGAGCTGCTTTCTCCAAGATGCAAATCACTGGGCTTATTTCCAATAGCTAGCCCTCCCCTGTGGGTGCACTAATTCAGCTTGTATCTTGTATCACTGAATGTGATAGGACAGGTTGCTTTAGCAATACAAACTAACACTTTTTAGTTCTAAACTCCAGACTCCAGAATTAACATATGTCTATTTCTACTTGGAGTGTACCCAAATGTAATCATTTAAAAGTAATTCACTGCAACTCTTAGTTTTCTTGGGGTTAGCTCTGTGTCACACGTACTCTTAGAGAATAGCTTGACTCAAACCCTAAATAGAAGTCTGAAAAGTGGGGAATATAAATAAGAGGGTGTCAGAGGAAAGAAGAAATGACATAGAGATTGAGACAGAGAGTCAGAGGGTGTCTCAGTCTGTTCGGGCTGCTGTAAGAGAGCACCACAAGCTGGGTGGCTTATAAACAGCAAACATTTCTCTCCCGGTTCTGGAGGCTGCGAGGCCAACATCCTGGCACCCGTGGATTCAATGTCTGGTGAGAGTCCTGCTTTGCTGTAACCTCACATGGCGGAAGGGGCCAGGAAGATTTCTAGGATCACTAATACACTATAAGGTCACTAATCCCATATATGAGGACTCTGCCTTCACGACCTAATCACCTCCCAAATGCCCACCTCCTGACACCATCACCTTGGGGACTAGGTTTCAACATAAGAGTTTCAGGAGGACACAAACATTCAGACCCCACCGAAGGGAGATACAGAGACAAAGGGAGAAAGATGGAGAGAGGAAAACAGTTAAGTAAGGGAAAACAAGAGCGATGAAATCAAAAGTCCAGGCAGAGTCCCCCATGTGAAAGGATGCTGTATGAAGCAACATGTGGGTGTCACACGCTGACACCATGCAGTCCTAAAACCAATCATTTGGAAACATACTGGTTGTTCTTCAGTCCTGCAATGCTATAGGCCCCATTCTCAGTAAAGCCATTTCTGCTTTGAGCCTAGGGTAGAAGGGCCGCTCATTTCCTCAGTGACACAGAGAAGGAAGGCATCCCTTTGGGGGAGATTCTACATGCACAGCACTGAATAATCACCAAATGATATGATCCCCTTCAAATAAATAAATGCCACAGGAAACCAAACAAAAAAGAGAGTCTTATTAAAAATGTTCACTTTTAATTTATGTGAAACTACACTGGTTTCCCAATCAGCAATTAAAGAATTTTCCAAGCTCTGCGAGGAGATGTGAAGATGAATAAAACATCTTCTCTACCTTCAAATAGGTCACAGTTCATTGAGGGAAATTGGTGTGTATCCAGTTACAGTGTGAATCCCTCAGAGGAGAAACATGATACTCCTATGTGATTATGTGGGAGCAGTTCAGGGATGTTCTGTATCAGAGCGATGGAATAGTTAGGAGAAAAGACAGAACTTAAAGATCTGTGGCATGTGAGGAATACCATTTAAGAAAGACTGGTGATTTAAACTTTGAGATAGGAAAACAGGACTGCACAAGAAAAACTATTGGAAGCAGAGTTGGTAGAAAAGCTGGAGAATTAATTGAATCCAGAGTACCGGTTGTTTTAAGAATACATTTGATTGATCATAGGTTTTAAAAGAATGTGTGCTGGTCTGAGGCTTGAAAAAAATCAATATATGGTAATACACAAAATGCTACCTTTTAGGAAATTTTACTAATAATTGCAGTTATAAAATACACTGCCTCAAGGCTAAGTCCAAGTGAATTGCGGTTTCCACTTGAGGTTTCTTTGAAATCCTAGGGTAACTCAACCTTCCATTTTATGCTGTGCCAAGTTACTCACTGTCTTTATGATTCCGTGTCTATCTCTGTGGAAAGATAATAAAATTATCTTAAAAAACCCCACCAAAACCAAACATTGGACTTAGCTTTGAGACAGTATATTTTATAACTATAATTCTTAGTAATAATAGATATTATTGATTTACTGTTACTTTGTTTCAGGTATTATGCTAAAAGTTTTACAAAATTTTTCCCATCCAATTCTCATGATAACCCTAATACAGATCTTAGTAAGGTTGACTCTTGAACAACATGGGGGTTAAGTGCACCGACCCCCACATGGTTGAAAATCCTCATACAACTTTTGACCCCCCCAACAACTTTACTAATAGTTTACTGTTGTCCTGAAGACTTACCAATAGCTTAGTCAATTAGCACAGATCTTGTATGTTACATGCATTATATACTGTATTCTTAAAGTAAGCTAGAGAAAATATTATTAAGAAAATCATAAGGAAGAAGGGTGGGTTAAGGGGTGGCTCAGGGGGTTAAGCGTCTGACTCTTGGTTTCTGCTCAGGTTATGATCTCAGGGTCCTGAGATTGAGCCTGTGTGGGGCTTCCTGCTCAGCGGGGAGTCTACTCAGGATTCTCCCTCTCCCTCTGCCCCTCTCTGGTGCGCGCTCTCTCTCTCCCTTTAATAAATCTTTGAAAAAAAGAAAAATTAATAAGGAAGATAAAATATACTGTGCTGTATAATTCTATGCTGTATTTACTGGAAAAAAAAACATCTTTGTGTAAGTGGACTTGCACGGCTCAAACCTATGTTGTTCAGTAGTTAAGTGTGTAATTGTCATTTTGCTACAGGGACAGTGAAGCTAAAAGGTTAAATAATATGTCTGAGAACATACAGCTAGTCCAACGTAACGGAGTCAGAATCTGAACACAGGTTTTTCTGATGACAAAATCTGAGTTCTCATGTACTTCTCAATGGCTGGCGTTTTGGCATCAAATGGACCTATGTTCAGAAAGTCCTGCCTGTTATGCATTGTGTGACCCTGGGAAAGCTCATCTAGATGAACCTGAGTTTCTTATCTGGAAAATGGGATAGTCATACCTACTTTACTGGGCTCTCATGAGAGGTTATTAATGAAAGTTTGTGGGCTTACCTAGGTTGACACTGACACAAAAGTACTTATTCTCTGCCTCTTGGCATCTGAGCAGAAGGCAAACTTGTGAGGGAAGGTGAAAGACAAAAGAAAAGTTAAGCCAATATATCATGATAAACTGAGATGATAGTTACACATACAGTAGGTTCAGAAAACCTTGAGGCACAAAAAACCAGAACCTGACCTGCTCAGTTTGAGCTATGGGCTTCAGGTTCCATTCTCTATACAGTGGAGCACAGCCTCCTTTCACCACTGGGCTAAAACAAAAATCATCCTCTGACCGGACACTTGGGACTGTGTTGCAAAAAGTCCTTTTGCTCTCTTCCCCACTGCATTTTCTGAGCCTTTGATTTCACAATTTCCTTGAGATTGTGGCCTCTTCTTTGTATTTTTCCAAAAAAATTGACTCTGTTCAAACGCATTCCAAACCTTCTCTGTTTCCTATTAGGAGATAAAATCTCTTCCCACAGTCCAACACATCTTGGGAATTTTAAGCCCCTGTAAGCCTCTTCCCCACCCTGATCTTGAGTACCCCTGGGGGATGGCCTAGGTTTGGGAATCCAAAAGAACATCTCTTTATCCCAGACACCAAAAATGTGACTGCCTCTTATATAACAGTCAGGTGAGTAGGCGAGTAGCTCAAGTAACAATGGGGAGGGTGATTAATCTAGGATCAAGCAGTTTAGGCCCGATCTCTAGTTTATATTTTTTAAGATTTTATTTAAAATCTTAAAATTTAAGCGAGAGGGGCACCTGGGTGGCTTGGTCGTTAAGCGTCTGCCTTCCGCTCAGTTCATGATCCCAGAGTCCTGGGATCGAGCCCCGCATCGGGCTCCCTGCTCAGTGGGAAGCCTCCTTCTCCTTCTCCTTCTCCCACTCCCCCTGCTTGTGTTCCCTCTCTCACTATGTCTCTCTCTGTCAAATAAATAAATTAAATCGTTTAAAAAAATAAAATTTAAGCGAGAGAGAGGTGGGGGGGGGAAGAGAGCACAAGCAGGAGGAGCGGCAGAGACTCCCTGCTGAGCAGAGCCCGATGTGGGGCTCAGATCCCGGGACCCCGAGATCATGACCTGAGCTGAAGTCAGGTGCTCAGCTGACTGTGCCCCTAGGTGCCCTGGCTCTATCTCTAGTTTTATCACTAATGTTTCTCTCTAGGCCTCGAGGTGTCCTTTTGGACAAGGGCAACATTGGACCAGATGGCTTATAAGAGCTGGTTTCTCTCTGCCAGCCAGAGATTCTAAAATACTTTAGTGGACTGGCACAGTGATAGCATCCACCTGTGGAAAAGAAGAAAGTGATGAGATTCTAATGGAATATAATATAGAATGAGATACCAGGAGTTTGAAAGGTCACAGGGAAGTAAGTCCTTCCCAGTGTGTCTGATGCTAGTCCTCATCTTTAGATGGTCAATCACTGCAAAGCAGAACCTGAGAGAAAGTCATGCTAGTATTAATGTGGTGGTGCTCTAAGAGTTGGTAGAGTATGTTCAGGAAGGACAAAGATAGATAAAAGACTCAAAACTATGTTTTATAAGAGAAAAATTGAAATAGGGATGAAAAGGCTAAAGAAAAAAGGTTTTAGAAAGATCATTATCTGAGACCATTATTGTTGATCTTTATGGCACCGATGATCTTTATGGCACCGAGGAACTGAAGAACTAGGCCCATGTAACAGAATTTACAGAGAACTAGATCTTGGCTCAAACACAGAAGACTTTCCTAACACTAAGAGCTATCCAGATATAATTGGGAGCCCCAGGAGAAAGTGTTTGAACACAAGTCTGACAAATGCTTCATGGGGTGGCCGCATTTAAGGGTCAAGCACTGAAGTGATATTGAGATAGATAAGATTTAACACTTTTTTCCAATCCAGAGTTAATAAGACTCCATGATCTTATGAAATGAAAATTTGTCTTATACCCACAGATGGGCAATCATTAAATACTTTTTCATTAGAGAAGTCCTACATCCCTTTTTCTGTCCTGCTTCTTATTTCTGGTTAATGTAATCATAGACTAGGATCACCAGCACATTCCCTATAAATAACTTATATAATGTGAAAAAGGAAAGAGAAAAAACAAAACCAAACAATACCAAGCCTTAAAACACCCATGGGAACACATACTGGTGGGATATTTAGTAGTAACAGTATCCACATGTATATTCCACATCAGTTCTCTGATTTCGGGCTCAGGTGTCTCTGAGGTAACATCTAAAGAGCATTGAGTTGCAGTTACAGAGTACCACTGAAAGTTTTTGAATTGTATGTATAACAATGGATCACAACATCCATGCTTAAGAACTGAAGGCGGGTACTCCTGTCTTAGCACGTGCCTCACAGTATACTCAGAAAACCCAGTTTCATTTACAGAGCCTTTGCAGTGCTATTCGAATTTGCTTCACTTCCATGCTATCCAGAAGCCTGTCTGAAAACCTGGCCATATTCCACACTGTACTTTCAGTTCCCAAACCTTTGCCAGTGTTACTTTTCATCAGTTTCCTATGTCAGTTGCTATGGGGTCTGCCCAGGACTGCCTATTTAAGAATACTTAAAGATATGGTAAGTGTTCTTAAATATTTATAGAATCCCTCTGTCTGCCTCCCTCCTCCCTGAAATGTCTCCCTTACTGTCTAGATGGGAGGGGAAATCATGCCTGTTAATCCTGGGGAAGAGGGGAGTGGAAGTCCCGGCTCTCTGTTCATCTGTTCAACCAGCTGACCATTGGGGGGGGGGGTGCATGGTGTTTTTCCCCTTGTTGTTTGGCTGAAGTAGGACACTTACTGTCACAAACATTTCTATTCTGTTACGCCTAACGTTTCTGGTCCTTGAATTAGAGCATGCTTTTGGGGGCTTTTTTTGTCTGCCCCCATTGGCATTTCCAGGTTGTAGGCTTCTCCAGAGTCCAATCTGGGATATTTGGGAGACAAAAAGAAAATCCATAAAATTCACTATTATGTTCAAGTGCTATGTCCCTAGCCAGTCCACCTTCTTCATCCCACCTTTCAGTCTTCCTGTGTTGGTTCGTTACACTATGCCCAGAATTTTTAGGTGTAATTAAGGGGAGATCTATGGAGAAATGAGTTTATTCCATCTTGTTCAGAACCAGATGTCTCCATGCAGACTCTTTAAGTGATCTTTAAATTATCATGATGATGGTGAATACAATTTGGAATGGGCCTGATTTCAAGACTTTGGCAGAGCTGTTACCAATCCTTTACTGCAAGAAACTACAGAGGAGTCTTCCTGATCTCTGACAAAAGCCTTTAGTCAACCTTCTTCCACCAACACTAAATCAAACCTAAGTAAATCAACTGGACTGTGCCACTGTTCATTGTTAGGAGTATTCTTTCCTACTCCTGCTTTCAAAAGTCCTGCTCATAAAAAAGTCCCAGCACTTTTGGTGAGTTGCCACTAGCCTGCCCTTTCACTTATTTATAGGTCCCTAGAGCAGACCCCTCTGGAACACCGTGATTTTACTGTTCACAAATATGTAAATATTTGATCATCCTGGTCTATTCTCCCAATAGGATACGTAATAAAGATTTGCCTAATAGGTTATATATGGGAAACCAATTTACATAGGACTTAAAATAAGAAAAAAAATGCTCCTAAGTGATGATCCCCTCTTCTCTTTCCCATTGTCCCAGAGTAAATATTGCATTACCATAATTAATACCTCCCTTGTCCTACAGATTGTTACATCTGAGTCTTTGACCTAGATGTTGATGCATAGCTGATATTACTGCTTGATTCTTTGTACTTGGTCCAACTTTATACATCAATTTAAGATTAATGACATGAAGAAACAAGATTAATAGCATGAAGCTGGGTGTGATGCTTTGGAAACAGTACTAGAGGATGGATTTGGAATGCTGTGGCTCTTAATTATAAGATGCCGTATGGCTATATGATGATGAACTCCCCCTTTCTTGCCCTCAGTTTCCTCATTTATAAAATGAGGTGATTGAAATGTATAACCTTGAAATCTCTGCCAGCTTTAGTATAGTTTAGTGTTTGGCAGGATATTTCCTCTGATAAACAAAGTCATTACATGTCACTAAATTGTGGAACTTCCAGCAATTAATTGTTTGCTCCTTGATTTGGTCTTAATAAATCCTAGCATCTTACTCTCAACATGAAAAACTTTGATATTTAGTTAAAATGGTAGGCTTAGGCAATATAAAATACTGAATATTAGAAAGTCAAGTGGGCAAGCCCTTTGGAATCATAGAAATAGGCCTTTGTAGTAGAATCAGCGTCCTGAAGAAATATTTTGACCCAACACTCAGTTCAAAAACGGTATCTCTTTTCTCTAACTCCAGTATTAGAAAAAATGTTGTATTTGCTATACAGTTCTATAGACTCCCCTCTGAAATTCTGTAACCTAATAGTTAAGATTCAATTTTATTTACCATTTTCATTTGATTAGTAGCCCAAGATTAACTCGACCCTGGTATCATTTAAAACCTTAAATGGCACACAGTCTGATTATAAACAATAGATTAATTCCATAGATCCCTGAAAAAGACTTTAACTTCTTTGAAACTCAGTTTCCCTTTCTGTAAAATGGGGATACTACTAATGTTCTGTCTGTGGAACAGATTTACTCTTAGGGTTGAGGAAAGTATTTTGAAAGTATTCAAGTTCTATACAAATGTACAAGCAAGGTCATTTTTTTTTAAAGATTTTATTTATTTGAGAGAGAGACAGTGACAGAGATAGTGAGAGAGAGCACAAGCACAAGGGAGGAGAGCGAGAAACAGGCTCCCGCTGAGCAGGGAGTCCGACGCAGGGCTGGATCCCAGGACCCTGGGATCACGACCTGAGCCAAAGGCAGCTGCCCAACCGACCGAGCCACCCAGGCACCCACAAGGGTGGGGGGGGGAGGGTGTCTCATTAATTTTCAAGTCATACCTGGCATGATCCTAGAGCTGAAGTTATGCCAGTGCTGTGCTTCCTTAGGGTTTTTGTTTGCTTTTGTTTTTTTATCAATAGCTTGTTTGTTTTTCGAGTCTGTAGGTGAGAAACCAGCACCATTAGCAGAACAATTCATTGCTTGAAGGCATGCAACATATCTGTGACAGAGTCAGGTCCCAAGGCTTAGCTTCCGGAACTGGTTGTCATTGCTGTTGAGTGGTGGGAATTACCATGGAAATGAAGAGAATCCCATCTCATGTTTGCATCATGCCTGGAAATTTGTGAAGTCCATTCACACACATGTCTTCACTTCCTCGCGGGAGCGGTGTGAGAAAGCAGAGATGCTTGGGTTTGTCCAGTCAGATACTGAGAGAATGGCAGTGTGACTCAGTGGAGGTTGTCTCGCTCTTACACCAGTGTTCCTGCCAACGTATCACAGCTGTTCTCTGTTCAGATTTGAAGCATTCTTTGTAGCCACAAAGCTATAAAGTCTAAAGTTTCCATTTCAAGGCTCTCATGATGCCATTCTTCTGTGTCTTTATCTTTTCTGATATGTGGTATTTCCAAGCTAAAGAAACTATAATTCAGTCATCTGTCTTTCTCCTGAATATATGGGAGCTCTTGGCCCCATTGGGTGTCTGTGCTCACTGATCTATGACAGCATGACAGGGGCTGGGTGTGAGAAGGCTATTTCCAGCCAGCAGCCAACATGATGGTACAGATGAATGTGGGATCACCAAAAGTTTTTCCCATCGGAGGTGGAATCCATACCCGTCCTCTTTCTTATCTTGAGCCCTCTGGGTAATACTCCCAATTGTCCATTTCACATAAATGAAATGACCTTTACATAGATCTAGATTATGTGACCAGTTCTTGGGGTATGTTTGTGTTCCTTTTCTAAAATTGAAAGGAACATTCTCTTTGTATTTGGTATAAGCACTGATAGTGCTAGATCTCCTCTGATCAGCTAAAGGACTATAGGATTTTCAGAATCTAAGGTAATACATTGAAAGAGATGGTTTACAGTTACACGGTTTTTTTGTTGTTGTTTTGGTTTCGCTTTTGCCTTTTATTCTATATTTACATGTCTTTCCCTTGACTTGCAGAGTTAGAATTACGACTTGTTTTTGCTTTTCAGTTTTCCCCTAAGTTGACATATCTTCATGGACTTAGCCCTCTCTTGTTGTTGCCACTTTCAACTTAAATCTCTACTCTTAAACTTTTGGATGGAATTTGTTCTTTCATGTTGGGGAATTATGAGCAAAATGTTGAACACTATCATTCTGAGGAATAATTCTTCATATTTTATGGACTTTAAGAGAGTTTGTCTTTGAGACACGTTCATTATTATTTTTTATTTATTATTATTATTATTATTATTTTAAGTAATCTCTATGTCCAGCTTAGGGCTCAAACTCACGACCCCAAGATCAAGAGTCTCATGCTCTACCAACTGAGCCAGCCAGGTGCCCTGAGACACAGTTCAAGTTCAAGCTCCTATGTATATCTTTGTAGCTTTGGGCAAGTTATTTAATATATTTATGAATCAGTTTTATCATCTGGCAAATGAGCATAATAATAAATCTGGGTTGTTTTGTCTGTAGAATGAGCAGCTTCTAGAAATATTATGAATATTAAGTGAGCTAATTCATATAAAGTACTTAAATATGTCCAGCAAGTCATAAGCATGAAGTACACATTAACTTTTATGTTAAAACTAATGGATCACACTTTGGGAAATACTGATTTTATTCTCTTAGTAAGTTTTCAAACTTGTGATATTGATTAGGTTTGGGACAGCTGGTAGAATTGTTCTGATATAACCAAGCAGTCATGGTGGGTGTATTGTTCTCAAGTGCAACCAAACTGTTACATCAGGGCTGGTGACCTTGAGTCAGCCTTCCGAGGCCACCATTGTCCCAGTGCGTATGGAACTGTGCCTGGGTCCCATGGATATTGCAGGGAAAATGTGAATCAGTAGGCTGTTTTGCTTGGCTGCTAAATTTGGTTTACTGTTTTATAAATTAGGACATATCTGTCTAGAATGGTTCTTGTTGCCACCAGCAACCAGGGTCACAGAATTGAAGGACATCAGATATGCAAGAGAAATGGAAAATAATTTCCCAAAGTAGTGCTTTCTGTAAGAATCCCAAGGCTAGTTGTAGTGCTGAGGAGAGCTAAATAGGAAATGTAGCCTGAGGCTTGAGATTTCCTGCTTGTAACTCAAAACGGATGTGGAAACAGACGTGAGGATGTGGTCAATGATTTTCCTTCCTGGGTGGAAGAAATAGCATCAATATTGGGTTGCTGATTAGCATTTTTTGCAATGTGTGTAGCCCCACAGTTGTAGGCAGTAGAACAGAGATTAATTTTCCAGATCAGCTCATTCTCAAGCCTGGTTGTAAAGCATACCAGATTGTTAGCCATTGCTCTGTATCAGTGTTTGTGAAATTCTCAGAATGCATCGAAATTATTTTGGCTTATGCTTCACAGTACCACTTGTCTTCTTGGAAGTAGAGATGAAAATGGAGAAAGGATGTGAGGTTTTTGTCATGGAAAAGGAAACAAATAACTTCACTGGAATCGTTCGGTAAACAATACATAAGCTTACAACGTTTGATCTTTAATTTTCCTGGAATTTTCATTAAAGATCATGATGGTGAGTTTTGCCAAACTTAAACAAAGGCCATGAGCTTTTCAATCATTTCCAATGTATCTACTGTTAATCCTGGTGACAACGATGTTAAATCAAACCAGAACAAAGCAGACAAACACTCCTTCTTGTACAGCTATTTACTCTAACTCCCAGCCCCTGTCACATTCTCCCCAGTGCCACTACTGATCCCTCTCCTGGCCCCCGGACACCTTCCTTGAAGACTTCAGCTTCGGGCTTGTGAAGCTTCAGCTTCAGCATGGTCCTGGCTTTGTGTCCGCTCTCCCAACTCCCAGCCTCTATGAATTCAGCAATGATGAGGACACTGCTTTGATAGGTTTCCTTTAATGTGCACAAATTTCTTTATCTGATTTTGCCCTTACTAGTTATCTAGTATTTCAGAACTTCCCTTGATGCCTTCACCCCCTATCTTTATTTACCATTCTGTCCAAACCATCTCCCTGGCCAGCCTCTTTAACTATTCACTGGTATAGAGGCAGATGGTCATTTGCATTGCAATAAAGATGGACTGTCTCTCTTTTCCTTAACCCTCTCTCGTGTCAAGCTTTTGAAGTAGTTAAGCCCTGAACATTACAGACGAGTGTCACACAGCCATGCCTTTGGGATCTACCACTTATTGTCACCATGTGCTCACTGGTAGGACTTCAGTGTTGTTTGGGAGCTTTCTGCTGTTCCTCAATATTTTTTCTCAGAGTTGATGTTCAGAAACATTTTGAGTCCCCGAATCTGCAATTCTTCATTCTTTGCATGACTTTATTTCCTACATTATTAAGGCAAGTTTTAATAAGGGACAGAATTTAGGATGGTATGTTGGGAAAGGAGAAGAGAGGGCATGTGTATGAGTTCCTAAGAAGGTGAGATTAATAGGCGTTTGTATCTTTTCTTATGGATAAGAAAGTAAAAGTAAAAGAGGAGGATCAGAATTGACCCAGCAGTTTGGAGCCTAGGTGACTGATGGATTGTGATTCATGAACAAAAACAAGAAATATCGGAAAGAAAGTGGGGAGAAGGATGTGATTTTCCTTGCCATTTCTGTTCCTCTTTGCCTTTTAAAAAGTCTAATTATTTGTGTTTAATTACCTTAAATAAAACAGAAAAAAAAATATTGCTTGAAATGAATGAGCTTTTAAAATAAAAGGGCACATACCAGAGACCAAATAGAGTTCAGGCCAGAAAGAATAATCCTCTTAGTAAGTCAGGTTTAAGCCCGCTCATGTTAGATAACTAGGACAGTATCCTGCCTTTGGAAAAATGCCATAAGTCCTTTGCCCTTCCTAAAAAAAAAAGAAAAAGAAAAAAAGCCATGTGAGTGAGATGCAGCTCTTAATGGGACTACTTTCTAGATTTTATATCTTGTCTTAAGCACCAGCTATTTTGCTAAGCTGACTGTCTCCTCCCAGGGTTTTGTTTTTTATCAAGTCAGAGATTGTCAGAGTTGGTGAGGAAGTGACACATGGCACTGGGGTTATTTTCGTAGCAACTTGGCCAGAATATCTACATGGCTCTTGTGTATGATTTCAGCTGAAACATTTCCTCTTTGATAGAAATACAGTTTGGCTAAGATCTCCTGGAAAACGTGACTGCACGTCCTTAGTGATACATTGGGAGCACGAGGGATCCAGGTGGTTCCTACCATAAAGCTCAGGTTTGGTTCTCTCTCCCCTTTCTCTAGTGTTTTCCTTAATATTCCAGCCTCTTTGTATCTCTCATCTTCCTCACTTCACAGAGTATGTCAAAACATAAGAAATAGGTAACTGAGTTTCCAACATCTCTTTGCTCTCATACTGTCAGAATGCTGTTTCTCTATGCCAGCCTGTAGATTCTCTAAAAACTTCATTTGACGTCACTGTTTTCAATATTATCCAAGTAGTCTGTTTGTTAAGGGGCTGGCTTCTGCCGTCGTTCCTTTTAAACTTTTATAGATTGATGTTAAAAAAAAAAAAACTTTCTGGCAAATGGAACATAAGGTACATATACTGGTGCCAAATACCTGTGTAATGTGCATCTTTTCCTAACCAAGTTGTCTGTGGATGCGCACACATGTTATAATTTGCATTTCCTTTCTTTTCTTAAACTAGGAATTAGCCTGGGGCAGCCTATTATATTATTGCATGAACTGTGAATTAGGGAGGAGCATGAAGTTGAGAGTATATGTTCATTAAATTAAATCACTGTTATGTTCACTTTGTGTTTCCACATGGCACCTGTGACTCCTAGAACCACTTCCATCAACCTGAAAACTTTATTTCAGACCAGAAGGCATTCAGCAGACTTAAGCTTAATGTTGTCTCTGATTTACCTAGTAGGTAAATTTGTGTCTTCAAATCAGAATTAATATGAAAGTGATCAGGCATAATTTTGAATTACTTCTTTTTTAATTTATTTGTGGCCAGTATTCTTCTTCATTTGTATTATAAAAACTTGTTTCAATGGTTAATTCATTTATAGAACAAACATCATATACTAAACATGACAGAATCCCTGTCTTCAAGGTTCATAGTTTTGGGAGAGGGTAGGCAGACACATATGTCAAGTTTTAAATATAGTCTGTGAAAAGGACCATGAAAACACTGATTGGAGAGAGAACAACTCAGGGTGAATCAAGGAAAACTTCTCCAGGAGGTTGACGTTGAAGTTGTGCCTTTCGAATGAATGAGAGTCTCCCAGACAGAGGAAGCAGGGCCGGGTTCTCCAAATCAGAAGGAGTAACCTGGTTAAAGACTTGGTGGTGGTTAAGAGCTTGGTGAGGAATTCTACTGGGTGTAAGGTCCATTTTCTAAGGTAATAGTTCATAAGGTTGAGTCTATAATCTGCTCAGTGAATTGTAGAAATAGATGTATAATAAAAGATTTGCCTGTTTCCCAGATCAATATTTTATTTTCAGTAAGCACTTTACCCAACATATTTTTTTAAAGATTTTATATTTTTATTTTAGAGAGAGAGAGAGAGAGCAAGCAAGGGGAGGAGCAAGGGTGGGGGAGGGAGAGGAAGAGAGAGAAAATCTCCAGCAGACTCTGCACTGAGCTGGGAGCTGGTCCAGGAGCTGGATCCCACGACCCTGAGATCATGACCTGAGCCAAAAATCAAGAGTTGGAGGCTTAACGAACTGAGCCACCCAGGCGCCCCTTTACTCAACATATTTTTTTAGTGCCTATGATCTAGTACACCCCAGAAGGGAAAAGAAATAGAAATAAATACTATCTTCTAAAAAAATACCTAATTATTTGAGGACATAGCCCTGTTTATTTAAGTGAGAAACTTGTTTGACCTGATGCATAATGAGAAATGAAAAGATGTTGTTGGGCACAGAGGAGGGAGCAGTTCTCAAGACTTACCACAGGGCCCCAGATCATCTACCTACAGAGAGGATTCTTTCCACTTTATGGCACAGACACCAGACCGCAAACTTTACCTCACCAACCACTGAGACTCTGCCATGCCCAGAAAGCCTTCCCCACAAAGGTCCCCATTCATCATTTCTTCACTCTGTGACTGAAATGTGATGTGGTATCAGGCAATACTAGAGCTAAATATGAGATTGAAAACCCAAATTGCACTAGGGTGGTAGCTTTGTGGTTTCCAAGTCTTTTTTAACAGACCTCACAAATTGGACACCCATCTTGTTCTGCCCAGATGATTATGACTCCATGGGCTGGGAAGGCCCAGCCTGACAACCAGCACTTGTCTCCCAGTTTCTGACTTGCTTCCCCTCACATGTCTCAGAGCCTCCATGGCGTATTCCTATAAATACTGCATCCCTGTACTGATAAGATACATAAAGAAGGCAGATAGAGGATGGGGACTAAAGTGAGCATTCATGATGTCTTTCTAGAGTCAGGAGAGACCATCCACTTTGTCCTGCCTCTGGTTAGGAGGACAGAAGCAGAAGGTCACAAAGAAGGAGAGATTAAGCAGTTCTTAATAATCTGGTCTCAGGACTTGGAGGCCCATCCTGTATTGCTCTTGTTTCAAATGGCTACTTTGGAGTTTTTAATGAACCTCAATATCTGATTCACTCTGTTGGAGGCTTACTTGGTCATTTTGTATGAATGGTGGTGGCAAGGGTCCTGGAAGATAAAGAGACAGAGCATGTGGTGTGATTGTGGGGCTCCCAATATCTACCTAGGGACACTGCAGGGGCTGTGGGGAAGAATTCTAACTAAATTAAGTCTAATTCTTGCTCCCTCTGGCTCTTGTGTATGCTGAGTACTCAGGGTATTGTATGTAGGGGACCTGAAGTGTGGTAAGGGTGAGAGTGAAATTTCACGCATTCCATGGGTGGAAGGAGGTTCATTCCTGAACATTTCCAAATATTACAGGGGCTGTTTTCATGGCAGTCATATATGTAAAAATGTTATGTAAAATTTTTCATTTTAATAAAAATGAATCATATATTAGTTTCTTATTTTTTTAAATGTGAGAAAAAATCCAAGCCCAGGAATTTTTCCTTGGATCATTATTTGATATTCTTACAGGTCCATAGCTGTTACCCAGGGAAGAAAAACCAGTTTCTCTTTACCCCTCTTCTGATCTGGTCTCTTACATTGTATTGATTTTTACCCCCAAACTGCAGTTACCAAGTATGAGCCAAGATAAAGATATGTTATTAGATATAATTTTTATCCTTCCATTCCAACTCTGACTCATTTTGTTTATAATCCAGGCACAAGAGAGACCCACATACATTTTTTTTTTGGCATCAGCAATGTACAAAGAAGCAGAGACTTCATTCACACCACTTTTCAGATCAACAAAGAAATATGGAACTTTTGAGCTACATTAATAATCTACCTTCTCTCCCTTCCTCCTAAGACATCTGAGAAGTTTTCAGTGTGGTCCAAGACCATTATTTCACTGCATATTGCTAAAGGATTTTACCCCATAGCATGATGCAATATTAGGTACATTTATATTCTAAGGAGATAGCATTTTTTTGTGATTCCAAAAATTTTTGAGGGAAATATTCATTTTAAGGACCCAAGAAAGAACTTTTTTAAAAATGGCATTAAATTTTATGTTCATCAATTAGTGAGACTTTAGATCTATTGAAATGAAGATTATTTCCATGTGTCCCATAGGAAATTTTGTGTTTGATCTCTGTTAAACTTACCTTGAATAAAGTCAAATTGACTTTCACAGTATAATTCATGTGTTGAGGAATCAGAAAACATTCACTTTAAGAACTTGTTAAAAACTTGAACCGATATCTGTATTGCTAATATTTGTTAAATGTGTGAAATATAATAAGGCATCTTTCAGGTTAGTTTTCTGTGAAACTGTGGGTGGTCAACTCTGTCTTTAATTTACTATAATCCAGACAATTTTTGTCTTTGTCTTCTTTCT
This sequence comes from Halichoerus grypus, assembly GCF_964656455.1. Taxonomy (NCBI): domain Eukaryota; kingdom Metazoa; phylum Chordata; class Mammalia; order Carnivora; family Phocidae; genus Halichoerus; species Halichoerus grypus. Next base: position 76,144,920 of record NC_135712.1, read on the forward strand.
TTTACTCCCCTGCCCTTTCTTCCTACTTTCTCCCTACCCACAAATCATCACAAAAAACAAAGTTAACAAAACCCACAAAAATTGGGAGGATTATGGAAGTTCATAGGTGTGAATTTGGAATTACTAATTATTTTTCATCAAATATTGAGTTCCTCCAATGTACTAAGGTCTTTAATTTATATTAAAGAGGAGTGTAGATTGATAACACATTGACCTTTCCTTGAAGGACCTTACATTGTAACAGGTGATAGAAATGTTTAAACAGCAATTATCGAATTTGAAAATTATTTGTATAGAGGTAAATAAAAGTGTTGTAGAACATGCATAGGAAGGAATTTGTTCCACCTGGTGGCATTCATAAGGCTGTGAGCTCATAAGAGATAACTTTAACTGGGTCTGGGTAGATGGCTAAGAGTTTGCAGAGTTTCCAAGAGAGTCGATAACATGGGTTATCATATAGGGGTTGCAGATTTACTTACTACTACTCATATGCATGAATAAGTTAAAGCTTACGTTCCACAGATCTAACCTTCCTCATAAACATCTATCCTACTGAATGGTGGGCCAGGGGCTGGACTGTGGAGCAGGACTTTAACTTGTTAATCGATTACATTTTATCCCCTTCTGTTTTTTTCTGTTTTTTTTCTGTTTTGAATGGCTCAATCTTTTTGGGAAAATGCTCAGTCTTTCAGATTTCCTCTCTCTTCCCCATGCTTCTTTCCATGACAATAGAATTTCTTTCTAGATATGTGACTTCTTGGTAGCAGGGGAGAAGATTTGTCCAGATTCTCATGGAATCTTCTATATCCAGCCCCTGGACTGGCATTTACTGAGGTACTGTTTGTCCCACTTGACTTTGTGCAGAGAAGAGTTTGGATTCATAATTTACCTGGTCCTAAACATTTAGGAAACTGTGGAATGTTTGTCTTCTGCAATCTTGTTCCATGACTGCATGGCTCTACACAACTATGACTGTGTCAGTTCTAAAGTTTCTTCTGTGCAAGCAGCACTACTAGATCCCTTTCAGGCTGTATGCTGATGGAGGCAAGCAAGAGCTCTGTTGCAGGTTAGGAGGTAGAAGGACTGCTGGATATCTGGAGGCTGGCAGTGTACCCCGGTGACACCCAGGGAAACTAACACCTCATATTGTGGTACTTAGGTTCTTTCATAGATATCTATGAAATGATAGATGCATTCTTTCTTTCTCCGGAAATTCCACTGGGCTGTCCATCTTCTTTGCTCTTTTAGGGAGAGACTATTCAGGGACACCATGTCAGAGATAATTAAGTCCTAAAATAAGACAGGGATTTTTAGGAATAAGAGGAAACAGTGAGTTCAATTTGCAGTAAGGTTAGAGTCAAACTGATTTTGTTTGAATTTGGGGGATGAGTAGTTCAAGATGACCTCAACATGTGTTGCTTGGGTGATGGTGTAGTGTTGCCACTGGTCAAAATAAACAGTATACTCTAATGAGTTTGGGAATTAAGTTAGTGAGGCTAGTTTTGGTAATTGTCTTAGTCTGTTTGGGCTCTTCTAACAGAATGCTACATATTGGGTGGCTTATAAACAACAGACATTTATTTCTGACAGTTTTGGAGGGTGAGGAAGTCCAAGGTCGAGGCACCGACATATTGAGTCTGGTGAGAGCCTACTTCTTAGTTCTTAGATGGTGGTCTTCTTGCTGTGTCCTCACATGGTAGCAGCAACAAGGGCGTTTTCTGGAGTCTCTTTTATAAGGCACTAATCCCATTGATGAGGGGCTCCACCCTCATGACCAATCACCTTCCAAAGGCCCCACCTCCAAATACCATCATATTAGAAATTAGGTTTCACTGAAGGGATTTTTTGGCAGGAAGGGGCACAAACATTAAGAATAAGCAGTAATGGGGGCGCCTGGGTGGTTCAGTCAGTTAAGTGTCTGCCTTTGGCTCAGGCCATGAATCCAGGGTCCTGAGATCAAGCCCTGTGTCAGGTTCCTTGCTCAACGGGGAGCCTACTTCTCCCTCTCCCTCTGCCTGCCACTCCCCCTGCTTGTGCTCTCTCTCTCTCAAATAAATAAAATCTTAAAAAAAAGCAGTAATGAATAACAAATTTTATTTAAGTCTTTTCAGTATACTTTGCTGTACTCAACAGAACATTCTCATCTCTCTTTGCCTGTCCAGTGAAAAGTATTACCCTGGAAATTTAAAGACCGTCACTATTACCACTATTGATTTTGTAAAATTACTGGGAATATATAAAAGTGTGGATTTTTAAAATTTAAGATGAAAATAAGGTAAAGAGGACGTTAACAGCAACGTAAAAGTACACTGCATTTCTATAATCTATTTAGTCTATTGGAATGAATGCAGGGAGGACATTCACAAACATATCAAATATGCCAATAATTCAAAAGTTAGTTTTGCACATAAACATCATCATTTTCTCCATCTAGGTTTTCTAACCTGTTTCAAACAAAGGGTTAAAAGTAATTGCTATTAAACAATGAAAAATATGTTACAACAGGTAAAAATGTAGTCAGCTCCAATAAGAGTAATAATTCTACAGAGGCATTCATTGGCAAGGAGCATGTATAATCTGTTAGATGGTGTGGAGCTGCAAATGATTAGATTAATTTGTGCAAACACCTGTCTAGCAGTTGGGAAATTAATCATCTTCCTGCTGTGGCAACACTTGCATTCTCCATTCAAAAGCCTGTGTATTTAACCATATATATCCAGAGACCTGTAGCATCTCAGGGCGTTAGCTATCTTTTTTTTTTTTTTTTAAAGATTTTATTTATTTATTTGAGAGAGAGAGTGAGAGAGAGCACAAGAGGGGGGAGCGGGAGAGAGAGAAGCAGACTCCCTGCTGAGCAGGGAGCCCGATGTGGGACTCGATCCCGGGACTCCAGGATCATGACCTGAGCCGAAGGCAGTCGCTTAACCAACTGAGCCACCCAGGCACCCGGGCGTTAGCTATCTTTAAGGATGTCTGTATCAACAAGCATAGGAGTATGTCCTCATTTGGCCCTCTTGATTAATGTCACGCTTACACTAAAAACCCTCAATCAAAACAGCAGACAGCACAAATGACTGCATCATTAGATGGTGCTGTGCAGAAAGAGCACGGGGTTGTAGCTCTCTCTCTTCCCCCTGACTTACTGTGACCCAGCGGAAAGCACCCTTCTTCTCTGGGCCTCAGTTGTTACATCTTTGAAATGAGGGAATTTCACCAGGAGCAACATAAGAATAATCCAATATCTACTCCAAGGGCAAGTCTTATATATATATATATATATATATATGTATATCTTATTTATTTGAGAGAGAGAAAGTGCACACTCAGGGATGCCTGCCAGAGCTGGGAGTGGGGAGGAATGGCAGAGAGAGAGGGAGAAGCGGACTTGCCGCTGAGCAGGGAGCCCAACGCTGAGCTCAATCCCAGGACCCCGAGATCATGACCTGAGCCCAAGGCAGACGCTTCACCGACTGAGCCACCCAGGTGCCCCAAAAACGAGTCTTTAAACCAAGTCCACATATGCTCTCTAATTCCACATTTGGGGTTAATATAATCCTAATTTTTTCTCCAAAAATTATGTTGTTGTTGTTGCTGTTGTTACTGTTTTAATCTCAATTAAAGCTGTGAGAGGGGCGCCTGGGTGGCTCAGTCGTTAAGCGTCTGCCTTCGGCTCAGGTCATGATCCCAGGGTCCTGGGATTGAGCCCCGCGCTGGGGTCCCTGCTTGGCGGGAAGCCTGCTTCTCCCTCTCCCACTCCTCCTGCTTGTGTTCCTGCTCTCGCTATCTCTCTCTGTCAAATAAATAAATAAAATCTTAAAAAAAAAAATAAAGCTGTGAGAGATATTACTTCTGTTCTAGGACTGAGGAGACTGTGACTCAGAAAGTTCAATTGAGAAAAGATTAGAGCTGAGGTCTGTCTGATCCCAAAGCTTGTGTGCTTTGCATTGTTTCATATTGTCTCGTAGAAAGAAAAATAAAGAAATGGAATAAAGGCATTTCATGGAGTTGGCATATTTTATATATTCATATTTTTTTAACATTTAATGAGATTTTGAAGCTACAAGACCATTGGTCAGAATAGCAATTTTACTTTTAGCATCAGTAACTGTTCATTTATTCAGTTGACATTTGGATTTTATAGTCTTCACAGTGGGGCTTCTCTCCCTTTCCAGTATGGTTTTAGGACTTATAAATAATGTGACTAGGACTCTAGGTACGCCTTCTGGCCAAGAGATGGAGAAAATTAAGACAGCTTTCTGAATAATTAGGCGCAAAATAATTTAGACACAAAATAATTTAGACACACAATAATTTAGACACACAATAATTTAGACACAAATTATGTAAAATTAGTTTAAACATTGTTTTAAATGATGGGTAAGTTTGGTTAAAAACTCATGAGATTAATTGCCTTTCTGATTCCCTTTTGGTAGCAGAGGCTTCTTATTTATGTCCTCTTCCTATTCTGAAGCTTGTTGGCTGCAGACACACGGTGGAGGTCTTGGCGCAGGATGAAGGAGGAGAGTGGTGAGGGATTATTCAGGAATTCTAGCCATATACCCCGGATGCATAGTATACACAATCAGCTCATTTGAGTCCTGACCTTCTCATGGATTGATTCAAATGCCAACTCTGCTCCTTAAGAGCTCTTTGACCTGGGCTAAGTCATTGAGGGGATACAACACTCTTTAAATCTCCTTTTCATTAACAAGTTGCTTTGACAAATACCTACTGAACTGGGGACAAATTCTTTTTTCAAAATAATGAGCATGGAGTACATTAAATAGGCCCTTAACCTATCAATTGTTACATAACAAAAACATCCACATTTTCATTATAAAAACCTAGCCAAGTTTGTGGTTATTGTGTATTTGTTCATTTTTAAACAAGCTAGTTAGCTATTTTGTCTGAACGTTGCTACAGGCCCAGTGGGAGCCACAAGGCAGGATTCTCTTGTGCAGAGCCCAGGGTTGTTCTTGGGTCCAACTGGCAAAGGGGAAGAAAGGTTTGATGTTAATCCAAAATGTTTCTGAAAGGCTATACATGATTTGAAAATGGATTAGATCTCTATGGATGTCTAGGGAATTTTTATACTCAGTTAATTTTAGAAAGAACTTTTATTTAGAGCTGCTTTTATGCCTGCAATGGGGCAGGCCACACCACAATTACACATTTTTAGAAGGGTGGATCCTTCGATGATAGATATAATTTCTACCCCCTCATTTTTCCCCAGTTGAAAGATTACCATTTAAAAATCCTTTGAAAAAATGGTTTGATCCTTTTTGCACATGCGGATTTTTTTTTTTCTTTCAGTCTTGAGAAGATTTATGTAGGCTGTAGTTTTTAGTTGAAAAGAACACACCAGGGAGTTGAATCCTTTCCTTACCCAAAATAGAAAGGGCGTGGGTTTTCTTTCTTTGATGTGGATGAGGCACACCTCCTCCCTAACACTTCTGATGATTTTAGTGTTTCCTGCTGTTGGGACTTTACCCTGAGCATCCCATCTTTTCTCCCTGTCTTCCCTTAAAATACATAAGATGTTTTTGTATGACTCATGGCAAATATGATCTCAGGAAAATTATGCTGAAGAAGCAAGGCTGCAAAATTATTTTCATAATTGGGTTTTCACATTTTCAGAAAATCAATTTTATCATGAGAGAAAGACCTGGACGTCCTTATTCACTAGTTGGTTTTTATGACTTTAGGTGATTGTGGGTAAGTTCCATGATTCTCTGCGCTATGGGATTCTGGTTATATATACATATTCACTTACTTAAACTTGGAATATTGTGTTTTTTACCAAAATATGATGACAGTAAAACTTCAATTTTTGTTAAATGTGTATGCATGTAATCTTTCCTCAAAGGTGATTCTCCATTTATCCTAATGATGTATTGATATTAGTAGTGGTAATTAATTGTTCTTGAGTATTTATTCTATTTCTAAGCACTCTGCCAAGAACATCTCCTGTATAAACTCATTTATTCTTCATAAGAATTCTGATGTAGGCTTTATAATTCTTATTATCATCTTTTTAGAGATGAGGAAACCAAGACTACCTTCTCCATATTCATATAGTTAGGAAAAGGCAAATTCACGATTTATATCCAGGTTCATCACACAAGGTCAGTGTTTTAGCCATTAATTTGTTTAGCCTTTCAGCTGAATGCCTTGAATTGGATGTCTCGAAAGCCTTAGCAATTCAGATTATTTTTGTACCCCATGAATTGTAATTTTGTTAGAATGAGTGAGTGGCTGACTATTGTCACATTATTCTTGCTACTGCCCTGGTCCTGTTATTTACTCTGAGTCACTTCAACTTTTGTGCATCTCACATTGTAACTTAGTTTATGTTCTCAAATAGAGTTGGCTTAAATTTTCCTTTCAAGATTTTGAGGCAAACAACTCAGGGCAAGGCGATGGTACCTTGGGCAGGCATATGGCCGATGTTTCATAGTGTCTTTCCTCCAGACTAGACTCGTGGCCTGGGGAAGGGTTTCTTGTTCTTGGAGGCCTGAAGAGGAGAAAATGGTCAAACTAGGTGATAGTTCACTTCAGCAATCAGACATTCCCTAAAAAAAAATCTGAGGCCCTTTTCCTTTCTTCAGATCATTCTTTTTCATTCTATTTGTGTTCAGTTTCAGTTTTGTAAAGATATACAACTTAGTGTAGGAAGCCCTTATAGCCACTTATTTTGGGGTCAGTGATAACATGAAGATATATGTTTTTTACATATTAATTATATACTAAAGTAAGAAAAATAGATCAGACAAAATCTTATTCTATTTAAATGTGTATTACTGTAATCTCTATTTTTAGTCTTTTATCTGTCAAAGTACTTTAAAGACATGAACTTAAAATACTAATAAATGATACCATAAAACATAGAAAGGTTTTATAATTTACAGATTAATTTTTATTCATCATATTATTTGATAATTTCTATAGCTTTATGAAAAAGACATAGGAATACTTGCCCTTTTACTGTTAGGCAGATGGAGAAACTGAGGCACAAAAGTGCCAGTTGTTTGTTCGGAGACACTGTAAGCAGTAGATAGCCTGACTGGGTGTGAGTGTGAGCCAGAGCTGTAAGCATGCTAATCTAAACCCTAAACTTCTTTTGAAGCAAATTATTGTTCGTGTGGGGATGAAACATCAGCATGTTTCTTTTTACTTAATTAAGAGGTTCTAGAAGGTGTCTTTGAATTCAACAGATGGGGAGGCCATTAATTTTATTCCATCACAGAAGTTGCCTGGATAAGTGTTTTATTTTGTTTTGTTTTTAATGATATTCCCCTTAAGTTTTACAGAGATCACCTAGAGTAGGGTTAGAAAAATTGCCCAAATCTCAGTCTCTTTCAGCTTTGCCAACAAGATCATATGGGAACAATGAGATAAAGACTAAAACTCTTACCATGATACCCAAAGTCCTTCATGTAATGTAGGCTTGCTTACTTGTAGCTTACGCCCTGTATCTTCTTCTCCAGCTCTAATTAAAATATTGGCATTGCCTGAATTCATTCTGCTCACTTATGTATCTGTGATTTTATTTGTGCTCTTCTTTTTTTGCCTGGCAAGTCCTATCCCATCCCCTTAGCTGGTTTTCTAGACTGTATGGTCACTTCCCTAAACCATCTGTGCCTGTGAATTCTCTTACTATTTGTTTTGTCTGCCTTTACTAGTAATATATAAACTGCCTTTCTCCTATGTTGTAATCACTGTGAAGTTGCTTACTGAATAGTTTTATAGTCTCAGCACCGTCCTAGTTACTTTCATGCATTATTTCATGGCCTATCATATATCTCTGAAATTGCTATTAACACCCTCTGCCATAGATGAGAAAACTGAGCACTGGCAGGTTGACTCTGTAGGTTACACAGTTAATAAGTAACAGACAGTATTTTGAATTCATATCTATCTGCTTTAAAGCCAAGGCTTTTTACCATTAAAACATACTGCCTCAAGTCCGTGAATTAAAGAAGTTCAATGTCTTATTTACTTCTCTGTACCAGTTCCTAGCCCCATGTATGATGTTGGTGGGTAGTCAGTTAAGCAGGTGGAAAGTGTGATGCAAACTGGGGGAGTGTGTTTGTGTCTTTTTTTTTTTTTTTTCTCCCAGAGAGAGTGTGTGTGCGCGAGCAGGGAGGGGCGGAGGGAGAGAGAGAACCTTAAGCAGACTTCACGCCTAGTGTGGAGCCTGACGTGGGGCTCAATCTCATGACCCTGAGATCATGACCTGAGCCAAAATCAAGAGTCAGTAGCTTAACTGATGGAATCACCCAGGTGCCCCGAGTCTTTCTGTGTCTTTGGGACGTTAGTGGACTCTCAATCTCAGGAAGATCAGTTATTAAGGAAGTACGGTATTATGAACTGTGGGCATATATCTAAAGGGATACTGCCAAATCATATTCTACTAAAAATAAAATTTAAACGTGTTTATTGTTCATTAGTTGCTTATTTATTGTTCAATTTCTGGTTCATTATGTATTAACTCAGTTCTCCAAATAATCCCTTTTGGTAGGTACTGTTATGTCCCGCTTTACAGATGTGTATTTTTGAGGCACAGAGAGGTTAAGGTGATGTCCATGGTTACATAGATAGTGAGTGACTGAGCTAGGACTGGAGCATGGTGGACATTCAGGCTCCAAAGCCCATGCCCCTCACCCCTGTGCATACAGCTTCCAAGCAAACAGTCTTCACACCCCCTGCAACTCCCAGCAAAGGGTCCATGGGAGCTGTCTGACCATTCTTGCACCTTTTGACTAAAAAAAAACCCAAAAAACAAAAAACCCCAAAAAGTGTGTACCTGCTGGTTTCTTTGCAGCTTACCTAGAAGAGCAGAGTCTTAGTTTGCAGGAAGGAAGTGATGATCTTATCGAGAATAAGTAAAAATAAACAAGTGAAAAGTTTGGGCATGCAGAGTGGAGGGAATTGAGCCCATTTTTTTCTTTCCTGTGAAATTAAGAATGAGGAGAGTAACACTTGAAATTGCTATAGCGCTTTCTAGTTTGTGAAAATGTATGTCATTTGCTCTTAAAATGTATTTCCTTGTCAATGGGTCTATTATTGCTCTTCGCTCTCCTTTGCTAGATTGTAAAGCTCCTTGTTTGTAATTCCCCCTAACCACTTACCTTTAATATGTGATAATGAATGATGGTTGTATTGGATAGTAGAGCAAAAAACACCTTCCATTTATTGAGATCTTACAAGTACCAAATGACTGACACATATTTTCTGACTTTTGTATTAGTGGTAATCACATTAGTTTGTCAAACATAAACGTAGCAGTTTGATAGCCCTGACTACAGACTTTTTCCATCTTTCAACAAATGTTTATTGACAGGTTACCAAATACTAGAGCCTGTTCTTAGCAGTGAAGACAAAATGATAACTACAAAAAGCTAAAACAAAGCAAATACATAAACAAACAAAATAACCCATGATCTCTGGATTTATGGAGCTTACCATCCAGGGACTTCGAGAGCTAAATTCTTCTCGCCCTTCGGTGTTTCTCCGCTCTGCCTACCTCCAAACTCCAGTTATACTTTATTATGTCTTGAGGAAGAGGATTGAAAGGGTTTAGAGGAGTTCCCTATCCATTCTTACATGATGTTTTAAGCCATGTTGGAGGCAGTTGGAAGGGCCCTTGATTGATTTGCCTTGGGCCAACAGGAGCAGTATTAAGTCATCTGAAAATTGTTAGATTTAATGACGTCTTGGTTTTCCTGGTCTCATATTTCGGTAAGTTGCAGTCAGTACTTAAAATTTGGATGAAGAGAGGGTAAATTCTAATCATGTTATGACTGGAGTTTGGTCTTCAGTGAATGATTACTGGTTTTTCCAGGTTTCCTCTTTGTTTTTGTTTCTAAATGTGTGTCTAAAGCGTATTTCCTCTACTTACTCTTAAAATTAATACTGTTAATGTAATAACTAAAATCTTTATCGTTTCAAAACCATTTACCATTCATTACATCTTTTGAGCCTTACAATAACGATGTGAGGTGGATATTTGCCATCCCCTTTCACGTGATGAGGTATCCAATGAGATGAAGCAGTATTCTTAAGTTCACCTCTAGGCAAGGAACATTCCATGTTTTTTTGTACTAAACAATATTGCCATCACTCAGGATAGATTTCAAGACCATTCTGTTTGCTGGTGTGTGTGTGTGTGAGAGAGAGAGAGAGAGAGAGAAAGAGAGAGAGACAAACAGAAAAGAGAAGGGAGAAAAGGGAGTGGGGGGAGAGACCTAGGATGGGAGAGGAGAAATTCAATCTCAACTGATTTTCCAGATCTAGATCCAGACCTCAGACCCCTTTGCTGGCATAGAAGGCTTTTCTTCTGTCTGGACAGGGGATGAGAGAAGGACAACCATGAAAAAGAGCCAATTGCTACAGATGACTAGGCAGAGAAAATGTTGAGAGTTGCTAGGAGACCAGTTGTGCTGTCAGGCTCAGGAATGAGAACATGTCGGATGGAGGGCACTGGGCTGGAATTCGTGTCATACACAAAACGTTCAATCACGCATGCCAGTGGTTCTGAGTCAGAATCAACCAGAGCTAAAAACAGTCAAGAAAGTTTCCCTACCTCTTTTTTCTTTTTCTCTTTTTTTATATTTGTATATTTTTCAGATACAGACTCCTCGTTAAAGATCCCACAATGGCTATGGGATGCTTAGAAAATGTTAGCGCCTCTCTGAGGTAGATGGTACTGTGTTTCAACCCACCATTCAGAATGAGAAAACTTTCCTCCAAAAACGGGAGTGTTAGCTTGCTTGTCCTCAGAGTTTCTCTGAGGTAGTTGCAATTATTGATCAAGTGAATCATCATTGCTGAGCTAAAGTCAAGACAGCTCATACTGTTTACAGGAGGAGACCAACATGGTGTGTCCTTACCTGGACTTGGAAGACTTCATTGCTAACTTGTGTGCTCGCATCAAGCAGCTGGTGCAGCCCTGAGCTTGTCATCTTTTCTCTGTGGCTTTCCTTTCTCCTCAGATAAATGAGGACAGAATTGTGCATGACAACACCTTATGAAATATTCAGCTTTATTTGATTCCAGGACCATAGACACATGTCAGCCACTTGGAACAACTTATGTTCATCCCATGTACCTGGGTCACAAGGTCAACTTGGAACGGGAGGATATGTGGATCTGTGAGTGGACACTCACTTTCTAAGAGTATACCCCTCATAGTGCATGTATTCTTTTCTACCTTCATGGCAGTAGCTTCTTTCATGTTTTAGTTCATGTTGCTGGAGCTATGATAGCTGCCTCATCTTTACACGATTAAGGGAGCACATCACTATAGTTTAGAATCACCCGGCATTCCATTTCCTAGAGCCAGGAAAGAACTTCAGGGAATATTCCAGCTTTTGATAGTTTATAGTCAAACACATCCTCTTTTTTGTCAAGATTCCAGGAAGCAGGGAGCACTTGGCTCTTGAAATCCAGAGTGTGCTCCTGCCCCCACATAAATATCTCAAAATTAAGGACACTTGTCCTTAATTACTTCAGTTTGAACATATACATATATATGTGTGTGTGTGTGTGTGTGTGTGTATGTATATATATAATACCACACCTTAAAATGGCTGGATGCCATAACTTGCTGGCATTGAGGGTTAAGCCCAGGAAGAATAAAACCAAAGTTGTCCAAGAAATATGAACTGAATAGATGAAATAAAATCTGCTCAATTCACATCTAATACCATGCCGAGCAACAGTTTATGTGACCACGAGCAGTACAAGACCAAGCTGGGATTAAATATCCCTGGGGGATTTTCTCTGAAACATAGCTGATACAACTTCTGAAGAAATACTTTATTTTTGGGAAGTTTGACTATGAATCATCACAAAGTACAGATTCAATTGTATTGGTCCTCTCATACAAAATCTGTAACGATCCCTCTACAGTATAAAGAGCCTGCCTACCTTAGCCTGGAATCCAAGGCTCTCGAGGTTTGTCTGACCCATCGTATCATTCAGCCCGATCTTCCACTACTTCTTTTTGGGGACCCTAAGTGCCAACCCAAACTCGCTCCTATTTGTCTCTCTTCCTTTGTACCTCTCCCTTTTATCTCCACATGTGTACATCCTAGCCTTTTTTCGGAGCCCTTCAGGGAGCTTTTCCTGACCCCTGCAGTTTGGAAGGATGCTTTCCTTCTGTGTGTTCCTCTCAGTGGCTTTATCCTTTCCTAACCTGGAGGACCGTAACTTGTTTCATGTTCTGTTTGTCACTCCTGGGCTGTGAGCTCCTTGAGAACAGAGATCCTCTCTGTTTTCCCTATGCAAAGGGAATCAAAGGATCGCCCGCATTAGGTACTAATAAGTGATAGCGGAGTGGGTGAGAGCACTATCTGGAGGAAGGGCTGTTTGTCAAGTGTCCTTTAGGGTGAGTGGACAGCAGCTTGTGCAAAGCTGGAGGAAGGGAGTTTTAGAAAGAAGTGATTGTAGTCAGAGCCATTCTGATTGTCCAAGAGTTGGAGCGTCTGTGTACGTTCCTCTCTCTATCGTGCTTGTCAGTTTTTTCCTTTCTTCATTTTCGAGGGGTCATATGAGGGTGCATGAAAAAGGGAGAGAAAAAGACATGAAACAATAGTGGACAATCGAAAGAGATGCTGGGTAAGGAGACACTAGCTTGCCTTCTTCCCTGGTGCCCCGCCCTCTCTGTCTTGTTATGTTTCCCCTGTGGCTGTAAGGAGCTGGGATTGGTTGTATAATACTCGTACAAACACAGCTTTTGCAAATGTGAGAGTGAAATTGTATTTGGAAAAGTGAGACGTCTCTTTTCTCTTTACAGAGAAGCCTTAACTATGAGATTATACATTTAAGAATCATAGTGCTTAGATTTAGATTTGGATTCGCTGGAATAAATGAGATTTTAGGATGAAGTGGTCCAGTTATGCTTTAATGAATAGATTGAAGTAGTACAAGATGGAATGTTTTAGTTAGAGTCATATAGCTTTTTTTATGGAGACTCAAGAGTAAACCAAGAGTAAACCCAAGAGTGAACCTGACTTGTAGGTTAAGTGTCCTGTCTTCTGTTTGTGCAGTAGTATTTCTTAATTTATTGATAAGTCATTCATTTTATAGTCTGTTTCAATAGCCGATCTATCCACAAAAAATAAACTGTGCTCAAAAGTATTGTTTGTAAGTTCTGTGTGTCATGTTAAAAATTCAGGCATTGTTCATACAGCTGCAGACATGATTCACCGCACAGTCTTGTTTGTAGCTCAGGGTGACGTATGGGCTTAGTTCAAAACAAGCAAAAGTTTTTGGTTGCACTTACATGGTCCGTTTCCATTATCACAGGCATCTCTTCCTTTGGCTCTCATTTGTGGGGCGTCCATACACCCCTGGCTTTGAAAGAGAAATTCAGCTTGCCGGATATCAGCCCAGCTGTAGACAGTCTGGCCCCACTCTTTGCATTTGTCCTCCTTCTGTTGACTGCACTGCAGTGTCTGGGAATGCTGCTGTCATCGTCCTTCAGTCCCGAGCCCCAAGAGCTCTGCGGGCCACTGCCATTCTCAGGCCAGATGAAGGAGTGCATGCGGGCTCTCTGTGCCTGATGACCCTCTCGCCGTCTACACTCACGCAGGCCTGTAGTCGATTAGCTCAGCCTTGCCTGGAAGTTGAAGAAAGACAGATTGTTTGTGGTTCCTTTTGAAAAATAAGGTTTTATCAAAACTGTCTGACAGTGGAATGACATCCAAGTCATTGTGGCCTCTCTTCTCTGTTCAGCCCTGAAGAAGCGCCGAGACGCTAGAGTGAATGACCCCGTGGGCTTCCTTCTAGCTCTGCTGCAGGTCTGTACTGAGAAACCCAGCATTCAATGGCTGCAGTCATTTTTCATTTTTTTCATTGAAGCATCACATGCACACAGAGAAGCACACAGCTCCTAAGTCGCAATGTATGCATCCATTTAACCAAGACCACTTACCATCACCCTCAGTCCATTCAGAACTCATTAGATCTCTCGGCCCATGAGTGCCAAATTCTGATCATCAGTGCTTTCACAGGGCTGATTACAAGCTCCTGTTTATATTATTTCCATGTTTTTGATGTGATTTTGTTTTTGCTATTTGCAGAGTGTTATAAGTGCGGTTTAAAAATAGTACAGGAAAACAGTAACTCTGATGAGACTGTTACAGTAGTGGTTCAGGAATAATATTTACTTTTTCTGAAATAATACATGTTCGTTGCAGACCATTTGCCAAATACAGAGAAGCAAAGTACAGATAAGAAATTAAGTAATCAGTGCTCACTCAACAATGTCTCCCAGACCTAGCCATTCATAACACTTGAATGTGCACCATTTCAGATACACCCCCGCTAGATATACATGTCTATTTCAACAAAACTTGAATTATATGGTGCATATTGTTCTGTAATTTTTATTAATTAAGAATGTAGAAAATGAAATCTTTTACATTTTTAAATGGCTGTAGTGTTAACTATCATATGAATATATTATAACCTATTTAACAAATACGTGCTCTACTTCTTTGAGCTGGGTATGGTTTTGTGCTCTCATCAAGATTACTGGATGCTATCACTTTATTGAGATCTTCATTTCCCCTCATTTCCTTAAGGCATTCCTAGGAGTAGACTTGCTAAATCAAATAGTATGCACACTTTTTAAGACATTTGAAATATATTACCACATCATCCTTGAGAAAATTGGCATCACTTAATACTCTAAACAGATGCAGCTGAGAATCAAACATGTTTTCTAGGACCACTGCCAGCTTTCGAGATTTTACTTAAGTAAAGGAAACTGTGATAATTTGATGGATACAAAATTCATCATGTCTTAACTTGCATTTTTTTATTATCAGTACAAAAAATCTTTAAAATATGTTTATGGATCATTGTTAATGTCTTTTGTCCATTTTATCGAGGTATTGATTATTTTTCTTATTGCTATATAGGATTTATATTATGGGTAAGGATATTAATCCTGCACATATTTTTCCTAATTCATCATTGTTCCTTGAGTTATTGCCCAAACTCAGACCTGAGATCAGAAGACTTACCCAGAACCAATCTGAAATAAATCTTAAATACTAGAAAATTAAGTTATCTTTGTAATTAATGACTTTTTTCAAGTTTACAACTTTTTGGTTGGTTGGTTGGTTGGTTGTTTCAACATGTGTGTGCCTAGAAAGATCAATGAATACTACAAGAAGATAATGACTGTAATCTTTCCTGGAATGGAAAGTAGTAAGATAGCCCAACAGTGCTTTTAAAATTCTCACTGGGATAATTTGGAATAAATTACATTGTTCTATATTTGATTTTTCTAATAAAAATTCATAGTGGCCATCAGCCAACATTTACGCATTGATTAGTATAATACAGGATTAATTAGGAATTATAGAAGCAGACTGGACTTACATGTCCCTAGAACTGCAAGCAGATTTAACTGGTTTGCCAGGAAAAAACAAAACAAAACAAAACAAAACTTATTGAATATTTTAAGTTTAATTCAAGGTGTCAGTTTCCTTTTAGGGACTAGTACTAAAAAAAGCCTTTTTTTGTGGTTTATAATAGGAAACTTCAAAATTAATATAAACCTTTCAAAGGATTCTTATTTCAGCATTTACTAGTAAACATTTGGATTCTGTCTGGATGCCTAAAACAAATCATGATAGCTAAAGTCAGTGTCATGGCATTTTGCTGAGTTCATGAATTTCAGTGCAAATATGTCATTCTGCAACATGTTGGAATTTGTTGAGGAAATTAGGTACTTAGATTTGATGTATCTCTTGGAAGCTAGTGGAAAAGAAAGTTCTAGAATCCAGAATTAAAGCCAAAATGATCTTTCTCAAATCTCTCTATAAATTATTTTCCTTGATTTAATTTATTCAGCTTTTAAATCACTTAAAAAGACCTCATGTAGTCTATACATAATTTGATTGTGATGTTCTTTTCTGGACAGTTTAACAATGAGCATTTTAGACTTCGTTAACAGAAGTTAAAGAAGTGAGGGCAACATTTAAGCATAAAACATTAAGCTATAGCAAAAGGGTGGAATTTGAAGCAATTTTGAGGTAATGGAAATCCCACTTCAGGCAGACAATGTGTTTTTACTAAAGATAATTTTTTGAGAAGTCTGGCTGTTAGTATGGCTTGTTAGAAATAAGAGTGTTTAATGTGGGAAGGAGAAATGGCTATGAGTATAACCAAGATTTACTGTCCTATAAACTCTTGCCTCCTTGCTGTAACTGTGAGTCCTCCCTCCTTGGTTACAGTTCCTGATTATGCTGGAGAGGAAAAGGGGAGGCAGCTTGACTCAGGCAAGTCCTGCATACTCCTTCAGAGGACACATTCAATGTTTGTGCCTTCAGCAACTCCCTTGACATTCCTAGAACTTAGTTACCCCAAATGCAAGATGAAAAACATTGAACCAGATAATTTCTAGATCCCCTTCTACAACTTGTCCTGTATTATGACTTCTAGGAAGATGGGATAGATGTCATCAGATGAGAACAATCTCATATTCTCACCCTCAATTCCTCCAGTCCACCAGCTTCTGAAGATATATAGATACACAGCTGTTTCCCTTCTATCTCAATAACAGCAATAATAATGTGAAAGAAATACAATAAAGTTAAATAAAGCTGTGTAAAGATCAATATGATATTAAAATTTTTGGCTAGTACTTTGAGTCTAGCTTATTTCCTGTAGCTTTCCAAAGGAGTTCATGCTTGCAGTTCTTCTCTGCCTCCTCCTCCTCCTCCTCCTTCTTCTTTTTTTTTAACTCTTGCATCATCAGTGTCTCTATAGCTCCTGGATGATTGCCATCAGCTCACAAACCTACATTAAAGCACCTATCTTAAAACAAATAAACCTCCTTTGACCTCACTTTTTCTTCAAAAACTTGTCTGGACTTGCTGTCTCTTCCACCTCTTCCCCCATTTTCTCCACAACTCATGCTAACTGGGTTTCTGTCTAGACCACAGCACTGCAGTGGCGCTCATAAATGTCCTCAGTGGTGCACAGCCTGCTAGAGCCAATGGTCAGTTATCTACCTCCAGCTTTCTTGACTTCTCAGCCATATTTCACTCTCCTCCATTGCATCTGAAACCTTTCCTTCTCTAGGCTTCCCTTCTTTTAACAGGCTGTTTTCTATCTCCTCGTGGGCTCTTCCTTTTTAACTAGACCTCTGAATGCAGTGCCACGCCATTTCAGTCACTGAAGAGAGAAGCAGAATTTTAACACACAGAGATGAAGACTGGGAAAGCAGGAAAGGTGAATTGGTTATGAATTTTACAGGGAAGAAGTTCTGTCTGGTTGGACCTTAGGGTAGGTGAAGAGGAGATTTATTTATGGAAGGAGCTCAAAATGTCCCATATATAATATCTACATTGAGATTAGGAACAGATTTCTAGGGACTGTGAACCCTCCATTTTTTACAGCCTTGACATCGGTGAAAAGCCAAAGGGTGCTAACTCAGTGAGGTTGGTGAGCTAATTAGGCCCCATATTGAAGGTGGCCATGTCCTTTTATTGGAAACCAAAGCCTTAGCTGTGTCCCAGGAGAAGCCAAGCATGTGTCACCATAGACTTTCTTGTTCTTCTTGGTATACTTTCTCCAGAAGATACTATTCTAGGGTCTGGGGCCAATCCACATGGTAGCTGATATTCATTCCTTAATTCCCCAAATATTTATTGAGCTTCTGTTATATGGAAGGCACAGATGGGTGAGGCTGTCTTAGATATATACCAGAGAATAGAATTTTTGTTGGAACTAATTATAGTTCCACCTATGAAAATACTGACCTTTTTACAATGAAGTACCTTTTTCTATGGTTTCTCAGGATATCACTGGGCATGGGATGGTATATGTAGCAAGAATTTAGAAGTCATAATAGGGGATTAAATCAATGGATTTTTTTTTTAATTGCCATTTCTTTTTTGATAGAAGTCTTAGAAATTATACTTAATTTTCAATTTTTGGATGTGAAAACAATAAGTAAGAGAACTGAAAATTACTGCTAAAGAAAAAATATACATTATTCAGATCAGCAAATAGCAGACTGAGCAAAATAGGTGATCCTGTTAAGTGATAAACCTTCTCATTCAGGAAATTGCAATTTTGGCTTTTATAAAACTGCCCTGTCTGTGCCTGCATCTTCTTCCAGGAATATTGCATTGATCAAACAATAGTTTTCCAGAGAAAACAAATCTCCTACATAGTATTACTCTATGTGGCTTTGCCAGGTCTTGAGAAATGTTAAAATAGGAAACAGTTCAGTTTTGTCATCAGTCAGAGTTTAGAGTGAGCCCAGTTTACCAAATCTGGCATTTCTAAGACCCAACAACTTTTGTGAAAGAAAAAGATGGGGCTAACTTCTCACCATCTATGTGTGTCCAGCAGGGCCAGACCACCCCAGTGTGACCAGATCACCCCAGTGTAGCCAGACTACCAGGGAACCTACAGAGTGACCAGTGGGATTGGTTGTGGTATCTGGAGTTTTATAATGTTTCAGAAGATGGGACAAGGTTGTCACCTTTCTTTCCAGTCTTGTTATTTAGCTGTTACTTTAGTTTTATTTAATGCATTTCCACTAGGTTAATTTCCTTCTTAAAATCCTTTCAGAATGTTTACTGACAGTATACTCTCTTTAAAGTTCTGAGAAAGGATTTTATTTTATTTTTTTCCTTTTTTTATTATGTTAATCACTATATATTACATCATTAATTTTTGATGTAGTGTTCCATGATTCATTGTTTGTGTATAACACCCAGTGCTCCATGCAGAACATGCCCTTTTTAATACCCATCACCAGGCTAACCCATCCTCCCACCCCCCTCCCCTCTAGAACCCTCAGTTTGTTTTTCAGAGTCCATCGTCTCTCATGGTTCGTCTCCCCCTCCGATATCCCCCCCTTGATTCTTCCCCTCCTGTTATCTTTTATAAGTGATTTATAGAACTTATCTTCGCTTTCATAAATAATTTTGAAAAAACCTTATCAGATACTTACGGGTGAGAAGAATCATAAGCATATGCTTATGGTAGGTAAATGTGTCAACCCTGCATGTAAACTAACATTAAGTTACCCAAAAACATTACTTATCCAAAACCATTAGTAACACAAAACCATTACTTATCCAAAAGAAAAACCCTTCAGAGAATGGTGGAAAGGGCCTGAGGATCTGTCATTGGGAGTTTTTGTGTCACTATTTGTTTTTTATTTATATGTGTAGGTGAGAGAAACGATTAGTGAAAGGGATATGGAAATCACACGAGGATTTTTGTCTTTGCTTCTAAGGAAGAGACATGGAGCTCAAGTTCCTAGAGTGAAGAAGAGAATCTCACAATAATTCGTATTTCTTCTTCTTCCTTCTCTTTTCTCTTCCTTTATATTTTGTTCAATAAATATTTCTTGAATGCCATATGTTAGGCATTGGACTAGGTAAAAAGATGGATCAGATTTCAATCATATCTACTAAGTGCTAAGAATCTGGTAGTGGAGATACCTACCAACACACACACACACACACACACACACACACACACACACATTATAGTTAAAAGTAAAGATAAACCACTTGTGAATATCATGGAAAGAATTACTAGTATTCAGCTAGTGACTGTCAGAGAGCTTTATCCAGAAAGTGACATGTGAACTGAAAGGTAAGAAGGGAAAGCATTCAGAAGACATTCTAGACAGGAGGAATACCAGGAACAAAAGCACAGCTGGGAGATGGCAGGGGGAGGGGCTCTCTAGCTATTTTTTTTTTTTTTTTTTTTAAGAAGCTCTGCATAGACAAAGCCAGAGATGTAGGTTGGAGTCAGATTGGGAATGAGCTTGAATGGCAGGCATATTAAGAAATTTATACTGTAGATGGTAGGTCTTAAATAATTTTAAAAAAGCAGAGGAATTTCATTGTCAGATTTGTTTCATAAAATTATGCAGACAACAGATTGCAGGAGGACAGACTGATGGAAGACAGACAGAGGCTATTGTAGTAGCCCAGAAAGCTTTCTCATAGCATGGTGACAAAGGCATATATGAAAACCCTATATTGCACTTCCTATAAAATTAAGGAAATGGCAGTATAAACCAAACTTAATATTTCTTTTTTTTTCAAACTTAATATTTCTTTTCAAATGTTATGTTGGCCAAGATTTTGACTGAAAAGAGAGAAGGAGAGAGAGCAAGAAGGAGCAAGCCATCAATTAGAATGGCATAAGTACAGAAAAAAAAAAAAATCTCTGTGTCTTTATTACTATAACTCTGGCTGTTGTAAAAGAGAAACTCCTAAATCTCAGTGGTTTAAAACAGTAAGACTTATTCTCACATATAAAGTCCCAAGTGGTGGTGGGTGGTGGTGGGGAGTACCGTTCCTCTGCCATCTTCAACAAACGGCTTTCGAGGTCACCTCAGGTGTTGGCATCTGTTGGCCGGTTGGTAAAAAAGGAGGAGAAAGAGTACAGGATTTCATGGGAGGCTTTTCTGGGTCAGGCCTGGAAATGGCATACAACACCTGCATCCATATTTCATTGTCTAACTCAGTCTCGCGGCCACAGTTAATACAATGGGGCTGAGAAATAGACTCTAGCTCTGTGCCCAGATCGAAAGGAAGCGGGTTTAGTGAACAACTGGACAATCTCAGAAATAGTGACATTACCTGCGCTGACCCTGGGAGAACCTGGATTCCATCCTGGAGGCCATAAAACTCTTCTGGTGACCCTGGACATCTTGCATTCTGGGGCAAGGGGTTTTGAGGCACGGACATCCTGTTACTTCCTCTTGCCAGGAGCATGCTCAAGATACCATTTTATTTCTGGGGGGAGTGGGGGCAGATTTACAAAACTGTACAGAATTTCATCTTTTTAAACTGTGGACAGTTTTGCTCCACACCTATTCCCGGTGCCTGTCAGAGTGCCTCTCACACTCTGCATCTCAATAAAAAGAGGTCAAATAAATACATATGTGAATGCGCAAAGACCAGAAATATACCCGAGCTGTTAACTGTATTTATATCAAGCTGCAAAACACGTCCTTGCTTGGGACTGTCCATTCCATCTCTGAATCTCCGTATCCTGATGTGATTCACTTGCCCATCCTGCATTGCCTTGTCTCATGACTCACTTCTCAGAAAGAATCAGAAACAATATGACCTAATTGTGTCCCAGAATTTTTTTATTGAGAGTGTTTATTCTAAAATTATTTTGTTTTAATGTTGAGTTAGGGTTGGTTTAAACTTAACTTTTAAATAGATAGGTCATTGAATATAAGCAGTCTCAAATCTAATTCATCACAAAAAAAGAATGGGGACTCCTCAGTTTCCTTCCTTGCGGAAAATATTAAGCCTTCTTTAAGACCTCTGCGTCTCTCTCTCCAATACTTTGCCTACAGATCCTTGGGTGACAGTTTGAGTTTCAGAGGCAGCTCAGAGGGTCTCTGCTGGTCGCCACGCAAGCTTCATCCACTCCAAGGATAATATTTACTTTATAAAAACAATCATGGCAATGGGTGGGAGGAGACTTGGACACATTTATATGTCACTGAACATCAAAGTTGGAAACTTTAATAGAACATTATTATTTGAATCTCTAATAAAACATACCTGGTATTTAAAAGAACATTAAATTTGTAATCAGAGCCTTTCAAGCTAAAAAATGCAAAACAGAAGTCTGGAAGCAACTGCAGATATGACTTCTAAAAATAACTTTTTTTTTCTTTTTTTGCCAAGCAGTGTCTGATATGGTTGTCCTATTTAAAGAGAGCCATTAATACTACAATCTGTCCTTAATATAATAGCCAAATGCATTGACCACAGCAAGCATTTAGCAAAATGCCTTTGTCCCCAAAACATTTGCTTTTGCCTTGGCATCCTGGGAAGTAGGATCCTGGGCTCAGGCGTGGAAATGATTAATTCTGAGTTTCTCATGTCAGGATTACTGTTTAACATTTTAATAATCCACAGCTCATGCTATCTGCAGACTATCTGTTACTAACTAGAAGCAGCCAGTCCTTTACCAGTAGCTACATTCCACACATGGCACATTTTTCATAGGTTATGAAGCATTTGTAAAGGTAGCGCTCTTAGCTTTAAAATAAGGCATCTCAGGACCCATTTATTGGAGAACATGGTTTGGTCCCATTACATTACCTTAATAGAATAGCTTGACATAACTTCTTTAAACAAATAAAGATCATGGTAATGGAAGCTCAGAACTAAACATAAAACTGTGCAATAGGATTTGCACATGGCTTTCAACCACTGCCTACCTTCACACTCCTATTCTTGCCCCTGCATCTGCTATTCTTCCATGCTGGTGTTCTCTTCTCACCAGTTCATTACCTCTGGGTCTTGCTCCCTACTTAAGTCATTGGTGATGGTCGGGTTGGAGGATGGGGTTCGCAGATGGAATAGATGTTTGTATTAATAAATTGAAATAAGGACTCACCTGGAAGGAAGATACTATTATTAGCTCCATTTTATAAATTATAAAACCAAGGTACAGAGTGATTAAGTAACTTGTCCAGGTCACATAGCTAGTAAGCAGAAGAGCTGGGATTTGAACACAGAGAGTCTAGCTTTGCTTTAAATTGCAATGTTCACACATGATACTAGTACCGTGGTTATTAATCAGTAAGTATTGACTGGAAACCTCCTAAATCCATGACATACAAGTATACATATCCTACGTAGAGTGATAGAGCAATGAATGATGTATGGCTTATGGGGTTTCAGTTATTAGAGCTAGTTCTTGAGAGTGAGAATCATTTTATGTATTCATTTGAATTTGTTAATGGGTTATTTCATGCAAAACATTTTGAGACTAGAGAGTTAAATAAAGTGATGTAGTAAGGATTGCGGCAGAAGGGGATAGATATGATACGTATTCTACATATGTTTATGGCAGAAGGTGCAGAATTAGGAAGTGCCAAAAGGCAGATAAACCTAAGAAGCTATGAGATTCACAGCGAAAGATTAGGATTCAAGGAAATAAGGAAGGATTCCAGAATAAAGAGATAGTATTTCGGTTGAATTTTGAAGGATGGGTAGCATTTGAATACAGTTGATACAGGATGTCTGTGATGAAGGATGGAGAGCATGCCAGGCAGCTGGGGGAGCATTTTGGAGGAAAGAACATCATTTTGTTCGACTCTGCACATCAAGAAGTGAAAGTATGCTGAGATTGGAAAAGTAAATTGGCATATGGTGGAAGACCTTGAGGAAAAAGAAAGTCCATCTGCCATTTATTGAGTACCTAATATACGCTGGACATTTGACATGTTTTTTTGTCACGTAATTTTCACAACAACCTTGCTCCAGGTCAACTGGTAATATGCTGGGATTCAAATCCAGGCTTGCATGAATCTTAACACATGTTGTTTTCATTCCATCGTATTCTGTTTTTTCTGAAGGTGATAAGGAATCCTTAAAGATTTCTTAAGAGAAGAATACGTGATATATTTACTTCTTAGACACTAATTTGCCTAATGATCGGGAAGGAGACAAAACTAAGAGGTACTGGTGGTCTCCAGTAGAAGAATGGGAACTAAGAAATGGCCTGCCGGGCATGTTGGAATTAAACTCTGCAAGGCTTAGTATTGTTTAGATACAGTAGGAGGGGTTGGTAAACACAAACTGGGTGATCTATTTCTGTCTCTGAGTTTTGCGGTTAAACCTACATTCTTATCCTCCTGCTGCTGATCTTTGTAATTCCTGACCTTTCATTGAGCCTTTGCCTGCCCTTGCAGCTTATCACCAGAGTGTTTCATTAAAAATCATAGAACTGTATTGCACTGAGTAAAATCTACCCCTAAGCTCCTTGCATCAACCTTTCAATGGAATATGTGTTCTTATGGGACATCAGTTCTCCCTCAGTTGAAATTAGTACACAATAAAGTCCCCAACGTGGCATACTATGTGAGTGTTGTCGTGAGGCCCAGGGAAAAGAAACTGGATAAGGGATTGTCAGGCAATTGTGGGGGAAGTAAGAAGGAAGGAGAAAGAACAGGGAAAGAAGATGTTTTAGTTTTGTTTTTGATTTCAGCTCAATCCCTTTATGAAGGCCCCATGGTCAGAAACAATGGCACTGGATGAGCTAAGAGTCCTACCATCAGGAATGAAGCCATCTCTCACTGTAGCATCGGGTAATCGAGATTTAAAGCAAGCCAGGTAATCATTCCTGCCGTCCCTACTCTCCCCTTCCCTCCATTGTTAGCATGTTAATAGGTGGATTTGGGCTTATAATCCACTCTGAGAAAACGCTAAAGTTTTTATAACGGAATTCATCCATTTATGAGACCGTGGAACAAAATAGCACAAATTATAGTTTGATGTGAAATCTTTGCTTTGCCCCTTAAGAATATACTTCGTCTCAGGAAGTAGAGGTCATAGCCTAAATTAGGCTATGGTGACTAAGGTACAGTGTATCATTCAGTTACTTAACAACAGAGAAATGATGACTTGACCAAAAGCACGCACAACTACTGAAAAAAAAAAAAAATACTAGCTGGAATTAGAGCAAGTAAGAGGGAAATACTTCCATGACTCACTGACTGTTTAAATATCCAGGAAATTTTTTTGTTAAGTCTGATTTGGCATTCACGGTACCTCTAATTCCCACAAAATTAATGTGTGAGCTTGAATAGATTTTGTGTTCACTTGTAACTTTCAGAAACTTGGCAGTTTTGGCTGTTGAATGACTTACGCATTAGATATGAACTTCCTTATACATCTTAAGCCTAATTTAAAAATAGATGCCTTAGGTTAGGATTTAGCTATATAGTTTATTAGTAGTGGTAGTTACTGTATTTTTAAAATAGCTACTTTTTTTCCCTTAACCTACAGGTATTTTGGGAACCTCTAAAACAGTGAATTTCGTGAATTTGGGACTTCCCTCAAAGGCTGCTTAAAGGCAAACATTTCCAGCTATTTGTTACAAAATCCAGGTATTTCTCAGGCATTGGATTTTATTTAAGCAAAACAGTCTCATCAAACTCTTAAGTTAAACAAATTTAAACTCTTAAGTTAAACAAATTATATATAGCCAGTTTTTAAAAAGAAAATTCTTGATTTTGGCTGAAGCCTTAATGTCTGAGTAGTCCAAGATTATTACTTTGATTTTTTTCTTCATTAATCTGTCATAACTGGTAAAAAAAAAAAAAAAAAAATTATCTTTGCTCTTAAAAACGGACCCATGCCATGCTGGGGCACCTGGGTGGCTCAGTTGTTTGAGCATCCAACTCTTGGTTTCGGCTCAGGTCATGATCTCAAGGGCATGAGATAGGAGCCCTGCCTCAGGCTCCACACTCAGTGGGGAGTCTCCTTGAAGATTCTTTCCCTCCCCTGCTCCCCACCCACACACTCTCTCTCTCTTTCTCTTTTAAATAATACATCTTTAAAAAATAATGGAACCGTGCCTCTTAGGGTTTCCCAGTGTAACTTACTTAGAATCATGATGGTACTCCTTGGCCTTAGAAAATCTGACTATGAGCAGAAACCTTCAGTTTCGTGGTGTGAAAAACAAGAAGCCAGTTAGGCATGTGAACAAGGGTATGCGATGAAGAGAGCGTGGTTAGGGCTCTTGCAAGATACTCAAGGAAGCTCAAGAATGTCTTTCACATCCTCAAGTGCCAGGCGGACAAGGAGGCCAGCCCTGGTAGAGTGTGAGCTACAGGGTAGTTGCTGGAGGGCGGGATCCGGTGTCGGTGAACTGTCCTGGGAGTGCAGCGGAGCAGTGAAGGAAGGATATAATGATGCATAAGAAAATGTCACTTTTTCCAATTTTGACAATTCATGGCTTTCTCCTTCCCTTGGTATTTGCTTCTCTCATGACGACACCATGGCTGGAGATACAAGGGAAGGAAACGGCCTTCGTGACTGAGAACAGTGATCTTTCCAATTTTCCATTCTCCAGTGTTGGATGACAGTATGTGCTTTTGGTGCTGCCTGGTACAGCTCTGCTGGGAGTCCCTGACCCACAGAGCTCAACCTTACGTGATGCATTTGCCAAACACATACTGAGCACTTAGGATGTGCACCAGCTTTGTGAAAGTGTAGAGGACGCAGACCTGCTGCTCAAAGGACACACAATGAGTGGGGAGGGCAGACACAAAGACAGGTAATTATGCTAGTGTGGTGCGCTGGGGGGTAATAGAGGCATGCCTACAGAAGCACGGGGCAGGAAGCCATTGCAGCCTCTCCAGTGGCCGGGAAGCAGGTGCTACCTGCCTGGGCCTGCTTCCTCACTGGACCAGCCTTTGTCCCAGGAAAGTGGTGGGTAGCAGGAGGCAATCCAGAAAGGTGGTTATCAAAGCAGAACTTCCACAACTGGATGTGCATTGTTGGGAGCTAATCAGAATGCCCTCCTTCCCCAGTCCATTAAGCTAATAACACAGCGGGAGAAGACGAAAGCTACAGTATGTCACTACAAAAACTGTTGGCAAAAGCCTGCCTTTGTTTGGTGAGTTTCCTTTGTATGTGTGCCTTCTCTGGTCTTTTCCCAACATCCTTTTATTATCAGGGAAGAACACTGTGACCCTCTGCACAGGGTTAAAATAACAAAAGTAGCTCAAATGAAGGTTAAATTTTGCTGACCTTTTTACATCCTCCCTAGAACTTGCTGTCTGTATCAGCAAAGTGGGGGGGATTGGGGGGGCCCTTCTCCCAGCTTCCAGCATGTTGTTGAAGCTGTCAAGGCAATTAAAGTGTCTTTTGCTCTTTTAAGTTGATGTAAACATATCGCCCTTTCCACTCCTGGCCATTCCCCTTCTTCCCCTCATCCCTACTCTGTTGCCAAATTGTTTCTAATATTCTTGGGATCATTTACTCCCCATTTCTTCTCAGAACTTTGACCCATGTGTGAAACTCCAAAAGTCTGTCCCTTACAGTTCCTGTGGATCCCTGCAGTTTTTTCCTCTGTTCAGAGCATACTTTTACCTTCCGGGGGTGGTAGGGGGCGGTGGGGTCATCAGTACCCATGATCTTCACTGTGAGGTTAAAAAAAAAATCCCTAAAAAATTTGATACGTGCTACTTACTTAGACACAGAAGAATATCGCTTACCACCATCTTATTAATGGAGAAAGACTAGGTCTTCAACAAGCTGATTGACAGACATGGGCTAAAATCTTCTATGTCCAAGGCATTATGCTGGCCCCTTTAGGGTACGTGTAGAAGAATATGCATTCTCCTAAATGGTATTAAGCCAGGAACTGCTGAGGTGATCTTGGAACTTTCCGTGTTCTTTCCTGTACTCTTTTGGGGGGTGGGTAGGGTGGAGAGGAGGCTGAAGGGAGGGCTTTTCATTCTGTTTTTGACCTGCCCCAGCTGCTTCTTTGTTTGTACTACCCCCATCCTCCACAGCCAGATCCCGAATTCTTTTCTCATTTGTTAGTATTTCAGGTTGAAGGTCAGCTGTGCATTAGTGCTGAGAGTCACTGAGAAAGAGAAGGGAGGAGGGGAGAACAGCACCTGTGGATGACTCTCGGCATCTTCCTCACGCTCTGAAACTATGTCTATACCACCCAATACTTTCCTAGCTCATTTTCCTCTTCGCTCCCATGTTTCTAAGGGAAAAATGCTCTTAACAGTGAAAGTTTGTTTTTTCACTGAAATGTAGATGAATTAAAAATTCTGCCTGAAACAAAGACCTCACACCACACCATCTCTAGTTGGCCCCCCTTTCAGCAACTTTGAATTTTGTCTCCTATAGGAGAGACCTGTGAGGTAAAGTGTGGCAGCTTCTTTCTTCTCCTCAGTGTCCACATAGTTAATCTAGATGGACACCTATAGGAAACCCCTAAGGGGACAGGTGCTCTCTTCAGAGGGAGGAAGGATGCAGCAGCATTCTGTCCCCAGGGGAAAGGGAAGGGGCAGCTCTCAGGGGGGGGGGGGGGCTCAGGAGAGAGCTGTGAGAGGGGGCAAAGGCCTTCTCAGGGCCTGACTAGTGGCTTTCAGATATGTCCCTGGGGACTTAGCCTCCTCTAGCTCTCCCTGAACCCTGAAAACCGGTGCTTCTCAAACTTTCCTGTGCATGCAAATCATCTGGACAGTTGTGTTCAAATGTGGTTTCAATTCAGGAGCTCTGGGGTGGACCCTGAGTTGAGCATTTCTAACATGTTCCCAAGTGATGTTTTGCTTCTGGTCTAAGGATCACTTCACACTCTTTGAGTAGCAAGACTGGGACGGACTGCTCATATGTAAAAGGAAGCAGGATAAGAAGATACTTAAAGTCAAACTTTCAAAACTGATTTATAGGTGGTGCCGAATTCCATCTCTTTCTGCTCCAGTTCCCCTCCCCCCGCCTTGTCTGAAGGTTGGCAGCAGCTCCATCAGACCTCTCTGCTATAAATGAACCCAAGTTACCCAGAGATGAGGTCACATTTTCCAAAGACATGTTTCTAGTCTGTGGTGAAGTGTGGGGGGGTTTCTGTCTGAGAAGTTGAGGCCTGCGAAGTGTAGCCTGTGTGAGACAGAGCAGAGTCTGGGCAGAGCTTGGATTTGAGGACATTCCCCAAGCAGAGAAAGTAGGGGGCCTGAGCAGCTGCGTGGGCTTTTCTAATCCAGCCTCCTGGACGTGTGGAAATAGACTCTGTGCTGGCATGTTTCAGGCATCCCAGGGGCCTGCAGCTAGAAAAAAGTCTCTGTCATTTCAGTTGGCAACTACAAGCTTAGAGTTTATGTTTCTTAGAGAGGGATGAATTAGCCAGATGTTCGTCCACACCTTCTTGAAATTATGCTCCCCATAGATATGGCCTTTCAGAGTGCAATATTGTGATTTATAAGAAATATATGTTTGGTCATTCTGATGGCCAAAATATATTTCTCATCTATATTTGGTCTTCGTCTAAGGTTCCTGGCTCACAGCTCCTAAAACCTCAGAATTTCCTGTGATAAGAGCCAAAAAGGTCTTCTGTTATGTTAATGAGATGACTTTTGGAAGCCCTTAGGTAACCTAAGGATGGGGGCTGGTTGCCAGGAGAATCCACCAAGTGATTAGAGGGTTGGAACTTCAAATCTCACCTCCCTGGGAGGGGAGAGGGACTGGAGACCGAGTTCAGTTGCCAAGGCCAATAATTTAATCAGTCTTGTGTATGTAATGCCAAAATGGACTGGGTTTCTAGAGCTTCTGGGCTGGTGAACACATGGATATGTGGGGTGAGCAGCATGCCTGGGGAGAGCATAAAAGCTCTGTGCCCATTCCCACATACCTTGCTCTATTCCTCTCTTCCTTCTGGCTATGCTTGAGTTGTATCCTTTTATAATAAACTGGCAATCTAGCAAGTAAACAAGCTTCCTGAGTTCAGTGAGCCACTCTAGCAAGTTAATCATACTCAAGGAGGGGATTGTTGGAACCTCCAATCCATAGCCAGTAGGTCAGAAGCACCGGTAAACCTGGACTTGAGATTGGTGCCTGAAGTGGGAGGGACATGGTGGTGGTGATTTCTTGTGGGACTGAGCTCTTAACCTGTCGAATCGGATGCTATCTTTGGGTAGATACTGTCAGAATTGAGTTGAATTGCAGGACACCAAGTGGGTGTCCAAAGAATTGCTTGTTGGTATGGGGGAGCGCCCCCCCCAGCCCAATGTCGGAATTGGTCTCAGAACCAATAGAGCAACTTCAGTCCCGATATCACATATTCGCAACACAAGGAGAATATTTAAAAATTTCCCAAAATTCATTTGAGGAGAATCTAGTTAAAGTTACATAATTTTTGTGTAGATATTTACTGAGCATTGCTATGTGGAATCTCTGTGTTGAGTACTTGGGAATACAGTTGTTAACCAAATGAGGTGGTAGCTGCCCTCATGGGACTGCCTATAGTTTAGTTGGGGAGACAGCCACTTAACAATTGATATTAGTCTATTGGGGTGTGGGGGGCTGTCATAACAAAATACCACAGACTGGTGGCTTAAACAATAGCCTTTGGTTTTATCATAGTTCTCGATCCTAGAAGTCAAAGATCAAGGTTTCAACTCAGTCAGTTTCTGATGAGAACCCCCTCCCTGGCTTGCAAATAGCTACCTTGTCTTGGTTCTCACAAGATCTTTCCTCAGTGCCTGTACAAAGGGAGAGATAGAAATAAAGATAGAGATAAAGATAGAGATAGGAGAGAGAGAGAGAAGGAGGGAGGAGGAGAGAGAGAAAGAGAGAATCCTATGGATTAGGCCCCACTCTCATGATCTCATTTAACTATAAGTACTTTCTTAGAGGCCCTGTCTCTATATTCAGCCACCACACTGGGGTTAGGGCCTCAACATATGCATTTTGGGGAGTACACAAACATTTAGTCTATAATAAAAACACACAAATAATACCTAATTACAAACTATGGTATATGCCAAGAAGGAAAAAGTAGCTTTTATCCACCAAAAATATAAATATAAATCAGTAAAGCTAGGAGGATAAAATTGAGAATGGTAGTATATTTTGTATTCATTTTTGGAAACCCTACTTGCTTCAATGTCCACATAATAATTGTTGTCTTCCTTTAAGAGAATATGATTGTTTTGTGAAATATAACTATGACCATTGCCTGACTCTTGAAATGTAATTAATAGATGCCTTACATATCTAAGTACTGGGCATTGTAGTATTTAGGGAAACTGGGGAAAGGGAAACATAACATTTCATATCTGGCAAGAGTCCCTATCCCAAAATTTTGCTTACATTTTGTTTAGCATCTAAAGGTACTGGTTACAATTGAAAACCTTTTTGTTATCATGGCTGTTATCTGAGTAAAAAGGTATAATTAAAAACATATTAATGTGAATTTCAGTTTTTCAGACTTAGTTTTACAAAAATTAAATTTAGCATCACTCTTTGGCAGAAGAAAAATCAACTTGAGAAATTTCTAGTTTTTATCCAAACCAAAACAAACTTGGATGAGTAAGAAGGAGACTACTGAACATAAGACTGCATATTATGTGTACCTTGTTATTATTCCTAACTCTAAAATGCACTATTAAGGCCTGTTTATAAGCACAGAGGTCAGTGTTCTTTTTACCATGCAGTGCCCAGGTCACACATCCTCTTTCTGTTGGGGAACATGGAGAGTGCCCTGATTGATTGAGGCTCCTCTTTCAGAGAACAGGGAAGGTATGTATCCCATCCCCACTGCTGAGGAAGCAGGGAGGGCTTGGGGAAGCCAAAAGAACATAAGATTTGACTTTCTTACTGTACTCTTCGGGAGACCACTCTTAGAGAATTGTGTTCAGTTTTTCTATAACCACTTAAGGTAGATACTGAAGACAGAGAACTATTCAAGATGGAGAATGAGATAGTAAGGGAGCATACAACTCTATAATGTGAAGAAGTGAGACTATTAAGGTTAATTCCCTTGGTTCTCACCCATAATGCTTAAAGGGATGGGGAAATTAGAACAGTACCTGAGAGTGTCTCCACATGCCTGATGGCCAAGTAGAATCCTTGTGGGGATACAAAATTTAGATTAATGGTGAAAATTTCAAGATCATAGAAATTTCACAATGTCAGAAAGAGCTTTGAAGCAGTGAGAACTGTTCATAGATGAATGGGCAGTTTTGGGTAGAGGAGGGAGTGATGTTGGCCTCTCTATAGGGATCCCAGTCAAAGCCTGATGAGGAGTGAAGGAAGTATACATGATAAAGAAGATCCTAGTACAACAGCCGAGCTACAGGTTAGTAGTATATCTCCCAGTGCTGAGATTTGACGATTTTTCTTCCATCCTTATACACACACCCCAACAATAAGACAAAGCCAGCCAGATGTCCCTTCTGAGATGAGCTCTCAGGTCAGTCTGAGTAGCAGGTGATGATTTCACCAGATCCTCAGAGACCAGGCCAGCCTACTTTTAGATTATGCCTAATGTGGTACCTCTGACTATGATCTTCTGTAGACCACCCTAATTACATAAGCCAGCTTCTTTCATTGCCTAAATAGCTTTATTGATGATAAATTAGGCATTTAGAAACTAAAGGATGGATGGGGATGAGGGACTCTTATTAGGCATTATTTCAGTGACCCCACTGTTGAACCAGTGACCTCAGAGTGTAATGTAGTATCAGTGGTTAAGATCATAATAGAATAAAGCTCACTTATAGCCCTTTACATACATGGTCAATTGATTTTCAGTTAAGATATCATGGCAATTCAATGGAGAAAGGAGGATTTTTTCAGCAAATGGTAATAGATAGGCATATGCAAAAAAACAAGACTCAATATTTATCTCATATCATATACAAAATTTAACTCAAATGGATTGTAGACCAAAGTATAAGAATTGCAAGTGCGAAATTTTTCTAAGAAAATATAGGAGCAAAATCCTAGTAGTTTTGGATTTGGTGATTATTTCTTAAAGAGGGAATGAAATGCACAAACTGTAAAAGACAAAAAATCAAGAAATTGTACCCCATCAAAATTTAGAAGGATTTCTCTTCAAAAGACACTTATAAAAAGTCAGCATGGACTGGAGGAGGGCATTTGCAAAATATTATCTGACAAAGGATATGTATCTACAACATATAAAGAACCCTTAAAAGGCAGTGAAAAGACAACCCCATTTAAAAAAACAAGAAAAGATTTGAACTGACACTTCACCAAAGATGATGTATAGGTGAGAAATAAGTATATGACATGATGCTTGCTGTCATCAGAGAAATTAAAGACTTTTATATGAATGTTTTTAGCAGCTTTATTTGTAATTGTTAAAAATTAGAAACAAATGTCCATTAACAAGTATACGGTGAAACAAATTATAGTATTGACATACAGTGGACTACTACTCAGCAATACAAAGGAATAAACTACTGATGTGTGCAACAACGTAGGTGAATCTCAAACTATATTTGCTGAGTGAAAGAAGACAGATAAAAAAGTTTATGCTGTTTAATTCATTTTATATAATTTTTTGAAAATATTCAAACAAACATAAAAAATAGAAAGCAGATTAGTGGTTGCCTCTGAATGAACAGAGGGAAAGAGATGAATTACAAAGCGGTGGAAGGAAGCTTTTAGTGGCGATGGCTTCATTATCTTGATGGATTCATTATCTTGATGGATTCATTATCTTGATTGTGGTATGCTTTCATAAATGAACACATATGTCAAAACTCATCAAATTGTGTTCTTTAATTTGTGCAGCTTATCGGTCATCAATTATATCTTAGTAAAAAGATTTATGTATATGCATGCATATGCACACAATTACAGATACACACACATTAAAAGTATACATTCACACATGCACAACCATATGTTCTTAGTCAAGTTAATAACCTCTCTGCCCTCAGTTGGATTTTGTGTAAAATTGTGATATATTACTTCCCTGGTGGAGAACGACAGTGCTGAGCACAGAGCAAAAGCTCAATAAACATTAGCTAAAATTATCACCCTGTGGTGATCATTTTAAGCCTATTGATTTTATTCTGCCTCTCTGTTTTTACTTTATTTTTGAGAGCATCAATTACTAGGAACAAGATTGTGCTTCTTCAAGAACTATTTTCTGGAGTTTTTCATTTATTTGTTTGTTTTGGTTTTTGTTTGTTTGCTTGTTTGGTTGCAAAATCTGACTCTTAGGGAAGCCTGAATAGAACAGATGGGTGAAGAGGCCTTTCAAATGCCATTCACAGGCCTGAGAAGGGAAAACCTTGTGCTCAGAAACTTTCCATCCTCCTCCACAGCTGAAATGCCTCCCTTGGCTGAAATGCTTCCCTCAGCATTTCTGTTTTGAACACCCTTTCTTGAGGGATCCTAACCCAGCTGCGAGAATTCACCGTGGGCTGAAACCTGGCAGATTAAATCTTGGGGAAGGAAAGTTATTTGAAAGTAATATTTTTTCTTAAAATGACAAACAAGTATTGCACATTTTTATTATTTTCTGTGTTCCAATTAAATTGTTGGGGATTTTGCCTATCAGTGAGTGATAATTAGACACTTGGATTTGCCAAATGGCAGATTTCTTTTACTTCTTTTAAGTTTTTGAAAGAAAATAGACTAAGCTATAGCTTTTCAAAAGCAGCTCTTCTTTAACATCTTATTATTGCAGCTGCCAAATGCTC
The DNA here is from genome assembly GCF_964656455.1 of Halichoerus grypus. Lineage (NCBI taxonomy): Eukaryota > Metazoa > Chordata > Mammalia > Carnivora > Phocidae > Halichoerus > Halichoerus grypus. Next base: position 76,178,932 of record NC_135712.1, read on the forward strand.
AGGGTTTATATCTATCTGTTTTTTTTTTTTTTTTAACTGAATCTAGTTACAGAAGGTCGAGCAAATTATTTAACCTATTTTATGTTAAATTTTGCATTATTCGAGCAAATACTGAAATGGCATTGTTTGTTTTAATGCCACAAAATTCTATGTCTTTTTCCTCCATTCGCATTTTGTTACAGAGAAAGAAAACAGAAACCTTGCTGTGTACTGGTTGCCTATCATTGAGACTATGGTGATTGTTGTCTTTGGTTGTATCCTTGCTCTTCTGTCATTCAGAGTGGCCTCTCAGCTACTTCAGATCCCAAACTGCACCTCCATTAGTTTTGATTAACATTGTCCTGTACCTGCAGTATCCATAATATATCACATCACATGACGGTACTATTACTGATGCCATAGATGGTGGTGGATTAACATAAATGGTGTTATCCACAACTATGAGACTGCCTGCTTGGGTTTGTAGGTCAGGAAATTGCTGCCGATTAATATCTTAATTTCAAAAGACATTTGACAGTGTTTTTCATTAGATTCCAAGATTCATGGCCAGCTAGAGAAATGTTTTCTGATTGGTATTTTGTGGGTTTATGACTGCTTGAAAGGAGTCAAATAATGAATCAGTACTAAACTGGAAGAAGGACTCTAGGAGTAACCTTGCTTGCTGTAGCTTAAAGTGATAACATTTGCATAAGACTGAGATAGCTTTGTAAGATAACAGAGGAGAGCCAATTTATTGTACAGAAATCTCTGTGATGGAGGGCAAATGGAACTCAGTGGACTTGTTCTCCTAACATTTTTCAAAAAAAACTCACATACACACCACATTTAGCTACACAACTTTGGAGAAAGACTCAGAAGTTTTAGTAAAGTAATGGGAATCAATGATAAGACATGTCCACCAGACAAAAACTAACGGGATCTAGGACTGCATTTGAAGAAGCAAAACCGAATTTCTTTGTTCATTTTGGGTACCTTATCTTTAAAAAAAAAAGGTACTATTTTTAAGTAATCTCTACACCCAACAATGGGGCTGGAACTTACAACCCAGAGATAAAGAGTCACATGCTCTACTGACTGAGCCATCCAGGCACCCTCCTGGGTACCTTCTCTTAAAGCAGACATACAAATAGAGAGGATTACAACATATAATTTGACAGATTCATTTAAGAACTGGAGTTTTGTTTTTTTTCTTCTTCAAAATAGAAGACTGTGGGAATATAATTGTTGCCTTCAAATATCTGAAGAGCTATCACGGGAAAAAAGGATTACATTACTCTTTTTTTAATTCCTCCTGAGTATAGAATCAGAAGTAATGGTAATAGTGATAGGGAAGTAGATGATGGTTCAATGTTAGGAAGACTGTGTTTTGACTTAGATCTTCCATAGGACAGAACGGACTTCTTTGGAAAGTAGTGATTTTCTTCACCCAAGGAAATTCAACCAGAGACTGTAAAAACACTTTGGGTTCATTTAGATTAGCATTTCTCACAGCATGTTCTGCAGATCATTACCCTCATGAGATACTCTACAAGAGGAGTCAACTAGCTTTGAGAGATACAGCACAGAATATTGCTCACACAAATATTCACAATGTATTTTAGCATATTAGAGGTTCTGAAAGTCCCACGATAGTGACACCTATTTAACTTTGTGTAACCCAGCATGTCTCAAATTTATTTAAGTCCTAACAGTGTCCACATGTTGTGGACTTCAAGAAACACATTGAGGAATACAATTAAAGCAGGTGGATCTGATGGCTTTGATTCCATGAAACCATTTTCTTCATATTTACTAACACATTCATGTGTTGATTAATGTGTGTGTGTGTGTCCATGTATCAGAGGGTGGATTTTAAGGTGTGTTTATATATAACTGACAATTTTGAAACATAGTTTTCATCAGGGTTGATAAATTAATGGCATGATGAATAAATAATCCTTCAAGGATCCCACATGCTTCAAGAAAACTATAATTCTTAACTTTCCTTCAGAGACGTCATGAAAGCCAAATATATTCAGCACACATCATCAACTGCTCATCAACAGAAAAGTAAGGCCATAACCCCAGAACTATTTTTTTTTCCTTCTCCCCTTCCCTCCCCTGCCGTTTAGGCAAAAAGCCAATTTCTTGAAAGTGGTGAGGGAAGGCAGGGATGGATGTGAGAGAATACAAGGTTGAATCACTTCTTAAACATCTGGTTTTATTTTTGTGCAAGCACCATGCACAGAACTTAATTAATGTGACTGAAAATAACTGTGTGTCTGTTGAAGCATGAGGTAGACCTTGTGTATGTGTGCTTCTCTTTCCTAAGCTCTGACCCCGTGCTTCTCATCACTCCATCAGGTTTTAGTTAGGAGCAGGAGTTAGGAACGTACACCGCACTTTCTTTTTCTCTTCTCTTTTCTGACTTTCTGTTTTTCTTTTCCTGTAGTTTTCTTTCTAGAAACTACTACTTTGGCTAGGGTTGAGGACTGAGTCATGGACGTGCCCTTACTCACGTCTTCTGTAATTTGAAGCCAGAATCTGAAGCAAATTCCAATACAGCTGTGACAGGCAGCCATTGGGCTCTTGAAATGCTATCCACACACATATGCACACACCTGCAATGCTATTTTTCTTATTCCTCTGGAACCTTCTAGGACTGGGAGGACATGTAGATATGAAGCAGCCAGGAGTATCCCTTTCCTATCGCTACAGAATTTTTGTTTGTTTGTTTTAACTTGTGAATGGTATGATGCTGATCAAGAAGAAGCGTTGTTTCCAGAATATAGAACACATTGCAGTTGATCTCCAGCTCTTATCCCCATAGTCCAGTCAGACACTATGAGTCTTCACATCTGATAAGCTGCTCCAGGAGAATATTTGTGTGAATATTTTCTGTGAATATTACATGTGAATACTTCAATACAGTTAGCGAAAGAGATGAAAATTAATAGCTTTGAAATAGGCCAAAGACATGGTATCAAGCTGAAATTTTAGCTTTTCCTGTCTCTGTCTCTCTCTCTCTCTCTTTTTTTTTTTTAACGTACTTAGTTATTAATGTCAGAGTCCATCAATAATCTACCAGGTAAAAAGGATCTTGAATAAAATGAAACAAAATCTAGTGTTATTTTCAAACCATTTTTTTTTTTTTTAAAGATTTTATTTATTTGACAGAGAGAGAGATAGCGAGAGCAGGAACACAAGCAGGGGGAGTGGGAGAGGGAGAAGCAGGCTTCCCGCCGAGCAGGGAGCCCGATGTGGGACTCGATCCCGGGACCCCGGGATCATGACCTGAGCCGAAGGCAGACGCTTAACGACTGAGCCACCCAGGCGCCCCAAACCATTTTTCTTAAATTAACAGAATCCATTTTTCAAATGAAATCTTTTGAATGATTGTGATTTTAAAGATTTATTTATTTCAGAGAGAGAGGGAAAGAGAAAGAGTGTGTGTGCAGGGTGGGGAGGGGCAGAGGGAGAGAGAAACTTAAGCAGGCTCCTCGCTGACTGGGGTGCTGGACTTGAATCCATCTGAGATCATGACCTGAACCAAAACCAAGAGTCTGACACTTAACCAACTGTGCCGTGCAGGCGTGTGCCCCCACCCCGTTTTTTAAAAAAGACTTATTTATTTATTTTAGAAAGAGAGAGAAAGGAATGGAAGAAAGAAGGAAGGAGAGAGAGAGAGAGAGAGAGAAAGGAATGGAAGAGGAAAGAAGGAAAGAAAGCAAGAAAAAGAAGAGAAAAGAGCAGTAAATGGAGAGAGCTGTGGGGTGAAACTATGCCCCTTCTGTGTCTATAGTCCTAGATTCACCTCTGAGGTACCTCCAGGAATTTGGTGTGGAAACCACTGATCTAGAATATGGGAAATCAGAAGGCCTATATGCATTAGGAAGGATGAAGTGAGCCCTGTGTGATGAACTATAAGGCAAATCTAGATCAAGGACCAAAAAAAAAAAAAAAAAAAAAAAAAAACCTCTTGTTTTTTAATAATATGGCCTAGCATGTATTTTGTTTTTCTTAATGTTATTACAACCCAAACCAGTGAAACATAAAAGTGTATTCTTAGGCTAGATTTCCCAAGCAGCGCTATGCTTCAGGATAATCTAGAGCATTTTAAAACACAGGTTTCTGGCTCACAGTCCCAGAGGCTCTGAATTGGTAGATCTCAAGGGGGGTTTGGCATCTGCATCCACAAAATTAAAATTAAGTAGTTAATAAAAACTCTGGAGTTGAGTCTTTTGTACCCCCAGGTTTAGAAACTACTGCTCTAGGTTACCTTTTTTTCCCTCCCCATGAAAAGACAGAATTGTACAGTCACTGGATCTTTAGTCTGAAATAGTACTTTTGATTACCAGCATGGTGCTGATACTAGAGAATAAAGATTGAAAGTCTAGTCTGTCGTTTTATTCCTAATTTATTACTATTTTTTTTCACATTCTAGATGCTGTCAATTCTGTCCACTGCTTATATCTACTATAAGAAAAAATACTTACAAGATTAAAAAAAATGAATAAGGCAAAATCTTGCCCTAAAGAGGAAGATGTATTCATCTCTCTAAAACAAAAAGCAGACTATCTTAAAGTACCATAGTAGAGTGAAAACACAACTGGGTGAGAACTCAGTGGGGTAGACTGACTGTGTCTAGAAGTATTACATGAACATGGGTTAAGTGATAAGTGAGTCCTTCTTGGAATGAGTAGATTTCTTTGCTGTGTCAAAAGGAGTATATATAGAGAGGAGTCTAAAGCAGAGGAAGCCTAATGAACATGATAGAGATTCATAGCATGCTAGGAGGGTAATGAGTAGGCTGATGCAGATTAAGTCACAGAAGAAGCAGAGAAGATCCATAAGAGTGACAGTCAAGTGGTCAAGTTTGGGTTCTTCTTGAAAGTCTCAGGCAGAAGCACCATGTGGAGATGGTGAATGTTTGTGAATGATGGTATACCGATAAGCAAAGAACATGAATGGGATGTAGCTATGTTAGCTATGTTAGGAGGAAGATTTGTATTCATGTTGAAGGAGTCTGGGAACATGAATAGATGCAGTTGGTATAAGGACACTCAGCTGACACTGAGCTGGTGACACTGTGGCAATTTGGGAAGACTGAAGATGCTATGGGTATGAGAACGCATATGGTAGGCATGAGCTTGGCGTGATGGTTCTGATGGACCAGAACATGGCTGGATGTATGATAAAGACATAACTACTTACTCTCAGCCATAATCATTTTTACCTTCAAAGACTGCGTATTTGTTTTAAAATGAAAGATATATTTTTTGACTATTTGGTTCTTAAAATAACTTGAGCAGTTTTTACTTTTCTAAGGAATAATATGCATTCATTGCCAAAGGGGGGGAAAAAAACCTAGAAGATAGAGATAAGTAAAATGAAACAAGTGAAATCATTAGATGATCTCAAGCTCAAGGATAATAATTGATAGCATGATGAGGTACCTTTTCAATCTTTTTTTCCTATGCTTATGAGCATTTGTTTCAAAATTGGTATCATTCCCCTACTACTGTTTGTAACCTATGTTTTGTACCTCCAATATGTCATGAAGTTTTTCAATATTCTTAAATATTCTTCTGTATTACTAATTAGAATGGCTTAATATGGTTTCATGACATAAATTACCAAATATTTCCTTAATTCACCCTAATGCTGGGCGTTTGATTAGTTTAATTCTTTTTATTTAATTATAAATTTTAGTGAGGGGCATCCCTTTATATCAATTTTTATATTACTACTTTACTGTTTCTGTAAATTCTCATCTGTGCAGTTATTATGTTGAAATGTCTATACTGAATTGTTTGCCATTCCTAGTGACTATGGTAAGCTATTCCAGCAACAGCATCTGTGATTACAGCGGCCCAGTCATCTAAAATGCATGAGAGCTCTGGAGTTCTGATCCTGTTGCCATCATCATCTACCATGGGTTCCCTTGTCCAGAACAATGGAATTATACCTGATCTGACTGTTCTTCATTTCCCCATCTTCCAGATAATTAAATCCATATTCTGTGGTCACAGAAGTGAAGGAGTTATGTTTATCATTACCTCATTACCTTTTGGTGTTTGGCCAGATTATCTTTAAGATATTACTTCAAAATAAGTGTGACATCTTATTCAGTCAGGTTCAACCAGAAAGATAGAACCAGATATATATAAAGAGATCTTTATTGCAAAGAAACGGCTTCCGTGATTGGGGGGCTGTCTTGAAGAGTCTGAAATCCTTAGGACAGACCATCAGGAAGGGCAGACTTGAACTTTTGGCCATGAGCTGAAGCTGCTATAGACAGAAGGAATTTATTTTTCCTTATGGAAGAAGAAATTATCTTCAGAAGGCTTTTCAAATGATTGAATCAGGCACAGTTGGATTATCTAGGATAATCTACTTAAACTGTTACGGACTTTAATCACATCTACAAAATACCTTCATGGCTACATCAAGGTGACTGTTTGGGGATGGTAGCCTCGCTAAGTTGACACATGAAACTGACCATCACACCTCTGCATTTAGTTTTCATGATCTGTCCCTGTCTCTCTTTTTCTCCACTGTAATTAGAACCAGAATGTATGAAGGAATTTGGGGGCAGGGTGAGGGGAAGATAAAATCCAGTAAACAGGAAAGCAAGATACTGGGAAGAAGAAAACTTGAGTTGATTTTTTTTTTTTTTTTCCTCCAGATGCCTTTTGTTACAATGACAGCCTTATTTTTCCTTGTTGAAGAAGAAGCAGGTTTAGAGATTTTGGCTTCCAGGAGGCTCAGATCTAATTGTAAAGTCCAGTTGCATTAATTTTCTCATCATTTAGAAATAAATCCAAGTTTTTTACCTTGGCCAAATGCCTTCACTGATCGGGGCCTTGCTTGCTTACCCAGGCTTACCATATATTATCGGGTTCCAGAAAAACCAGCAGAGTTTTTTTCTTCCTCAAAGATGTCCAAGGGCTTGTTTTCCTTTTGCCTTGACTACTTTCTCCAAGTCTTCTTTCTCTAGGCCTTGTTATTGCGGTCCTACCTCAAATATCAGCTTCTCTAAGAGCCTTTCCTGGCCACCCTAAGGAGTCCCCTCTTCCCCAAATTAATCTATCTTACTACCCAATTTTAATTTTTATTTTGAAGAGTTATTTCTATAATAATCTTAGTGACTTCACAGTTTCTTAGTTATTACATAACTCTATCTGCGTCTTTTTGAAAACAGAGACTTCTTTTTTTTTTTCCCCCACTAAATCACAATGACTTGGGCCTCATCTGACATTTAGTTAGGCTTTATACCATACATACAGAAGGAATGGATGCATCCCAGTTTCCTTTTCAGGTATAATTATTCCCTCATCCTTGTATATTCTTTTTTCTTTGTCCTTCCTTCTGACACTGAATTTTCTCATTATGTATATTTTTATTGGAAGCTACCTTATAGTATTATTTTTGGAAGTTGTATGTATATGATCTGTTGATAAATGTGTGATTTTGCAGAATTAATCAAGTGTCCCTGGTGAGGTGTCTTGCTTGCCCTCCAGTCCTGAGTAGAGTCTAATATATCAATGCCTTAGAATTCTTATAGGGACCACAAGGGAGACAAATGTCAGAACTGTAGTCTGTGTGTGATGAATTCTAAGAAGAGGTGTGGCAGCGGTTAGGGAATTGGGAGCCGAGAGAATGTGCCTTGGCTGAAATTTCCTGTATCATTCCACCACACTGACTTTTCTGTACTGTAAAATTTCTCCCTTTTGGCATCTGGTTGGGCCGAAACTAATATGTCATATGTTAGGATTATGAAGTGTGGTGAGAAAGCAGTGAGTACTGGGGAATAAATTCTACTTCTGCCTAATTCTGAAGAAGTATTAGCTGATAATTTTCAAAATCTTGAGAATGGAATTGGGCACCTATTCATTCCTTTGTTGGTACTTTTGTTCTACTTTTATTTTGTAAACACTTGTTTGACCCTGCATATCTTTTAACAGATGTGCAAATGCTAACTAAAAATAAAATATAAACATTTTTTTTATTTTATAGTTATTTGCAAAATGTTTGCTATTAACTGGGAAGTACAGTAAAGCAAGATATTTCTGTTGTTCTAATTTGATTTCTCTCTGGAATTCATCCAGATAACATTCTAAAAGTCCTATTTTAGTAGCAAAGACCTGATTTTAAGGTAGATTTGCTAAGAAAAAAAAATTAAGGCATGTTTTTTACCCCACTATGTGTGTATTCCAAATGTAACACTATTTTATGGGCAGATAATAATTTCAAAATTTGAATATCACAGCTAGCAGATATTTTATGAAAAATTTTGCACTGTTCTCTCTAGTGCCTATATTGTTTTCTAGTAGGAAGAACAGGAGGAACATGAACTTACTTGGATTATCAGGATATCATTAGGGCAGTTTTTGATAATGGATTAATGATTATATCTTCTCTAAGAATATTTCTGAATTGGAAATGCATTGCATAAGACCTCACCAAGTCTTACGCTTATATAGACATAAGAAGATGTACAACAAGCCAGGCAGTGGAAACCAAGTACAACAAAACTCAAAAAAACAAAAACAAAAACAAAAAACCAAAAAACCACCTCATATTTTCCATGATTATCAGAAAATTATGCTTGTGATTTAAGATTTCTATTCTGCAGATGTGCATATTCTATTTTCAGAGGAGAAGTTTCCCCAAATGTTATTTGCTTTTATGAAGTCACTGTTGTAAGAATATAATTTTCTGTCTATATCTCAATGCAGTAAGACCACCTACATTGTCAGTATTATTTGAATTATGAAATAATTCAGTTGCCTGGGTTTTGTTTCTTTCTGGAAAATTTCACCCAGCATAGATAAAGGCAGGCAACTCATATTTATTTTCATACGCTTACTACTTAAGTGATTGACCTTGACCCACAGTCAGTAGCTTTGCTAATGCTCATAAATTACAAAAGGAATGTCTTCTCTAGCTGAAGTTGGTTTAGTAAGCATAAATCTAAAATAGTAAAGGAGAGGAATGCTGCAAATGCAGATCCAAATGCAAGCATGTTATTTATACAGATTTTTGGATTATCTTTGGGCAGGATAAGAAATTGTCATCTAGTGACTAACCCCAAGTGTTCCATCTCATTGATTAGATGGGATGCTGAATTGGCTTTGTGTTATCAGTGGGCAGGTTCTGGACCTACAAAATACACTAAACATGGACCATAATGGTTGCCAAAGGGAAAAAAAAAGACTGAATTCATTTTGTTGTAAGGAATGGGAAAGTTGAACTTGGAGGGATAATGATATGGTTTGAGAACTGTCTTTGATTTCTGGAATGACTGTAAGGTAGAAATGACATGGGATTTCTTAGAAATGGCTGGGGAAGTCAGAACCAGTACAAATGAAAGGATTTTATTTTATTTTATTTTTTTAAGATTTTATTTATTTATTTGACAGAGAGAGAGAGAGAGAGCACAAAAGCAGGGGGAGTGGGAGAGGGAGAAGCAGGCTCCCCGCTGAGCAGGGTGCCCGATGCTGGGCTTGATCCCGGGATTCCAGGATTATGACCTGAGCTGAAGGCAGATGCTTAACCGATTGAGCCACCCAGGCGCCCCTGAATGAGAGGATTTTACAGGATGGAAGTGCAACACAGTCCGATCTCCTCCATGAACCCCTCATCCCTGGAGGAGTTCCCATGGAGCCTGGAAAGGCCAGTGGTAGTAGAGATAGAAACAGGCATGGGGAAATTGATGGGAATATTTCTAAAGCCATAGATTTAAGGCTTCACGTCTTCTCCAGGTACTGCCATTTCCTGAGTATTTACCAAAAACAAAATGCCCAAGAAACTAGGAACAGAACACATACATGTGTTATATTTTAGTTAAACTTGAGATGAGCAAGTAAGGATTATAGTGGCTTAGTATTTTGCCCAATAGTTGATAGAACTGGGATTCAATGTGAGATCTTGTTGGCTTCAAAGCTTATTTTGTTTTAATTTGTTTTTGTTATTTCCTCTTCCTTCAAAATGAACTTGCTGCCTTAGCCGTCTAATTAATTAGATTTCCTTAACTCCTTCCTCTTCTGCAGTTTCTGGAGATCTAAAGGGGGACTTTGAGAGCAGTGGAAAGAATGTTTTGCTAAACGTTTAAACCTGAGTTTTTGCTGTAATTCTGCTATTGATCCTCAAGAACCTTGAACCAACTTCCCACCCTCACACCATTCATCCCTGAGCTGCAGTGTCCTCATGAGAAGGTTGGGCTTCTGTGGCCTCTGGGCTGCCTTTCAGCCCAGGCACTGTGCCTCCTGCAGCTCCGGGTTCCTCCACCTGACTCGGGGAGACACGGCTGGCTGAGGATTTGTGGAAGCCTGTCCGGATTAATTATCATTATTCTCATTTTCATTCCGAATCATGGTATATGAGCACCTCCTTGATATCAAGAACAGGAGGAGGGCTTGAGAGAAGCATTGTATTTTCCTAATAAAAGTCAATAGGAGGGGCACCTGGGTGGCTCAGTAGTTAAGCGTCTGCCTTCGGCTCAGGTCATGATCCCAGGGTCCTGGGATCGAGCCCCACATTGGGCTCCCTGCTCTGCGGGGAGCCTGCTTCTCCCTCTCCCTCACCCCCTGCTTGTGTTCCCTCTCTTGCTGTGTCTCTCTCTGTCAAATAAATAAATAAATAAATAAAATCTTTTAAAAAAAAATCAATAGGCAATTCCTGCATGACGAAATTGTGCCAAGCTCTCGCAGCTTCCTGCCCCCAGCCCTCTTCCCTTCCACCAACATCCAGTACTAACTCAAGGAAAGTACGAAGTTGCTGAGAGCTGTGAATTACCCATAGCAAATCAGCACCCCTTCACACATCAGTGTGTTCCTCATGGCCTTCTGGACAATAGAGAGGCTGCTTCCTTCATTTTGATTCGCTGCTTTAGTTCTTAGAGGACGAAAACGGCCTGCATTTCATGAAAGCCTGCAAGAAGCCTCAGATGAAATTTTACTGTAGGTAATAGAAACGTGGTAAATGTAATGCTGCATCGTAACACACACACACGCATATGCACACAAATACACACATATATGCACACACATTTTTATTCTTCTATAATAGTGATGATACAAAAATGGTTTTGGAGGGGCGCCTGGGGGGCTCTGTCGGTTAAGCATTCGACTCTCGATTTCAGCTCAGGTCATGATCTCAGGGTCTCAGGGAACCCCACAGCAGGCTTGCAGAGTCTGCTTGAGATTCTCTCTCTCTCTCTGCCTTCCCCACCCATCCTGCTCACTCTTTCTTTCTCTCAAATAAATAAATAAATAAAAATGGTTTTGGAACTCTGTTTCATTCTGCATATTTCCAAGCACTTTCCTATGCTTACTTTCTCACAACCTTTTGCTCATAGGCCATGTATCCAGTTCTGTTCTTTTACTAGTGATTATTTTAGGAAGAAAAATAAAATGACCATCTCTAATGGTTACATTTCAAATGAAAATACCTATCTGCCTTCATTTTCAGTGTTACAGTGGAACAGCCTTCTTTCCTACTCTGGCTCCCTACCAAAGTGTTACTGTATTTGAGTGAAAAACAAACACAAGGGTTCACCAACTTTTTCCAGAATGTGGAGCTCTGGGGACACATTTTCACAGCTTCTTGTTACTAAGACAGTCAGCATGCTGGAATCTCAGTTACCCTTAAAAGGGAACAGTAACTGCACCAGTGTAAAATAAGAACCATTCCTTTGAATTCAGGCCAAAAGGCTTAGTGTAGGGACAGTAAATGGTGCAAAATAGAAAATACAGCATTTTATCCATACCGTTGTTCTGAAGGAAGATGTTAAATTAATTGTTAAAATCTTCTCTCACAAATCTAATAATCTCTTATATTGCTAGTAGCTTCGAAGTTGGTAGACTACTTTGATATACTTTGATATATCCCACAATAGTCCTATGAGATAGATGGCCAGCATAGTTATAGTTTATAACTACATAGTTATATATATATATATATATATATATTAACCTTGATGGGCTTTCCGACCAAGGACATATAGAGTGAATGAATAAAAATTTTTGTAATTATATCATCTGATTTCAAATACTATGCTATTTCTGCTGTCTACACTGCAATTTCATAGAAATTTGCAACAGACTATGGACTGGATCAGTTAAAAAAAAAAAAAAAGCGGGCGCCTGGGTGGCTCAGTTGGTTAAGCGACTGCCTTCGGCTCAGGTTATGATCCTGGAGTCCCAGGATCGAGTCCCGCATCGGGCTCCCTGCTCAGCAGGGAGTCTGCTTCTTCCTCTGACACTCCCCCACCTCATGTGCTCTCTCTCTCTCTCTCAAATAAATAAATAAAATCTTTAAAAAAAAAAAAAAAAGCATCAAATGTGCCAATGACGCCCAGCCACCAACACAGTGTAGAACCTGAGATTCCTGTTCCTGTCTATCAGGTCAGTAGTACGTACACCAGGGGATCCTACTCCAGATAGATCTTCAACAAAATAAATAAATTTCTTCCACACCCTCTCTACTCCTCCACCACTGCATTCAGATAATAAGGGCCGGCTTAGATTTAAAGCGGCTAATTGCCAAATAACATCCAGGCAATTATAGAATTTAATCATTAAGGTATTTCCCTCTGGGAAATGTGTGTGTGTGTGAGAGAGAGAGAGAGAGATTTCAAACTAGGTAAGAAAAATGAAGTAATTGCTTTCTTATATGTTGGGAAATATCAAAAAGTTGAACTTCCCATGACCATGAATTTTTAAGTTCTGTTTACAGTACTGCTTTCCACTTACCAATTAAAAATTTTCCTTGCAGCCAATAAAGGCAGTTTGTCCCTCTCCCTGTCCTTGGGGACATCTAAAGTCATATAAAAGCAATTGGGAGAAATTATTTAAGTTTTAAAATGTTAATGGAGGGCAAACAATGGCCAGACCAGATGTTGAGCTGTTGACCTGGGTCTTTGGGGCCTTTCAGGTAGCAGGATAGCTATTACTGGCTTTCAGCATTTGCAAGTCAGGCATGGAAACTTTTAAGCAGGCTCTGACAAAAGTACTGGTTTTAATTCTGTAATTGCACTAAGTTGAAGCCAGCTGTGAGCCTCTCAGGACCACTTATTGGACTGAGATTTTAAATATTTTGCTGATTAGGCAGTAACATTTTCTTCTCTTCACTCCCACCCTCTTTGTGAAAATGTACTCTTAAAAAGCTTAAAGGAAACAGGATATGAAAATAAGAAATGATGAACTTGTGTTGAGCACAGACTTTAGTGTTTACCTAAAGGTCACACAACCCACCATATGGAGCTTAATTTATGACTATTACATATTAGCTTTGTAGTAGATGCTCAGTAAATATTTGTTGAATGGATCACATGTTGGTCAGCCTAGTTTTTGTGTATAGTCTAATAGAAATGTATCCAATCTATCTATAAGACCAGTAGCTTTCTACAGATAATAAATCAGTTTGTCCTAAATCAGTGCCACTTTCTGTAAGGACAACAAATTAAAAGATGTGGATGACTTAAGTCAAAACCATCGCCACTCCTAGAAAAATACTACTTTGCATATTAACGATCAGGAAGATGAAAGCATGGACCCTTCATAAGCGATTGATATAAATTTTTTTAGTCCATGTACTGATGACCATTCAGATCAGATTCCACTTGTGATATTGTGATTTATAAGAAATGTATATTTCTTAAATATTTGGTCTTAATCTATGGTTCTTGTCTCATGGCTCCCAAAACCCTTGGAATTTCCTGACTGATAAGAGCAATGGGAGCATCTTTTAGAATATTTGGTCTGTTTTCCTCAGTTCCTATAATCACTTCAGATGCATAAAGGTGAAATGGGTGTCTTGTTTTTTCATAACAAGCCCCTTTCCACCAAAACTGAGTTTATGTTAATGAAATGACTTTTGGAAAACACCTAAGGACAGGGGCCAGTTGCCAGGAGAATCAGCCTTGATTAGAGGTTTGGAACTTTTAGTTCTACCCCCTGATTTCTGGGAAGAGAGCGGGGTTAGAGGTTGAATCAGTCCGTCATCTGTGGCCAGTGACTTAATTAATCATGCCTGTCTAATAGAGCCTCCATAAAAACCCAAAGGATGGAGTTTGGAGATCTGGGTTGATGAACACGTAGAGATTTGGGGAGAGGGGAGCAGTCCAAGAGAGCTTGGGAACTCCACACCTTATCCTATGCCTCTCTGCCATCTGGCTGTTTCTGAGTTATATCTTTTTATAATAAACTGGTAATCTAGTAAGTAAATTTTTTTTTTCTGAGTTCTGTGAGCCACTCTAACAAGTTAATTGAACCTGAGGAGGGGGTCTTTGGAACCTCTCTGGTCTTTAGCCACTGGGTCAGAAGCACAGGTGACAACCACAACTTGGACATGACATCTGAAATGGGGGACAGTGAGGGCAGTCTTGTGGGACTGGGCCCTTAACCTGTGGGATTCATTTGAATTGTAGGACACCCAGCTGGTGTCAGAGCATTGCTTGTTGGTGTGGGGAAACCCCTTCACTCCCCCACCACACATAGTAGAACCGGAATCAGAATCTTTCCCATGTCTTATGAAACCATGGTCCACAATGTGTCTTAACTCTGATTTTCCAAAATTATTCTGCAAGTGCCAGATTCAGGAACCATTAGTTGACATTCTGTTTTACAAGTCTGAACTAACTCCTTCATGCATACAGGTTTGAGCAACATAATCATTTATAGACCCAATAAAAACTATTTAAAGGTTCTGGCAATGTTTTGCAAACAGCCCCATCCCAGATCTTTCAAATCTTCCCTGAAATCTATGCTGCCAAATGTGCAGTTGTCCTGTAACTAGTGGTCTCCTTACACATAAAGTCTAAGACAAATTTCTGCAGTGCCAGTTACAATGGACATTATGACACACATGTTGAATCATTATGTGGAAAGAATTAAAAGGCTAAATATCCCTTTAAGAAATATGTAATGCAACTATAGTCACTGTTCTCATTTCTCAATAGTTCTTAGTAAGTTTTCATTCCTGTTCCTTATTTCTAGAGTGTATACTAATCATTTTAGCTACATCATATAAATGAAATGTAGGGAGCAGACAACTTAATGCCTTCACTTTATTTACTCCTTTCAACCAACATGTGCTGAATACCTATAGAGTGGTCTAGGCTCTGAGAGGAATAAGAATATCTATCCTTGACAAGTTCCCTATGAGTAGAAAATCAACTCAAATAATTTCCTATACCAATTTTGCTCTCCTGTAAGTTCCATGCTGTTTTGGAAGTCTTTTGGGGGATTTACTGTAGCCTACCTGACATGAGAGTCTTATGTGTGTTACTTTTATGCTCTTTGGTAGACTTAGAACATCTGGAAGGCAAAGACTGTGTCTTCCTTATCTTTGTATCTCTTGTTCCCACTGTAGTTCTTAGTACATACTATGAGCTTAACATATTTCTAAACTGACTGAATGATCCAATGGTTTTGCCACCAACAATCTGTAAGACTTTTAGCTAATAATCTAGTATCTCTGGGTCCCCTTTCCTCATCTGTAAGTGAGGATAATATATGCCACGTCTTATAAAGTTATGATATCAGAATTAGATGCATCCAATTTTGCAAACTACGAAGCACTATATGAGTATGCAAAACCACTCTTATTAAAATAGAGCATGTGCTTTCTTTTAACTGTGAGTTGTCATTGAACTACAATTGACCATGATGTTTGAAGGAATCTGAGAGGCCTTGTTATTAGTAGGGAACTCAACCATAATATGTCCCATAAAATTTTCTTTCCTTATAGAGCTACCATATGATCCAGCAATTGCACTCCTGGGTATTTACCCCAAAGATACAAAAGTAGGGACCCGAAAGGCTATGTGCACCCCGATGTTTATAGCAGCAATGTCCACAATAGCCAAACTGTGGAAAGAGCCAAGATGTCCATCAACAGATGAATGGATAAAGAAGATGTGGTATATATATGCAATGGAATATTATGCAGCCATCAAAAGGAATAAGATCTTGCCATTTGCAACGACGTGGATGGAACTGGAGGGTATTATGCTGAGCGAAATAAGTCAAACAGAGAAAGACATGTATCATATGACCTCACTGATATGAGGAATTCTTAATCTCAGGAAACAAACTGAGGGTTGCTGGAGTGGGGGGTGGGGTGGGAGGGATGGGGTGACTGGGTGATGGACACTGGGGAGGGTATGTGTTCTGGTAAGCGCTGTGAATTGTGCAGGACTGTTGAATCTCAGATCTGTACCTCTGAAACAAATAATGCAATATATGTTAAGAAAGAAAAAAAGAAGAAGAAGAATGTAGCAGGAGGGGAAGAATGAAGGGGGGGAAATCGGAGGGGGAGAAGAACCATGAGAGACGATGGACTCTGAAAAACAAACTGGGGGTTCTAGAGGGGAGGGGGTTGGGAGGATGGGTTAGCCTGGTGATGGGTATTGAGGAGGGCACGTTCTGCATGGAGCACTGGGTGTTATGCACAAACAATGAATCATGGAACACTATATCTAAAACTAATGATGTAATGTATGGGGATTAACATAACAATAAAAAAAAATTAAAAAAAAAAATTTTCTTTCCTTATAATGCATCATTTGTTAAAAAATAAATTTAAAAAATAGGTTCTAATGAAACACACTGTCTAGTTTATTTTTCAGAACTTTTAACCTCTGTCTTGTCTATAAAGTGTGAATTATTGTGGCATATGGTTCTATTCAGGGTATGATAAATACTGTGTGTACTTTGGGAGGGAAACTATAAGGTATGTTTCTGGCTTGTCTTGAGGAAAAAATAAATGGCCTATTCAGTTATTTCCATTTCTGGTTTCAGTGATTAACACATCCTAGAGGAACAACTTTTTTTAGGCTACAATGCCAGTTACTATCCTTATTTCATCCCTGGAGTTTCAGATGGAATGTAAACTGAAAAACATTTAGCTTTTACTTTAGGTGACTTTTTTTTCTTCTATTCCTGCTTGTGTCTTTTTCTTTTTCTTCCTTCCTTCCTTCCTTCCTCCCTCCCTCCCTCTCTCTCTCTCTCTCTCTCTCTTTCTTTTTTTTTTAAAGATTTTATTTATTTATTTGAGAGAGGGAACGAGACAGAGAGAGAGCATGAGAGGGGGGAGGGTCAGAGGGAGAAGCAGACTCCCCGCTGAGCAGGGAGCCCAATGCAGGACTCGATCCCGGGACTCCAGGATCATGACCTGAGCCGAAGGCAGTCGTTTAACCAACTGAGCCACCCAGGCGCCCCTCTTTCTTTTTTTTTCTTTCTTTCTTTTCTTTTCTTTTCTTTTCTTTTCTTTTCTTTTCTTTTCTTTTCTTTTCTTTTCTTTTCTTTTCTTTTCTTTTCTTTTCTTTTCTTTTCTTTTCTTTTCTTTCTTTCTTTCTTTCTTTCTTTCTTTCTTCTTTCTTTCTTTTCTTTCTTTTCTTTCTTTCTTTTCTTCCCATTCTAGAGTGAGTTCTTCTGTTTATATCCAGGTTTTTATCCAGGAAGACAGCAGGGGTGATTGAAATACTGCAGGGCCATGCCTAGGATTTGGGGGTGGAATGGATGCTCAGGAGGCCAAGAGAGGCCTCAGCAGCTCCCGTACCACCAGGTTCTGTGTGTCTTACTGTGTTGCTCATCATAGCCTCCAAGAGGTTTGGAGCCAGTCAGGATTCCATGTTGGTGCAAGGTCTTGTGGGTAGAGGGGATGAGCATCTTATGAAACTTTGTGTTTGTATTCTTCCATGAGATGGTTAGTCAGGTAAATCCACAAGGGGGGATAAGGGAGAGGTTCAGGAAAACAAAGTTTTATATTCACAGGTTCTAGAGATAGAGAGTCACCACATGTAATGAGAGGGCCATCAGCAGGGAGCAGCAAGGGATCTGGCTCAACTAAGCAGTTGGGGAGAGGAGAGGGAGAGAGCGAGGACCCATGGGCAAGTGTCTTTGTTGGGAGTCAGGGTGAAGTACATAAGTAGAAGGCGGGAAAGCATTTCCTTGGTGTATTTGAATGTCACTATATCACAATCAGGGGAGGGCAAGAAGGGGAATTTGTGGCAAAGACAGTCTTATCACACGGGTGAACCTGGCCACCTGGGTAGGTAGGTATTCACATCTTCTTTGTGGGGATGTTGAAGCAGCAGGAAAAATATGAATTTTTTTAATTTAAATTCAATTTAATTAACATATAGTATATCACTAGTTTCAGAGGTAGAGTTCAGTGATTCATCAGTTGCATATAACACCCAGGGCTCATTCCACCAAGTGCCCAACCCAATGCCCATCACCCAATTACCCCATCCCCCCACCCACCTCCCCTCCAGCAACCCTCAGTTTGTTTTCTAGGGTTAAGAGTCTCTTATGGCTTGTTTCCCTCTTATTTTATTTAGGAAAATATAAAGTTTTAAAGTTCATGATATGGAGTGTTTGTCCACAAAAGTTTGCTCTGATTTGCTCTTGCATTTAGACGTAGCTCACTACCAACTTTAATTCAGTTTTATTTTTCTTATTTCCCAAAAGGATAGTTTCCATCATCAGTGTAAACTAGCTATTCTCAGGCATGTTCTTAGATTGGAGGTCTTTGAGATCAGTGGAGAAGTATAAATTTAGCACACATTGCAAGATGGCCTTGTTATGAAAATAAATGGTAACAACTTATGGATCATATTATTTGAATCCACACATTGATGCTCACACTGCTATGGGAATAACCCATTGTGTTAAATTTTAAGAAAAATCATAATTTCATTGAACAAACATTGAGTGTCTGTAACATGTGACACTAAAATAGATGCAAAAAAATGTAGACACACTATCCATAATTCAATTGCTTATGACTTGGTCTTATCAAAATGTCTCACCATAAAATCAGCATTTGTATTTCAAATGTGCATCAGCCATCTAAAATAACTTTTAAAAGCATGCTGATTAATAACTACATGAAGAAAGCAGTATCATGCAAATAGGATGCATGGGTGTGGGAGACTGAGGGATGAAGATTGATAGAGAGTGAAGAAGTCCATTTGCTAAAATCTGAGATCATGATGTTTTATTATTTTCTGCAATCTCTATTCAGAGTAGTGATTCTTCCTTGGAGTCCGTATTTTTTTTGTTGAGGCCCAGGGGTCTGTGGAGCCCTCAAAATTATATGCAGAATTGTGTATATATCAGCATCTTTCTGGGGAGGAATCTAAAGCTTACACTAAATTCTAAAAGTAATAATCCAGTAATATTAAAATTCACTAATACAGATTTTGACTTATAATTTGCTTCTCTTTTAGGGAAGGCAGTGTTTTGTGGAAGGATCCTAGAACTGGGTTGGAAAAGCACAAATTACAGCCCTTAATTCTTTCCTTTCTAACAGTGTGACCTCACATGTGTGTGACCTACAATATTTTTATCTCTAAAATGGGTGGATATTCCCTTCCCTTCTGAGAGTCAGATGGTATGGGCTACAGGGATTATTACTGTTGTCTTAAATCGTTTGGGCTTCTACAATGGCTAATCTGTGGTAACTTTTCTTTGTTAGTTGAAAATTTTATTCTATTACCAAGTAATATACCCTTCCTATCTTGCCAGTGTGGTCAACTTAGTTTTTCAAAGATTGTTTTTCAGTTCACAGATTTTCGATGCCTTTGGAGGCCTTTGTTTTTATTTCATTTTATTACATTTTTTAAAGACTTTATTCATTTATGTGAGAGAGCGAGAATGAGAGAGAGAGAGAGAGCATGAGAAGGGGGAGGGTCAGAGGGAGAAGCAGATTCCCCGCTGAACAGGGAGTCTGATGCGGGACTCGATCCTGGGACCCCAGGATCATGACCTGAGCCGAAGGCAGTCGCCTAACCAACTGAGCCACCCAGGCGCCCCTGGAGGCCTTTGTTTTTAAATGAATCAATTTAAGTATCTAAAAAACCATGGTCATTTCCTGGTCTACATAGTGGGTGTGGTGGGGGCAGGTGGACCACTGCGCTGGGGCAGAGCAGAGGGTGTCCCTGGCCTGTGTCAGAGGCTACAAAGGGAATTTGGGAGAACTAATTTCGTTTTCTTTGAATAAAGGTCAAATGTAGGTTTAGAGAATGAGATTGAGGAAGAAGTAGAAAAGAACAGAAATGAATGTGATTTAACATTAGATTATGAGTTGAATTCCCTATCTTGTCTCTATGCAACCATGCAGATATTCTTTCTGAGACTCAATGTTACTGTTTTTTAAATGGAGATAAAGAAGAATAATCTCATAAGATTATATTAAGCATGAAATAATTATATCTCTAAGATGCAGCTTGTCAACTACAAAGTGATATACCACTTTAAATGTTATTAGTCATTAAGGTATAATCATTTCAACATAATTCCAAAGTGCAAAATAATTGGATCACTCCCTTGGAGTTTGTTCTGATGGGATATCATTAGTATTTTATTATTCAATATATATATATATATATATATTCTGTCTGTATGCATCATTTCCTATTTGTTTGGGGACCCGTGAAATATGTAGCATGCATCATTTGTTAAGAGCAAATTTCTCAAATAAGAAATCAGAGACAAAATAAAAAGTGAGAAAGAATTTGAAAGAAAACAAGTCATGTGGTCAAAAGACAGAAACTAGCAGGGAGTATTAGAAAGCAGCAAAATGGAGGGGGTGGAAGCAACCAGGACTTCCAGAAGTAACTTTTGTTCTGAACATGGAAAAAATGGGAAGCCAACTGATTCAGAATTAGAACAGTGCAGACAGTGATTGCAATAGAATAAAATAATTAACAGGAAACATTCATGCAACTGATAGTTTCAGGGACTCTACCACAGCTTCCTATTATGACTTAAATGAAACTACCAAACAGTTGGGCACATATCCTGATTGTACGTCTTGGTACCTGCCCCCACTACAAATCTCACTGCTAATTAGCAGCACATGTTAAGGGAAAAAGTCCAATAAGACATTCCAATGTGAGATCTGGGTTTGCTTCAATTCCCCAAATCCCCTCAAGCTCCACAGATGGTTCTTGGTCATTTGTCTTTTGTTCAAAAGGGAATAACTTTGAGTTATCAATAGCTCAATACTCCCACCCTGCTGTATGTTAGTGTAAATTAAGGCAAAGGGCCTGATAACAGTATCAGTAAAATTGCAGAAGTGAAAGGGAAACCTCATAGGAACCTTGATGGGTGACAGAGAATTGATATATAGATCACAGCTAGTGGATCAAAAGGGAACAACAAATAGAATGTCCTGCATATTGAATCAAGGGTTCAAAACAGAAAACAAGTTCTTTAAAGATTTAAGATTCTGTAGTCTTGGGGTGCCTGGGTGGCTCAGTTGGTTAAGCGGCTGCCTTCGGCTCAGGTCATGATCCCAGGGTCCCGGGATTGAGCCCCACATTGGGCTCCCTGCTCAGTGGGGAGCCTGCTTCTCCCTCGCCCTCTGCCTACTGCTCTGCCTACTTGAGCTCTCTCTCTATCTCTCTGTCAAGTAAATAAATCTTAAAAAAAAAGATTCTGTAGTCTTTAGAGAGTTAAAACTTTTTATGTTTCTTTAATAAACTTTATATTCATATAAAATTTGATAATTTTAATGTTATATATGGTTGGATGTTGTATACATTAATTCACTCAATTCCCAAATATAGTGGGGTGAGTAGAGTGTCAATCATCCTCATACCTATTTTATATATAATGACCCAGAGAAGTTAAAATGTTTTCTTTTCTTTTTTTTTTTAAAGATTTATTTATTTATTTGAGAGAAAGAGAGTGTGCCAGTGGGGCAGAGGCAGAGGGAGGGAGAGAGAGTCTCAAGCAGACTCTGCACTGAGGGCCGAGCCCAACATGGGGCTCAATCTCACGACCCTGAGATCATGATCTGACCCAAAACCAGAGTTGGACGTTTAACAGACTTCGTCACCCAGGTGCCCCTAAAATATTTTCTTAAATTCATGCAACAAGTAATATAGGAGTCAGGGCTCAAATGTTGGTCTGCTCGTGCCAAGTCCTTTGTTTTACCAATTATTCTTAATTGCCAAAGAACCACATTAAAAACAAGGGAAAAAATAGTTATTCTGACAGATATTTTCAAATATTTAAAATATATTTATTTTTAATTTGCATGCAGTAAAGATGCACCTTGTGGTGTAAAGTTCTGTTACTTTTGACAAGTGCAAAGAGTCATGTGACCACCACCAAAACTAAGATACAGAACAGTTCCATCACCCCCTCAAAATTTCCTTATGCTACCCTTTTATACCCCTTTTTATACCCTTTTTATATCTCTTGCCCCTAGCCCTTTACAACCATTGATCTCTTCTTTGTTCCTCAAGTTTTGCCAATTCCAGAATGTCTATAAATGCAATCAAACAGTATGAAGTTTTTTTGAGTCTGGCTTCTTTCTGTTTTCAGATATTTTATGTGAGTGATAAGAATCACATGGAGAATATGTGATTATTCCCTATTTTTAAAAATTTGTATATGGAACTGTGCAATCTCCTAGAAACTGCTGAATTCCTATGTTTATTGTGAAACCTGATGTCCAAAATCTGAGGCAAATCATTTTTCAAATTATACCACTTAAAGGCTGTACGTAACATGTCTAAAGGAATACCAGCGTCAAGAATGCTAGTCTGACTCTCACTTGGAGTCTCTCTCCATCATTATCAAATCAGACTTTCAATTGAGATTATGAGGATAATTATTGATATGTGATTTGGTGTATCACCTTCCTCTTTAATCAGCCTTCTGCACTACTTTATTTATAAGAGAGTTCCATGGAATTATTTTCAGATGTCTTTACATCATGCTGAGTCTTATGTTGCCACTTGATAGGAGACCACATTAAAGCATTTTAGAACATCATGTTCAGTTTGAATATTGTTTTAGAAAGTGTTTTAGAAAGTGGGCTTGAAGTTGTAGGGACACCTATGTCAGGAAAGTAAATGTATATCCCAAAGCAGAAAATATGAGCTTCCCTCATTGCTGAGGCATTGTATGCAAATTTCTGTTTATTGAGTGTTTGACTATAAACTGGTAAAACCGTTGAGAGGGAGAGAACCTCTTCATCTTGAGTGATAGAATGTGAATATTGCTCCTTTCTGCTTGGAAAAATAATCAAAAACATGGGATTTCAAGCTAGATGGCTTCTGCAGTCTTTGGTAAATTGCTTAAACCATGGGGACTAAAAAGCAGGAAAAACAGGTGCAGGAAATTCGGTAAGAATAGTTTTTCTTCTTTGGGAACTTTCAGAATTAGAGCCAAGTGCCACATCCAAATAGAATGGACTGGGAAAGGGATGGTTTGCAGATGAAAATTGAAATGTTCCTTCCAGAACAAGAATGGATGCAGGTAATATAGTAGACATACACTAAAAGTACCACAGCAACTAGTGAGATACAGCATCTAAGATTTTCTCTTTGTGGCCATAAATACCAAAAAGGCTAAAAAAAAAAAAAAATGATATACTGTCAAGGAGTATGAGAAAAGTACCAAATTAAACTAGGTATTTACTTTCTTTAATGGATTCCTCTGTATGCCTTTACAAGTTTAATATTAATTTTTAATTAGGATTTACATTTTGGTTGTTATAATTAATAAAAGGCAAACACCTCAATATTTCTAGCTTAGTTAAGTCACATCTTCCAAAAAAAAGGTCAAAACTTAATAGTCTGTCTTGGTAATTAGGTGCCCTCTGTAATCTAGTGACAATTAATCTAATTGTAGACAATGTTTCTAGGAGGAAATAAGAAAGCCTAAAATTTTGATCTTGCAAATCCAAAGTTCCAAACATACCATGTAAATGTTAATGTTATGCTACTCTTTTCCCATGACTTCTGAGTCAGTGTCCAACGTTTTCAATGTATGTTTGAGCCAGCGTTCTTCTCTTCTTCCCTTCCTTTCTACTTCCCTCCCTTTCCCTCCCTCCCTCCCTCCCTCCCTCCCTTCCTTCCTTCCTCTTCTTTTTTGTTTTGCATTGTTACTAAAAATTTAATATTGAATTTATTCTGAACTTCTTGAAGCTAAATCACAGAAATTATGGAACTGAAACCTTCACATGTTGCTTGAGGACAAAGAATTTAGAATCCCCTCAGAATCTTAAGGCAATCCACATATTACATTTGGTACTTGAGCAGATGAGTCAGCATTTTGACACCAGATCACAGAATTATAGTGACTCAAAAGAATTATTTTTCCTTAAGAATAAACTGTGTGGACCAGGGAGTTCTACCATAAACATTTCTAGAGTTGAAGAGATAATGAATGATTTATACAAATCCACCTCAGAATAGAATATGGGAAAGAAGTACATCTGCCATCACTTTGGCCATAGGTGTCTGGGATATCAGCTAAAGTCAATTAATCACCTTTTTACTTCCTCAAGAATAGGGAACTTGTCTTAACCATTCTTGTATCTCCAGATGTAGAAGTGGGTTTGGCCTTTAATAGGCACTCTGTGAATGTTTTTGAACAAACTAAAAGAAGGCAGCAAAGAAAAAGCATAGATATGAAAAAAAAAAAAAGAAAGAAACGGAAAGGGGAAATATGGTAAATAATATATAACAGCCTGTTAACACAAGATATTTAGGTTCCTGTCTGATCACACTCACTCCCTCTGAGATTCAATATATCACCACTGAATTTAAGTTAAGAGCTTTCTTATCTGAAAAAAAGTTTTTTTAAAAAAATATTTCTTCTATATTTTGGTAATTTTTTTTATGTTTTTGGTAACTGATAACATTTTATCTTAATATTTGATCTGTTCGCTTGAGTGCGTTTCTCCTGTCCAACTAAATGATGTCCTCTCTTGACCTATAAAGATGATGGCACTCTGTTGATAGAGCCTCTTATGTTGTTCTAGAAAAGTAATAAGTTTGCATTAGTACTTCTTTTTTTTTTTTTTTTTAAAGATTTTATTTATTTGACAGAGAGAGATAGCGAGAGCAGGAACACAAGCAGGGGGAGTGGGAGAGGGAGAAGCAGGCTTCCTGCCGAGCAGGGAGCCCGACGTGGGACTCGATCCCGGGACCCCGGGATCATGACCTGAGCGGAAGGCAGACGCTTAACGACTGAGCCACCCAGGCGCCCTGCATTAGTATTTCTTAGAGTTTAGAAATTGTGGGATGCCTGGGTGGCTCAGTCGTTTAAGCGTCTGCCTTCGGCTCAGGTCATGATCCCAGGCTGCTGGGATCGAGCCCCACGTTGGGATCCCTGCTCAGCGGGGGGAGTCTGCTTCTCCCTCTGCCCCTCTGTCTGCTCATGCTCTTTCTCTCTCAAATAAATAAATAAATAAATAAATAATAAAATCTGTGTCACAAATTTTAGCTGAAACTGTAAATGTTCATACCAGTCTGCATTTGTTCCTTTGTGAATTATCTGATCATATCTATTAGTTATTGCTTAAAAGTTACAAAAGCCCCTTGTATATTAAGATAGTAATATAAATTACACTTGTTTAAGAATATTTTTGCCATCATGAGTATGTCATTCGATATATGTAAGGGTTATTTGGTTTTATTTTCTTAGTTTATGTGTGTTTGCATTGACAAACTTTCCTTGTGATGTCCTCTATTGTTTTAGACATGAGAAATTCTCTCTTATCTAGAAATCAGAAATATTGCATTCTAGTTGTTTTATAGTTTGATTATTTTAAGGCATTTAGTATTTAATTGATCTGTAGTTTACTTGTAGTGTCTTCCATCACTTCTAAGCATGAGAAATAATCTTTACACAGGTATCAGAAATAGTCACATGTGTTTTCTAGTTTTTTAAAATATATAATTTGAAAAAACATTTTAGTGCATGTAACTTTTTAACCCATTTATAGTTTATTAGTAGTAAAATACTGAGCTAAGATCAAAGTGATATTTTCTAAAACCAGTTTTTTCTAACATCATTTATTGATTTCATGTGCTGTTCTCACTTTTTGAGAACATTTTTGCCTCACCTTTCCTATATGAAGTCCTTTCTATTTTAAGATCTGTTTATGGGTTATATAGTTAGTTCCACTGATATTCTGTCCAGTTTTCCCTCATTAATTGATTATTTTAATTACTATGGCTTTATTATAGCCAACTCACTCTTACTACTTTTGATTTTCAGAATGTTCTCTGTTCTGCCTTTTCGTTTTTCCATGTGAACATCAGAATCATTCAGTGAAGTTCTAAGAGAACCTTATTTTTCTAATTATTTAGATCTTTTCTCTTAGTGAAATTTTATCATTTTCTTCATGTAGCTATAATATATAACTTATAATGGTCAGTTTTTAAGTTTTGTCCATGTAATCTGCAGACATTTTATTTTCCCATTATGCATTTAAAATGTTTATTAAAGTAATAAAAGAAAGCTACACATTTTTATATAGTTATCTATTTTTATACAGCTACTTAATTGAACTCTTAATAAGTCTAATAATTCAAATTTTCTTGGTTTTATCAAATAATGATAAATTTTGTCTCTCCTTTTCTATAATTTTTTGTCATATCTTGTTTTATTGGTCAAATTTCTAGAACAGGGTTAAATAACACTGTGGATAAGGATTTCTCTAATATTTTGTCATTATGATTTTGAGTCGGAAGCTATATTGAATGTACGGCACAGATCAGGTACTTTAATGAAAAAAGAGAAAAAAGGAATTCACCAATTTCCTTTTGCCTACTGGCATTTCTAGAGGATTATCAGTTGTGAGAGACTGACCTCAACTTGGCACGTTAATATATAGTCCTCACCAAATGAAATTGTCAAGTTGGGGTTATTTTAGAATAAATACAGGCAACAGTGTGCAGTTTTTAAAAATCCCTGGATTTCTGTGATCTCAGACTTTACTTCTTGTAATTATCAGTAAGAGATTAAATGACAGGTCTACCTTGATATAAGAACTTCATAGTGAATTGAATCCTAGCTGTGGGGATTATGAGCTTCTATTCAGATATTGAGAACTCCATTAAATCAGATAATAATGTACAAGAGATACCCGCAATATGCCACATTTACCATAGACATTCAATAAATATTAACTACCCCCACTCCAGCTCTTAAGAGATAATCAAATATTTACTTAAGAAGCACAGGCCAGCACTTTAGGAGTTGGCAAGAGCCTAAGAAATTAAAAAGGCCTGTGAATGACTTTGTGAGTCAGTGATAATTTCAGGCTTTCTACCTCCATCTGGGCTTCCTGGAAATTTCTCCCTCTCTTCCCTCCTTCTCCTCTCCCTTAGTCGAGGTCCAGATACATCATCATTTTCTTCTCTCATATCAGCGGAGATATGTTTGGCCTTTTAAAGAATAGACTTTGTAAGGAAACTAAAAGAAATCCAAACCAAAATAAAAATAACAATACAATCACAATAGAACACAGTGTTCCCGTTCTAAGAATCATAGAATTTCAGTTAATTCTGGTGGTATTATTCACTGAATACCAAACCCTATGCAGGGCCCCACAAAGATCAGGCCAAGACACCTATAAAGATTAGGTTGAAAAGACCATTGGTCTGAGCTGTGGCAGCTGTGAGAACATCTCAACGTGGAAACACGTAGCAGAGAACATTCCTCTTCAAGTGTGTCAACTGCAAAGCAGGAATGGAGGAGTTCTGGATTCCAGAGCTTTGCTGGAAAAGCTCTTCAGATGGGAATTTCCCTGTTCCTCCAAATCCTGACTTTGCATTAAGTCATTCACCCTGACTTTTCATTCTGTGAGAATAGGAGTCAAAGGGAATCCCAGTCACCTGTTTTTGCTTTGGGGTGCCCTGGGTGAGATGGCTTTCCAACTCCTCTTGCTAAATAGTATAATTATCCCTTTGAGGATAAGGGTCACATTTATCATTTGTCTCTTATTAGGCATGGTACGGTAAATTTGGCTTCCAGATCATAGAAATTGTGAGAATTATGAATCATGCTTCTAGAAATGTGTGCAAATAGATGGAACTTGTTGACAGGAATAGAAAAGCCACCTCAAATGAAAGGCCAAAGAATAGAGTACAGAGGGCTCACAGAGCAGTGTAGGGAGAGAGAGTGGCGGAAGCCTGGTCTTAGAACCGTTTTCTGTGATGGCAGAGGAGGGTAGATGCCCAGACCCAGCACAGAGGATGTCCTGTGTGCAAAACACATGGACCAGCATGGGGGTGAGGATCACACTGGGAGGGGGGAGAGCAGCAAAGTGAAATCCTGAGAGGAATGATGAATGGAATTAATAGTAGGTAGTCTATTATGCATTTAAGATTCACTAAATATTAACAGTATGTACTGTATTTAGAGATCTATTTTATTTTAGTGAAAATATCACTAATACTTATAAACACTTTTACGGGTCAACTAATGACCTCCTTCCCTATAACCTGATGTTACATTATAAGGTCAGAATGAATTCTTTTGTTCTAATACTTTTTAGGTATCCAGGATTACAGTATTTTACATAGGGGTGGAATTAGCTGGTTGTGATATCCTTTTTCTGGTTGCCCTTGTGGGAGAATACAGAAGGATAATACCACGAGGCATGTTTATTTCCTCCCGACCTCATTGTAAGGTATTACCTGTTTGGAAGTTTCTCTTTCCAGAGCTAAGTAGCTAGAATTTAGTTAGACATCATAGCTTAAAAATCACATGCCTCCAAGCCAGACTGCTGCGTTTGAGTTATATTCTGTTATTTCTAACCCCGTTTGTCCGGTTTGGCCAGCAAACCCTGAGACGGTGAATGAAAGGATTACTCCTGACACCTTAGGAGAAGAAAGGAGAGACCTGGGGACCAGACACTCTAGTGACAAAAGGCCTCGAGCCATGCTCTGTCTCCGCTTTTATTGAGTTTAATCAATACACCACGTGCAAGGCAAGGAGTTCATGAAGTACATGACCATTACAGGTGCCTGTATTTTAAACATCTACTCCTTAGATGAGAACCTTGAGCCATAGTAAGAATCTGGCAGCTTTCAGCCAAGAAACTTCAGAGGAGGCCCATCGTCCAGGCACTCCTCCTTTGCTTTTCAATTAGTCTCATCCAGGGAGGCATATACAAGTCATGTTGTATCTATCCAGGCACTGTGAATCCCTATACCCATTAGCTTGGTAAATTTCTTTTTAGTGCTCAGCACCTCAGTTTCCCCAAATAGATATGACAATATATTGACAGTATTACTTGCTGGCAATAGTACCTATCTTATAAGATTGTTATGTGGATTAAATGAGTTAGTGCTTATAAATCACTTAAAACTCTGCTTGGCTTGTAGAAAGTGCTGATGCTGGAAATAAAAGACATAGAGATTCTCTTCTTACCTAAACTTTTTCATTTTACCACTCCAAATACCCAGCGCTTATTCATTCAGCTTCTGATAAGGACATGCATTTTCACTGATTGAAAAACCACACCCACGGGGCGCCTGGGTGGCTCAGTCGTTAAGCATCTGCCTTCGGCTCAGGTCATGATCCCAGGGTCCTGGGATCGAGCCCTGCATCCAGCTCCCTGCTCTGCAGGAAGCCTGCTTCTCCTCCTCCCACTCCCCCTGCTTATGTTCCTTCTCTCGCTGTGTCTCTCTCTGTCAAATAAATAAATAAAATCTTTAAAAAAAGAAAAAAGAAAAACCACACCCAGATAATAGAATAATTAATATCTATATGATCGTTCAGTTTACAAAATTCTTCTCATTTCAGTACAACAATACTGTGAGGAAAGAATTGTAAGAATTCTCAAGAATAACAATAATAATAATAATAAAAGAATCTCATTTTTAAGTAAATAGGCTAAGAGAAAGGAAGTCAATGAACAGTTGGATTTATGAATGGATACATGGATGGATAGATGGATGGGCAGAAAGATGGATAGCCAGGTGGATAGGCGTTTGTTGGAATGAATATTACAGATCTGTACAATTTGAGCTTTAAGTATGGGCTTTATTTTTAAAAACTGGATGGGAAAGAGTTTATATGATCTAGGAACAACACATTTACAGAGAAGATAAAGCTACTTTAAAAAAAAGGAAATTATGAAAGAAAGAAATGTGTTTTCTTTGGATGTATGCATTATAACAGTGTTGAAAATCTAATTGTTATAAAAAAAAAAAAAATAAACAGGAAGACTTGAAAAACAAAGTGACATAGGCCAATTTAATTTCACTTTTCCAGGTTTAAGAAATGCCAAAAAGTAAACAGAGACAGAGGCAAATTATTGTTATTTCATGAGCTACAAAGATGCATAAGAAAAGAAATCACGTTTGTACTTTGATTATTTTTCCACCAGATTAAAGCATTTACAAAAATGGTGTGAAATCTCTGAAATCACCCAAAAGTTTTTTGTTCTTATGTTAACTTTTTAATTCAAATTTCTGATTATTTGGAAACATTTCATGTTGGGTGTTGTGCAAGCATGGGTTTCCAGATGCCGGCATTATTTTAGGCTAACCATTTGGAGGACTCCAACCTGGTGTAAGGCAAAGATCGCTGGTTAGGGTCTTGAGGACTGGTGTTTCCCAAGTGACTTTAGGAACATCATTCTCCCTTTCTGGGTCTCAATTTCTTCTTTATAAAATTGAGGAATTTGGACTAAATGATGTCCATAACCTCCTTGCAGCCTTATAACCAGCCGATTTTCACTCCAGCCTTTTAACTGGGATTTTGTAGACATTGCTTCCTTTTTGTTTTGCATTTTTGACGCAGTCCACTCCTCCTTGGAAAATCACTCCTTGGAAGGCTTTTCTGAAAGGCCAGCTAGGCTTCAGGCACTTCAGCGGGCTTAAAATAATCATCATGTGTCTGTAGTAGCTGCCCAGCCAGACCACGTGCAGGAAAAATCACCCCACCCCTGGATGGGCTTCACACTGGAGACCCATACTTAACTGTGACCTTATTTATCTTTGCTGTGTATCTGAGACCGATCAGACATAGCAGGCTTTCATGAAAGGGGAAAGCTCTGACTTTTAAGATGAGACCCGAGGTCAGACCTAGTCAGCCGTGAAAAAGATGCTTATGAAGGAAAGTCCTTGAAGGACTCATCAGGGCTTCTTTGGAGTTACCGCTGTTACTATATTTGGGAATCCAGTAAGCTGCTTTTAAAAAAAAAGGTTGGATTAAGATAAAGAAGAGGAGGCACACTTAATTAAGAAAGTTTTCCAGGTCTCCCCCCCGCCCACCAAAGAATATTTTAATTGAGTTTACTTTTTCCTAAATCTCTTTGACTTTCACATTATTAAGATGACACATTTGTGGGCTGATTTCATGTCCAGTACTGTCAAGATACCTGATGCAGGTTTTCTTAAATCACACCCTTTGTTTTCACCAGAAACCTGGTGTTGAATGTCATAGCCTTTCTGGAGGTGGCAGGCACCACAGCTAATGGAAAACACTTGGAACTGATTTGGTAGCTTTTTACTTTGTTATAGAAGTAGACCAACTGTGAACCTTTCTAATCAAAAGTCTTCAGGTCATGATTGGAACCAGTGGGAGAATTGTGCCCACAGGCAAGGCGTGGCAAATTCCATTTACATCATTGTCGTTGATATGGCTGAATGTCTACCCTTCCTAAACACTCAAGGTAACAAGAAAGATATGAAAGGTTCTTTTTTTTTTTTTTTAAAGATTTTATTTATTTATTTGAGACAGAGAGAATGAGAGAGAGAGAGCACATGAGAGGGGAGAGGGTCAGAGGGAGAAGCAGGCCCCCTGCCGAGCAGGGAGCCCGATGCGGGACTTGATCCAGGGACTCCAGGATCATGACCTGAGCCGAAGGCAGTCGCTTAACCAACTGAGCCAGCCAGGCGCCCCGATATGCAAGGTTCTTGTCATCACAGTGGAGAAGACAGACTTTAATAGAAATAATTATAGCAACATCAGTTGCGTGTGTGTGTGTGTGTGCGCACGTGCACACATTCTAAGTAATATTACATAGATTTTTTCCGTGTGTTCCTTACAGCAACTTCTTGAGGTAGGCCATGCAGGGATCATCATTGCTACTTCATTAATGGGGTTACTAAAACTAAGAGGCCAGTGCAGCAACTTGGCTGAGGTTCTGCAAATGGAAGACAGACTCAGGTCATTTGTCTGCTTACTGTTGCAAAGTGCCAAATTAAAAGTATTGGAAATGGGGGCGCCTGGGTGGCTCAGTTCCTAAGCATCTGCCTTCAGCTAAGGTCATGATCCCAGGGTCCTGGGATCGAGCCCCACATTGGGCTACCTGCTCAATGGGGAGCCTGCTTCTCCCTCTCCCACTCCCCCTGCTTGTGTTCCTTCTCTCACTGAATCTGTGTCAAATAAAAAAATAAAATCTTAAAAAAAAATAAATAAAAGTATTGGAAATGACTGTAAGCATCCTGACATGTATGGATGTGGCGATAGAAGGACATTCTCATGTAAGAGTAAGTCAATAAATTGTTGAACCAATACCAATGAGAATTTTTTGACAATTTTTCAGTTCTGGAAACTAAACTTCACCTCTCCCAAGTATTCTGAATATGAAATCCTCACATTGTACTTCTGGACTAGAAAGAAATACCTGTATTTTGGCATAAAAATTTCTTCCAGGGGAAAATGTGGTTAAAAGGAACATCAGTATCATTCATCTTTGTTGCCTGAGAGGAGTCTGTGTTCATAGACACTGGGAGGGCCGGTCCCCCTGGGGTTTTCCTCTCCTCTGTTTGTCTAACTAGCCTTTCCTTAAATGACTGTACTGAATCTTCCCAGTTATTGAAATGAATGGCAGTTATCTTGGCTTTCTTAAGGGAGGCCTCGGTCAAACTGGATTCCAGGTCTCCTATGTGTGTTTTGGATCCGGATGAGTGGTATGGAATCCCGTAGTTTCTTCCTACATAAGTCACAGCGGCACTAAGGTTTATGCATCTATTTTTATAATAGTCTGGCCCATGACCATGTAAGAAGTTTGCAGACATCTGTATTAGAGGGAAAGTTAAAAATATTTACTCTGTCCTAAAATAATGAACAATTTAAAGAGGGGAATGCAACAATCCCCAATAGGCGGACATATATCCATAACCACTTAAGAGTTCATTCCCTCCTATGCCTATATGAAAATAAACTGGCAATGGGAAGGAATAGAGTTAGAAAGGCCTGAAATACTTGTTGAAGGTTTTGTTTTCTCATCCAAAATGAGATTATTAGCACCTGCCTTGGCGTGATGTTAGGAAGACTAAATAGGACAATGTATTTAAAGTGCTGAGCACAGGGGTACAGTACATGGTGACCACTATTATTATCATTGTTACTTTGCAGAAATGTGCATCTGTATGCAAGTGATATTGAACTGAGAATGTGTGAATAGTTAGTTCAGTAAGACAGAATACAATGTCTAATAGCGTAAATTAATGTAGCTGCCTTTTTATTAGAAATTCTCTTTGCTGAGTAGAACACTTCCTCATAGTTTCATATAATTCTTGAACAGCTACCTGTAAAAGCTTTCATAATAAGGGGATCAATTCATAAATATCTGTAGCATTGACCACTGTCTATTCACACACCTGACAACTCGTGGCAAAGATAAGCTAAACACATTTATTTTCACTGACTTGTCGCTATCTGTTATACTTAGGTTAATGTGTGTGTGTATATGGGGGCGCATCTATCTATGACATTAGCAAGTTTTCTTGGGCATTAAAGCCCTTTTCTGCTCTCTTGGGGCCAGTCTGCCCCATTCCAATGTCCTGAGTCATTTGGCTTTAATCACAAAGACAAGATCATTCAAGTCAAAGAGAGAAAGCGTTCAGGAAATAGGCTGTCGAGAGATATAATGTTCAATTGTTTGCTTGTGAATCCACAAACAAAACTTACCTTCGGTTCCAAGACTAACAGGGGCTGCAGCCCCCATGGGACTCAGCATCTCATACCCCACCAGCACAATGCATCGTGGCGTTAGAGGGGTGGCTCCACGACAAACACAGAACTGTGTACTACTGGCAGCGAGTGAGCTAAGGAGAAATCCAGAGGATAATTTTTTCTTTTAAAATCTATTTCCCATTATCCAAGCTGTGTGAGGGACTCGTTTTGGTTATTGTCAGGAGTCAGATATATTTACCATGCCGCTGCTGCTGCCTCCACAGAGTCAACAAATCTTTTGCATCCCATGTGTGTGCTATTTAGTCTCTGGAAATAATGCCTCTTTTTGGAATATTTTCTGGGATGATCCCCAAGCTTTTGTAACTAAAGAACCAACAGTAAAAAATTTTTTTTCTTTCCTGAGAGAGCAGCTGAGGTGGCTTAAATTTATACTACTAAGTAGAATTTCACTGCTTCAGTCATGGCTGTCTGATTTATGAAGGAACAAGAAATGTCATTGCCATATGATACACTGCTTCCTTGAACAAAATCCCGTAGACGATGGAGAGGCCATTCCTGACTGACAGGACAGCTGGAAAGGATCTAAAGAACAAATGCAAGGGAACAGAGAGAGAAGATGGGGCAGATGCCACGAGAGAGAGTGTGGCCACCTTCTCTGCCTTCAGATCTAAGAGTCTGTGGCCCATGATAAAACAGTTCTTAAAGGAACAACATTTTCTACTGAAAGGACTCATTGATTCAGTGTCCCCGTGTTGGAAGACCTATTTGGAATGGTCATGACCATGACGAGTGGATTGAAGACCAGTTGCTACAAATTCTACAATACGTTCTAGTCAGCATAAGAAAGGGCATTGGAAAGGCTAAAACTGCCCAAAGCTAGAATGGGCTGCTCTGGAAGATAGTGAGTTTCCTGCCACTGAGGTAGTCAGTAAGAAGTCACATGACCATTGATGGAACCTTGAAGAGGATTCAAGCACCAGAAGAGAGGGTGGAGGTTTGGCCAAGTGACTCTTAAGGTCTTTTTGGTCTCTGAGATTGAATGGAAAAAGCAGTGGGAATATAGTAAATATATGTTAGATTTGTAATTTACAAACTTGTCATTCTTTCTACAAATTACATTCCAGATTAAAAAATAAAATATAAATAATAACCAATATTATTATTCCTATTGTATATATGAGGCAGTTAAATTAAGACATATTAGGATTTATCACATACACAAGCCAGCAGTAGAATAGGAAATCCCCCCAATGATCTGTTGTGGATTTCTTCTCCCCTCAGGATAAATGAGCCATAGATGTAATGACTGGTGATTGAGGCAGAGGATTGAAAGGGCATCAAACTAAAGAGCAGGGCATTTCACAGAGACTTACCATCACACCTGAACTCTAAGGGAGAATATTCATATTCGTCAAGAAGCAGAAAGCAAATGCCCCTCCTGCCCTCACCACACACACACACACACACACACACACACACACACACACACACACTTCTCTAAATTTTTCTAATTGCTTACTTCAAATGGACTTTTTATCTTGAGCCTTATCCTTGGGGCAGGGTTTCAAGCCAGGCAAGAATTAGCAATCATAATCTTGCCCAAAGGGGTTTCCGAAGGTTCTGGATGAACCCTAGCTCATTCCAGGAATACCCAAAAAAGACTGAAGTGTTGACTTCTAGATCACTGCTATTTCTATTGTAGAACACAATCTCTTATTGGCATGGGAGGAAGATCCTGGGATGGGAATGAATTATTCTTCAGTGAGTGAAGCAAGATAGGGACAGCCAAAGGGTCTCTGGGTAAGGCTTGTTATATACTGAAGCACCCTTGAAAAAATTTTCAATTTAGTATCTAAAATGGGTTAACTTGATTATACTATTTATGCCTTTCATTCTTAGAATTTATATAATCTAGATATATAAACAGAGCAAGCTAGAATCACCTTAAAGATCATCTTGTCCAGCAGAGGAAGTAGCAGATTCAGGGATACAGATTGGCTTGCTTAAGGTTACTCAGCAAGCCACCAGCAGAGCCAGAACTAGGATCCATGGCTCTTGCCTCACATTTCCCTCATTACGTGAGTGGCTCCTGCCTCATCTGTTTAGTAAATAATTTTCTGCACCTCTTGGGGTGCCTGGGTGGCTCAGTTGGTTATGCATCTGCCTTTGGCTCAGGTCAGGATCCTGGGTTCCTGGGATCAAGCCCCACATCTGGCTCCCTGCTCAGTGGGGATTCTGCTTTTCCATCTGCCCCTCCCCCACTCATGCTCTTTCTCTCTCTCTCAAATACATAAATAAAATCTTGAAAAAAATTTTTCTGCAGCTCTGAAGACATCGACTTGAGGGCATGATGTTGTCTATTGGAAAGAGTGGTATAGATCAGAATGATAAAGAAGGCTCCCATACTATGGCCAAGGTCTTGGAGATGCCACAAGACCCCAAGAAATGGCAGAGAAGACAGTGAGCCCCTTATTTTGACTCAAGCCATGGAAGATGTTGTGGGTCAGGGTTGGTGTCTATGTTCATTTAAGTATGTTCACAACGTAAACCTCTCCTTTAGCCCAATTTCCCATCATCAGCCTCAGCTACAGCCAACTGAAACTCCTTTCCCAATGCATAGCATGCTATTTTCAGTTACAGTAACTTCACCTAGAACACCTTTTTCTATCCATCCTCAGCTGTCAACCCCTATCCATCTGTCAAGGTTCATACCAAATATCCCCTCCTTTTTGGAGTCTTACTTCTCTTTCCCCAATGATAAGCTTTCTCACATAGCCATACCTCTTGGTCCCCAGTCTACTTTCTTCTCAGAAAGAATAAAAATTATTTGGATAAAAATTAGAGAAAGTAATTTCAATGACAAGAAAGTACAAGGAATTATCTAACTTCATGAAGACATGAAATAGGTATTCATTTATTCACTCATTCTTTCTTTCAGTTTAACAAACCTTTTCTGAGTGAGCACCCACTCCTCATATCCAAATCACATCTCTTTTACAAAGACCAGCACAACTATTCTAGTCTTCATGAATCCTTCCCTAATTCCTCACCTGTAAGTAAGAAATGTTTCTCATAAATCAGCTATGTATTGTCTATATTTTGCCACCAAATATCCCCCCCCCAGTAAAGAGTAAATTCCCAGAGTAGTCTTTTTCTTGGAGAAAAATATGAAGAAAAGATAACACATCATTTTTTGCTATTTTTTAATGGGATTAAATCAGATTTACTGATACCTTACAACCAAAATCTTGGTCTCAGTACAATATTTCATAAGCAAAAATTATGAGGTGATGATTTAATTGACTCTTATTTTTTTTTTTTTTTTCTTCATGAAGGATTTCAAGCCATCAGCATTTGGCAGCCAGAACCATTCCATTTACCTTCTGGTTCTGGAAAAGATATTTGAAAACGCAGCAGCATGCAAAGCCAGGGTTGTTAAAACCATCAATTCCCTAAAGGATGTCAGAAATCCTAAGGGGAAATATTTATAGGGAGAATCTGTTTTTTTCTGGAATTTACAGATTTTATTTGTTTATTTTTCTCTTCTAACATGTCTTACCCTTGCCCCATCCCACATGGCTAGAAGACAGATCTGCTTGTCTTTCCACTGATGAATCCATCCTTCCTAGGATTGGCTGGCTAAGTCTGTGCCAACTTAAGTAGATGTCTTTCAGTTAATCAAAGTTTGCTAACAGAGCCTCAACATTATCATTAGTTTATTTTTATTTTTTAAAAATGCTTTAGAATGATCTACTAGTTCCAATTTAATCAAACTCTTTGAAAAATAGTTGTCTGGAGAGTGTTGTATTTTTTCACCAGCTACCAGAATTTTAACAATTTGGTGACCTAATAAATGCCACCCATTTTGAATTAAGCATTCTTTCTGTGTGTTACCACATCACTGTCTTTTGCACTTAACTCACTGTCTGATTTTTGTCTGCTTACTTACTTATTGTAGCCCTCACAATGCTATAATCTCTTATTATATTGATGTATATTGAGATACACACTCATGCCCTATGTTCCTATCATGTACAATCCATGGCTAGCCCACAGTGACAATAAGTGTTCCATGAGTGAAGAACTACACGAACAGTTTTTCATCAAGTTCTTATTGAGAACCTAAAATGTGCCCAGGAGGGTTAATTGCCAGGAATACAATAACCAATCAGAGAGACAGAAGCACAGCTTTTTGTGAGTTGAGTATACCTTGAAATTAAAAAAAAAAAAAAGAGATGTTTCTCTTTTGTTTTTCCACAAATGAGTTCTGTTCTTTTTTCCTCCCTCCCTTTCTTTCTTTCTTTCTTTCTTTCTTTCTTTCTTTCTTTTCTTTCTTTCTTTCTCTCTTTCCTTCCTTCCTTCTTTTTCTTTCTTTCTTTCTTTTTCTTTCTTTCTTTCTTTCTTTCTTTTTCTTTCTTTCTTTCTTTCTTTCTTTCTCTTTCCTTCCTTCCTTTTTTCTTTTTCTTTCTTTCTTTCTTTCTTTCTTTCTTTCTTTCTTTCTTTCTTTCTTTCCTCTTTCTTCCTTTCTTTCTTTCTTTCTTTTTTCTTTCCTCCATTGATTATTTCCTTCCTTCCTTCCTTCCTTCCTTCCTTTCCCTCTCTTTCTCTTCCTCCTTCCCTCCCTTTTTCTTTTTCTTTTCTTTCTTTCTTTCTTTCTTTTTTCTTTCTTTCTTTCTTTTTCTTTCTTTCTTTCCTCCATTCGTTATTTCCTTCCTTCCTTCCTTCCTTCCCCTCTCTTTCTCTTCCTCCCTTCCTCCCTTTTTCTTTCTTTCTTTTCTTTTCTTTCTTTCTTTCTTTCTTTCTTTCTTTCTTTCTTTCTTTTCTTTCTTTTCTTTCTTCCTTCCTTCTTTCCTTCCTCTCTCCCTCTCTCCCTCTTTCCCTCTGTCTCTTTCTTTCTTTCTTTCACAAAATCTCTTAATCTTCTGTATGCTGATAAAAAAAAATGTCTTCAGAACTGTCTCCAGAGAACCAATGGAGAATTCAGGTATGTCAATGGGTGATTGTAATAATATGAGGGAAGTACTGTGAGAAGTTCAGGGATCTAACTGGCATGTGAGATTTGGTTGTTCATGGCAGACACAGTAGAGGAAACAATGTCTAAGCAAACTACTAAAGATAAATAAGAAACAATCAGGGAGAGATTTGAAAGGTGAATTTCCCAAGAAAAGGAACACTATAAACTCGAAGAGAGTGAATAGAACTGAGACAAAATGTTAACCAGACCACATTTAGAAAGTAACAGAATAGGGCGCCTGGGTGGCTCAGATGGTTAAGCCTTCGGCTCAGGTCATGATCCCAGGGTCCTGGGATCGAGTCCCGCATCGGGCTCCCTGCTCCTTGGGAGCCTGCTTCTCCCTCTGCTTCCCTCTCTCTCTCTCTGTCTCTCATGAATAAATAAATAAAATCTTTAAAAAAAAAAAAAAGAAAGTAACAGAGTAGTGAGAAGTGAGTCTGGGCAGGTAAACCAGGACCAGTCAGGCAGGAGTTGGTGACTCATTTAAGGAATTTGAACTTTCTTCTCATACCGGGGCGGGGGGGGGGGGGGGGGGGGGGGCTTTGAAAGTTTAAATCAGAGAGGGATAAGATCAGGTTTGTATTTTAGAAAGATCATTCTGGCTTCAGTGTGGCAAAGAGATTAAAGGGAGCAGGAGTTCACCAGAAAGTTCCCCACAGCCATTTTCCTTTGTGCATTTAGATGTTAGGCCTTTCATGCAGACATTGCACATGCATGTACACACACACAACAGAGCTTTTTCAGAACTCCACTTATTTAAATTATATAAATCAAATTCACTGGTGTCATTAACAGACCTTCTTCCAAGATTAAGCCCTTCCTTGATGGGAGTATTTCTTTATTCAGAAAATCATGGTAAACCTAGACTTTTGCTTACTTTCTCATTTTGCTTCCATTTCTGTTTCTTCAAAACACACGCATACCATATGTTTGTTTGAGAATTAGAAAACAAGATAAAAAAATCACAATTATTAAGTCCTAAAATAAGTCCCCTGACTGTGCTTTGAACACAGCTAATATGAACATTTGGTGCATACCATTTTTCTTGTGAATTTCTGTTGTATAAATGGATTCATACCATACATAGTATTATGCAGTCTGCTTTTTTCTTTCAAGAGTATATTATGAACATCTTTGCATGTCTTATTATTCTCCGTGGGCGTATAATATCCTACCATATGATTGTGCTGTAATTTAGTCCATCCCTGTTGTTAGAAACGTCACTTTTAATTTGATCAGATCAGTTTATGTAGAATCTTAGAAAGTCTGCTTCACAAAATTAAGATGACATTTCCCAGGCAGACTTCTCTGGTGTTATGGGTTTTTAGCATTTTTCAGGAACTTTACTAGCTAATTAAAATAATACTAGGAAAGTATCTTCCCTTTGGGAGCTTTCTGTGTTATGAAAACTTTTTACTTACAATAAAAATGAAAGGAGATGCTTAGAGGAAGAGAGTCTTGATCAAACTCCTTTTCAGAATAAACCAAAATGGGAGGTTTAAGTACCATAAATAAAAACAGATGTGCCACTCCAGAATGCCTAGAAGAGAAGATTCATTTGCCCTGAAATTTTTAGTCCTATCCTAAGAAATAATAAAAAGGAGAGCAGGTATTTTAATTTTCACTTGGAACTCTGTTTTTTCTTAATCTTGTTTCCCATCCTGTTTTAATGTCAAAGGGTCTACTGAGATAATGTCAGTGGAGTGAACTTGACTTAAAAGTTAGAGTGTCCTAGTTAAGTTGCCAGCACTGTCTTGATCAGTTTATCACTTGAGAGAATAGAACAGACAGATTAAGGGCCTGAGTTCTGGTATAAGACATCATTGGGTTTAGAGTCAGATTCAATTACTTATGGTTTTTCAGTTTTCTCAATTGTAAATGAAGTTATTGACTTCTACCTCATGGTTATTTTTATTTTTAAAATGTGCTGTATTCGTTTGCTAAGGCTGGTATAAAAAAATACCACAGACTGGGTGGCTTAAACAACAGGCATTTATTTTTTCACAGTTCTGGAGGCTAGAAGTTCAAGATCAACGTGTCTGCTGGATTGTTTTTTTCTCTCCTTGGCTTGCAGATGGTTGCCTCCTGGCTGTGTCCTCACATGGTCTTTTCCTCCATGTGCCAGTGAACTTGGTGTCTCTCTCTCTCTCTCTCTCTGTCCTAATATCCTTTTCTTATAAAGACATTAGATTGGATTAGGGCCCACACTAAGGGTCTCATTTTAACTTAATTACCTCTTGAAAGGCCCTAGCTCCAAATACAGTCACATCCTGAGGTACTTGTACGGGTTAGGGTTTCAGCACCTGAATTTTAGGGAATACAATTCAGCCCATAACATGTGGAAATATATGTAAGACATTTATTTCAGGTCTCTGGCATACTATATGCTCAATAATGGTATAAACTCTTAGTATTTAGCTTCTCTGAGCTTCCTTTTTGTCATGATAAAATTGGGATATTAATATTTGCCCAGTCTATATATGGTGATGACCTGAGATAATTTATGTTAACTTTCTTTGTAAAATAACTAGTAGAGGACTGTTGTTTGTTTTAGGTACACACATACACACTTACTTTCTTCTCTTTGAGAATATATGCACGTTGCCCCTAGCATTTGCTCTTGGCTTCTTTTCTGTGAGAGCTGGGAGTAGGAACAGTAGGATTTAGCCTCCCATTGGTCTCCCTTTCCTTCTTCTTTTTTTTTAAGATTTAATTTATTTATTTGAGAGGGAAAGAGAGAGCAAGCGAGAGCACAAGAGAAGGGGAAGGAGAAGCAGACTCCCCACTGAGCAGGGAGCCTGAAACGCAGCTCAACCCCAGGACCCCAGGATCATGACCTGAGCCAAAGGCAGCTGCTTAACCTATGAGTCACCCAGGCACCCCAGATCTTCCTTTTATTCTTATAGGTCTCATCATCCTCAGTTCCTGAATAGGAAAGCACACGGTTAATAATTGTCAGTTCATATAATCATTCTCATAAAGACTTCTGCTCACATGAGGGAAGGGGCAAAGATGAATGGAAATATAACAGACTCCCTCTGCCTTGCTGTCTGTGGGTAGAGGCAAGTGAGAATTCTTCTAGTGCCTCATGGGAGTGTTTTCAAATAAAAAGAATGGAAACTGCTTAGATTATTTTGTAATAGGACCACATGTTCCTCTGGGTAGAAAGAGTAGAGGTGGCAACTCCCAGATGGTAGGCTATGTTCATTTTAATGACTTGGCTGAGATTTCTTTCTGGTTGAAAACTGGACTTGCTATGGAGTCTGTAAAACATAAAAGGCTTTAGATTAACAGAAAGTGGGTCTTCCAGAAACGAGATATGTGGCAGTTCAGCATTTTATTGGCATGCCCAACCAACTACCCTGGGCATGTGAGTATGTGGCCTGGTTCCATAATGCTCAGGATCCAAGACCAGTTGGGAATTAGACTACAGGGAGTAGAGAACACTGGCACCTGCGGCTCAGCGGGATTGATTTAATCTATCTGTCTCACTCCAGACCATCCTATGTTACTAGTATAACTTAGTAATGTAGACTTACTCCTCTACAGTGACACAGTGATGTTTCTGGAAGGTAGTTTCAAAAGATTCAGCTTACTCCAGTCCTCTGAAATTTTCAAGTCTCCCCTAATATCACACAATATGTGCTTAGCTCCAAGCCAACAGGACTTTGGTCTCAACCTGCTTTTTAAATATTCTCGGCTACTCTAAACCCCACTCTCAACACTTCTACTCCCAACAAACTAATCCTCACCCACGGATGACACTTTTTTGGTATGATACTCCTGGCACCTATGCCTGTTGAAATCCCATCCATCCTTCAGGCTCCATTACAAATACCATATTTATAAGATCTCCATAAAGACTTTCTAGATCCAAAACCACCTATTTAGATGTGTTTTTTCCTACTTTGAATCTTTACACTGTTTGGTTTTACTTCTTTTGTGGTCCCTTACTCCACCCTGAATTATAGGTATTTTTCTGATTTCCCACATCTTCCCCCAGATTAGCTACTAAAAAGCAAGAACTATCTCAGTTTTCTCTCTACCATTCCTACCTGCCCAGTACCCAGCACAGGACCCTCATTGAATGCTGATCAGGTTGAACTGAAAGAGAGTAGCCTGAGACTCAGAATTCCTAGATATACAAAGCTTATAGTACCCTCTGTAGACAAAGTGGGAACATTGGACTTCATTTATAGAAGATCATAGTGGTACTCTTTTCTTAGTACAGACCAAACATCCAGCTGCTAAACTACAATATAACATCTCCAGGGAAGGAAGCCAATGTAAATTCACAGTATGTGTAAAGTCAAAATTAGAAAGCCTGAGTTTTTGAAACCACTGAATATAATTTTACAGTCTATCTGATATGATTTTTCTAGGCTGTGTTTCAATTCAAACCAGTCTCTTCATTTGAACACAGGCTCAGTTCTCTTCTATACTCATCAGCAGCCATCTTGCCACATTAATTTGCCTTATTCTGGGTGGCATAGAGAAAGGTATTCCTTTATGACTTTTGGAGGGATGTATTTCGGGTGTGTGTTTTTTATATGCACTTGTCCAAAATGGTACAGTCTTCATTTTCCTGCTGAATGAAGAGGATTGGCCACTTAGTCTTAAACACAATGAAGTTTACTAGAAAAATCAGAAACTTTGGAATTAGAAGACCAGGTTGTGGGTTCCAGCACTTCTGTTAGGATCCATGTGGCCCTAAGAAAAATTTCTCACTCTGTATTTTAGTTATCTTATTTACATAAGTGTAACAGAGGAGGGAGTCTTATACCAAACTATGTCTAAGGACAATTTCAGCCTTAGCATTTTGGGATTCTGGGATCATTTAGGTGATGATTTTAAAACTAAAGCCATTCTTCCATCAAAGTTAATGAAGTTTACCCAAAGTGTGTGTGTGGGTGTATGTGTGTATATACAACAAAGCAGAGTCTCAGAGAGGTGATTAGTCTATTGAGCCACTCTGAAGCAGGTCAAAAAAAGTTTGAAAAATATAGAATACAATATCTGATTCACGGGAATTAACTATCATGGTAATTGGAAATCTAAAAAGTCTTACCCTAAATAGATATGTTTAACTTTTATCTTACACTTAATTCACATAAAAACTTTTTTTTTCTTTTAGTAAGTCTTATGACCATCCAGGGGAATACACTTCCTAGCAAGGGTTACTTACAATCCCAAAGACATTTTCCCTGTCCTTCTGGGTTATTTTGAGCCAATTAGAATAATCGTTCATGCTCTCACTCTGGAAAGTCGGGAAGTCTTGCTTTCTGTGGGCCAAAGACCTCAGGTGTGCCTCAGGTGTAGACTTTGCCTAACACTTAATCCATTAGCTCCCCAGTCAAGGTTCTTCACTGCTAAAAAGATGTA
The DNA here is from genome assembly GCF_964656455.1 of Halichoerus grypus. Taxonomy (NCBI): domain Eukaryota; kingdom Metazoa; phylum Chordata; class Mammalia; order Carnivora; family Phocidae; genus Halichoerus; species Halichoerus grypus. Next base: position 76,223,011 of record NC_135712.1, read on the forward strand.
CTCTTTTGCATGCCTTCCCATTATATCAAATGTAACCTAGTTCAAAATGAAACAATTATTTTCTCTATCCCATAACCAAATTTCAGAACCACCTTTAAGAAATAGTGAATTCCATTGCTATTTCTATCATATTCCTAATTGCCTGGCATTGAAATTTTAAAGATAACCTTAACTTTTACATTTTCTGGACTAATGCTATAGACCCAATTGTTTCCCCCAAAATTAATATGTTGAGCCCTTAACTCCCAAAGTGATGGCATTTGGAGATAGGGCTTTTGGGAGGTAATTAGGTTTAGATGAGGCCTTGAGAGTGGGGCTCTTATGATAGAATTAGTGCCCTTATAAAAAGAGACACAAGAGATTTTGCACACTCTGTGCCATGTTAGGACACAATGAAAAGGCAGCCATGTGCAAACCAGGAAGAGAGTTCTCACGAAAACCCAACCATGCTGGCACACCAACCACAGACATCCAGCCTCCATAACTGTGAGAAAATAAATATGGAAATACCATTCTATGGTATTTCATTATGGTGGTCCATGCTGACTAGAATAATCAATTTGCTGCTGCTTTATGTGAAAGAGTATTACAATGTTCCCCGAGAATTTTGCCTCTTCTCCATTCTCCCCTTACTCCCAGTTTATGCTACAATAACCAGGCTAATCTTTCCAAAAGGGAGAAGATAGAGTTGATAATATACCCCCATTCTCATACCCTTCGTCCTTCTGGGAAATGAAAAGTATCTCAGACTTATGGTTTCTTGTTCTGCATATAAGCAGCTTGGATGTTGCCATTATATCCTCACAACAAGCAAAAAGCTGAACAGACTGAAAAATCAACAACCCTTCTAGGATCCATAAAGGATGTGAGGACACAGGGCAAACCACTGCCTCTCAGGATTGAAGAGAGAGGTGAATACAAGTTATCATGGCTTATGGAGCAATGACTCATGAGCAGAAATCACTGCAAGAACAAGTTGGGGTGGTGGTGGATAGGGAAACTTGAACTCTAATTGACAAATTGCTGTAAGCTCAGTTTGGAGAACCCTAAGAGTTAAAAACTCCAGGGGGACCCAGTCATAGAAGTCTTCCTCAGTATTGTGAGAATTACCTCTAAGAACTTGACCAGGCTTTCACAGTAAATATCAGAGAAGGATCCCTTCATGCTTCCTGCAAGAGAAGGGGAAAAGGAACCATTGTGAAGTAGGCCAGACTGTTCTTAATAAGACTTGCCCTGAGAAACTAGTTAACCAGAGCTTAACTTACTGGAGTATTTTCAGAGCATAACCATCCTGGAGGAAGGGAAATATCCAACTCCAGTTAGTTCTACCCTTGCATGTGGGAGAAAGGAAATATCCAATTCTAGCCCACACTAGCCATTGTCTCCCACCTAGGAAGGGAGAAAAAGAAAACTGAGAAAGAGTTGTGATGTTCATAGTCCAAAGGCATATGCTCATTGAAAGACCAAGACCTAATTAAAGGACTATAGAATCCTTCCTCTCTCTTTACACTTCTCAAACACATCACTGGAGGTTTGTTTACAGCAGTTCCTTTTACCTGATATATAATGTCTTGTCTCCATTATCAAGAAAAAATTACAAAGAAACAACTAAAAAAAAAAAAACACAATTTGAAGAGACAGCATAAGAATCAGAACCATTCATAGCAGAGATGTTGGAATTATTGGATTGGGGTTTTAAAATAACTGTGATTAAGGGCGCCTGGGTGGCTCAGTCAGTTAAGTGTCTGCCTTCGGCTCAGGTCATGATCTCAGGGACCTGGGATCAAGCCCCGCATCGGGCTCCTTGCTCGGTGGGAAGCCTGCTTCTCCCTCTCCCGCTCCCCCTGCTTGTGTTCCCTCTCTCGCTGTGTTTCTTTCTGTCAAATAAATAAATAAAATCTTTTAAAAAAAAAAAAAAGAACAAATCTTGAAAGAACGAAAGGAAAAGAACACCTTACTTATAGAGTAACAAAGATGAACATTACATCCAACATCTCCTCAGAAACTGTATAAGCAAGAAGAGAATGAAGTGAAATATTTTAAGTGTTGAGAGATAAAAACCTAAAATTCTGTACTTTGCAAAATTAGCTGTCAAAAGTGAGAAGAAATACTTTACCAGAAAAACAAAATTTGAGAGAATTTGTTGCCAGTAAACCTGCCTTGCAAGAGATGTTTTAAAAAGTTGTTTAGAGAGAAGGAATATCATATATGTCTGAAACTCAGGTCTACATAAAGTAAGGAAGATTGCCAAAGAAGGAATAAGTGAAGGTAAAATAAAAACTTTTATTTTTCTTATTCATAATTGATCGACCAAATAACATTTTGTTCACAATAGCAATAGTGATTATGTATGCTTATGTATATATTACACATATATGTGTGTGGTTCGGTATGCTTATATATAAGTGAAATGATGACAGTGATAATACAAGGAACAGAAGGAAAGAATTAGGATTATTTTGTTTTTATAAGGTACCAACATTTGTTGTTAGTAACACAGTGTTTTTGAAACTGGATTTAAATTTTTTATAAATGTATATTGTAAACTTTAGGGCAACCACTAAAAACATAACTGATATGTTAAGAAAAGAGAGAAAATGAAATCACATAAGATACTCAAAGCCACAAAAGGCAGAATAAAAAGAGTGGAAACAAAATTAGGAACAAAGAACAAGGGCAACAAATATGATGGATATTCTTCAACGTATATCAATAGTCACTTTCAATTTTAATGGTCCAAATGCACCAATTAAAAGACAGAGATTGATAGAGTGAATAAAAAAGCAGGAACCAACTATATATTGTCTATAAGAAATCCACTTTAAATTTAGAGACACATGTATATTAAAAGTAAATGGCTGGAGAAAAGTATATCATGTAACATTAATCAAAAGAAAGTAGGATTTATTCCTAGGTATCTTATGGTTTTGGGTGCAATTGTAAATGGGATCGACTCCTTAATTTCTCTTTCTGGAAAACAGTATGGAGGTTCCTCAAAAAGTTGAAAATAGAGCTACCATATGACCAAGCAATTGCACTACTGGGTATTTACCCCAAATATACGAATGTAGGGATCCAAAGGGGTACATGCACCCCGATGTTTATAGCAGCAATGTCCACAATAGCCAAACTATGGAAAGAGCCAAGATGTCCATCGACAGATGAATGGATAAAGAAGATGTGGTGTAGATATACAATGGAATATTATGCAGCCATCAAAAGGAATGAAAGCTTGCCATTTACAACGACGTGGATAGAACAAGAGGGTATTATGTTGAGCGAAATAAGTCAATCAGAGAAAGACGTGTATCATATGATCTCACTGATATGAGGAATTCTTAATCTCAGGAAACAAACTCAGGGTTGCTGGAGTGGTGGGGGGTGGGACGGATGGGGTGACTGGGTGATAGACATTGGGGAGGGTATGTGCTATGGTGAGCGCTGTGAATTGTGTGAGACTGTTGAATCGCAGACCTGTACCTCTGAAACAAATAATACATTATATGTTAAAAAAAAAAAAAAGATAGCAGGAAGGGAAAAATGAAGGGGGGGAAATTGGAGCAGGAGACAAACCATGAGAGACTGTGGACTCAGAAACAAACTGAGGGTTCTGGAGGGGAGAGGGGTGGGGGGATGGGTTAGCCTGGTGATGGGTATTAAAAAGAGCACGTACTGAATGGAGCACTGGGTGTTACATGCAAGCAATGAATCATGGAACACTACATCAAAAACTAATGATGTAATTAATGTATGGTGACTAACATAATAAAATAAAAAAAAGAAAGTAGGAGTAGACATATTAGGTTCAAGCAGAGCAGACTTCAAAGCAAGAAAAGTTATCAAGGATTTAAAAAAAGGGCATCGCATAATGCTGAAGGGGTTAATTCTTTAAGAAGACATAACAATCCTTAATGTGTATGCACTTAACAAAACATCTAACTCATGAGCCAAAAACTGATAGAACTGTAAAGAGAAATAGATGATTCCACTATTACAGTTGAGACTTCAACATCCCTCTAACAGAAATAGATGCAGCAGGTAGAAATGGCATAGTAGAACTCAACAGCACCATCAATGAGCTAGATATAATGGGCATCTATAAATTACTTCATCCAACAACAGCAGAATACATATTCCTTTCAAGCTCTATGGAAGATTCACCAAGATAGACCATATTCTGGGAAATAAATGATACCTTAATCATTTAACCAAGTGGGATTTATTTCAGGTATGAAACACTGGCTCAACAGTCAAAAATCAATTAATATAATCTATCACATTAACAGGCTAAAAAAGAAAAATCACATGATCTTATAATAGATAAAATCCAACACCCATTCATTATAAAAATTCTCAGTAAATTAGGAAGAGAGAGGAACTTCTGTGATTTGCTAAAGTATATCTACCAAAACCCTACAGCTAACATCATTCTTTTTTTTTTTTAAGATTTTTTATTTATTTTTTGACAGAGAGAAAGACAGCGAGAGAGGGAACACAAGCAGGGGGAGTGGGAGAAGGAGAAGCAGGCTTCCCACTGAGCAAGGAGCCCGATGTGGGGCTCGATCCCAGGTAGATGCCCAGTGACTGAGCCACCCAGGCGCCCCTAACATCATTCTTAATAGTGAGAAATTTGAAGCTTCCCCACCAAGATCAGGTACACAGGCAAGGATGCCCCCTCTCACTACTTACTTTTAACTTCTTACTGGAAGTTCTTGCTAATGCAGTAAGACAAGGAAAGGAAATAAAAGGTATATGATCGGGAAAGAAGAGATCAAACTGTTCACAGATGACATGATCATCTATGTAGAAAATAAGAAAGAATTGGAAAAAAAATTCCTGGAACTAATAAATCATTATAGAAAGGTTGCAGGATACGAAGTTAATACACAGAAATCAATCACTTTCCTGTATACCAGCAATGAATAAGTGATATTTGAAATTTAAAAACACAGTAACATTTACATTAGCACCCCACAAAATGAAATACTTTGGTGTAATTATGAAAAAATGTGTACAAGATATAGATGAGGAGAAGTCCAAAACTCTGATGAATGAAATCAAAGAACTAAATAAGTAGAGATTCCATGTTCCTAGGAAAGGAAAACTCACTACTGGCAGTCAGTTGGGAAGATGTCAGTTCTATAGCTTCAGTATAATCCCAATCAAAATCCTAGAAGTTTATTTCACAGATACCCACAGATACTCACAGATTCTAAAGTTTATATGGAGGGGGGAAAGACTCAAAAGAGCCAACACGATATTGATGGAGAAGAACAAAATTGGAAGACTATCATTATCCAACTTCAAGACTTACTATAAAGTTACAGTATCCAAGACAATGCAGTATGGCAAAGGAGTAAACATACAGATCAATAGAACAAAATAAAAAGTCCAGAAATAGATTCATACACAAATAGTCCACTGATGTTTGACAAAGGACCAAAGGAAGTACAATGGAACAATGTCTCCAAGTGGTGCAGGAACAACTGGACATCCACATGCAAAAAGTGAGCCTACATAGAGAACATATGTCCTTCACAAATAATAACTCAAAATTGATCATAGACCTAAATGCAAAACTGTAAAACTTGTTGAAGATAGCATAGATGAACTTGGGTATGACAGTAGATTTTGGATACAACATCAAAGGCACCATCCATGAAAGAAATAATTGAAGGCTGGACTAAATTAAAATTTCTGTTCTGCAAAAGACAATGTCAAGAACATTAGAAGCCAAAAAAGAAAACAGTCTTGGAAAAAATATTTACAAAAGACACATTTGAGATAGAGTTGTTATCCAATATGTAAAGAACTATTAAAATTCAAAAATAAGAAAACAACCCAATTAAAAAATGGGCCAAAGATCTTAACAGACATATCACCAAAGAAGATATACAGATGATAAATAAGTATATGAAAAGAATCCTCCACATCATATGTCATTAGGGAAATGGAAATTAAAACAACACCGCAACACATCTTTTATAATGACCCAAATCCAGAATGCTGAGAACATCAATGCTGGTGAGGACATGGAGCGGTGAGCACTTTTCATTCACTGCTGGTGAGAATGCAAAATGGTGAGGCCACTCCAGAAGACAGTTTGGCGGTTTATTACAAAATTACACTGCTCTTATATACCCGTCTAGCAATCTTGCTCCTTGGTATTTACCCAAAGGAAAATACCAAGGAAAACTTGTGTACCCACAAAAAGCTACACATGGATGCTTATAGCAGCTCTTTTTCAACAATTATGGAAACTTTGAAGCAACCAAGGTGTCCCTCAGTAGGTGAATGGATAAACTGTGGTACATCCAGATGATGGACTGTTATTTAATGTTAAAAAGAAATGAGCTTTCAAGCCATGAAAAGACATGGAGGAACTTTAAATGTATATTACTAAGTGAAAGACACCAATCTGAAAAGACACACTACTGTATGGATTGCAACTATATGACATTCTGGAAAAGACAGGACTATGGAGAAAGTAAATAAATCAGGGGTTGGAGCAGGGAGGAAGGAGTAGATGGAGAACAGAGAATTTTAGGGCACAAAAATGCTCTGTATGATACTGATATATGCCTGTCATTATACATTATACATTATACACTCCACAGAGCGTACAATACCAAGAGTGAAACCTATGGACTTTGGGTGGTTATGATGTGTCAATGCAGTTGACCACTCTGCGTGGGGACGTTGATAATGGGAGAGACTACGTCCATGTGGGGGTAAGGGAGATACAGGAAATCTCCATTCTTTCCTTTCAATTTTGCTGTGAACCTAAACTTACCCTAAAAAAAAATAAAGTCTGAAGAAAAAGGTTATCCATAGTTTCCTCAAATATTGTAGTTTGTATTTCTCAAATCCCTTTTGGAATGAGGCAGGGGAGATTTTCATGACTACACTCACGTACATACACACATAGATATATCTGTTTCTCTTTTTCCAAGAATAAAAACACCTTGGTTTAGTGTTCAAAGAGCCCCATAGTATATCCCTGTTCATCCTTCTTCCCCATTACTCTGTAATCTAGACCTTGCATATGAGCCAGGTTAGCCAAATGACTTCTATAAAAACATGAATCATTCTCATTTCTTGCTGCTCACCCAGTTCTGCATCTGAGACATCCACATGTTTTTCATTCTTCATGACCTGGCCTCAGTCCCACTTTCTCAGTGAGGCCTTCCCTGAACCTCCCAGGTTACTGTGATTTCAAATTTCACTTAATTTCTATAGCATTGTGTTGCCTGTTACCCACTTACTCTGCCCTCTAATCTGGTAGAAACTTAGTTCTCAGTATTAATAGTTTGTGTACATCTCCTTGACCTATTGGACTGTGTTTCATAAAAGATCAAGGACGATATTGTAAATATTTTATATCCTCGCAGAACATCTATCTTAGTTCTTTCTATGGCAGAGGTGATCAGCAAACACTTGTCACATGGACCAAATATACATGAGTTCACCTCGACTTTGAAATAACAGGGATTAAAATCCCAAATGTGTGTTTGTGAACATTTTAATAAAAGACTTAGATTTTAACCACAGCCTTGCCATTAATTTTCTGTGCTCATCCTTTTTCCACTTGAGGCCGTGGTAGTAAATAATTGAAAGAGCTTTTCTAGCCCTGGTTATCTATGGCTAATGGAAATTAGTATTCACAGACCAATGCAGGTGTCACAAAAGTAACCCAAGATTTGATGCTACCTGATAAGTTCAGTATATAAGTGAATTTCCTCCAAGCTTTAACCTCCTCAGATATTCAGATGGACTGGAACTTCTTTCCAGTACAGGCTCTTGGCTGAGGTACAGAGAAAATGCTTGTGTTTATATTTAACTTGTGTATATGGCAGGGATCTTGAATTTACAATACAGCCTGAAGGTTATTGCTGTGGCTGAATGCTTTAAAAAGTGCAGGTGTGATGCCAGGGGAGCTTATGGAACACTGAAAGAACTCGATCATCAAAACCACCCCTTTAATAAGACCATGTGGCCTGTCAGGTTAGGAACACCCACTAGTCAGCTTGATAGGTTGAATACCTGAAGGGACTCTTTAGTCTCTTCTTGAAGTCCCCTTGAAGTCCCCTCCGAGAAGGGTCTTTGGAGTGAAACTCCCTTTGGCTTGCAGCCATGGTACATTCCTTGATGTGAGATGAAGTAAATGTTTTGAAATACATTTTGAAGTAAATCTCCCCACCCTTACTGGGGCTAGAGAGAGTTTGTACTTCAAAGAGGAATGTGGCATATTTATACCAAAAGGTACAAGTGGAAAAGTTTTTGATTTGCCTGTTTGCTTTTCTTATACTGCTTACAGTGGAGTGGTTTGGGTGGAATGTTAAATTTGTTTCAAAAACACAAAGTAGAAGGGATATGTTGGAAATTATAATGACAGCAATTTTTCTGTATGGTCACTAAACTCTAAAGCTCTCCTCAAAATCATCAATTTTGCCAGGTTATCTCCAGTGTCACCCTAGCACTTTTAACACTTTTTAACAAGGCAAGGCCCAATTTATTACTTCATTTCCCTGACTGTGTGCCCCCAGCCGCAATCCACTCAGGAAACGTGGGCACTTAGGAGAGAAACAGGAAGTAAACCTGCACTTTGAGTCTCAATCCTGGGGCTCCTGTTCCTTCTTGCCCATGACAAGCATTTTATGCCCATCACTTTGTTATTTCACAAAACAATGTTGCAGGCACATAAGGCTTTGAAATTTCTTTCTTTTTTTTTTTTTTTTTTTAACGTTCTCAAGAGCAGAAAAATCAGTGCCAAGTCTATATTAAGCTATTTCACTGTTGATTTTTAAAGGATCGCTTAGAAGTTAGAAAGCCCAAGTCCGTGGTTAATTGCATTTTGCAATCATATTTGACAAATTAAGTCAAACGATTGCAAGTTTATACAGTTCGGGGAGGGGGCAATGTGTTCTGGCTGCCAATGACTGCAGAGATATCACTCTGGGAGTGAGCAATTAGGGAGCTGGCTGCTGGCTCCAGGGATGTCATGACCAGCTAGAACTTTTTTTAATGGGTCACTAGGGAAAGACAACATTCATCTCCATTTATCATAATGAAAACCAGGCAGAAGCAAAGCATGAGTGAACTGTTATAACAACAAAATTTGTTTTCATACCGGGAAGTTCATTAAGGGCCACTCCGTCTATCCCAGCACTGGCTTCTCATGGTACTACGGCTCACTGTTTGTATCATAATGTGCCCTTGTAAAATAATGATCAAGTACTTCTGCACTGGGCCCGAGGTGAGGTAGGGGATTCATCCTCTAGCTTTTTGAAGAATTTCAAAATAAGAAATGAGTAGTCACTCAATAAATGATCGTTGTTACTGCTTTTACTTTGCTTAGTTGTATTGTGAAGTGCTTTGCAAACTATACAACAGTACAGAGGGTAAATTCTGCTTAACCTCACAAACAAGATCATGCTCATCAACATGGGGGTCACAAAGGAGAGGAAAACAGTTCTGAGCTCACAAAAGGGGGACATTGGATTTCTGTTTATTTTTTATAATCAGACACAAATAAGATTCTTTACCAGTTAAAGGGATGACTACTAAAATAGTCATGGGATGCTGGCAAAACTGTAATACAAAATGAGGGACATCTGCCCTTCAAAGAAATTTCTGAAGAAGATTAAAGCTGTGTTTCCAAAAACAGTAGCAGGAAGCAAATGTCAGATAGATCTTGGCCCGAACCTTCTTTTCGGTAACCATTAGTCATCCTCTTGACACCTCAAGGGAGACTTCTGGACAATACTGCAGAGGTTTAGATGCCTGCCCAGTTATTCAATCTCACCCTGTCCTCGTGTTTAGAACCAAAAACAACAGTAACATACCAATAAGCCACACACTCTAGTTTCATTGGCTCTGTGGCAGAGATGACTTGCCCACATTCCATCACTAAGACAGTATACTCTCTCCTTACCAGGGAGCATCCAAGTCTTGGCTGTCCTCTTGTTAGGAAGTTAGACAATACAGTCCACAGATGGCTTGGGGGATTTTGTCCAATTAAGCACACACGTATTTTTTGGCTAATATTCTGAGGTTTTCTTCTTCTTTTTCAGAAACTTCAAGGACTTTTTGTTTTAAATAGTCTCTAATCTGACATGGTTTGTTTAAAAGTCCTGCTTCTTCACTTTAGTGTTTCCTTACCCTAAAAGATGATTTTTATTTAGATAAGAAACCTTCCCGCAAAGTCAGCTGATAGGATCTGTTGTTGCGCTGAGCTCACGAGGTTAACCTCATTTGACAGTGGTTACTCACCATTAGGGTTTAACATTAAGTTGTAAACATCAACTTGAAACTTACCAGTGTTTACAAAGAGCAAGACTCTATTAATCCGGTCCAGAACCATAAGTGATTGAAGGAAAGAGTATAAGCAGTTTGGCAAAAGAAAATGCTTTAAAAATACATATTTTTCCTTTCCAACTTACTCCACAGAGAAAACGTTACTCTTTAGAAATGTCATTTCCCATCTAATCCTTACCAAATAGCATTTTGAAAGCTATAAATATTTACTTATATCCATGACTACATTTTAGACTAACATTCCATAAATGCAAAGATAAGTTCATTTTCTACATTAACACAGCACCTAACTTGTGAATTCATGTGTATTCTTCAAAGCTAGAAATTTCTAAATACTCTACATTAAGATGTAGGAAAGAATTTAATTACTAGAAATGTCCCTTACTACAAGGGTTTATCTTGTGAATAAATTATACCTCTCCTGTGTCCAAAAGGACTTTGAATTACCGAGCAAAAGCAATTGTTTATATCATTAGATTTTTGAAATGGAATAAAAAACAAAGTCAAAGAAAAAAGAGAAATATACCATCTTTAGTTTGATATACTAAAAACCCAGCATAAAAAAAACCGTATTTGAGAATAAAATTTAGCTCTGAGCTTCTTAGACAAAAAGGGCAATGCACTATATTATGTAGTCCTAAATGTCTGGTAAAATTAATTTTATCAATTTGTCAAGAGAAACAAGCAATTACTTTCTATAACTTAATTATAAAAAGAATTCCATGTATGGGTCTTTTTACAAGTTATAGTAATAACATTAAGGGAAAGTAACATCTCCAGAGATTGTGAAATAAGAATGCAAAGTTGTTTTTCATATAGCTATTTTTTAAATTTTTTATTGTTACGTTAATCACCATACATTACATCATTAGTTTTTGATGTAGTGTTCCATGATTCATTGTTTGTGCATAACACCTAGTGCTCCATGCAGAACGTGCCCTCTTTAATACCCATCACCAGGCTAACCCATCCTCCCACCCCCCTCCCCTCTAGAACCCTCAGTTTGTTTTTCAGAGTCCATCATCTCTCATGGTTCATCTCCCCCTCCGATTTCCCCCCCTTCATTCTTCCCCTCCTGCTATCTTTTTTTTTTTCTTAACATATATTGCATTATTTGTTTCAGGGGTACAGATCTGTGATTCAACAGTCTTGCACAATTCACAGCACTCACCATAGCACATACCCTCCCCAGTGTCTATCACCCAGCCACCCCATCCCTCCCACCCCCCACCGCTCCAGCAACCCTCAGTTTGTTTCCTGAGATTAAGAATTCCTCATATCGGGGTGCCTGGGTGGCTCAGTCGTTAAGCGTCTGCCTTCGGCTCAGGTCATGATCCCAGAGTCCTGGGATCGAGCCCCGCATTGGGCTCCCTGCTCGCCGGGAAGCCTGCTTCTCCCTCTCCCACTCCCCCTGCTTATGTTCCCTCTCTCGCTGTGTCTCTCTCTGTCAAATAAATAAATAAAATCTTAAAAAAAAAAAAGAATTCCTCATATCAGTGAGGTCATACGATACATGTCTTTCTCTGATTGACTTATTTCGCTCAGCATAACACCCTCCAGTTCTATCCACGTCGTTGCAAATGGCAAGATCTCATTCCTTTTGATGGCTGCATAATATTCCATTGTATATATATATACCACTTCTTTATCCATTCATGTCGATGGACATCTTGGCTCTTTTCCATAGTTCGGTTATTGTGGACATTGCTGTCATATAGCTGTTTTTTGACTCTCTCAGAATCTGACTACATTATATGGAAATGTGTAGGAATTTTCTAAAATAAAATTGAATTCTCATTAACAGCCTGGTCTTTACATTTGAAGCACTGTAATTCATAGGATTTAGTTTAATCTGGTAGTTTAAACATTGCTTTCAAATTTTGCTTCAAAACTTAATAGATCTTTTTTTAAAGATTTTATTTTATTTATTAGTCAGAGAGAGCGACAGAGAGCGAGAGAGAGCATGCACAAGCAGGGGGAGCGACAAGCAGAGGGAGAAGCAGGCTCCCCACTGGGCAGGGAACCTGATGTGGGACTCAATCCAAGGACCCTGGGATCATGACCTGAGCCGAAGGCAGACACTTAACCAACTGAGCCACCCAGGCATCCCTGGGTGAATTCTTTAATGTATTGAACAAACAGACAAAAAACAAATAAATCACCAAAAGACAAAAATCCTTTCTGCTCCATAAAAGAACATTTAGTTTTTAGCCCATGAATTTTCAGTGTTTAGCCTGATGTACATGCTATAATCTAGTGACTTCCTTTTCCTCGAGCTAGTGTGTTTATGCTGCTAACTAAAACTTAAAAATTCTGCTGTGGCCTAGAAACCAGATGTCTTTAGTGTTTACTTACTTGCTTTTCAGTCGCTAAGAGACCTCATATGGGGTTAAAAATTCTCTGAAGTTGCTATATTGTAAAATTTAAGTAAAGAGCCAAGGCAAAAAAATACAGCACTTCATCAAAATGTAATGCATGATGTTGGATGAATTCCGTAAGTTAGGGTGGTAAAAGCAGAGAGAGAATTCCCTTCTTTATTGAAAATACGGATGTTTGAGTAGAAGAGAATGGAAATTACTTATTTTGGGCTTTATGTCTTACCTTGATTATATAAAACGACTTCAGAAGCTAGAAAGTGATCCTAAATATTCTGTCTCAGAGTGCAGTGTTCTTCATATTTTTAAATGTGCTTTAGAATCTGCTTTCTTGCATATGTCTTACAAGCTGTCCTACATTTCATATTCAGAATATTTGAGCTTCATATTTCTCTTATTTCAGAAGACAGGGAACTTGCATATTTTCCTTAAACTATGTTTGGAAATTTTAGAACTGTTTTCTTGTGTACTATGTGTCTGAACTGAGAAACATCACTATAGCAAGAATAGGCAAAATGGGGAGAAAGAGAAAGGAATGGAAGAGAGAGGGGGGGAAAGGCAGGGTACTGACCCATGCTTGTCCTGTTTTTATTTTGAAAGTAAAAGCATTATCTCTCATCTGAGTTACTGCCGTGCTCTCTTGACTGCTAATAAAGATCTGTTCTCCACATAGCAGTCTGAATGGTCATTTTATTTATTTATTTATTTATTTATTTATTTATTTTAATATTTTATTTGAGGGAGAGAGAAAGAGCAGGGGAAGGACAGAGGGAGAAGAAGACTCCCCGCTGAGCAGGGAGCCCAATGTGGGACTTGATCCCAGGACGCGGAGATCATGACCTGAGTTGAAGGCAGACGCTTAACCCTATTTATTTATTTTAAAGACTTATTTATTTTATTTTATGTTAGAAAGAGAGCACATGCAAGTGGGGGGAGGGCCAGAGGGAGAAGGAGAGACAGAATCCCACACAGGCTCTGACACACAGGCCAATCCCACGACCCCAAGACGAGGAACTAAGCTGAAATCAAGTGTTGAATGCTTAACCGACTGAGCCACCCAGGCGCCCCTGAACTGTCATTTTAAAATGTGTATCAGATATTGTTTAAAATTCTTTAAAGGTTTCCTCTTGCACTTAGAAGAAACTCTACCATAGCCTACGAGTGGTTGGTCTTTCTCCAGCTCTTCAAATATCTCTCTTTAGTCCTGCTCTTCTTTAAAACATGTCAAGACTTTTTCCACTTGACTGTCTTTTGCCAGGAAAGGGCCCTTTCACTTGACTTTCTTTTGGCTGGAATGTTCTCCCTCCCATTCTGCTCGTGACTGGCTTCTCAATATTTAGGTCTCAGCTGAAAAATATAGCCGAGGGACCTTCTCTGACTAATTTACCTAATAGAGTCCTGTTTCCATTCCCACCCCAGTCAGCTCTTATAGTGTTGTTAGTTCATTTATTTCTTTATAGCATTCAGCACAATCTGAAATTAATTTAATTAATGATTTACTTACTTTAGACTTGTCCCCTTCGATGAGGTTGTAAGGATCTAGAAAGCAGGGTCTTTGCTTTCGCCATGTAGGTATTCTTATCAACTATCACAGTGTGTGGCACCAATTCAGTACAAAATAAATATTTGCTGAATAAGTGAATGAGTGAAATGAAGAATTTGGGTATGACTGGAGCACTGGGCCTAATGTGTATTTTCTTGAACAGGAAGGTGGTAAATTATAAAACATCTAGAAGTTCTTCTAGGAGTGCATGGGTGGCTCCGTCGGTTAAGTATCTGACTCTTGATTTTGGCTCAGGTCATGATCTCAGGGTCATGGGATCCAACCCTGCATCTGGCTCCCTGCTCAGCATGGAGTCGTTTGTCCCTCTCCCTCCACTCCCCTTCCCCTACCCCCCAGTGCTCGAGCTCTCTCTCTCTTTCTCAAATAAATAAATAAAATCTTAAAAAAGAGAGAGACGTTCTTCTAGAACCTTTCTGGGAAGAGTTTGCATAATGGCAGAGATGAGGAAGTTCTGCTAGAAAGTGAGTTGAGGCCAAATCCTGGAGGCTGTGAATGTCATAGTACATAATTTCTGGAATCTCTTTTGTGGTCAATGGATAGCTACTGGAGGTTTCTAAATAGTCAATGTGTCCTTTTGAAATGCTTCTTTATTACTAGCTATGGAAAACTATTAGTGCGTCAAAAGAATTTCATTCACTCACCAGAGGAAAGAGTAACTTGTGAATGTCAGCAGGGTGTTGATTTAATCAGCATTCATTTCTTTTTCCATGCAGTATGACTGCCACGTACAATCCTGCTTCTGGTCTGGCAGGAGAAAATGTTTGCCTTAGTTCTTCACAGCCTGAGATGAAATGACCCAGTGCATCTTGCAGGCATTTCTGGCCAGTATTTCTCATATTTCAACAGATCGGTCGGCTCCCTTCAAAGTTTGATACCATCTTGTCGTCAAATCATTCCCCTTTCCTCAGTTGCTCTTTATTTTGCAATGTATTTTTCTAATGTATAGAGTTACCCTCTCCTGTGGTTTATTTTATCTTGGTCTTAAAGGAAGTCCAGTGAGGAGCCTTTCAGGGCAGTTTGCTTTTTGTTTGTTTCAATGAAGTGTTGGGTAGATCCTTCCTTCACTGAAAACTAGTACTTACAAGGCCTTATAATAATCTCCATCCAAAATATGGCATTATATGCAGCATACACGTGTTCACCTGGACTTTTCCTATCACTTCAGATATGTCTATCTGATTTCTAAAATAGAGTACAAAGATATCAAGATCACAGTTAAAAAAATGGCTTGTTTTGGGGCGCCTGGGTGGCTCAGTCGTTAAGTGTCTGCCTTCAGCTCAGGTCATGGTCCCAGGGTTCTGGGATCGAGCCCCACATCAGGCTCCCTGCTCCGTGGGAAGCCTGCTTCTCCCTCCCACTCCCCCAGCTTGTGTTCCCTCTCTCGCTGTATCTCTCTCTATCAAATAAATAAATAAAATCTTTAAAAAAAAAAAAAAAAAAAAAGGCTTGTTTTATCAACTTTGGCAGCCAATTCCAGTTTCCTAAACTGGCTCACAGTGATTTAAAAGCCATGACCAGTTCATAAATAAGTTTTATGGTTTAACTTTAAGTCATGGAATCTTTTTATTATTTATATTGGGGAAGATGATAGGATGCTCAATACTGGGTTATAAATGGAGAAAACAAAAAAAAAATAAATGGGGAAAACATCAAATATGCAAAAAAACAAAAAACAAAAAACAAAAACAAAAACCCAACAACTGTGGTAAAATTTAAGAAAAGGAACCTTGTCAACTTGTCAGTGGGGGTTGACAGTTTTCAAGAGTTATTGAAACATAGTCTTCGTTGATAATCAGTATTGGAAGCTCTCTGTGAATGGTGACTTTGGAGATGTTGTTAGTAAACTGACTATTCTTTAAGTCCACTAGAGCTTCTGAAGCACACTCACATGTAATACACTTTTTGGTTTGTGTGCAAAAGATTTACTTGTTAGAAGTTCTTTTTTTCCGGGGCGCCTGGGTGGCTCAGTCGTTAAGCGACTGCCTTCGGCTCAGGTCATGATCTCCAGGTCCTGGGATCGAGCCCCACATCAGGCTCCCTGCTCAGTGGGGAGTCTGCTTCTCCCTCTCCCTCCACCTCTCCCCACTGCTCCTACTCTCTCTCTCTCTCTGTATCTCTCTGTCTCAAATGAATAAATAAAAAATTCTTTTAAAAAAAAGTTCTTTTTTCCTCTTTTTTCAGACATATCATAGACATCATCTATATGTAAAGTAGGTGGAAAACAAAGAGACAAAAAGAAGTCATCTGGTCCCTATTCTCATAGCGCTCTCCTAGAAAAAACAAATATACTCAGGGAAGTACAATGCACAGCAGAGTATGATAAGTGCTCATAGAGGAATAGGGATACAATGGTATTGCTGTACTTGAATGTTGCTATCATGCTGAGAAAGGATCTCTTAGAGTGGCAGCATTTAGGCTTGGGTTTATGGGATATGTTAGGTTTCAACAAGAAAAGACCAAAGGACAGAGGCTCTCTCGATCAGTGGAACAGCCTGAGCAAAAGATGAAGGTAAGAAAGTGAAAAACATAAGTTTATGTTCTATCAATTTTAATGGCTTATGGTATAGAACCAGAGTGTATCAGTGCTAATCTGTTTTGTTCAAAATTTATAGTTCTACTCTTAACTAAAGACAGTTTCCACCAACCACAAAGACCTTACTATGTCCTCATAAATTATGTGTCCAGGGGAGTTATAGATTATACCATCATCATTTTTTTCCTTTTTTTTTAAATTAGTTTCAGAGGTAGAATTTGTGATTCATCAATTGCATATAACCCTCAGTGCTCTTTCCCTTCCCCTATGTTCATCTGTTTTGTTTCTTAAATTCCACATGAGTGAAATCATATGGTATTTGGCTTTCTCTGACTGACTTATTTCACTTACATAATACCCTCTAGTTCCATCCACATCATTGTAAATGGCAAGATTTCATTCCTTTTGATGGCTGAGTAATATTCCATTGTGTATGTATATATACACCACATCTTCATTATCCATTCATCTTATACTATCGTTATTTACATCTTTGAAATGGATAGATCATTTATAAATTGTATTCTTTTGTATTCTATTGTTTATTTTTTAAGGATTTTAGTGATTTCTGAAGCACAGTTGTATATTTTACATAATTAAATCCTTCTGAAATCCTATGCAGTAGATGGTAGTATGGGGTTTTTATGAGCACTTTTTCTTAAAGGAGAACTGAGCCATAAATGTTTAAATGACTTTTTTCAGGTTTACTTGATCATTAAGTGTAGACACACACCTAGTTTAGAACCTATTGTTTTTCTTCTATACCTATATACTCATCACTGTGTAGATGTCCATACAATTCATATTTAGTGAGTGAGAAGTTGACAAAATGTAAATTAAGAAAGAAACCACATCCAAAATTAGTGATTTTGCCAGCCACAATCATTCTGGGAGCACAGAATTGAGGACCTAGGTAAAAATGGCAGGGAAAGCTGACAAGGCAAGATTTAATGGAAGGAAGACCAGTAGCTAAGAGTATGCAAATTCAAGGGGAAAAGGGAAGGTTTTACTATTATTAGAGAAAGTTAAGGATCTCAGGTCTTAAAATAGAGCAGTTTTTGTTTTCTGTGGTGAGGGCTAAGATTATTTATATACCACCAAATAGCGGTAACTGGGGACTTGGGAACTCAGTACTTCTATTTCTTACTAATAACCTGAGTGGTGAGACTGTCAAAAACAGACTCTGTTGAATCTGATAGGCTGTTCCATGATTTTATGTTTACTTTTTAGTAACGATGGGTTTTCATGTCTTCATACTCCAAAATAGATCAAACGTAATTTGGATTTTACCATGAAAAAGATTATTAATATGAATATTCACTTTTCTGATATGGGGCAAACACATCTGTCTATAAACATTCTCTATGTCTAAAGCACAGAGCACGATGTCTTAAATCTAATAAATTTAATTCTATTTTGTTAAAAAATGCATCATTGCATTACACAGAGAACAGTGTATTGTGTGGTTTAGGAAAAGATTTTGTAGGGTCTATGTAGTGGTTATTAAAAATTCTTCCTTTTGTATTAATGAGCATCAAGTTGTAAGTCTGGAATCAAACATTTCAATCAAAGGAGTGTGGTAAAGCATTTTATGTGCTGTATTCAGCACCACATTTATCAGGCTTTAGACTGTGAAGAATACAAAAAATTTAATTCTATTTTATTAAAAAAATGCATCATTGCATTACACGGAGAACAGTGTATTGTGTGGTTTAGGAGAGGATTTTGTAGTGTCTATGTAGTGGTTATTAAAAATTCTTCCTTTTGTATTAATGAGCATCAACGTTGTAAGTCTGGAATCAAACATTTCAATCAAAGGAGTGTGGTAAAGCATTTTGTGTGTTGTATTCAGCATTTCTTATGCATTGGAACAGTTTACTCCTTTTAGTTTTGTATTCTTCACATTCTAAAACCTGATAAATGTGATGGAGTGGGAGGTAGGCTCATTCCCGTCCTTTGGAAAGGCATAGGTTTGTTTATACTGCCATTGTCAGGATCAAAGGCAAAAGGAACAAAGAGAAAAGAGAAAATAAAAGAAATGTCAAAAATATGAATTAGAGGTGGCACAGCTTTGGCAGCTTTATATTTTGATCAATCATGAAACAAACAGAAGCAGAAAGATTCAATTTCCCAGAAATGTAGATGGCTCAAAAAAAAGAATAGAGCACATGTAGCTATTTTCACCAAAACCTGAATATCCACATATCATTTTAGGAGCCCTGTTTATTAACCTCCCACTTTAGAGTATAGAGATTGCGCATAGTGAATGTAAGCTGGAAGCTGGCCCTGCCACTATAGCCATCAGCCCTTGGACTAGTTCTGAGGCAGGTTAGAAATGTTTGCCTTCATTTGGTCCTCTTTTTTTCTCCCTAGCTTAACCAGCTGGAAAAGGCAGTGGAAGCAGCCCACACATTTTTCATGGCCAACCCCGAGCACATGGAAATGCAGCAGAACATCGAGAATTACAGAACGATGGCCGGTGTTGAAGCACTCCAGTTGGTAGATCTAGAAGCCAAACCTCATCTGGTGAGTGCCGGGGACCCTTCCTTGCCCTAACCGGAAGGAGCTAGGTGTTTCTAAGTTTCACTGGACTCAAAGCAGATTCCTGTGAATGGGTGTCTTAGGTTGATTCTTGATTTCTAATACAGGAACAGTTGTATGCTTTCAGAGTTCTCAGATGAAATATTGTCAATATCAGGGTTGAAAAAATTGAGAGAAGGTGAAAATACCCTTAGAAAAGCAGTATGATATGGTGAAAAGGAGAACATGATATAAACATCTGTCGCCCCCTCCGAACCTCAATGCTACCTCCAACCCTTTAATTTTTACACATGGGAGTTGAAGCCAATATGAATTGCTCAGGTCACACTGTGGTTTCACAAATCCCAGTCCATCGTTTTTCCATTGTACCTGTACTTTTCAAATTCTGGTATTTTAAACCTACATAATTTTTCACTTAAATGAAAGCTTACTTGAAATCACAATAAGTTGGAAGGGCTTTTTTTTTTTTTCAATTGGAGATGTCCCCATTCTCGACATGTGACTTCCAAGATGATTGAAGAACAGGATAAGAGAAGATTTTCAATAGAAGCCTTATTATTATTATTATTATTATTATTAAAGTGGGCCAGGACTGGAAAATGGATGTGTCATGGCCACCCACATCAATCTACCTGGGCTTTGTTGCATGCCCATACCTATATTCAGATGGGGTTAGAAAATATTGTCTTGCATGTTTGTGTTCAGGAAGAATATGAAATTGACTGGTGCCACAGCGTTCAGCTTGCTTGGTAACTCTGTTCTTATTTATAATTCCCTGAAACCAGGGAAGTTACTTTTTATCTCCCAGTAAAACCCTTCATTATTCTTCTACAACACAAGAGCCCAGTGGCCCCCTGCCCAAATGATCCTGAGTCTGCCTGAATCCTGCTATTCACGTGCCCCAGAGGTGCTCTTTGGAAAAAATAAATACATATGTATATATATATATATTCTTTTTTTCTGCTTCTTTGCAGGAGAGTTACAGTGCAGGAGTTAAACATTATGAGGCTGATGACTTTGAGCTTGCTATCGAGTACTTTGAGCAAGCTCTCAGAGAATATTTCAGTGAAGATACAGAGTGCAGAGCCCTGTGTGAGGGGCCTCATAGATTTGAAGAGTATGAGTACCTAGGGTACAAAGCTGGTCTCTATGAAGCCATTGCAGGTAAAGCTGATTTTTTCCTTTATTTGTTTCCTGATTATAGGAAATGCAGTCTGTAAAACTATTCCAACAATACAGAAGTTTAAATTATAAAAACTGAAAGATATATATATAACCCATCCTATGTCCTGTAAATAAATCTACCTATTTTAAATTTTGGTGACTGTGCTTCTAAACTTTTTCAGATGCATATGTAAATGTTTCTGTATTTATTTATAGTTATTATTTCTTTTTTTATAAAAATGAGACAATACTGTGAATACTGATTTTGAGCATATTTTTGTTTTTGTTTTATTTTATGCTTAACAATATAATGTGGACCACTTCTCATGTAAGTAATACATGTAGATCTACCTTATTGTATTAAATGGTTGTGTGATGTTCCAGTATATGGGGAAAGCATAATTAATTTGAGCAGTCCCCTTACTGATGAATATTAAGGAAGTTACAGGTTTTCATTATTATAAACAATGTAGTAATGAATACTTTTGTATAGTTTTCTTCAGTTACTTAAAAGAGGATTTTGTTATCTATGAGAATTTAATATATTACAAAGTGTCATTTAAAATAGTAGGTAATGTGAATTATACATTAATTGGGGAGATTAGCTACTTAACCATGTATGGTGGGAAGCATATGAAAAACATACAAAAATAAATTCTATTTATGTTAATAATATAGGTGTGAAAATAAAACTGTTAGAAGAAAATGCAAGAGGGACGCCTGGGTGGCTCAGTTGGTAAAGGGTCTGACTAGTGATTTTGGCTCAGATCATGATCTCAGCGGGGAGTAGGTTTGAGGATTCTCTCCCTCCCTCTGCCCCTCCCCGACCCTTGCATGCACTTGTGTTCCTGCTCTCTCTCTCACTCTCTCTTTAAAATGGAGATGAACCATGAGAGACTATGGACTCTGAGAAACAAACTGAGGGTTCTAGAGGGGAGGGGTGTGGGGGGATGGGATAGCCTGGTGATGGGTATTAAAGAAGGCACATACTGAATGGAGCACTGAGTGTTATACGCAAACAATGAATCATGGAACACTACATCAAAAACTAATGATGTAATGTATGGTGATTAACGTAACATAATAAAAAAAAGAAAAAAAACACAGTAAAAAAATAAAATAAGTGAATAAATCTTCTAAAAAAATGAAGAAGAAAATGCAAGAAAATATGTGTATAATGGGAGGAGAGGAAAACCAGTTCTTAGCATGACAAAAGACAAGAAATATGAGGAAAAAGATAGACTTTACATAAGATTTAAAATACAAAAAATACAATAAATCAAGCCAAATTACAAATGACAAGTGGAAAAGTTGCAAAACATTTACAGGCAAAGAGTTAATATCCATAATATTTAAGCAGAACTTGTAAGTTATTGTTATTAGTAGTAATTTATTTCTGATTTATTGGTAGTCATAATAATAAGCAACATTTATATAGCAGTTTTAATATACAAAACATTTTACATATTTATATATCTTTTAATCCTCTAAACAACTTCTGGTAGGTAGATGGTATTGTTATCCACTGTCTTCTTTTTTTTAAATGAAGAATTTATACCTCAGAGCAATGTGATTAAGGTGAAGCTAGGAATCAAATCGATGCTTTTTTCAGTCTAGGGTGCATATTTTAAGGTCTACATAATTAAAAAATGGGCAAAGGATAACCTATTCAGTAATAAATGTTTAACAAATATCTGTTGAGTGCATATTGAGTTCTGAGTTATAAATATAAAAAAACACAAAAACAAAAAACAATGTTCAACTTCACCCATAGGTGTAGAATGGCAAATTAAGGAAGTGAGTTTGCTCTCCCCAAATGCCAGTGTTTTCGGTCTCCATGAAAAGCACCCCTCACTTAGCAGTTCAAACCAAGTCCTAAAAAATTATCTTCCAATCCAACATTTCCCTTAATTCCTATTCTTCTTTGATTTGTTACCAAATGCTGATAGGTGCTACCTCCTGAGAGCATGTGAGATTCCCTGGTTCTCTCCATCCTTTTTGCTACCACCCTGGTTCAAATCCACAGTATATTTTAACAAAGCCACTGTGATAGTCTCCTAGCTGGTCCTCCAGTCCTGATGAGGTTTTACTCTGTAGGCAGACAAAATGGTCTAAAAAAAAAAAAAAAGAAAGTATGTTCACAGAACACCCCCACCCCTCGCCAAAGGCTTCCATTGCACTTGGAATAAAACCCAGGACCTTTAATAAAGACTTTCATGATTGTGCACTTGTGTATATTTTCATTCCCTCTCTATTCTTTTCCAGCAACCAACATGCTGTGGTGACCTCGAGCAAATCACTAAATGACATTTGATGAACAGTGCTCACAAAAATGCAGGGAAATGAGTCTGCCAGAGGTCTAGCAAAATAAAACCTTTGGCGAAAACGTCCTCAATAATTCAGATATTGGTATTGATTTTAGGTGAAGTAAGTTGGCTTTGGGTAATTGAGTATGTGGCAACATGGATGACAACTAGGTCATCCAACAAATTGATTTTCAATCTACTTCTTAATCTAAATTTTGAAAGATGTTTTCTAATTGTCCCCCTCAAAGACCTTAACAATTTATGACCTATATTTTTAAAACATGGAGTATTATTGATCCTTTTAATCTGAAATGTGATTGATGGATACCAATGTCAGTTTTATGCGTGTTTCACTTATCAGCTGTTAAGTATTTCTTTATACTTAATCTTTTATTTGGGAATGCTTTTCCTTTATTATAGTTTATTATCTTGTAGTTGTGTAAGGATATGTGCCCTGTCTCTACCCCCTCCGTCTCCTCTACACCTGCCTCTACCAGTGGCCACCAAACAGCTTTGGCAAGTGTCCTACATCTGATTTAGGAAAACTAACTGACAGATTCCCCCAGAATAATATTTAGCAATTTGCTCGAGGTCACCAGAGCATGTTCGTTGCTGGAAAAGAATAGAGATCTCCTAACTAAGGATCTTTTTTTTTTTTTTTTAAATTTTTTTATTGTTATGTTAATCCCCATACATTACATCATTAGTTTTAGATATAGTGTTCCATGATTCATTGTTTGTGCATAACACCCAGTACTCCATGCAGAACGTGCCCTCCTCAATACCCATCACCAGGCCAACCCATCCTCCCAACCCCCTCCCCTCTAGAACCCTCAGTTTGTTTTTCAGAGTCCATTGTCTCTCATGGTTCCTCTCCCCCTCCGATTCCCCCCCTTCATTCTTCCCCTCCTGCTACATTCTTCTTCTTTTTTTCTTTCTTAACATATATTGCATTATTTGTTTCAGAGGTACAGATCTGAGATTCAACAGTCTTGCACAATTCACAGCGCTTACCAGAACACATACCCTCCCCAGTGTCCATCACCCAGTCACCCCATCCCTCCCACCCCACCCCCCACTCCAGCAACCCTCAGTTTGTTTCCTGAGATTAAGAATTCCTCATATCAGTGAGGTCATATGATACATGTCTTTCTCTGTTTGACTTATTTCGCTCAGCATAATACCCTCCAGTTCCATCCACGTCGTTGCAAATGGCAAGATCTTATTCCTTTTGATGGCTGCATAATATTCCATTGTATATATATACCACATCTTCTTTATCCATTCATCTGTTGATGGACATCTTGGCTCTTTCCACAGTTTGGCTATTGTGGACATTGCTGCTATAAACATCGGGGTGCACGTAGCCTTTCGGGTCCCTACTTTTGTATCTTTGGGGTAAATACCCAGTAGTGCAATTGCTGGATTGTATGGTAGCTCTATTTTCAACTTTTTGAGGAACCTCCATACTGTTTTCCAGAGTGGCTGCACCAGCTTGCATTCCCACCAACAGTGTAGGAGGGTTCCCCTTTCTCCGCATCCCCGCCAACATCTGTCATTTCCTGACTTGTTAATTTTAGCCATTCTGACTGGTGTGAGGTGGTATCTCATTGAGGTTTTGATTTGGATTTCCCTGATGCCGAGCGATATTGAACACTTCTTCATGTGTCTGTTGGCCATTTGGATGTCTTCTTTGGAAAAATGTCTGTTCATGTCTTCTGCCCATTTCTTGATTGGATTCTTTGTTCTTTTGGTGTTGAGTTTGATGAGTTCTTTATAGATTTTGGATACTAGCCCTTTATCTGATATGTCATTTGCAAATATCTTCTCCCATTCTGTCAGTTGTCTTTTGGTTTTGTTGACTGTTTCCTTTGCTTTGCAAAAGCTTTTTATCTTGATGAAGTCCCAATAGTTCATTTTTGCCCTTGCTTCCCTTGCCTTTGGCGATGTTTCTAGGAAGAAGTTGCTGCGGCTGAGGTCGAAGAGGTTGCTGCCTGTGTTCTCCTTTAGGATTTTGATGGACTCCTGTCTCACATTGAGGTCTTTCAACCATTTGGAGTCTATTTTTGTGTGTGGTGTAAGGAAATGGTCCAGTTTCATTCTTCTGCATGTGGCTGTCCAATTTTCCCAACACCATTTGTTGAAGAGACTGTCTTTTTTCCATTGGACATTATTTCCTGCTTTGTCAAAGATTAGTTGACCATAGAGTTGAGGGTCCATTTCTGGGCTCTCTATTCTGTTCCATTGATCTATGTGTCTGTTTTTGTGCCAGTACCATACTGTCTTGATGATGACAGCTTTGTAGTAGAGCTGGAAGTCTGGAATTGTGATGCCGCCAGCTTTGCTTTTCTTTTTCAACGTTCCTCTGGCTATGCGGGGTCTTTTCTGGTTCCATACAAATTTTAGGATTATTTGTTCCATTTCTTTGAAGAAAGTGGATGGTATTTTGATGGGGATTGCATTGAATGTGTAGATTGCTCTAGGTAGGATTGACATCTTCACAATATTTGTTCTTCCAATCCATGAGCATGGAACGTTTTTCCATTTCTTTGTGTCTTCCTCAATTTCTTTCATGAGTATTTTATAGTTTTCTGAGTACAGTTTCTTTGCCTCTTTGGTTAGATTTATTCCTAGGTATCTTATGGTTTTGGGTGCAATTGTAAATGGGATCGACTCCTTAATTTCTCTTTCTTCTGACTTGTTGTTGGTGTATAGGAATGCTACTGACTTCTGTGCATTGATTTTATATCCTGCCACTTTACTGAATTCCTGTATGAGTTCTAGCAGTTTTGGGGTGGAGTCTTTGGGATTTTCCACATAAAGTATCATATCATCTGCAAAGAGTGAGAGTTTGACTTCTTCCTTGCCAATTTGGATGCCTTTGATTTCTTTTTGTTGTCTGATTGCTGTGGCTAGGACTTCCAATACTATGTTGAATAGCAGTGGTGATAGTGGACATCCCTGCCGTGTTCCTGACCTTAGGGGGAAAGCTCTCAGTTTTTCCCCATTGAGAATGATATTCGCTGTAGGTTTTTCATAGATGGCTTTTATGATATTGAGGTATGTACCCTCTATCCCTATACTCTGAAGAGTTTTGATCAAGAAAGGATGCTGTACTTTGTCAAATGCTTTTTCTGCATCTATTGAGAGGATCGTATGATTCTTGTTCTTTCTTTTGTTAATGTATTGTATCACGTTGATTGATTTGCGGATGTTGAACCAACCTTGCAGCCCAGGGATAAATCCGACTTGGTCGTGGTGAATAATCCTTTTAATGTACTGTTGGATCCTATTGGCTAGTATTTTGGTGAGAATTTTTGCATCCATGTTCATGAGGGATATTGGTCTGTAATTCTCCTTTTTGATGGGGTCTTTGTCTGGTTTTGGGATCAAGGTAATGCTGGCCTCATAAAATGAGTTTGGAAGTTTTCCTTCCATTTCTATTTTTTGGAACAGTTTCAGAAGGATAGGTATTAATTCTTCTTGAAATGTTTGGTAGAATTCCCCTGGGAAGCCATCTGGCCCTGGGCTTTTGTGTTTTGGGAGATTTTTGATGACTGCTTCTATTTCCTTAGTGGTTATAGGTCTGTTCAGGTTTTCTCTTTCTTCCTGGTTCAGTTTTGGTAGTTGATACATCTCTAGGAATGCATCCATTACTTCCAGGTTATCTAATTTGCTGGCATAGAGTTGCTCATAATATGTTCTTATAATTGTTTGTATTTCTTTGGTGTTGGTTGTGATTTCTCCTCTTTCATTCATGATTTTGTTGATTTGGGTCATTTCTCTTTTCTTTTTGATAAGTCTGGCCAGGGGCTTATCAATCTTGTTAATTCTTTCAAAGAACCAGCTCCTAGTTTCGTTGATCTGTTCTACTGTTCTTTTGGTTTCTATTTCATTGATTTCTGCTCTGATCTTTATTATTTCTCTTCTCCTGCTGGGTTTAGGCTTTATTTGCTGTTCTTTCTCCAGCTCCTTTAGGTGTAGGGTTAGGTTGTGTACTTGAGACCTTTCTTGTTTCTTGAGAAAGGCTTGTATTGCTATATACTTTCCTCTTAGGACTGCCTTTGCTGTATCCCAAAGATTTTGAATAGTTGTGTTTTCATTTTCATTGGTTTCCATGAATTTTTTTAATTCTTCTTTAATTTCCTGGTTGACCCATTCATTCTTCAGTAGGATGCTCTTTAGCCTCCATGTATTTGAGTTCTTTCTGACTTTCCTCTTGTGATTGAGTTCTAGTTTCAAAGCATTATGGTCTGAAAATAGGCAGGGGATGATCCCAATCTTCTGGTACCGGTTGAGACCTGATTTATGACCTAGGATGTGATCTATTCTGGAGAATGTTCCATGGGCACTAGAGAAGAATGTGTATTCCGTTGCTTTGGGATGGAATGTTCTGAATATGTCTGTGAAGTCCATTTGGTCCAGTGTGTCATTTAAAGTCTTTATTTCCTTGTTGATCTTTTGCTTAGACGATCTGTCCATTTCAGTGAGGGGGGTGTTAAAGTCCCCCACTATTATTGTATTGTTGTCGATGTGTTTCTTTGCTTTTGTTATTAATTGCCTTATATAATTGGCTGCTCCCATGTTAGGGGCATAGATATTTACAATTGTTAGATCTTCTTGTTGGATAGACCCTTTAAGTAGGACATAGTGTCCTTCCTCATCTCTTATTACAGTCTTTGGTTTAAAATCTAATTTGTCTGATATAAGGATTGCCACCCCAGCTTTCTTTTGGTGTCCATTAGCATGGTAAATGGTTTTCCACCCCCTCACTTTCAATCTGGGGGTGTCTTTGGGTCTAAAATGAGTCTCTTGCAGACAGCATATCGATGGGTCTTGTTTTTTAATCCAGTCTGATAGCCTGTGTCTTTTGATTGGGGCATTTAGCCCATTTACATTCAGGGTAACTATTGAAAGATAGGAATTCAGTGCCATTGTATTGCCTGTAAAGTGACTGTTACTGTATATTGTTTGTGTTCCTTTCTGGACTATGTTGCTTTTAGGCTCTCTCTTTGCTTAGAGGACCCCTTTCAATATTTGTTGTAGGGCTGGTTTCGTGTTTGCAAATTCCTTTAGTTTTTGTTTGTCCTGGAAGCTTTTTATCTCTCCTTCAATTTTCAATGACAGCCTAGCTGGATATAGTATTCTTGGCTGCATATTTTTCTCATTTAGTGCTCTGAATATGTCCTGCCAGTCCTTTCTGGCCTGCCAGGTCTCTGTGGATAAGTCTGTTGCCAATCTAATGTTTCTACCATTGTAGGTTACATATCTCTTCTCCCGAGCTGCTTTCAGGATTTTCTCTTTGTCTCTGAGACTCGTCAGTTTTACTATTAGATGTCGGGGTGTTGACCTATTTTTATTGATTTTGAGAGGGGTTCTCTGTGCTTCCTGGATTTTGATGCCTGTTTCCTTCCCCAAATTAGGGAAGTTCTCTGCTATAATTTGCTCCATTATACCTTCTGCCCCTCTCTCTCTTTCTTCTTCTTCTGGGATCCCAATTATTCTAATGTTGTTTCGTCTTATGGTATCGTTTATCTCTCGAATTCTGCCCTCGTGATCCAGTAGTTGTTTATCTCTCTTTTTCTCAGCTTCTTTATTTTCCATCATTTGGTCTTCTATCTCACTGATTCTTTCTTCTGCCTCATTTATCCTAGCAGTTAGCGCCCCCATATTTGATTGCACCTCATTGATAGCCTTTTTGATTTCTACTTGGTTAGATTTTAGTTCTTTTATTTCTCCAGAAAGGGTTTCTCTAATAACTTCCATGTTTTTTTCAAGCCCAGCTAGTATCTTTAAAGTGATGATTCTGAACTCTAGATCTGACATCGTACTAATGTCCGTATTGAGTAGGTCCCTGGCAGTCGGTACTACCTCTTGTTCTTTTTGTTGAGGTGATTTTTTCCGTCTTGTCATTTTGTGCAGAGGAGAATAGATTAATGAGAGAACAAAATGCTAGCAGGGTAACAACGTCCCCAGAAAATATACTCTAAACAAATCAGAAAAGACCTGAAGCAGTGGGAAAAGAAAGGGAAAGAGAGAAAAAAGAAAAGGAAAGAAAAAAAAGAAAAAAGAAAAAGATAAAGATAAAAACAAACAAAAGCAGAACAAAACAAAACAAAACAAAAACAGAATGTGATCAAATATGATCAGGCTGGATTATAGATCAGTGCCACACACTAGATTTTGGGTGTATTTTGGTCTGTTAAAAGAAAGTCCCTCCCAAAATTTTAAAGAAAGAGAAACTTATATATGTACAAAAATAAGGGTTGATATGATGAAGGGATGGAATATGACTGTAAAGATGGAAATTATAAAAAATTTTAAAAAAGGATTTGATAAGTTGTTTGAAAAAAGAAAGAAGAGGATTAAAAAAAAAGAAAGAAAGAAAAAAGGGAGAGAATGTGATCAGGCAGGGGAGTAGAAAAAAACCATACACTAGAGATTTAGAGTATATTTTGATCTGTTAGAAGAAACTATCTCAAGATTTTAAAGAGAGAACAACTTATATATATATGCCAAAAATATGGGTAACTACTATGAAGGGATAGAATATGACTTTAAAAATGAAAAATAAAAATGTTTTTTTTTTAAAAAGGGATTGATAAGATGTTGGTTGAAAAAGGGAAAAAGAAAAATTCAAAAAAAAAGAAAAAAGGAAAAAAGAAAAAAAAAACAGTTAAAAAAAATAATTAACTTTGAAAGACTAAAGAATCATGGTTAAAAAGCCATGAATTCTATGTGCATTATTCCCCTAGCGCTGGAGTTCTGCCGTTCTCATTGATCGGTAAACCTGGCCTTGGCTGGCTGTTCTCGCTGATCTTCTGGGGGAGGGGCCTGTCGCCGTGGTTCCCAAATGTCTTTGCCGGAGGCAGAATTGCCCCGCCCTTGCTGGTCCGGGCTAAGTAATCTGCTCGGGTTTGCTCTCCGGAGCTTTTTTTCCCTGAAAGCTTTCCGTACAGCTTTGGAGGTGGAGAGTGAAAATGGCGGCCTCCCAGTCTCCGCCCCGGAGGAGCCGAGAACTCGGGGTCCCACTCCTCAGCGAGCCCCCAGAGAAAAGCAGTCAGTCACTCCCGTCTCCCCGGTCTCCGGCCACACTCCGCGCTCACCCGGCCTGTGACCGCGCCTTTCTATCTGGCACCCGACCCCGGGTGGAGTCTCCAAACCCAGCAGATCCCCGCGGTGCGCTCCCGCACCTCTCCTCCCGGGGGAAGAAGGTGAGTCTCCCCGGATCTGCCGCTTGTTGGGTCCCTGCTGGAGGAGCAGTGGCCCGACTGTGCCGCGGATCACGGTGTATGGCAACCCCGAGCTGAGAGCCCGCGCCTGGGCTCCGTCTCTGCAGCCGGCTTCCCTGCTCCGATACCTGGGAGCTCTGCGCACTCAGGCACCCCCGGTCTTTCTGTGACCCCGAGGGTCCTGAGACCACACTGTCCCGCGAGGGTTCCACCCCCCACTTCGCCACCAGAGTGACGTCCCTCAGCGGAGCTGACTTCTAAAAGTTCCGATTTTGTGCTCCGTGGCTCTATCACTTGCCAGAAGCGGCCGACGGAGGCCCCTCCCCCGCCGTCTATCCTCCTGAATATCGCCTCGGATTCACTTCTCCGCACGTCCTACCTTCCAGAAAGTGGTCGCTTTTCTGTTCAGAGAGTTGTTGCTATTCTTTTCTTCGATCTCCTGTTGAGTTTGTAGGTGTTCAGAATGGTTTGATCCCTATCCAGCTGAATTCCTGAGAGGAGACGAAATCCAGGTCTCCTACTCCTCCGCCATCTTGCTCCAGGATCTTAATACTTAATACAACTATCACCACAATACCCCCACTTCCAATAAAGAAAAGTGATTTAAAAAAAGTCATGGCTCCTGAAGCTCAATCAAATATTATATATTACAGAAATATGGCAAGTCTTCTTGAGAATTTGACAGATATCCAATTTATTATGAGAAGGAAATTTTAAAAAGTATTCCCACACAAGTGTCTTGGATCTCAAACTTATTAAATCACAGTAATTGCTCAATAACATTTGATATAGAAAGGAGACAAGAAATACAACTTATAAAATGTGTTATCATAACTCTGTAAATGCTTGTCTCATTCAAAACTGTTCTAAGGGGCGTCTGGCTAGCTCAGTCAGTTAAGCATCTGCCATTCAGCTCAGGTCATGATCCCAGGGTCCTGGGATCGAGCCCCATGTCTGGCTCCTTGCTCAGTAGGGATCCTGCTTCTCCTTCTCCCTCTGGTCCTCCCCCTGTTTGTGCTCTCTCTCTGTGTCAAATAAATAAATAAAATATTTTTTAAAAAACACGAAAAAAACCCCACAAAACTGTTCTAAATTAAAAGTGAAACTTGCTTTGGGGCTCCTGGGTGGCTCAGTCGGTTAAGCATCTGCCTTCGGCTCAGGTCATGATCCCGGGGTCCTGGGATCGAGTCCCGCATCGAGCTCATTGCTCAGTGGGGAACCTGCTTCTCCCTCTGCCTGCCACTCCCCCTGTGTGTATGCTCTCTCTCTCTCTCCCTCTCTCTGTCTATAACAAATAAATAAATAAAATTTTTAAAAATTAATGAAAAAATAAAATATGGAATGTATTTAGGAAGCCAGAATATTTGAATTTTAGAGTTTGGACGAACATTAAAAATACAAATGGCTTTTCAATGCAGTTATTTATTAACCGGCTGTGCTCCTTGAAGCCCTAAAGAATATCATTTTGTGACTCTCATTTTGTTGCTCTTTGTTTATCTTGTGTTGAAAAATACCTTCATTCAGATTTTGGGTTCTTATTGTGTGTGTTTTCCACCTCTTCCTTTTGCTTGTCATTTGGAATTAGGAGGAGCATGTGTTAGAAGGTAAAGAGGAATGCCAATGGCCAGCTAAGTAGGAGAAAACAGTTGAAGGTTGTTTGTCATTTTCATAAGAAATAAAACAGCTATTTATTGGCTATTTGTATAGCTACATGCTAAACAAATAAACAGAACTCTTTCTTCCCCTCCCATCTTCCAGCTGCAGTTAAGAACCAATGGATTGTAAGGATTCTGTTAGCTGTGCTGCATTGGGTTGAGTTAGCCAGGTCGTGCAAAAACTGGCCCATTTGCCTACGCACCAGAAAACACACACGCCCTTTCTGTTGTGCTCTTGGGTCCCTCTTCAAGTCATCAAGAGGCAAGCCAAACTCTGCTTAACAGAGAACCTTTGAGAGGAGGCAGTTGTGGTAAATTAAAGTGTAAAGTCATTAAGTCATTTATCATCATTCTCAAGAAAGCCTACTCTGCACAAGCATGAATAAAATCTTCTCTTTCTGGAGAAGACTATCTCCATCTTCCTTGTAAAAATCAAAGTTGGAGCAAAACGTAGGATGTGTTTGCTTCTCTGGGACAGTAGCTACTTTAGTTTCCTCAGCTCATTCATGGATGAGCGAGAGCCGAGAGCTAAAGGGAGCGTGACAGCCCTACACTTGAGAATCCTCACCTGTTTACAGTGAGAAGGATGGGGACAAAGAAAAGGGAACAAAGAGAAAGAGGCAGAATGTGTATCTAAATTCTTGAGCTTTACTCCATATCCTATTTTAGTCCTACAGTATTAGGATTTCCAATGTTCAGGGGATGGACTATTTTGTAATTGGGTAGAATAGGTTCCTGATAAATAGATGTTAAAAAAAAAAAAAAAAAATATATATATATATATATATATATATATATATATAGTTTCTATTTCCCCTTTAGGAAAAGTTCTTGAAAATATTAACAAGGAGAAAAAGCTCCCCATATGCATGGCAGTCCTTTCTCTCAGCTGCTCCTTAGCATAACTGGGATCTGAACTTCTGATCCTGATCCAGGTCACTTCAAGCCACCCAACATATCCAAAGGGAGGCCCCGGAATTCTTCAGTAGGGAAGGCATCTATTCAGATGGGCATGAGTGGGCTGAGATGGCCTGTGTCATTTTCAGGAAATGTAGAAAAAGGGGAACAGCAGCCAAAAGTGCTGCCTGGAGGAAAGCCCAGGGGCCACAAGGTTTGGAATCTGGTCAGGAAGCCTTGGCAAGTCACTTACTTCCTTTGTGAAGGTTTCTGCTCATGAAGTGAAGATAATGAGATGGTGCTAAGAGTGTGGCGAGGTGAGGAATGCCCTGTGTCACTGGGGCTCTGACCTTGAAGTCCGGACACTCCAGCAGACGGGAGGGACACACCTCTCTTGTCTTCCAGATCACTATATGCAGGTGCTGGTCTGTCAGCACGAATGCGTGAGGGAGCTTGCAACTCGCCCTGGCCGCCTCTCTCCGATTGAGAACTTTCTTCCCCTGCATTATGACTACCTACAGTTTGCCTACTATCGAG
Source organism: Halichoerus grypus (assembly GCF_964656455.1). Lineage (NCBI taxonomy): Eukaryota > Metazoa > Chordata > Mammalia > Carnivora > Phocidae > Halichoerus > Halichoerus grypus. The sequence continues at coordinate 76,256,132 of NC_135712.1, forward strand.
GTAAAGTGTGGATCGTCCCGGAAGACCTTTGGGGAAGGGGTGTCGTTCATCATTACAGACATTGAATTTTCCTCTGCATTTCCACTTTACCACTGAGGCAATGGGGGTTTAGGGTTTTTTTTTTTTTTTTCTCTCATTTCACATCACTGAAACTCAGGCCAAGGAGAGCAGGTGAAAACCACAAGTGGGCAAATGCTGTGATAATGTCCTGAAGGTTTTATTAGACTGACATTTTACATGATTTTTCAACTTAATTTTAAAAGGTCATATATTTACAAGTTCAAAGACCAAATATCATAAAAGCCTCCCTCTCTTGCTTTTTTCTGCAACCCAATTTCATGCCCTACAGCCCAGTTTCCGATTTATATTTCTTTAAAACACACACACACACCCCAACTTATTTCACCTTCTTATACAGAGAAGGTAGCATATTATTTACACTGTTCTTTACATTGCTTTCTTCACTTAATAATATATATGAGTGGGGAAGGGGCACCTGGGTGGTGCAGTTGGTTAAACATCCGGTTCTTGATTTCCGCTCAGGTCATGATCTCAGGGTCGTGAGATCGAGCTCCACATCGGGTTCCGTGCTGGGCATTGAGCTTGCTTTTAAGATTCTCTCTCTCTAATAATAATAATAATTAATAATAATAATAATAATACATCAGTGGTGTCTGGCTGGCTCAGTCGGTAGAGCTTCTTCTCTTGATCACAGAGTTGTGGATTCGAGCCCCATGTTGGGTGTAGAGATTACTTAAAAATAAAATTTTGAAAAATATTTTTTTAGTAGGTTGGACCTATGAAATGACCATTTGCTTAGGTCAGTAAAGGCCAAATTTTGGCAATTTTGTATGGTTTAATTAACCTAATTGTATTGGTACATGGAGATCTTCCTCATTAATTTTTATTTACATCCACATATCATTGTACTATAATTTATTTTAAGTGTCTCCTTACTCATGGGCATAGTGTTGTTAGTCACTGTTTGGTATTTCAATCAAGGATCAAATGAGTAATATTTTATGTAAGTTAGTTCACATCCACACATGAATATCTATAGGATGAATTTCTAGAAGTAAGATTGCTGTGTGGAATCATTTATTCATTTAAAATTTTAATAGAAGTTACCCAATTTTCTACCATGTATAGTACATTTTTCATTGCTCATTAACAGAATATATTGTGAAAATTTTAGATATTCCCCAATCCATTAGGTGAAAATTTTTTTCTCAGTAGAGTTTTAATTTCTATTTATCTAATTGAGAAAGAGAGATTGAGCATCTTTCCTTATGTTTAAAAACAATTAATAGAATTGGGATTGCTGAAATCAGTTTTCAATATCATGTTGTCAAACTCAGTACAAAAACAGAATTAACTCCCAAAATTCTGCTCTGCTTATCTGTATTAAATAATGTAAGTTGTCAACAAACATCTTCGGGTTGAAACTTTTAATAATTGATGCAAAACATCTAGCACCAAAGCAGACCAAAGATAGTACCTTTTAAACACCTGAAATCACGTCCTTCCTTTTGTCTGTGGCTATTTTTTTGAAATATAATTAACACAGAGTGTTATATTAGTTTCAGGTGTACAACATAATGGTTCAACAATCCTGTACATCACTTAGGGCTCATCATGATAAGTGTAGTCACCATCTGTCACCAAACAACGTTATTACAGTCTTACTGACTATATTCCCTATGCTATACTCTTCAGATCTGTGACTTATTTATCTTATAACAGGAAGTTTGTACTCCTAGATCCCCTTAATTTCCCCCATCCCCGCACACACCTCCCCTCTGGCAGCCATCAGTTTGTTCTCCATATTTGAGAATCTGTTTTTATCTGTGACTATTTCTGCCTATGCTATTTGGCTCACCTTATCTTCCCTCTTATTCAGGCTTAATGCTGACCTTCTACAGACATGTTGAAGTATTGCTTAAAAATCCTCTAGATGGGGGACGCCTGGGTTGCTCAGTCGGTTAAGCATCCACCTTTGGCTCAAGTCATGTTCCCAGGGTCCTGGGATCAAGCCCCACATCAGGCTACCTGCTCATCAAGAAGCCTGCTTCTCCCTCTCCCTCTGCCTGCCGCTTCCCCTACTTGTGCTCTCTCTCTCTCTCAAATAAATAAATAAATCTTTAAAAAAATCAATTAAAAAAATCCCCTAGGTGGACCTAGCCTGACTCTAACACTACAGCTCCTTGGTCTTTCAGTTGGTGAATATGTGAAAGCCTTGGAGTGTGCCAAGGCCTATCTTCTCCTCCATCCAGATGATGAGGATGTCCTAGACAATATGGATTACTATGAGAGTCTCCTGGATGATACCAGTGACCCAGCATCCATTGAGGCCAGAGAGGTGAGACCAAGGTCCTGAGAAGAAACTGCATTCTGCTAGATGCTCTGGGCAGAATTGGTAAAAATGTAGCACTGCTCCTAAAGTTATCTAGCCATTGAGTCAAGGTTCTAGAATGCAGTTCTTTTGTACTTAAATTATTAATGCCAGAAGCATATTTTTTTCCTACATGAGAGCTTGTGAAGATCTGTTGAGATGGAGACTTTTTTGCAGCAATGAATATTTTTTAGCTCATTTGTCACTGTCTATTGAAAAATATTTCCACTTGAACATTTATCATATTTCTTAACTGTTATTTAAATATAAATTTTCATTCATTTTTTTTTCCTCTAGGATTTGGCAATGTTCGTGAAGCGTCATAAAATGGAATCAGAACTAATAAAATCAGCTGCAGAGGGTCTGGGATTTTCATACACGGAACCGGTAAGAGCAAAGATGGAAGAGGAAATGTATTTTAAAAGAATACTCAATGGACTTCATATTTATGATTTTATTTCCCAGCTTGATTTATTGAAGATTCTTTTTTTTTTTGAAATTCCGTTTGCCAATTTTATTTATTTATTATTTTTTAAAACTTTTTAATTATGTTTAGTTAGCCAACATATAGTTTACTGAAGATTCTTATCTCCTGCCTTATATTAACAAAACCTGGGGAGGTGGGGGTGGATATTTACTCAATATATGATAAACATTAAAAGACTTTAATATATCTCCATATCACTGAGATCCAAAGTCAAAAGCAAATATATCTGGGGGGAAGAGAAGTGTTTTGTACCTGATGCATTTGCCTCAGGATTGTTTTATGTCTTAAATTCTGGATACAACATTTTGTATTTCTCTTACATGTTTTAAAAACTAAAAGGACTTCATACAAAACAAAATCAGTCTCAATTGTACTATTTACCATGCTGACTTTTCTCCACTTGTCTATGTAGACTTCTGGTCGTTCTTCATATGAAGACACACCTTTTGCCCAACTAGTACTATGGTATAGATAGATTTCTATTCTGATTTTTATTTAAGGTATCATAAGCAATTTCTACCTTTTTACAGCTTTTAAAATGATTTTTAGCTAGATATATAGAATTGTTGTGCAACAAATAAATTAACTCTTTTCTTGACACTGAATATTTGATTTGTTTCTGATTTTTTCTACCATATTTAATGCACGAAGCATTTCCCTCTGTATTGAACTATGCCCTTTGAATAAATTACCAGGAATGGGATTATTCTGCCATCAAAGGATATTAGAAGTTCTAAAGTTCTTGAAATTGCTTTTCTAAGGGAGTTTTCGGATACCTTCAGTGAAGGTTCTAGAAATGCATAAAAGTACCAGTTGACAATAAACATCTCAGCAATGAGAAATAACATTAAAAAATCATTCATATTTCTTATGTACAAAATGGTATATCATTGTTGTTTTAATTTGTATTCCTTTGATGACCAACAAAAATAAACTTTTCACATGTTGTCATTAATTACTTTTCCTGTGATTTGAATTATCTGGACCTGCCTTTTTTTCTTTTATCTGTTAGTTAACTATGTAAGTTCTTCATATATGTACATGTCATATGTTTATAAAAAGCACTACTTGTAATGTATCCTATTTGTAACATTTTTTTCATTTCTGTCTTAGTTATGTCATGTTTTTATTGGCATATTTTAAAAATTAGGATAATTTTTAAATATACTAATTCTCAATAACATTTCTAATATGCTTATACCCAGCCCTACTTATTATTTTTTTAATTGCATTCTCCCAGGAGACTTCAGAAAAAGTTACTTTATGATCCTACACAGATGATTAATCAAGCTGGACTTTTTTGTTTGTTTTATTCAAAAACATAAGGGAGTTGGACTGAATGATCTTTTAAGTGTCTTCCTGACACTAAATTCCAGATCACTTCTTGGACAAAAAATATAAATACTTAAGCTAATTCCATGCTATTTTTAAAAACCCATTTGTGCATCATTTCTTCTTTGCCAAAATTGCATTGGCTTTAGCTCTTATTTTTATTAATTAAAAAAATATTGTATCTTGATACAGTATGCAAGTTTCCTAATGTTTTAGGTCTTTTGAGTGTTTTAAATGTATATTTTCTTTCTGTGCATTATGTTTTAGTGACAAAGCTACTGAGTTGTTTTTTTTTTTTTTTAATTTAAAACAGAATTATTGGATCCGATATGGAGGACGACAGGATGAGAATCGGTGAGTTCTTCATTCAGAATACAATCCGTTCCGTTTACTTTTAATGAGAAGAAATACTTAAGAGTCATACCCACTATAAGGACCTTAGCTCTATGAGATAGGTAAAAATACATAGTTAAATGAGTTCCACACTGGGAATTAGGAGCTCAGCCTTCTGGTCCCAGCTCTTCCTGTATACTTCTGTGTGACCTTGAGTGCTTTGTCATCCTTTCCAATCTTACATTTTTCCTCCAAGTAAGGGGTTGGATCAGGTGATCTATGAAGGTGACACATTCTGTGGACTCTGTTTTTGATTAGAATAGAGCTTAGTTTTTTCTTGTTAATGTTGAATTCCCTTACTACATTTGAAAGCAGGAAGCTCAAAGAGTTTCACTGCAAGCTAAAATATCAGGTGTCATTAACTCAATCAGAAATGAAGGGACCTCATTTTTTAAAATGATAGAAGTAAAAAATCAATTTGCATGTTATGAGCAGTTCGAGGAATCATAGAATGTTGGAGTTACATGTTTGAGCTGACCTGGTCTAGGCTGTACATTTTCAAATTCAGAAATTGAGGTTCTGACAAGGCAAAGGACTCTTTTAGAGTGTCACCACAAGGGACTGGTGGATTCCTATTCAAAATCCTATGGTCTTTCACTAGGCATTAAGACCTCAACCCCGGGTGGCCTAAATTTATTACAACAGATCCAAGAGTGGACATGCACAGTTGGATTTGTTCACTCTGTGTGCATTGAAAGGATATCATGCTGTGATTTGTATGTTTGCCAAGTTTGAAACTTGTGTCATATTTCTTGGAATAGTAAAGAACCACTACCTGAGGTCATGGGTTATTTCAGTTCAATCATTGTTTGGGCTGCACTCTATGCTCAAGACAAAAATACAACACTGAGCATTATAAAGATGCACATGATAATTTTTTTCTGCTCTTTGGAGACTTAATTTCTAATCTCAAGGGGGTAAAGTTATGGATACAATTAACTGTAAAAAAAGGTGCTAAGAAGACTACCTGAGTAAGGTGTCCTTTGTCTTTGAACATCCTCATTCAGTGGGAAATTCCATTTCAACTGTTTTTAATGGGCAGGGTCCCTTCAGGAGTGAACGTGGAAGGGGCAGAAGTTCATGGACTGTCAATGGGGAAAAAGTCATCACCCAAGATAGATCGAGACTTAAGAGAGGGTAAGTATCTGTGCACTTTTACTTAAAGAAGGGAAAAGAGGAGGTGGGAGTTGGCTACTTGTTATTTAAATTAAGGAAGAGCCCACTTTCTCTGGAAACTAAAGAACAAGATTAAGTAACTACGTTTCATAACGTTCTGAAAGCAAGGCTTAAAAACAATATCTCAGATTTGTGTATCATCGCCTTTGGTTTCCAACAAAAGTACTTCCAAATTCGCTCCCTTATCTGTTTCCCACAAGAGTCCTGTGAATCAGGCAGGGACTGAATGATCAGTTGAGTACCTGAGGCTTGGAGAGGTCATGGGGCTTCTGTCACCTAGTGAGTGAGTGCTAGCTAGTGCAGAATAGATTGCACATCAGAGGAACTTGAAGAGACAGGTCACATGGATATTAGATGAGTTCATCTACAGTGCCTGAGGCACATATATCTGAGCAGGACTCTGAGGGATCAGTAGAATTTAAGTTGAATTGACAGAGGTGTGGAGGGACCCATTTTAGTGGTTAAAACAGTGGAACAAAGGCACAGAGATGGAGAGAGCAGAACATGACATACTTATGTCAGATCAAAATTCACAGAAACATATGTCGAATGTTGTCAAAAGTAATTTCTAAATACAGCTAAACGTTGTAATAATAAATTATTAGCAGTGGTGGTACTAACTCAGTAGTGATCCTTAACAATTATTATGGTATCTGTGTATTTTATAATTCCTCAGGCAAATCTACACACACTCCATTTGAATACTGGAAGCATCATGTGAGACAAGTGCCCCCACTTCACAGGCAAGAAAACTGAGACTCACAGAGATATAGTGACATGTCCAGTGTCTCATAGCTCATAACGGGTAGAGCAGGCATTCGAACCCAGGCTTTGAATCCAGATCCCATTTTCTCTTACTCACCTGGAGATGGAACATAAAAGTGTCTAGAGATCCAAAATGTATCCTTTATTGATTAAATAACGGCAAGATAAGAAGGTTTTAGAAACCTGCGTTGAGAAGGAGTACAGTACTCCTTTCCCCCACAAGAGAGTGTGTCAGCACATTCCTCCAGCTGATATGAAAACTTCTGGTTCTCTACAGCTGTCACATTTCCCAGCCCTTTCCTTCCTCAGCTTCCAAGTCAGTTTGAGGCAGTGAACAGGATAAAATGCTCATCTAATCTGACCTGGACCTCAGTTTTTAGCCACAAAGCCCAAGCTGTTTTACAAAGGCCAGAAAGTTTCATGGTCAGCCAGAGTTCGTGTTGCTTTTTTTTTTTTTTTTTTAAGATTTTATTTATTTATTTGACAGGGAGAGACACAGTGAGAAAAGGAACACAAGCAGGGGGAAGTGGGAAGGGAGAAGCAGGCTCCCTGCTGAGCAGGGAGCCCGATGTGGGACTCGATCCCAGGACCCCGGGACCATGACCTGAGCCAAAGGCAGTTGCTTAATGACTGAGCCACCCAGGCGCCCCTCGTGTTGCTTTTTAAGCTGAGAAATCACCCAGGAAGTACGTGCCAATAAGCCAGCACTTTGCTGTAAAGGTTTGGGAAACTCCAGGATGGTTGCCAAACGTCAAAGCTTCTTTTTTTTTTTTCCTGCCTCCCTGGGACTCTGATATAGAGCAGCTGACTAAGAAGACTAATACGAAGAATAGAGCAGGAGACTATACAGTATGGGGAGAGGCCGTGATTGGCTGGGCTACCAGAGTTTATCATTTCTGTAGAATTTGCTTAGTTAAATGGGTGACTGCATCTTAGGATGTTCTCTGGAAACCACTGGAAAGCCTTCTGTGGAGTCACTAGAGATCTGAATAGTTTCTAAATTAAAAACAGTGGTAGACAGAGGCCAAGTTCCCAACCAGAAAACACTTTCTTATCTTAGTCTGGCTGAAAGCAGATGTCAGGGAGGCAAGAAAGGATGCATGCTCACAGAGTAGAATATATTTCAGCTTTTGTCCTCTTTCACAAAGGGATTGTCATCTACTCTGGTTACCTAACAGTAATTAGTAGTATTCACACTGGACGGCTCAGAAGCATTACGGGAGTGACCCAAGACCACGTCCCAGATGGACTCCAGTCCACGGAATAAGCATATCATCAAACTAAAAACACCCATCACTTATCTGTTCTCTTTTCAACTGCCAATTTCCAAAGGTCCTGCTCCATAATCATCCCAGTCAGTATAGTAGAAATCACATTGAACTTGGAATCAGGAATCTGAGTTTCCAGGATTGGTTAGTCTGATGTACTTGGTGTGATGAACACCTAGAGACTCGAGGTCTCTGGGCTCTGTGAGCCTCAGCTGTAAAAGAAGGACAGCGACCTTTTGCTGAGGAACAGTGTGAAAAGTCTTCTGTAGACCATTATGGGCTGTGCTCACATAAGGACTTGTTACTTAGCACATGCCTGTTGTGACTTGTGTCACCCTGTAATATTTATAGTAAAATGCCCCTTCTTGCCCGGTGAGCCACAGGCGGTGAGCACAAAGGAGTATTTTCCTAGACGATCCCTCTTTATTGCAACTGGAGGCACATACTTTATGAATGAGAGAAGAATTAAGTTGTTTAGCTAAGTCTCCTTGAGCTGTGGTTAGAAGTTGGCTGAAGCCATCAAGTCAGGCCCCAGGAACCACAACTTATTGGACTACAGTTTTATTTTTATTTTAATGTTTTCCTCTGTCTGGTGTGCTACTAGTCATTTGTAGGCTGGTAGAGGTGAGTGTTTCAATGGCAGGGTTTGTTTTTCCTTCTTCTTCTTCTTCTTCTTCTTCTTTTTTCCTTTTGGTTAGTGGGCGGGTAGTTGGCTGTGGTTTGTGAAATGCATGTGTGGGAAACCTCTGTATAAAAGTCAATGCTCAGTGGTGATTGTGTTAACTACATGAAAGGCAGGTTTCTAGAAGATTCTGCCTGAAGCTGTGAGTGGGTAGGTAGTTAAGGCTCCTGTTGCACTCCGTCCCTTCCTCTGATCTTAGTACGTTCCATGTGGTGTGACTGGAGGAATTGGCAATATTCCAGTAGCCTTTTTTAAAATATACTCCTTTATGCTTATTAAGAAACCTCACTCAGAACTTAACCCAATAGACCAGGCATATGTTACATAATACTAAATAATCAACATAGTAATAGCAAATACTTATACAGAACTTAAGAACGGTAGGCATTTTTCTAAATGTTTTAGTTGTAGTAACTGTTAAAGTTGTCTTTTGAAAATAGGGTAATTATATTTAAAGTTCATATACTCTCAAGAGAGGAAAGGAAAAAATATGACATAGTAGAAACCAACCCAGTTCACTAAACCCTTGGTCTGTCATCCATTTCTGTTTGACTTTTATATTAGAAAATTGCTTTTCAGTGAACCAACAAGTATCTTGTCTTTCTTGTTGAAAGAACATCTCTTTTACTTTTCTAAGTGGGAATGGAATATGCAGTTTACTTTTCCAAATATTTGAGAAACTGCCTTAATCTGGCTATGGTTCTTAATCAGCTATATAGATTAGAGCAACTTTTCCCAAATAACCTGTGTTTTATGTTAAGAGGTCGTGTTGGGGAGAGGGTGAGTCTACTGTTTTTTTATTGCTACCCAAAAAAAAAAAAAGGGAGCACAAATGTAGCAGCTTACAATAACATACATTCACTATCACCCAGTTTCTGGGGGTCAAGAATTTGGGGGTAGCTTGGTGGGGTCCCTTGCTTCAGGGTCTGTGACAGGCTTCCCTCAAATTGTTGATCAGGGCTGAGGTCTCTTCTAAGGCTTGACTGAGGAACTATCTTTTTCCAAGCTCAGATGATAGAATTTGGTTCCTAAAGTCTTAGTGGACAGTGGTCCTCTGTTCCTAGTTGATCGTTGGCTGGAGGAGGCCTCATTCCTTGCTGCACGAGTCTGTCTAATGCAGCAACATATTGCAATGCAAGCTGAGAAGGCAATAGACAGTCTGCTAGCAACATGGAGGTGGCAATCTCATGTAATACAATCACGGAAGTCATATCCCATCACCTTTGCCATATTCTATTGTTGGAAGCAAATTCCAAGCCCCATTCACACTTGAGGAAAGCAAATTACGCAAGCTCATGAATCCCAGGAGGCAGTGATCATTAGGGGGTCATTTTAGAGTCTCTCTGTCATAGGAAGGAAGGAAGGAAAGGAGGGAGGGAGGAAGGGAGGTTGGTTTTATGCTCGATTAAGGGTGAGAACTGCTTTATACTGTCTCAATACTCAGGATATTCTTAATGCCTATTTACATATTAAAAGTTCTAAGAAGTCCTCTTAAATTTTGTGTAACCTAGTACTTCCCAAACACATTTGATCAAGAAACTGTTTTTTCATCAAAAACTTTCTGTGGAATAAAGGCTGAGAAACACTGAATTGTGTATGTGTGTGTGTGTATTTTTTTTCTATTCATCCAAAAGATTGGTACTGAAACTATACCATGTGGTTATATTCCTGGAATCCAAGAAATTCTGTATTTATAGATTTTGATGACAATCTAAAAAAAAAAAATTAATAGGGGTAACTAGTGGGTCATGTAAATAACCACCTGATAGTCAAGTCCCACCATGAGATTTCACACCACGGTGGGTGAGGCTACTATCCTGTTGGCACCGGTTAGTGATACTTCGGGGGCTGAAGACTAACAAGAAATGAAGTCGAACAAACTTATAAATAATGTATCAGGAGCAGATAAAGGCCCAAATTTATCATGGTACACTATGACTTCATAATAATTTCAGTAGAGAAAAGTTGCAGTGCAATGAGTCATTACACATCAAAAATACTATAAAGAGGGCGCCTGGGTGGCTCAGTCGTTAAGCGTCTGCCTTCGGCTCAGGTCATGATCCCAGAGTCCTGGGATCGAGTCCCACATCGGGCTCCCTGCTCGGCAGGAAACCTGCTTCTCCCTCCCCCACTCCCCCTGCTTGTGTTCCTGCTCTCGCTATCTCTCTCTCTGTCAAATAAATAAATAAAATCTTTAAAAAAAAAAAAATACTATAAAGAATGCTGGCTCAAAAGAATCTGGGCCAGATCAGTGAGTAGAACATTCATGTGGAATGTAGCTTTTTGGTTTCTGCAAAATAACATTAACCATTTCATTAATATTAACTAAAATTTAGTTTTATGGTCTTGCTTTTATTTAATCTTGTAAATTGCTTTTGGTATTAGAGTTATATGAAACTCTAAAGATAAATAAATACAGTGCTCATAGTTTTATAATTGCAAGTATGGAAATAAAATTGTGATAAAGTAATGTGTCTGCACTGCCTCTCCTTAGGGAACTTTTCCTTTAACAAATAACCATCTATTATTAAAGATTGGGAAACACTGTCTCTTTATCTTAATAGTCCACTAATTGTGGGCTGTAGTGAATCTTTCATCTTAACTAGACTATTAATAAACTTGATGCTGTTCCTTAGTTTCACTAATTTGTTTTAAAGAACTAGAGGGGACATCGATTTCAGTTGGTTTCTTCCTTCTTCACCAATGTGTTTTAGGCCAGTGTGTTGGGGACCATTGCTTGACTGGGGGAAGAAGGGAGCAGCTGAGCCCTCCCACTGCCTCCCTCCAGGGCGAACTGTTGTTATTAACAGGCACATGTCAGGTCCCTTAGGAGTCTTATAAAGAGCAGAAAAACTTTCTTCCTCTCTGTTCAGTTTTTTAGTTCAAGCTGGTTGCACTGTGTTATAGCTGGAGATTTCCTCACCAACAGAGGCTTTGTCCTTCTGTCCTATCCTCTGTGAGGAAAGAGCCTGGTCATGTCTAGATTTTGTAATTAACCACCTAAAGCATGACCCCAAAGCATCACCTTCTGAAAAGCCTACATGCGCTAATTCATAAAGTTGTGGGCTCCATCCAGGGAGAGAACAGGTGCCTATAGGAAACCTTCCCGTGCAAAGAAAGCGATATAAAGGTTTGCCCAGAAAACAGAGAAAGATAAATATTCCACAAACAAGACTGTGTAGAGTCAGTTAGTTGGTGGGAAGAAGACTAGGAAGGAGGTGGCTGGCTTGGGTGTGACTGTCCTAATGGTGCATTTACCAGCTGAGTTTTCTAGTGAAGATATTTCTCTCCATACCAGTGAGACTGTGGTGTGTATGTCACATGTGGGGGCACAAACACATGATCCAGTAATGTGATGTTGTAGCAGAGTTAGGAACCAAAGGTTGTGGAGAAGGGTGTGTGCAGTTGCCGAGAGAATTCTGTAAGGTCTTCTCCGAGCAGCATCCTGTGATATTCCCAGTCTGCTTTGCAAGATCATCCCTGGAATCAAATGAAAAGATAGTGTATCAAACCCACAATACTATACAAATGTGACATTATTGTGATGTTATGGAGAAACATCTTCAGATATCTGGTCTTCAGACATCTGTCTTTTCCCTGAATCCATATTGTACTTAGCAAGCTTCCAATGTGTCTTTGCATTCTTAAGTATTCATGAGCAAACTGATTCTCATGAATTTCTCATTAAAAACTGGCGGGTGTTCTGTGCTTCCCTCCTTGGGAACAGAGGTAACAGAGAAGATGATGTGTTCTGTCTCTTCAGGTGGCCCTCTGCTCTATGAGAACATCACATTTGTCTATAACTCGGAGCAGCTGAACGGGACTCAGCGGGTTCTCCTGGATAACGTCCTGTCGGAAGAACAGTGCCGGGAGCTCCACAGTGTGGCCAGTGTGAGGACCCAAGAGGTGGGGTGGGGGGAGGAGGGAGCCTGAGGGTGCCAGCCTGGTGGGAGCCCTGGAGCTCTCTGGTCCTAGTCTCACTTGGAGTCAGGAAACCAGGCCTGAAACGTCACTTTCTTTAGGACAAGGACCTCGATGTGGGGGCATTTTCATAGCCTGGTTCGGGCTGATTTGAATTTCGTCTAGATCTGGACACAGCTCATGGATCTGGAATAGTTAGTGGCTTAATACATAGGACAATGGCCATTCAGCATGTGCCCTGCCTACCTGATGAAGTCACTGGGAAATCTCTTTATTTTAATTGATAATTAACCAATATATTAATCATTTATAGCCTACCTATTTCTACAAAAACTGGTATTTCATGATGAACATGTAGAGTGAAATTTAAATGAAGATATCTCTTTTGATTGGAAGGATTAATGCTACCAGGATCCTGGTACAAAACAGGGATGGTTCTGAGTATTGACTGCGGTCCTTAGCTTCCTGGCAGTCAAGGCAAAAAGGGAAAGCTGATGAAGTCATTGCTGTCATTAATAGAGCATCTTTTTATATTTTGCTGCCAGGGAATCATGCTTGTTGGTGATGGATACAGAGGAAAAACTTCACCCCATACACCCAATGAGAAGTTTGAAGGTGCAACCGTCCTGAAAGCACTCAAAGTAAAGTCGTAGCTTCTTTTGGGTTTGGGTTCCTAAGCATCATCAGATACCTTCTGTGAATTGCAGGTACAGAAAAGAGGAGAGTCCAGGCTGTAGACCTGTCAGGAGAGATGAAGGGAGCAAGTATGAAATGACAGCTCCATTGTTTTAAATCATTCCTGATTCCTTCACTGAGTTATCAACTCATCAAACTTTTTATCTCCTAAATTCATATCTGACAAATAATACATAGTCCCCCCTGTCCTCAAGGAGCTCCTGGTGCAATGGCGAAAACATACTGAACCACATGATGATTCTGCACCACACCAAGGGTTGCTGGGGAGGTAGCTTTCAGTGTTCTCGCTGTGATTAGGAAGGATGAATTTCAATGGCTTATTTTACTAACCAAAATCCTCGAGCATGTGGTCGTATTCCCACTGGTCAACGCAGACTTGACCATCCTTATATTGCCTTACTGAAACCTAGTGTCTGTTTTTCTCAAGCCTTCCGATCAACCCAGTGCAATCTCATGTTCTTCTTTGTCTTCAGTTTGGTTACGAAGGCCGAGTCCCACTGAAGAGTGCCCGTCTGTTTTATGACATCAGCGAGAAGGCTCGAAAGATTGTAGAATCCTATTTCATGCTGAACTCAACCCTGTATTTTTCCTATACACACATGGTCTGCCGAACTGCTCTGTCTGGTAAGATTCCAGAGTCTGAACTTGTTCCCTCCTACCCAGGGTGAAATGAGAAAGAAAACAATGTAAAACAAAGTTCTGTTACATTTTATACTCATGGTTTAGCAAAGTTTTAAATTCCCAAAACAGAAGAAGCTTGTTCACTCTTTTCTCACCCTTTCCTCTTCTCCTTTTTGGCCCCCTCAAGTTCCAGAAGGCCATTGCTCTGCCTGTCTTTCCTTTCAAAACTATTTTCCTTACTTGGTTAAAGTCACACAAAGAAAGACTTTCCTGCTTTAGGTTTTACTTTCCAGGGAACCAGGAACCTGAAGATTATTATAGTCCCCCATCACGCCCCAAAGCATTAAGTGGTCACTTAGAAGATGAAGGGATTGTTGAAAGAAATGTTCTTAAAAAGGCAGAGACCGCCTCATTCCCGGCTGTCATGATTTCTCCCCTAGATCTTCTCTTCCACACTCTGTTGAGTAGGAGGGGAGGAAGGATGTCATGGGAGGAGACTTTGACACATGAACTTTCAGCTGAATCAGACTTTTCTTTTTACATCTTCTTTCCACCCCTCTCATTTCCCTGCCCCACATGAGGTCCAACCCATGGAATGCATGGAATTTCTACTATGTATCTTCATATCAAGAAACTTTTATAGTAAAACAGGCAGGCATGATTTGTCCATGGTTTTACATCAAGTTTGCACCAGAGCAGGACCCGTCTCTTGACTGCTTAGTCGGTTCGTTCATCTCTGTGGGTCTATCTTGTGTCTCAAATTTGCAAAGGGCAGCAGCGATGGGAGAAGACAGGTTGTCAGCTTTGCTGTTGGAGGTTCCTGCTCTCCTGTCATTCTCACCAGTTCCCTTTTCCGGCAGGTCAGCAGGATAGAAGAACTGACCTCAGTCACCCCATCCATGCCGACAACTGCCTGTTGGATCCTGAGGCCAACGAATGCTGGAAGGAGCCTCCTGCTTACACGTTCCGGGACTATAGGTACAACCAGCACTGCCTTCACAACCAAGCTTTTGTCCAACAGTTGCCAACTACCCATGGAAACTAGAAAACTGATATGTTTGGCTTGTCATCATATTCATCTTGATGAAGCAGAGATTCTCAAATACCCTCCTGAAGCAGCTGACACAACCAGGAAGCGACTTGATCATCTCAGATTTTACCTTAAAAAGCCAAGCACATTCTGTTGCATCGGAATCCACAAAATCCCATTTTGTTTTCATATAAAAAGTAAAGCTTTCTTTGTTGATCATTTGGCTTTCACTGAAGTGTATCCCTTGTGGGTTGCGTATCTCAGTCTGAGAACCCAAGGATATGCTGTCCCAATGCACACAGGGATCTTACAGTATCACTCACCTATGTCTGCCTTTTATAAACAAGAAACTGGAAACTCGGAGGAAAAATTAGATGATATTGTAGTGCCCAAAGAGAAGTCACCATGTATATAATAGTGGTTAATTACTACTGCAGCGTGCACCATACAAAAAACATTTATTGAACAACCCTATCTACAAAGCAAGACTACACCTTTTGGAGCTCTCTAGCTCCTTCGGGAGGAAATAACATCCTTTAAAGTTACAAGCATAAGAGGGAAGAAGAGAATGATAAGTAGCATGGGCAGGTTCGAAGGGGTAGATTAAATCTAATTAGGTTTTCTTGGGAAAAAGTGAAATGTGTGATAAAATTTGAAATATGATTAAAATGTTAGCATAAGTGAAACAAATAAATACTTCAGGGGTATGACCCAAACTATATCTGATCTTTTTAGGGTTAGGAGGGTCAGTAATTTCAATGTCCAGTTCAAAGGAAACTTAACCAATCAGGCTGGTCAGTTTATTACATCTCTGGTATTCTCTGACAAAGCTGTTGTAAGCACATAATAGTACAAATGGTTTTCTATTTTTTTTCTTATAGTGCTCTGCTGTATATGAATGATGACTTTGAAGGAGGAGAGTTCATTTTCACTGAGATGGATGCCAAGACTGTGACCGTAAGTAAACCTATACAGGCAAGTTTTTGTAGCATTTCTTCATCTCAAGCTTGCTGTTTTCCAAGGATTCACAGACTATTGGACTTCTAATAGCTGAGCTTGAGAATTCAAGAGATGCACAGGGGCCCAGCAAATGTATGCATCCTAAAATGTTAGAGATGGACTCATCAATAAAATCTTCCAGTCCATTTTACAGATGGGTAATTTAAAGAATAGGTATATGAAGCAACTGCTCATGATTAGATAGCTAGTTAGTGTTAGACCTGCAACCAGAACTTAGGTCTTCTGATTCTTTGTCAGGTAGTCTGATGGAAACATAAAAACACCTATTTCTAAGTCATCCATGCCTAGGACTAGACAAATGGGTTCTATAGGATAGTTTTCGAGCAACTTGGTGTTCTCCATGCTTATACTGAGTATTGGGCTCTAGACCCCTAGTTATCAAAATTACTATATATGTGTGTATGGATATATATGCTTATGGCTGCAAGTAATCCTGTACATGAAAATTGATACATACACATTACACACACACACACACACACACACACACACACACACACACACTATAGATGAGATTCTAAACACACCTTTGTAGGTGAAAATCAACAGTTAATTTCAACTACCGTCTTCCTAGGCAAACCAGTGACTTTGGAAAACCAGTCCACTGAGTTATAGACCATTTAGCCAGCATCTTTTGGACTTTAAGCCAAAGAGTATAAACCATGGTAGAAAAATATATTTTCCAATTGAGGATATAATTGAATTGTAAATAGATTATGAAATATCTTTCCTCCATATAAAATCTAAATAGTTGAGGCATGTACCTGACAAACTTCAAGGATTTTGTCTTATACATACTATTTTCACTACGTTTTCTGAGTATTATGTTTTCCCTCTCCTATTTTGTAGGAGACACCCATATATCATTTATGGCATACTGGTGGGGTATAAGCAGATGATATAAAAAATTCTGTACTACTGGATTTAAAAGGGAA
The DNA here is from genome assembly GCF_964656455.1 of Halichoerus grypus. Taxonomy (NCBI): domain Eukaryota; kingdom Metazoa; phylum Chordata; class Mammalia; order Carnivora; family Phocidae; genus Halichoerus; species Halichoerus grypus. The sequence goes on from NC_135712.1 coordinate 76,272,850, forward strand.
CCCTATGGAGATTCAGGTTAAAATTGTCCAGAAACATTGGAATAATTAAGAAAAAATATTTCATACCATTTTATGCAATAATGTGTATCTAAAAGGTTATGATGCCTCACGCTTTGTTGTAAAAGCTTAAGTATCAACAGATTCATTATCTGGAAAACTAAATCAAGATTGATGATCCGGGTTGCTTCTAATCCCGACACAAAATTATTTTTTTTTTTTAAAGTCTCTGTGCAGAAAGCTCTGAGCTCTGCTAACACTAGAACAGATTTTAAAATGCTTCCAGCTCACACAGTTGGAAAGAAAATCAGACAGGTGGTTGAAAGATTTCTTTGCTTCTACTCCATCTAGTGGTCGTATTTGGAAATGCTTAATGTTTGAAAGCAAGTGATGCCTGGAATACCATTAAGAATCAGTTATTCATTAATTGTTGAATGCAAGTTAACTGTAATTCTGCTGTTTAAAGATGTGAAAGCAGATAATACTGCTTTCATATAGCTGTACTTTTAAGAGAAAGGTGTAACTATTTTAAAACGTACTGAATCTAACCCTCACCACCACCCCTAAAAAAGTAATAGAAAAACTGATTTAAACAGTGTTTTGATTGAAAAGCTCCAAGTTGATAGATTCATTTTCCCAAGTTAGCTCTACTTCATATTAATACATATGGTGGAGTTTTTAGAGGATTTTGTAAATAATTAAAATTCTTAGGTAATCAGTCCCAATAACAAAGAGAAATGGATAATTTTACTTTTCAGCTTTCCTTTCTTTGACATAAGGGACAAATGAAGCAGAGAAGTGGCCCAACTTGGGGCTACACAAGGAAAAAAGTCCTCTAAGTTCTTTACTTTGGAAAAATCTGGGAATTACACAACTGACTGAATGGTGGCTAAAGATTTACATTCATTCAAGACGAGTAGAGCACAAAGGCTTCTCTGACTTTGAATCATCAGTTAGATGGAAAGCAAAAGGAATTTTTTTTTATCATACTTGGAAGATACATAGATTATGTTCAACAGCAGCATATTTGTGAAACATGAGTATTTTGGGATTTGGGTTTCACTGTACAAGTTTGAGAGAGGTGAAATTTAATAATTTCTATTTGCGGGGCGCCTGGGTGGCTCAATCTTTAAGTGTCTGCCTTCAGCTCAGGTCATGGTCCCAGGGTCCTGGGATCGAACCCCGCATCGGGCTCCCTGCTCAGCGGGAAGCCTGCTTCTCCCTCTCCCTCTCCCCCTGCTTGTGTTCCCTCTCTTGCTGTCTCTCTTTCTGTCAAATAAATAAAATCTTTAAAAAAATAATTTCTATTTGCTTCACAAAAAATCAAATTCAATGTAGAACTGTGCTCCAGAAGTATGTTTACAATCATCTAAACTTCAGGACATATTTTTCTATAGAAGTTATGTCATGCATGAAGCTTGTTTATTCCTTTCCATGGCTGATGTATAACAGGTGACGCTCTCCATTTGGTAAGACTGGTCATAGAGACTTCTGTGAACCTACATACCTATGATCAATTCCAAATGCTTCAGGTAGCTGATAGCTTCTTCTCCTAAACTTTCCCAAGTTCTTCATGTGTAAAAATACTTTGAGTTCATCCAGTTCCATCGGAGATAAAGCATCAAGTTGTCCCCACACCCTGTGTTTAATATTGTAAAATGTTACTGCTGACACTTGATAATCACATAGAAGCAATGGTGCCCACATGTGCTTGAGTGAGCCCTGACCAGCACCTGGGAATGAGCTGCCCAGAAAACTCGAAACTGGATCTTAAAGCTGCGAGTAGACCAAGGCTTTCCTACCTACTTCATATGTTTCAAGCATCATTTATTTTTTTTGTTTCCATGTGGAAACTTACAACAAATTCCTTCTCCAGGAAAATGAAATCAGATTGGTACCAAGGGCACCCTTAAGGAGTGAATTCTCTAGATTTGCATCCGAAGTCACCTTGACAAAGCTGCAGAAGTAAAGCAACTCTCTCCAGCAAAGACAAATCATTTCTCAATTATTGTGAATAGAAGAGTAACCAGAAGCTGACTGCTTTTCTCTGCTCGTCTCACACACACACACACACACAGGTTTCAGACTTCTTGACTCCTCCATCTCCCTCTGACCTTCCATGTGTATCTTACCGTCTAGGGGTCCCCGTGTTAGGTAGCATCCAAGGACCTCAGGGAATTTTCCAAATATTGCTCCTGAAGCTGGCAGTGGAAACACATAGCCATCCCCTTTTATGGTGAAGGAAACCAAAGGTTTTTCTAATGAGCATGTATCAATCCAAGTCAATGCAGAAGATAACTAGTTAAAATGAGCCCTGGGTTGGGCGCCTGGGTGGCTCAGTTGGTTAAGCGACTGCCTTCGGCTCAGGTCATGATCCTGGAGTCCCGGGATTGAGTCCCGCATCGGGCTCCCTGCTCAGCAGGGAGTCTGCTTCTCCCTCTGACCCTCCCCCCTCTCGTGCTCTCTCTCGTTCTCTCTCAAATAAATAAATAAAATCTTTAAAAAAAATAAAAAATAAAATAAAATGAGCCCTGGGCACCTGGGTGGCTCAGTCGGTTAAGCGTCTGCCTTGGGCTCAGGTCATGATCCCAGGGTCCTGGGATAGAGCCCCACATCCGGCTCCTTGCTCAGTGGGGAGTCGACAGGCTTCTCCCTCTGCCTCTCCCCCTGGTTTGTGCTCTCTCGCTCACTCTCTGTCTGTCTCTCAAAATAAATAAAATCTTTAAAAAAAAAAATAAAATGAGCTCATCTCATCAAATGGTAGAATGGTACCACTTTTTTTTTTCTTTTACTTTACTTTTCTAAGCTCTGCTATGGAATGAGTAATGTGTCTGTGTTTCTCAAGAAAGAAAAATGAACTCTACTGACACCAGACACTTCTTAAATACAGACGCCAGGCCCCTTATCTTCTGTTGCTTCAGTTCCCCCGTTCGTAGAGCCCGCTCATGTGATCTCCCACGCTGGCTCCCTAGCGGTGCTTCTTTTCTCTCTGCTGTCTTCTACTCAACATTAGTGAGCAGTTTCACCTGAGCACTGCACAGGGTTGGCAGGACCGTGTTAATCATTTCAGAGCCTGGAGGCCACGGACTAGGTCTCCCCAAGGAGGAGAGTGTTCTCATTACTGGAGGTATTAAAGCATTCACTGAGGACCATTGGGCAGGAATACTGTAGTACGAATTAAAGTAGCATATGACATTAGACTTGGCTTTTAAAAATCTCTGTGTTATGAAAGGCTCACAAGCCAAACACGTACGATTCAGGCATGGGAAAGGGTACACCCATAGGGCCACTACCTAGATCAATAATAAAAATGTACCAGCACTCTTGCACTCCTTAATTTGTTTTTGTCATTCCGCAAATATTAAATGGGCCTCTGCCATAGGCCAGATACCGTGCTAGGGCTCAAGGCCGGGAGCCAGGCATTTTACCTGAACACTTTTATGTCTGAATCACACATTGTTCTGAACTTACCTTTGTTTTACGGGTGAGGAAATTGAACCAATCCATCTACCCCAGTCCCAGGATTCCATTATTCTTTGATTCAAAACTTGACCTAAAAAATCCCATAGAAGGATAGAGAAAGGGATTGTAGAAATGCTCATAATATGGAAAGGAGAGTCTAATTTTCACATTCTTCCTTAGGCCTCTATCAAACCAAAGTGTGGGCGTATGATCAGCTTCTCGTCTGGAGGAGAGAACCCACATGGAGTGAAGGCGGTAACCAAGGGCCAGAGGTGCGCTGTGGCTCTGTGGTTTACCTTGGACCCACTTTATAGAGAACTGGTGAGTCTGTGGCCCACCCAGAAGGCCAAGTAGATGTTCCAAAGACCTGCTTTGTAAACTGATTTATCTGAAAAGTCCTTGAATTGATCCATAACCCTTCAGGGATCTTAGAGATCATAAAAATCAGTCAATCAATCAATCAATCAAACTATTACAGAGTCCTTTCTTTCTGGTTTCCAACACTGGCTGTGTTTTCTAAGCAAGAATAGATTTTCCTGTTCAGATCCACGATGAAGCAATTAACACATCTGCTGTGTGTAGTGTGAGTTTGAGAGAACGAAGAGGGGCTAGGAAGGCAACTCTTGATCAGATGGGTTCTAATAAGGGAATGTTTGTGGAAATAGAAATTGAAGTGATGTCTGGCAGTCTCTAGTTAGTCTTCAGCTTCTTACCAAACTGTGGCATCAGGAGAGAGGAACCACTTTCTACTGGGCACCAGGAAGACTGTTTTATTTTCTCAATAAATCATTAAAAAGAGCACTGAATCATTTATGAGACACATGTAGGAGACAGTGAGTCAACCTGAAAGTTTGTTATTATTTACTATTATTAACTTAAACATTGCATATTAACATATTGTTATTATCATATTGGAAGTAGACTCTTAACCTGGATCCCATCCTCCTGGATGCCCCTGGCCAGAGCTTATGGTCTCTCTCTGTGAGGCTGCAGAGGGAGGAGTTAAGACCAATGGGTATAAGCCCGTGGAAGGAAAATGTCAGCTCAACATAGGAATGACTTTCAAATTGTCGCCACTGCTTGGTGGCATCGTCCGCCTCAGAAGTAGCAAGTTCATTTTCACTCCCGTCAAAGCCTCAGCAACAGCTTGGCATGGGATGCTGACGTTGAAATTGAAACTTCACGGCAGGGGCTAAACTGGGGGTCTTCAGTCTCCTCCAGCCCCGGGTATTGACGAGCTATGAAAATCTAGTCTTTATAATGGCATTCGATCGAGTTTTCTCTTTGGATACCTAAATTGGATCCAATTTAGTCAGAAACTGTTTAAAATTCATTCCTCTGTCTCATGCTTTTTGCCATTGGATCTAGCTCACACAGATTTCAGGCCGCATTCCGTAAGCATTCTTTCACGTACTTTGCAGATGTTTATGGAAGATCTCTGTGCCTGGGCAACTCTGCTAGGTAGGCCCTGGGGGTACAAGGGTGACAAAGCACAGTCCATGACCACGAGGAGCTTGGAGAGGTCGACAAGGACATAGATCTAGGACAGCAGTGTGCATTTTGTAGGGGGCATCAAGGAAGACTGACTGATAGAGGCTCGCTCCCCACCGAGGAGACAGCCAGGCACCTGAAGGGGCAAGAGTGTCCTCCTGGTCCTGGCTGGAGGTGAGAGGGCTGCTGGCAGAGCACGCAGTTCTGAAAACTTCAAAGAGCACTGAACAGCCTCCCTCAGCTGTGATTCCTTTCTTTCCTTGTGCTTGTCCACTCTAAAACACCAGCAAACCACCCCCCCCGCCCCGCCCCCGAACTGTGCTCTTGCACCAGAGAATCTAGGCAAACGAGCAGATGGGGAAGATGATAAATTCTTGGAACATCACCACACTCTTTTCCCTTTAGTGTTCAATTCAGCAAACACTGAGTCCGTTTCATTACTCAGGATCCCAACCATCTCTTCCAAGATATTTTCCATCAAATAAAGGGACACAAAGTAAATTCTCTTGGCTCCTTCCTAATTCAGAGTGTTAGGAAACTTCTCCAGAATCCAGGCAGTAGTGGCATCTAGTGGTCACAGGAGGGAATGACCAGAACCTCTTCAGCAACTACCAGAAAATTTAGCCTATGGGATTCCCAGACTTCGCTCCGCATTTTAATAAGCTAGAGAGTTTTACAAACTACTGACATCTGTCTCCATCCTCAGACATTCTGGCTAAATTGATAAGGAGTGTGACCTGGGTATGGAGAGCTTTAAAAGCTCCCCAGGTAATTCGAATGTGCAATAAACTTTGGGAGTCCTGAGTTAGGTGCCTCTTCTCAGATTGAATTCCTGAGCAAGCCTATGGAGGAGTCAACAGAGCTGGCAGATTTCCCTGCTTGTTCTAGATTGTTTTAAAGGTTATCAGTTCTCAAAGTGTAGTTAGCATTGTAAACTCCGAAAGATGCACAATACAGAAGCTTCAGTTCTTTGGACGTGGAGTTCCAGCTCAGGAACTTCTTCCCTTTCGGGAGAGACATGATTGTAAGGGTCTCTTGCAGCAGTCAGATCTGAGAGTTTGTATCAGTTTTGTACATCAGTTTGTTAAGCAGCAAGTTGTCGTTCCCATGTTCATAAAGTAGTCCTCAGGCATCTTACTTTGCATGACATCAATTTAGCTTTCTTGTTTAGTATATTTAGTCCCTTTGGTTGCCTTTATGGAGGCATCATTTTCGATGATAGGTCTTGAATGGAAGGGCTTGTTTTCAAGTGATAAAACAGTTTTTCCATAACTTGCTGCACCTGGCATTGTGCTAGTGACTAGCAATAGGGGGCGTGGACTACGTAAGACATACCCCTATTTTCAAGGAGCTTGAGGTCAAAATGGAGACATAAGGTGAGGGCTAAAGTAATTAAAACACAAGGTAAAATTCAGTAAGATGCGACAAACTAGTTAAGAAACACCAATTCTATTCTAACTGGGGAAAGAAAGCCATGCGCCCTCCCCTGCTCCCCCTCCCCCCATTCTGGGAAGTTACAGGATAGGACAGACAATATGGTACCTCTAGTACGTACAGGATAGGAAGCTGCATCTAGACTACATGTCATGGACTACAGTAGTGATAGAGAAGGTGAAAGAACATGGAAGTTTGAGATGCCATTTGGAGGTAGATCAACTGGGCCTGCTGATGGTTTGATGTAGGGGGAAGGGAAAGCATTGGATATGATGGAAACATTCAGAAGGACCTTTAACCTAGACTAGGGCTAGGGATTTCTTTGAGAGTAAGGGGCCTTGAGGTAAGTCGGGAAGTTACAGTATAAGGTGAGGTGAGAAGAGAAGGCAAAGGGGAACCAAAGAAGAGAGAAGGGTCTAAATCAGGCAACTCCTTATAAGCACACCAAGGAGACTGGGCCTGGAACCTCAAACAACAGGAACCCATGCAAGGGTTGTGAGCATAAACCCGACAGTGACGTGGTCGGGACTGAAATGCAGAGGACCCCTTAGAAGCATGTGCAAGTGGGGTATGCAGTGGGGGTATGATTTGGAAGCTGCAGCAGTTGAACTAAGAGATGGTGAGAACCCATACCTGTGGTTCTCTAGTGGGAGCGATTTTGCTTCCTAGGGCACGTTCGGCAAGGTCTAGGGACGTTTTTGGTTGTTAAAACTTGGAGGGAGGTGCTACCAGGTCCCTGGAGTGGGCAGAGGTCAGGGCTGTTGCTAAAAATTCTACTAGGTGCAGGACCGCCCCCAACAACAAAGAATTCTCTGGTCAGGAGTGCCACGGTCGAGAAATCTGTCCTCAACTAAGACAACAGTAATGGGCCCTGTAAAGGGGTGGAAACAGGAGGTGGAACAGACAGAACTTGGTGATTTATCAGATGGGCTGGGCTTTCAGGGCAAATGGGTGAGCAGAGGCGGTCTTTGCTGAGAGAGAGAATTGGCGAGTTGGACCAGAATAGGTGTGTGGGGCAGAAAACGCTGACTCCAGCTGGAACGCTGATTGGAGCACTGAGTCGGAGATGCCTATTGAACCCCAGCATAGAAAGGGTGTTCAGGGCGCCTGGGTGGCTCAGTTGGTTAAGCGACTGCCTTCGGCTCAGGTCGTGATCCTGGAGTCCCGGGATCGAGTCCCGCATCGGGCTCCCTGCTCAGCGGGGAGTCTGCTTCTCCCTCTGACCCTCCCCCCTCTCATGCTCTCTCTATCTCATTCTCTCTCTCAAATAAATAAATAAAATCTTAAAAAAAAAAAAAAGAAAGGGTGTTCATCAGTTGAATACACAAGACTTCCAGGCAAGAGAGAAATCTTGGAAAGTTATTGCTTAGGACATAACGAAGTCAGGAGAAGCCAGCACTGGAGGGACGGGGATGAGGGTCAATCCTGAACTGGATCTAGCACCCATCTCTGCACAGATCGATGCCCGGAAGTGTTTGGGAAGCACCTGCCGCGGGGGCTGACCATGATTCCTGTAACAGAAATGTATCCATTACCTGTTTTGCAGGAGCGAATACAGGCCGATGAAGTGATCGCCATCCTGGATCAGGAACAGCAAGGGAAGCATGAACTGAATATCAACCCCAAAGATGAGCTATAAAGATGAGGGAAAGAAAAGTTCTATCAGATATTTATTTAAATTGTTAATCTTATGAGAACCCTTTTATTTTTGTACAGAGCCACGGTATAAATTAACAGGTTAATCCGAGTCGCCAGATCCCCCTTCCGTTCCTGAGGACGCTCGCTTTGCCTCCCTCAGCCTGTCCGTCTTGGTTTCTCATCAGGTCGTCTCTCCCCTTCCCCTCCGTGCACAGTCACGCACGCACGCGTGCATGTCGTTTGCTGCAGATCCAAGAGCTCAAGCAGAAAGAATAAGTTCATTCTTGGCGAAACTACACTTCTCTTGCATGCTCCAGTTCTAAAGTTAGCATGTGATTTGGACTCAGAAGTCTTTCTGGCCCCGTGCCCTTCAGCAACACCCTCTCCCAGTGTGGGGGGGCCATGAGCTGGAGTTCCAGGATCCCCCAGCAGGGTCTGCACTGCCTCGCGTGTCCCTGGATCCACTTGGAAGAACGCTGCAGGAGATGGAGGGGCCCAGCCTCGCCAGGGCCTTGGTGGACTTACTGGCCCTGGGATTTTCACCTGAGGACAAATTTACACTGGAAGCTTCGATTCCTCCTCCACGGTGCTCCAGAAAGGGCTGCCTGAAGACTTGTGTCTTTAAAAAAAGGTTGTTCAAGGGGTTGAAGTAGAAAGACTCCTCACCCCAGTGCCTTTGGAAGAAAATCTCCAATCCCACATGACTCGGAGCATCACCGACACGTTGCCTGAGTGTGGGGCCCATTGATGGGTAGGGGCATTTTGTAAGAAAAATGGATTTTGGACTGATTCCCATCCTCAGCTACATGTATTTTGGTCCCCCCTCATCTTGGCTGCTATCCAGTTCACAGATTCGTGCTTGGGTCTGATTGTTTAATACAGGGAGCCTGATCCTAACATCTGGCATTTATTTTTCTTCTCCCAAACGTTTGGTGTATCCTCAGGTAATGGTTTTGTGACTTCGGGGCAGCCCAGGGACAGCACTGGGCTCTGACTTGTTTGGCTGGCAGATGCTTCAGGGCCACAAGGAAAGTGGAAACACTGCTTTTGAAGGCACGGAAATGGTTAGCAGAGGTGTTCGTCCAGAGAACATCTGGTCCTTGGCCAGAATTCTAAGGAAGCCCTGCAGAGACATTATTCGGGGTGGGGCTGGGGTTGTTCTGGCCTTGGGAAGCCCGCTAACCGGTGGGAGATTACTTGCCTCTGTGAGGGGCTCTAGTAGGGGTAGTAGTTCTTAAGAAAACCAGCAGATCTAAACATTCTCTGAAAAATCACATTTATTGGTTGCCATTTATGATCTTGGTTGATGGTTAAGCACATTCATCCTTTGAGACTGAAAAATTGAGTCACAGTGAGTTATGTGATTTCCATCTGATTTCCACTCAACCTTCAGCTGGGAGAAGGGAAGGAGCATTAGGTTGTAATCCCAGCTGGATCCAGTATGCCCTGCTGTGTGACCTGGAGCTACTGTCTCTCCCTTTCTGGGCTTCAGTTTCCTTATCTGAAAATGACATAACAGGTTAAATTGCTCCCAAAAGCCCTTCCGCCTCTTGCTTTAAATACAACACAAACAATGAACCATGGAACACTACATCAAAAACTAATGATGTACTGTATGGTGACTAACATAACATAATAAAATAAAATAAAATTTAAAAATAAATAAATAATAAATAACAACGCAAAGCAAATCAAAGACAAAAACAAAGCCGATTTTAGAAATAGGCACTGATACAACCAAATTTACTTCTGCAAACATTTTGAGACTTGTGAATGGGTTCCCTATGTGTCTGTGATTTTTAAAACTTTAGCCCAATTTTAGGGCTAAAACTCCCTGAGCTTTGAAAAGGTAGATCTCTGTTTGCCGTCTCACCGAGAAGTGTTTGCTGGCACGCAGATTTGCTGATAGGAGAATCTGGGCAAGATCTAATTTCTGTTTTCTGGCAACGAGGCATCCACAAAGAAAACAGGCTTTGGCTCCGTGTATTCCCGCTTCCTGGGTGCCGTGGGAGCTCCGGCAGAGGCAGGGACTCGGGCACAGATGTGGAGATTCTGCCCCCCGGAAAGTGGGTGACAGCCTCCAGAGCTGTGGCGCGGGTCCGCATCTTGTGCCATGTGCTGATTGCACAGAGCAGCGATTCCTGTTTTTCAGGTTGCCCGTGCTGTTGTACCCCTGGGACAGCGTGTATCCACTAGAGCATTTACCTTTTAATCTGCTCCCCATCAAACCATACATAATTGTATTCAGATAGTTAGGGAGTGTCTGCGGAGGACTTGAGACCAATCTGAGCCAGGGCTGCTGAGGGGAGTTATGTGAGAAGGCCCGCCAGGGGCGTGGGGGCACTGAGGTCCTGGCCCAGGGCGGCGGCCGCTAGAGGAAAGGGTGCCCTTTTCGATTTGGCCAAAGAAGGTGCTTGCTCCCCAGTCTCTGGACCCGGAGGGCTGTGTCTATACAGAAAGGGTGCATGTTTCTGATTCGCTCAGCAGTGCTGTGTGCTAGAGACAGCCCCGGCTGAAAGGCCCACATTCTAGGACCTCAAGCCCAGGCCTCTTCAGCTCAACTGCACTTGGGAAACTACCACTTGTCTGATGACCATTGGGTGAAAAGCCTGCAGTTTCACAAAGCTTTGACTTTCACCCTCTTACTGCGCTGGGTGCTTATAACACAGAGCATGCTCCCACGCTAGTACTCGGGGAGTTGTTCTGGGCACAGATCCTGAGGCCCACTTTCCAGATGAGGAAATGGACAGCAGGGAAGGGAGGTTGGAGCCTGTGATCACTCAGCTTGGAATGTCTGTGTGTGAGCTAGGAGCACAGCCTTTTGAAGAGGACGGAGAAACAAAGTACCAGGGTTGTTTGCTCCCTTGGCCATGCTTTCAGGCATATTAAATATAAAATGATACAATAATATGAAGAGAAAACTACGATTTTTATAAAATCTGAACTTTTGCTCCTCTCTCATCTTCCTGCTGAGTGATATGTGAAGGCATATTTCCCCTTCTCTCCTCAGAGGTGTATTGAATACAGGTTGTGTAATTCAATGAGATCAGCCCCACTTCCAAAAAAATACCATGTGCCAGAGGCTTTCTGCCTTCATGAAGCTCCAAAAGGAAAGAGGGTTCTAGTCAGGTGTCTTTTTCCTCTTCCTTCAAAGCAGAGAGAATCTTGAGCACAAATTTCTTCTTGAGGAAACACTGACACGGGACAGAGTGATATTCTTGGATATGTGAGGTGCTTTCTTCAGAGCCCTGATTATAGATTATTTGACAAGAAATTTTAGCTTTAGTGCAGTCTCCATCATTACTGGGCACCTAGCACTTTTTGGCGCTTATTCAGCTGAGGAGAAGCCACGGAATGAGTCACTACCATTTAATAATATATACCTGTGAGTTTTAATTGAAGTACAAATGCTGAATTATTTCACGTAAGACAGCCACAGGGAACAGCTCCCTCACTGACGTCAAGGAAGGAGGTAATGGGGGCCACCTCACCAATTCCTTATGCCAAATAATGAAACACTCCGAGGTGACTGACAGTAGTATGGCTGAGAAGTGGGGAAAAGTTTAACTGTTCCCACATCCAGAACTCCTCAGGGAAACAGGAGTCATTTGGCAAAATCTCCAAACCACAAGTTAAATTCGGGCCCTTGGTTACGATCCCTCTCCTCCTCCTGCCAAGAAGCCTGCGATGTGAAGTGACCTCCCAACCTAGTCCCACAGCCCACCCGCAAATCCCCTACTCCCGGATAATTTGATGTTTCCAACTTGAGACATAGAGCTGTTTTGTTTGGGACCTGGTCGATTTCTTCAGACACATTGAGACACGTAACCTCAACCACTCTTTGAGCTCACTGCTGGGCTGGAGCTGCAGACTCATGCTGTCAGACCTTCCCCCTTACCTCCTATCCCCGGGAAAATCACCATGTTCTCTGTACCCCCTGCTGACCTCTGAGACCAAACAACGCCAAGTCTGGAACAATCTGATCATCGAGCTTGGCTTGCTCTTCAATGGATGGCATCCGCCATGTAAAAAATTGGCATGACGAGTCACCTCTGCCTGCAAAAACCTGGTTAAGGGCTCACAAGAAAAATAACCAAACAGAATGTTCCTGCCCTCTCTTTCCCGGCCACACATTGCTAGGAGGAAAATCTGAATGCTCCTTTCATTCAATATACAACACACCTTTTCTAGCCACTTGATATGATGTACCTGAGAGGAGGGGACAAAAGGTGACAAGGGCAGAGTTTGAGAGCCTTTCCACTTTATGTCATCTGTTCTGGAAGGGCCACCCACCTGCTTTCTTCATGCCAGTCTCCACTTCAGCAGTGAATTGGGTGTCATCCATCTATCTGGGAACTCTTGCCCTTGGCCCCTCTTGTCAGATTTAGGGGCTTTCCCCTCTTGATGGCACTGTGATGGTAGAGGCTTTGGAATCCCTAGCCAGCTTGTAGTTAAACCCTGCCTTCTTCTCCCACGTTGACGTGTCTACCGCCGAATTACTAGCTGATGGTAGGCGGGGATAGAAATGAGAACCAGGGAAGAGGCATTACCTGCTCTGTCTCATCTTTTTCCACTTGTAAATCATACATCCCATTGTTTCAAAGGGTTGTAATCATGGTTGGCATTTATAAAGCCTTTTTATGGTCTCGAAGCACTTGGCAATCATATGTAACTACACAATTATCTTGAGAGACACATCAGTGCAACCTTCTTTTTGTGAACAGGGCAAATGAACAGTCGCTGCGGAGGGTTATGGCGAAGCTCTGGTCACTCATGAATTCATTAATCAGATGGTCTTTGAGTGGCTACTCCGCAGTGGGTTTAAGGGGGTATTCAAAAACGACTAAGATTCCAGCCCTTTGAGGAATTCAAAGTAAAGTAGAAAAAGAAATACATACGAACAAATGAAACAATACAAAATGAGGTGAGTGAGTGCTGTGATAAAGGGTTATAATAGAAGCAGGGACCAAAAGAAGGCCATGTGAAGGGAGAGACAAGGGAGTGTTTGCAGAGAGGGAAAGCCTCACAGAAAAGGCGACATTTCGGCTGGGTCTTGAGTGCGCACTCTGCCACCGGTAAGCAGAAGTGAGTCATGTGACCTCTCATTCCCCCACAGTGTCCTCCACCGAGAAAGTACGGGATTTGACCTGGGTGATTTCTGGGGTTCTGAAACGTTAGGCTGTCAGAGAGGAGTTCATATAAAAGTTGGTGTTCGGGAGGGGGGCGGAATGAGATCTTTACTGCGGATCGGCCTGGGAAAGCACTTTAATGAATGCTGTGAAAATCCAAATAAATACCAGTTTAAGTTTTATTTTATTTCCTTATGAGGAGGTATATTTAAGTGGGTGGGGCGAAGCTGCCAAGGACCATGATTCTTACTGAAAAGCAGAGGAGCCACGAGTGTCGGGGAAGCAGAAGTGAACTGCGTCCTTCAGGGGGCTCTTCCGGTGGCCTAGCCCTCTGCCTGCAAGTCCCAGAAACTTCCTAACTCACATGCCCTGGAGGCAGTCCACGCTCTCAAATTCTTCACCTTTCATCTCAGAAATGGGAATAATGAGCATATCCCAGTCCCCCTGAGAATAGTCAGGTGCATTGTCTGAAAAACCTAAAGCATTTGGTAAAATTAGTCAAGCTTTTAGCAAAACCGGAAATTTATGCAATACTTTTAGTGAGGACATCTCTTCCAATGTCGGACAGGGAACAGGGTTTCAGAGGCTTTGGGAATCCTTGGAAGCAAGCAATCTCCAACAGGAGTTAATGAGGCCCATTTGCCTCATTTCAAACCAAAGGGCTGAATAGGACATCATGTTGTAAGTCTCCAATCACACTTACTCTGGTCCCTGTACCTGTTTTTGGTTTGTTCAACTTTTAAAATGTCTTTGAAAGTCTTAGGCAATTACACTGCTTAGATTCAGAATAAATTATAGAGCCCCGAGTCTTAGAAGCCAACTTCAAGGCTTCTGGTCACCAGAGTAAGATCCTGGGCTCTCGTGATACTCCAACGTTCAGCAACGTTTACTGAACAGATACCAGTATTTCTACTCGATTTGAAGTTCAGAGTCTTAAGACCTGTTATTCTCACAAGATAATACGAATTAGAAGTACACTGCTTTGCAGTGAATATTGGTAAGTGAATGAGGCCTGTTTAGCTTTTTTTCCCCTCAGTGTCCAAAATAAAGTTATAACAACGTTTTTTAGCAAATTGGGTTCTGAGTAGTCATGATTTGAAATATGCCCTGCTTTTAGCTACTTAGTACAAGTGAAGAACAGGCTTGAAGGCATTGTTGGCCCTCCCTTGACTGGGCAGGGTCAAGATTCCTGGACGAATGTCCACTTTCCTTCATTGTTTATAGCATGATGGTCACTAAGTGTTTGGCCACCTTCCAGTAGACAAGGTCGTGATTCACATACAGGGAAAAAGAAGCCCGGAGTAGATGAATACTTTGCCTTAAGTCAAAGTCACAGTAGATGTGAGTTTCTTGAGTGGAAACTAAGTGGTTGGACTCTCTCAGGACACTCTGCAGTCCTGACCATTTATTTTAGGAATCACTAGGAGGCAAGAGGAACTCATATGGACCTATGTGACCCCAGGACTCACCACCCCTCACATCCCAGTGGAAATCTAGAAGGAAGCTACTGTCTTCAGCAAGATGGTTGCTACCCTGACTCTGAGTGTGCCAGGTATGATTATGGCTCTGTTCAAACATGCTCTGGTTCCTTCCAGGGAGCACTTTGAGCCTCCTCTGAACTTCCAGGCCGCAGGGCTGAGCACAGGGTACAGATTTTTCTTGTAGACATTTGGCATCTGTGTAATGATTTTTGTCTCTAAGGGTAATAAAAGTACATCAGATGTTGCTCCCTGTACCATGAACTTGGCTTTGAAGCGCCAGTGAGCCACTTCAAAGGCTCGGCACCATATGGAGCTTCTGTTTCTGGGGACTCTGCTCTGTCGAGGTGTGCCCATCGACCTGGGACACAGTGCCTACCAAGGCACCTACCACTAAAGACCCGTTGTCAAATGTGTCAAAGGTGACAAATTGGCATACTGAAAGCTTCAAACCACGCAGCCTTCAGAATCAGCATAGAATATACATCATGCTTTGAACGCTGTGGGGAAAAAATGCATCATTTACATGGAGAATGATTTACAAATCAAATGAAAAGAGATCGGAGTGGCCTTCAAAGCTCAGCATAGGGTGCTTTTGGTCATTGTTTGTCTGACCTGTTCAGAGCTGTTTAGACTAGAAAGATGAAGCCAGTGGTGGAAGCTTAAGGGAGAATCACAGACAAAATTAAGTTCTTTATTTATAATTCAGCAAATCAAGGCCACTGCAAATAGCAGACTCCAAGTTGGAAGGGGTTTGGAGAGCATCAGGTCCAACATCCCTTATATAATTTAGAATTGGGGACACGGAGGCCCAGAGAAGAAATTTATTTACCCAACTTTCTACACAAGTTACTGGTAGAATCTGGACTCAAACCCGGGTCACCCGACTCCTGGTCCAGAGCTCCATCATGGAGTCAGGGTAGAGCAGCAAGGAAGAGTGCAGGCTTTGTGCCACCAAGACATGGAATATTTGCAGCCTTTTCCCAGCTCTCTGATTACGGACACGTTTCTTATCCCCTCATATTCAATGTCTGTGTCTGTAAAAGAGCAAGTAATACTTATCTGTTGAGTTATCCGAAGATTTAATTGAGCCAGTAGGAGGAAAATGTCAAACACCTCCCAGGCAATCATTAAAAAGCAATTGTTATTTTTACTACATGAGGACACGTAAAAAGAAGAAAAACGAACAGGACTATGATTTCTCCAGCAATGCTTTTTCAGCTCTCATGATATTTTTTTTAATGCATTCTCCCATGAAGCATCTTGGAATCTTCAAAGTTAATTTTCATACAGTTAGACTTAAAAATGATCTCTGGCCACAAACAACACACTTCATGCTGGGGCAGGGGCACAGGAGAAGGGAAACTTGTTCTATAAAATTGAAAAGGTGTTTTATTTCCAAATTGGTTGCCAAGCACCAGCCTAGAAGGAGATCCTGGCCTTCCTGCAGCCACCTCGTCGGGCCCTTCTGACTTCCTCGCCTCTCTGCACTGG
Source organism: Halichoerus grypus (assembly GCF_964656455.1). Lineage (NCBI taxonomy): Eukaryota > Metazoa > Chordata > Mammalia > Carnivora > Phocidae > Halichoerus > Halichoerus grypus. Next base: position 76,288,973 of record NC_135712.1, read on the forward strand.
GACATTTCAGTGGCTTTTCTGAGCCAACACTTTGGAAAGCACATTTTTTCCCCCTATTCCTTTTCCTAAACATTCTCTCACTTTCTTTTCCATGGTGTAGAAAACACAGAATCAAAGCTTAGCAGCAGATGGCACTATCAGCATACTTTGCAGTAAGGGGTAAAAAGAGATGCATTCGTTCATTCATTCGTTCATTCATTCATTTTGACAAGTCTCGACTTAATGTCGAATGTGTGTTCAACCTCGAGAGGGTCACTAAACAGAAGAGGTGGTCCTTACAGGGCAGGTGGGAAGAGGTATGCTCTACGAGGATCCTCGGGACCTGTGTAAATGCCGAGGATGTATGTTCTAGTGGTTTTGGGAGAGAGCAAGATTGGGGCAGGCTTAAACAGCAAAGGAGGAATTTTTGAGGGAGTTGGTCTAGAGCTGTTCCTTTAAAGGATGAGTAGAATATGGAATGGCGAAAATGCAAAGCAGGAATGTAAAATGGACCGTAAAAGCAAAGAGTCATCCGCTGCTGTGGCCATCAACACTATATCCCTGGCAGATCTGACCTCCCTCGCTTTGCGTGAGCCTCGTGCCGCCCGTGGGTGGCCACTCTCACAACCATGATCTCATTTGGCCCTTACTGCTATCCTCTGACTTCAGCTTTACCCCTATGATGATCCGAATTTGATGAATAAGAAAATTGAGGCCCTCAGAGGAAAAGTGACTTGCTTAGGGTCACACATGCAGTGTCTGGTAGTGCTGGGATCCAAAACTCGATCTCATCCCAGCTCATGCAGCAGGAGACCAAGGCTCTTGTGACACAGGCTGTTACAGCAAAGAGAGCTTGGGACGCAGAGTAATAGGATCAGTTTCAGCTGTCAGGCTGGCTTCAGGTTACCGAGGGCCTGAGCTAGACTAGACTGCGGTCTTGGGGCTGATCCTGTAAATCTCAGGGAGGATTCTGAGGTTTGGGGAAGCTAGAGATGGGTGTTAGATGCTGCAGCTGCATACGAGGGATTGAACGAAAAGGGACAGGAATCGGGGAGACCAAAGAAGAAGATGTTACAGAAATTAAGGCCAGGGGTGGGGAGTAGATGGGAGTGCTCTGCTCCAGCGGGGAGGAGATTTTATGATTGTCATTAATTCCTGGCATGTAGAAATGAAACAAAGCCGACTGACTTTTAAAATGACTGGTTTTAAGTTTCCTATAGACGGGGCGCCTGGGTGGCTCATTCAGTTAAGTGCCTGCCTTTGGCTCTGGTCAGAATCCCAGGGTCCTGGGATTAACCTGGGTCGGGCTCTCTGCTCAGCGGGGAGCCTGCTTCGCCCTCTCTCTCCCACTCGTGTTCTCGCACACTCTTCTCTCTCTCTCTCAAATAAATAAAATCTTTAAATAAATAAATAAATAAATTCCCTATAGACAACACGTCCCCTTATTGCCTGCACCCGGAGAGGTCTAATCTCATTACCCTCCACCACACCCATACCCACAATCCTCCATGATACACACACACACACACACACACACCCTTAGTCCATTACTGCCAAGGCACAACATGAGGACAGCCTGAATCCGGCAGGCAGCAGTGGGACAAAAGGGTAAAAGATTAAGGAGAGACATGTTGAAGAAAAAGAAATAAGGACTTGGTGGCTGACAGTCACCAAGGAAAGAAGATTAAAATCATGAGTCTGAGATTTTGAGCCTAGGAAAACAGTGTCAGTGATTCAAATAGAGAAAAAAGGGGGTTAAAATAAACCGGTTCCATAGAGAAGATGACCTGATGGGACATGAGGACTCCCAGTCGCTGCTGAACACTCAGCTGGAATACAAACTTATTTCCTACTCTGGTTATGGATTTCTTGCTCTTCACTTGTGATTAAAAGCTTACAAACGATGTTTTTTTTTTTTTTTTTTTTTTTTTTTTATAGCTCTTTTACAAGTAAGAAAATGAGAGAGAGAGAGAACTACCAAATTATTAGTGTTACCACTCCTTATTTAAACCCCTTCCGCTGACATCAAAACAACTGCGGAGTGAAGGCACTGAACTCAGTCTTTCAGGACATTACAGGCAGTGGTATTCTCCACCAGTCAATGCTAGGGAAGAAGCAGAATCCAGAGTTCTTATTAAACTGTGCTTGAAAGCTAGAAAACATTGACAGGCAAAGAGAAGCACTGTGCAAGTTACAATTGAGGAAAAAAATACAATACATACAAGAGACCTGAGGATTCCATAGGTGAGGAAATACAAAGAGAGCAGATGATTGAGCTGAGCTGACACAGACAGTTCATTACGGGGCCAGCGTTGAGCCTCAGCCCAGGGATAAATTGTCCCAGCAGCCTGGAAAATGACACCAAGGGCGGGCCAATCCCCATCAGATTACAAAGCCCTGCACTGATACAATTTGTGATTAGAACACCGCTTGCAAATCTTTCCTCCAGATGGCCCCCAGAGTGGGTGGATTCTCAAATTAGTCATATGAGAACGGAGGGTTTAACAGAAGGGAGATTCTAGGAGGTTCTAGGCTGTTCCATCGGGAAATGAATGCATCAGCCCTTCAGAAATGGGAAGTAATTCAGGATGCGCACATTTTTGTGCCTTTTGCCACGCTATCTCTGGTGGGAGAAACAAGTCAGCGACCATCTCGGAGAGGGTACTTGGAAGGAGGGTGGAAAGCCCTGGATTAGTCCCTTCAAAGGAGACACTTAAGGTGCTAGAGACATTTAAGGTGCTGCAGCCACCACACCCTGCATGTGGGGGACCGGACCGGTTATTCAGCTCTCCTGTGCAGCTGCCGTGTGGCTACAAACCTGAGCCCAGGAAGGTCAGCCAGTTATTCTGCAGTAACCAAATCCACGGTGTTGCGGTGCTTATCAGCATGATCGCCCTCTGCAGTTGTGGTTGAATACGTTTTTGCTGTTGTCATCTTGTTTGGTAACACAGCAATAGCAAGTGTTGCAAGTGTAATTGTTACTTTTGAAATGAGCTCTTGGCAGTTCCTGGTGGTATACCTCTGTGTGTGTGTGTGTGTGTGTGTGTGTGTGCACGCGTGTGTGTGTGCGCATGTGTGTGTGTGTGTATGTATGTGTGTGCGTGTGTGTGTGCGCGTGTGTGTGTGTATGTGTGTGCGCGCGCACGTGTGTGTATGTGTGTGCGTGTGTGTGTGTGCGTGTGTATGTGTGTGTGTGCGCGTGCCGGTGTATGTGTGTGTTTACCATCCTTCTGAGTCTTCTCAGAGCAGCTCTAGGAACTTGGATCCCACCTCAAGGAAGTAAGCATGGATTGGATTTAGATCCAACTAATAGATAACAAACCCCCTCGTTCGTGCCAGACCTTGTGTTGAATGCTTTGTTGTGCTCTCAAACCTTTTAAGCTTAGTACCATTGGTTCCATTTTACAGATAGGGAAACTGATGCTCCAAGACATTAAATAATCTAGTCAAAACCATAGTGAAAGCAGCTTGCCAAGCCATGATGTAAGGATTTTAGGATTTGTTTCCTAGACATAGAAACATATTTAAATAAACTCTTCGGAAGAATACCACTGTATAAAATAGGAAATATCAGGCTGCTTGGGTTGAAGCAGGAGTCTGGACTTTGGAGCCCTGTCCACTCGCCCCCTTCATCTGCCTCTGTAGTCTCCCTAGAACATTCCAAATAGCCTGCTGGGTGGACTCCAGGTTGCCCCCAGCTTGAAGTGCTATGAATCTATGATTCTGAGAAGTTCCTACATATATCAGATGTAGACTATCAACGCCTTCCCCTGGACGTGTTCTGGAACCAGTGAGACATGGCGGATACAGGATCCTGAATTTCTTCATAAGTTTACAAAATCATAGAACATTAAAGGTGGAAAAGAACTGAGAAATCAAGTCTAGACCCCACATACCTAATAAAATGATAATAATTTTTATTTTTATTGACTAACAGAAGTCCAGAAAGAAGGAATGATTTGCACAGGGAAGTCAGTTGATCAATTGTCCTCTTGTCTTTTAGAGAGGTGATATTTACAATGTATAACAACTAGTGTCCTTTAACCAATCGGAGCAAATAAAATGTTGGGGCAGGATCTGAGGGAAATTCTTGATGGCAGGCTTTACCCCATCAGTTGCTGGATTATGAGGCTGCCCCAGGGGTTCTAGAAAAGGAATTGAGGTGCTTAGGGTGGTAGGGTTTGGGGTGGTCCAGGGGCTGGGCTGGGGGAAATGTCTATTTATAAATAGCAGAAGCATTTAGTAGCTAGTCTATCCACTGTGGTGCATCAGAGTGGAATAACAGTCCTCACCTTTAAGCATGAAGTCAGCAGAATACCCACAATTGCAGGATTTCCTTGGAATTGCTGAAACTCTATTAAGGTCACTGGGGCTTTGTCCCACTGCTGATGCTGCTTCCTTTCCAGGAGAGGAAAGAAGAGGCAGAGAGGAACCGAACTTCTGCCAGCCCAGTGTCACATCAAAGAATTCCACCCAGATCCCCACAGGTGCAGAAACCTGAGAGCCATCACCAGGCAGATAGTGCTGTCTCTGGTAATTGGGTTGACATCATCTAGCAGCCTTAGAGGATTTGAATCCCTTCCATGACTCCTGCTACCTCCCACCTGGCGGTGAAAACCTCAGGCTGGAAGCTGGGTGATATGCAAAAGCAAATGCAAGGAAACTACAAGGTCACACTCCTCAAGGGAGAGTCCTCTTGTGTTCTGACCCAGATACATAAGGGGAAAAGAGAACCAAGGCCCCAGCTGCCTACAAGTGGGTGCAAAGAGGAAGCCAAGGATGGTCATAGAAATATATACTCATGGGGGGATGCCTGGGTGGCTCAGTCATTAAGCGTCTGCCTTTGGCTTGGGTCATGATCCCAGGGTCCTGGGATCGAGCCCCGCATCAGGCTCCCTGCTCAGCCAGGAGCTTGCTTCTCCCTCTCCTGCTCCCCCTGCTTGTGTTCCCTCTCTAGCTATCTCTCTCTCTCTCTCTCTGTGTCAAATAAATAAATAAAATTAAAAAAAAAAAGAAATATATACTCATGGGATTAGAAAGCTTCTTAATAGTCAGTCCACCCCACGACCAAGGCTTGAATCTTCAGAATGAACCATCCCCAACCCCAACCAGACTGAAAGATGCTCTGTTCCTGAATGAGCCTTAGTCTCCCTCACTTCCCAGATCTTTCTACATATAATTTCCTCAGCCTACAATACCCTCCCTCTTCCCCAGCTGCTTCTTGGGCCTATCTCCTTCTTGTCTTCCAAGCCTCATTTCAGAAAATATTTAGGCAAGGGACTACAGTACATGTCCTTAGAAATGTTTCTGTAGCCACTGGGACTTCACCTGTGAAACATTCACTACACTGCTTTCGTGTCTGTCTCCCTCCCTGGACTGGGAGTTGCATTAAGACAGGGACTGACTCTATTATGCTGATCCAGTGGGGCCTCCAACTGGACATAACACAGCAAAGGCATTAAAAAATGTGAATGAATGAATGAATGGCTACATCTTGAGCGTGATAAAGTATTTGTATTCATAATCTCATATTATCATTGTACCATGCTTGTGAAGAAGAAAAGACTTGTTAGGTTTATAAGAAGTAATATGTTAATGCCCATTTTATGGATGAGGAAAAAAGCCTCTGAAAGAAAGGAAAAACACCCCAAACATGCTATATATTTGGGACATACATGGGCCATTCATTGTGCCAGGTACTCTCAAAATGTTGATCATCTTTATCCTTGTGACTGACCTGAGAAAAGGTATTTTCATCACTCTTTTACAATTTATATTGTAAATGTACACACCCTTTTCCAGGTACAGTTTTATGGGTTTTGACAACCACATCAGGCCCTGTGGCTGCCACTGCAATTGCAACACAGAAGGGGTCCAGCACCCTCCACAGGCTACCCTTTGTAGCCATGCCCCCCTCCCCCCAGCACCCTGCCTAGCACGGGGTGTTTTCCATCACTGTAGTTTGCATAATCACATTTTTTAACAAATACAAAACCTAAGCTCAGAGAATTTAAGCAACTCACTCAAGATAAGCGGCTAGTGGGCCATTGGATTTTGCCTTTGAACCTGGACTTCTGATTCTCTGTGAGGGTGGAAAGTGAGAGTGTGGAGCCAAGGAAAACTGTCTCATTCCCTGGGCCACCTCCCACCTCTGCAGACAGGGCCCTGTCCTTTATCCATGTTCCATGGAGATAAGGCAAACACAGCTTCATTACCCAAGACGGAATCTGATAAAGCTCCACCTCTGATCATTCACGAGGTGCTGAGGGAAGACTGTGTTCCTACCCAATAGAATGATCTGAAAACCATTATGATGGGCAGGCCGCTTTGCAGACTGCGCTGTAAGAGATTGATCTGTTTCCAGTTCCCTCACTTAGCTCCAAGACAGGAGGGCTCTGAGGGGAGGTCATTGTTGAACATTTACCTCTCAATTCACCAGCGTCTCCACCAAGGCCCAGGGGGGGGACATTTCCAGACAGGGCCCAAGGTGAGTGCTGCTGCTAACTGGGCTGATGTAATTAACTGTCTTGGTCCTCCCCCCTCCACCCCCTCACCCCCCAGGGAAGCCAGCCAGGGTCTCAGCTCCACAGCCTTCCAGGCCTGCGCATCCCACTGCAGCGCTGAAAGCAAACAGATTTTGAGCAGCTTCAGAAGTGGTGAGCCGGACTGCTGCTGGGAGAGGGCCATTTCCCTGGGGGGTGTCGGCTTCATGGGACAGAAGGGATAGAGAAATCATTTCATCTTCATCCTGCTTTTAATCAGGGTGGCAGGATATTGGTGCCACTTTTGTTGAAAGGTAATCTCTTTTCTAAATAATAATAAAACAAGTATTTGTTTGGGGCTGAAGGCAGTAAGTGAGCGCTGATCTGCCCTGACACATACAGGAAATAGCTGTAGGCCTCCTGCATCCCACCCAGGCCCCGCCGCAGGCAGGCAGTCTGACACTCTGCCCCTGCCTTCTCCACCCCCACCACCTCACCACCCGCTCCGAGGACACCTCAGGAAATAATTTGCCATTGACGAGGGCACATGCCCTCCTTCAGGCTGTGGCCTGTGCTGCACCCCAGCTCTGCCCCCGATGCAGCTGGATCTGTTCTTGAGGGCTTTGCAAGTCCATAACCCTGACACTTGAGGTGCAGAAGTCTCCAGAGACCCCAGACTTTGCACCCTGCATTCTCTGCTGAGGGGCTGCAGCAGAGACAATGGGCCAGACGCAAGGCTCTCACCCAAAACCAGGAGAGCAAGTAATGAAAGAAAGTTCACAGGCTGTGAAAACCCCATTTTCTGGCCCAGTTACTAAGGAGCTGGGAGATCTTGGGAGATTGGTTCACCTTCTATATGAACATCATCTTTCTCCTCTGGGCAAGTGAATATGCAAGACTGATCTCACAGAGTTGTAGAGGGGATGATACCTGTCAAGTGGCATATGGAACACACCAGATAGGCTAGGAATAATTATAGGCACTCCCATCATTGTCATCACGGTTCCTCCACAGAGTTCGGTTTAAACAACAGTGTTTGGGTATGTTTGTAAATTAAAGACCTGAGATGTTCCCTCCCGTTTGCTGCCAATCCACAATATGATACACTATGAAGAATGCCCCAGCTAATGTCTTTATTCCTGGATGGAACTTCTGCCCTGCGAGCCTGTTGATTTTCACCTTAAACTCAGTTCTACACCAAGTAGTAGATAGGAAGTTTTCTCTCTCTCTGAGCCCAGAGCCCAGGACTAAGCCAATGTTGTGGGCTAGGGCCCTTTTCTTCCACATCCTACTCTGGTTCCTCTGCCCTCCCCCCCAGAATCAAAGTTCCTTCCTAAATAGAAGGAAACTTCTAACCAAAATAAATACATGGTAAAAAATAAAAAAAAAGAGAAGAAAGAAAGAAATCTCAAGAGATCACAGACCAGCGATGAAAAGATGAGAACCCAGAACACTTTTCTTTTCCTACCTCAGCCACTTTCCTAGTCTGGAGATGTATGTACTGAAGGTGGGTGCCATTCCTCTGACCACGGGTGGACATTGCTCCATCTCTTGCAAACTCTGCCTATTTCAGGTGGAGTTCTCTTGTCAGGATGTCTGGACATCAGAGGACAGGGTGTGAACCCCACAGAATATGGGTGTTCAAATCATGAGATGTGAGGTCATTTGAAAGCAGAAAACTACCTTTTATGCTACAGCTAACTATTAGTGCATGGCTGCTTAATGTCATGATCCATTCATTGGCTATTTTCTGGATCAAAATGGTAGCCAATCCACTTGGTTCACTGTCTTTTGAGCTACATCCCCACCCCCAGCCCAGCCTTTCCCTTCTTAGACTGCGAAATTTGGGGCCAGATGGAAGGGGATATGGATCAGGTAAATAATTCATAAAACAGTCCCTTAATTCATAAGAATCCTGGCAGCATGTCTAAAGTTAAAGGTTAATTTAGCTGGTGTCTTTGCCCATTAAATGTACATGAATTTTCCATCACACCAATACTTGGAATTTAAAGCTCAGCTTTCATCTCAGGGCTTTGAGCTAGTGCTGACATTGGCTTTGAATTCTCTTACCTTCTTTGGGGGGGGGGGAAACTGAGGGTCAATAGAAATTTTAAGATGTAGCCAGTATCACATTGTAAATGATTGGACTACTTAATCTTTCCATTCTTAAACCACTCTTCCGGGCACCTTACAGTCTTAGTTCCTGTAACTCATTAGTGGAGGATTATAATTATCCTTTTCTTATGCTATGAACAACGATGCTAAAAATATGTAAAGTAAAAATCCTTAAAACCAACAGTAGTTATTTTTAAATGGTGGGATTATAAGTAAACTTTTTTTTTCTTTTGTTTTCCAATTTTTAACACAAAAGTCCTTATCAATTTTATCCTAAAGAGATAATATTTAAACTTCATATCTCATAAGGCTGTACACAGAGGAATATAAGTCTTTTAAATAGTCAAAAGGTATAATGCGCAAGAGTGTTACTGCTTTCAGTTATTACTCCTTTTCTCTACCATTCTATAAATTCTTAGGCCTTGAGGTACTCTTTGCCTAGGGAGAAGTCCCAAGCAAGGAATCTAAGGGATTCAGTGAAGCATCCTATACTCTTCTAGCCATTTAAAGACAAAGTCATGTAACCTGTGTGTCCTTGTACCAGTGCAGAATGTAGCCGGTAGCTCAGTCATAGATTCACCTCACCCTGTTCCATGTTCTTGAGGTTCAGGCCTGGCGGAATGAAGAGAGCTGATGGGTGAGGACACCCAGGGTGGGAAATAGAACACTGAGTCATTCCATTCTCACCACACGTTAACTGTGAGGCTTCAGCCCACCCAAGAGCCTTAGGCGAAGTCTGTTGGCCACTGTTTCCCCATCTGTGGGCCCCAATGCTGACCAATCGTCCCCTCTGGCACCTTATAAGGGAAAGCTAATTAGAAAGCTCACCTCACAAGAATGCTGCAGAAAGACCTTTCACACGGAGAAGAACCACAGTGCCCAGAGGCACTGTGACTCAGTGGTAAAGCTGACTTCCAACAGCCAGGTCTGATCTCTCCAGCCAAAAAAAAGGGGAGACCTGCATGGCAAAGACCAGGCAAATTCCCACGGGACGAGCCACAAAGATGGTTCATGGGAGTGGCAGGTCCTCAAAGTACTCTAGAAAGTACTAGTTACACATATAGTGACAGGAAGAGAAAGGAGGAGATCAATCAACTTATTTATGCATTTGTTTATTTTATTAGTGTATATTGTCTGCCTCTAGTGTATCAAGGGCTATGTTATTTGCTATGGGGAAAACAAAGATGAATCAGATAGCCCTAGCCCTCTGGTCTAGTTAGAGGGAAAGATAGATCTTAAATATTACATGCCTTATAATTTCTAGAAATGAAAATATATACAAAAGCCTGGGAATTACAAAATCAGGAGTAGCTTTAGGCTGAGAGGGAAATCGAAAGCTTCACGTGGGAGTTAAATCCCAACTGGGTCTTGAAGAATGTCTAGGAGTTCACCACACAGTGGAAAGCATGCCAGAGAAACAAGTGTGCCTCAGTAAATAAGAACAACTAAGACAGAGTAAATGATCCAGTTTTTGAAAATTAATATCATTTCCCAAATATTCTATAGCTCTCCACAGCCATGTCATTCTCTAAAATTGTCTTGGAAGTTTCTCTGTACCTAAAACCCACAGGAAGATTGGTCTCCCAAACTAGTCCAGTGAATTGAGGGAGAGAAAGGGACAAAAAAATAGGAGTTGGGCAATATGAGGCACCCTCAAAAAACAAAACAAAACAAAACAAACAAAGAAACAAAACCCAAGATCTTTCACTCAAGGCTCCAGGACGCTCTATCTTCAAGGCTGTGTCAGAAGCCTAGCCTTAGCTGGCTTCGGGTGATTCTTCCGCTCCATCTGCCAACTCAATTATTTGATACGGTTTTGCACTAAGCTGGCTGGGAACAACCTAACAACCATCTGTGTGTTTGTGTATTTTTAATGTTGTTATTCCTTGTGTTTTATCTTTTGCTTTGTTTTTGTTTTTCTTATTTCCCAACTTACCCTGGCCTTGGGTATGTACGAAGGTGTCAACTTTCTTGTTTGGCACCTATGGGAGACAGTTATTATGCCTGTCACTACCTTGTCTGTATTTGCTTCCACTCCATTTCTCCCCCTCTCCTGACAATAACTATCACGAGAAAAGCTGTGGTACCTTCTATTCATTCTCCATGCTTCCTTCTTCTTTTTTCAGCTTAAAGAGATAAAAAAAATAAGGGGCAGGAATAACTGCTGAGATGAAAAGGAGCTAGATACTTGGGAGACCAAAATGCGCTCCCTTTTCACAGAGGTAGATACGAGTAGAGAGGTAGAGTCATCATATTCACACACCGCTCTGAGCATGGACCCATTGCCACCCATAACTCAGCAGACGGCGGGAACTTTGAAGTCATCCTCCTAAATGACTGTTATTTTATTCCCTAGAGAAAGTAGAACCTCCTCAGGAACTTTATAAGTGTCAAAGGAGGCAGTGATGCCTTTCCAGAATATTCTTCTCCAGCATCTTGGTGCCTTCTCCAAGATCAAAACTTTGATGCATAGTCCATGGAGATAAACATCAGCTTCAGTTCTTAGGCTAAAATAGGTCCGTATGCACATTTATTCATCATTTTAAATAAACAGAAAGAAAGTCTTGGCTTCCAATCCCTTTCTCTTGTCCTCAGTGGTACTACCATATCCATCTTTCTGAAAACAACACCCTGATAACATCATTCTTCCGTTTTAAAATCTCTGTTAGCTTTCTTCTGCTTTTAAGACAAAATCCAAGCTACATAGTCATGCACTTAAAGTCCCTAGACTCTCATGTAACTCTCCAACTTTATGTCTCCATATTCCCAGCCACATACCCCAACCCACCCAGCCACAATAAAGGCTTGACGATCCAGTACACACGCACCTGCCTGCCTCACTGAAGACTGTGACTCACCTGTTCTTTTCTGCTTGAATTGCATTTCTTTTGAATCTCCAAAAAAGAAGAGAGAACAACATATATTGGAGTTGTAACTTATGGCTCACTTTCCTTGACTCTTCCCAATCCAATGGAACAGCTTTCTCATTCCTAGGAGGCTAGTAACATTTTATCTGTATTTCTCATTTTATCTGTATTAGAATTTCTCTCTCTCTTAGTACCCTTAAATTCTTCCCCTATTAGAATAGAAGTAATTTGGGGGCAGGGACTTTTGTCTGTTTGGTTCAGTGCCATATCCCAAGCACCTAGAACAGTATCTAGCAAGAGATGGATGCTCAGTAAGTATTGAAAGAGCACCTATGTTAGGCTAGACACTGCTAGTTATCTTTGTGCATACCTACCTTTTTCCATTGACTGTGTGTTCCTTGAAGGCATGAAAACCCCGTGGTTTATTCATCTCTGATGTACTTAGCATATAGCCCAGCACATAGTAAGAAGTCGGTAAACATTTGTTCAGTAAATGACATCTTGAATGAAGGAATATCTTTACAAACGAATAACCCCACCCAATACCTTTTTCATTCTTAAATAATTGCTTTCTGTCTCTATGCTTCAGATTCCTGACAAGGTTCTTTGTTGCACTTGAATAGAAAAGCCCGCAATAGACATTTGTCGTACCTTTGTTACTGCAAACACTTCTTACCAGACCTTTACTCATATTGTAAGTATTCATGTCACTGTTTACTATGGAGTTTAGATCAATGTCAGTGGTGAAATGGGGAGATTGGGAAAGAACTAAATTAAAATGAGTGATTACGGAAGTAAAGAAAAATCCCACACTCACTGCACAAGCTGCACTTTTTAACTCTTTTATTTGTGTGCTAGATAAATATTTCACTCATAAATTGTGCTATTTGAATACCCTGAATATCTACTGGAAAATTTGCTTTTCATTATAGAGAATTAGCTTTCAAACAAGGATTTTGTTGATTGGCCCATTTTTACATTTACCAATACTCTGAAATTAGGGTACTTATCATATTTATAACAATTCTAAGTTATTGTGACTCATATAATAGCAAGTGATGCCCATTAGGACAGAGTCCAGGTTTATTTACCTTTAGTCCCCATTAGCTAACCCCATTCCAGGCATAAGGTACATGAGGTTTAAATGTACTTAATTATAATACGATTAATCATTCAGTTGGTCAACTGACTGAATGAACATTTATTAATGTATTACTATCTGCCACACAGTTTGCTGCATTCTGGAATAACACAAAAACGAACATGAGAGTTAATGCTCCTGTGTTGTTAATAGACTAGTGGAAAAATACATCCACACTGAGTTGCACACTACTTGAAATAATTTCATGATACAGTTACAACTGCAGTTTCAAATCTATATCAAAAGGTAGTTAACATTCATGAACACAGATGCAAAATTTTTCAAGACTATATTAGCAAATCAAATCATCATACTTCTCTCTCTAGTTTGCTGCATCTGAGCAGGATGAATAAGATCGAAAGATTCTGAAACCAGGGAGATCTAACTGTGCCTATGCAGTAATCTGGGGGAGAGGGAGTGATGATATAAATTAAGTTTTTTTTTCAGGGGGGATGCAGAGGAGAGAATGTGTCTGGGACATATCATGGAGGAGACCTTGTCAAAATTTGGCAACCACTTAAATTAAAAATGCATTTATAACCTGGAAAGTTGTAGGACCACTAACAGAAGAGCAGGAGGTGAAAAAAGTCAGCATGGGAGAAGATTCAAGTTAGGCATCCTAAGGGTTGTTTTATGTTTTCATTTATTTGTTTTAGTGCTTAAGGGAATTTGAGATGTCTACCATGGAGTTTAAATTAGGAGAGTAGAAAAGAAGAGAAATTAAAATACTAAGGATAGAGATTTAGAAGTTACCTACATAAAGCACAAGGGTTGGCTGATACATTCCTAATAAAAGCTATGAAACTAAGCATCTCTAATTTAAAATTTAAAAAGTGTGGAAAGAGAAGAAAAAAAGGGTTAAAGACAAACTCTGTGTTAAGAATTACTTTCAGGGAGCAAAAAGAAGTAATGTCAGGGAAGAAGAGATTAACAGGGATGTTGGAGAATGCTGAGTGTGTCTTGGAAGCAGGGGAGGAAGAAGAAAGCCAGACACTTGGTGAAGTAAAAGGCATGCATGTGTATCTGTGAATGTGGGTTTGGGACTATTCAAGGATTATTCACTTTGACTCTATACCACCCCATATCTGGGTCCTAAACCCTCAATATTATAATCACCCAAACCCAAATATTTGAAATGATTATCTCAGATACTGGTCTGGGCATCCAGCAGCAGAATGTTTAAGAACAGTTACCCTGCATCATCATCGGATGTTCGCATAGTTTTAAAATATGACTTATAAGCACTTTCATGTACATCTTCCCACGTAAATCCTAAAACAAGTCTTTCAGGTAGATCTCTTGTTCCTCATTTTCACAGGTGAGAAAATAGGAAGTCAGAAAACAAATTCCTAATAATAAAGAGTAAACCACAGATCTTCCGATATTATCCAATGTTCTTATTCTATGTCATACTAACTTCACCTTGCACAAAAGGGACCATAGAGTTTCAAACACAGGAGGCATTCTGTTTCAGAATCAGACACACTGGGACCCCTTTAGGAGACAGGATGAAAGGATAATATTCCAAATGAAGAGAGAAAGTCCTTGGGCATCTATCTGGGTGTCTTGATAGTGATAATAATCATTTCATTTGTAACAGGTTTATTGTGTAGAAAGTGGCCCCTTTCCTTTAATGTGACATTGAAGGCTCCCAACGCCTCATTGAATCAGAATTACTAGCTCCATTTTACAGATGAGGAAAATGAGACTCAGAAACAGTATGTAAACTACTAACAGTGATATAGCTAGATTAAGACCGCATTCAACTGTAGTTCTTCACATTCCTAGTTGGAATTAAATTTTAAGAGAATATGGAAAAGAGAGCAGCCATTTTGTGGTGTTGCAATGAGAGTTAATGGTGATGGTGATGGTGGCGGTGGTAGAGGATTTGGGGATGGTTCCAAGCTGCCAGAACAGTGAGGGGAGTGGATTGTAAAATTGATGCTCTGGTGTGGGTAAATATGGAGAAAGTTGGAGCAATGTTGCAGGTCCTAATTCTTTGAAACTATCAGAAGGCAGAGAGTGATAAATTCTCCTGCCAGGTCATTCTGGTTCGACATGCTCCCTCAGTCACATGGCACTTCTTCTTAATTTCAAGATAGGGCTGGGGATTATGTGTTGATCTCTATCAGAAACAAACCATTGCCTCCCTTAAACTTAAATGAATCTTTTATGAGGTAAAGGACCTTATCTAGGCTGGTGCCTGAAAAATTTAATGGTTTTCTGAACCAATTGTACCCAGAGGCGTGAACGTTGAATAAATTAAGTGCGATAAGCTATCCTTATCCCGGTGTTGGTAACACATTTCTTCTTTCCGCCCCATGTTCTGCTGCTGTCATCGTTCTAGAAAAGTGACTCAGTCTCACCTAAAGGGAAATGGAACTGAGCGGCTGGTAAGGCTGATGACATGGGGTCTGTGACTAAGCATTCCCAGAAATGAGGGCTGATCTTTTCCCCTGTGGCAATATACAGTATGGCCGTTGTTTTCCTGAGACTCCACTGATTTGGTTGCCAATTTCCTTAATCCAACTTCAGTCAGTACCTAAAACGATGATAAAAGACATTAAGAAAATGGCCTGTTTGGCAGCTGTGCTCTTGCCCATCATAAAACATTGCTGATTTGTGGTGAGAGCGGAGCTGATCCCAAGAATCCGATGAATTGATTTTACAGTGGTAATTTATCAATGCTTGGTAATTTCTAATGAATTTGAACCATTCAAAAAGGTAAAAATGCAAAGATTGGTCTAATGTGCTCTTCTTGAACTTGGCTGCATTTTGAAATCAAAAGCCGAGTTTCAAAAAATTACTAATGCCTGGGCATCAGAAACTGAAAGATTCCCCAGGTTCTAATATGAAGCAGAGTTTGAGAACTAATTTAACGAATACCTTTCATTGTGGGAATTGGTTTTCAAAGCTGTCACACTTCTATTATAATCTCATTGCTGTAACTACTATGTGCACTGGTCCAGGTAGATTACTCCCTTCGTTTTCCGAATGTATCAAGGGCACACATCTAGTCAGCAGCCAATATCCTCATTCTAAGTCTACACCTTTTTCTATTTAATAGCTAATGCTCTCCTGGGGGAGAATGATGGACAAGAGTTAGACAGCGGTGTTCATGCTTAAAAGGACACAATTATATGAAAGTTACTCTTTGTGGGGGAATACTCAAACTCTGAAGCCTTTTTACTGTTTTGTCAAACATTCCATATTCAAAAAAAAATCTAGCAGAGAATTGTTTTTAATGAGTGCCTGTGTTAAATCCATCTGGAGATCTTGTTAAAATGTAGATTCAAGGGTGCCTGGCTGGTTCAGTCGGTTAAGCAGCTGCCTTCAGCTCAGGTCATGATCCCAGGGTCCTGGGATTTAGCCCCGCATTGGGCTCCCTGCTCAGCAGTGAGTTGGCTCCTCCCTTTCCCTCTGTGATCTCTCTTGCTCTCACTCTCTCTCAAATAAATAAAATCTTAAAAAATGTAGATTTTAAACCCAAATGCAAGAGAATCTGATATGGTCAATCAGAGATGGTACATTTGAATCTGCATTTTAAAGTTCTTTACAGTGATTCTTACATCCACTGAAGCTAGAGAAACATTGCACAGTGAAATTTTCAAACAGAGCTGCCCATTGTCCCAATGGCAATCTAGTGGCTCCTTGCACTGGAATTTAGAATAAGTTTTAGCAATCCATTAAAGCTTTTCTAGCAATTCTGTTGTAAAGCAAGAACCTAGAACACTCCTCAAAATCTGACAGTTGAGGCATTAGAAATATTCCCCTAGAATTTCGATATGTCTGAGGATCAGACAGACAAATCTGGTAAAAAACAGAACTGCAGCAAAACCAAAATAAGTCTTCATATTGATATACAAGTACTGGTTATACATAGTCAAGAAATACTTTATGTTTCTTATGCAAAACTACTAATGACGTTTTTTATTTATTACAGAACAGTACCATGGCAGATCACAAGATATAGTGAAAAAAACATTGATTGAATTTATTGTCAGAGGAATTGAGCCATGTTTCCACCATTAATTATCCATATGATTTTGGGCAAGTCACTTAACTTCTCTGATCTCAGTATTTTCATTTCTAAAATGGGATTAATTCCTTCCACTCCAATGTAACAAGGTTATTGTAAATTTCAAATGATATACTCAGTAGAAAGGGTGTTTTAAACTAATTAATTCTGTACAATTATTTCTGTGCAAATATGATTATTTTATACTAGACACAGTGGAGTCTTCTTTGGTGGCCTTGGAGAATTAGAGATTTGCTTCTCAGTGGGTTTCTTTCCTTCTGACTTTCTTTCTGACTTCCTTCTCTCCTTCCTTCCTTCCTCCCTCCCTCTCTTTCTTCTTCCTCTCCTCCTCCTTCTTCTTCTCTTCTTCTTCTTCCTCTTCTTTTTTTCTATAGAGATGGATGTGTAAATCTTGAGAGAAAATTCCTTTGATAACATTTATCAATATGGTAGAATCTGGAAAACTGTTAGCTATATTTTTATCCTGGAACCAACATGATATATTTTATTATAGTTAGTCCTAATTTGTTTACTAACATATAATGAAATATGTAATCACTTAACAGTCATGTTTTCAAAGACTGCTTACAGATATGCTCAAGGTGATTAATGGGGAAAAAAGCAGCATATAAGTTGTATATATAGTATTATATTGACATATATTATATCAATATTATTGATATTATAAACTACATGAAATACACATTGACAAATATTTTTAAGCACCTATTATACATAATAGTGAAATTTCCCCCCCAGTCTTTACTTGTAAACATAACTGTTGGATGAAAAATATTCTATTATATAGTAATACTGCAATATGACCAATTTCTCTTTAATGACTATTTAGATTGCTAGCATTTGTTGTTGCTATTATTTTAGAGTAAGATCTGAAGAAAAATCCTCATACCTCGGAGGATCTTCTCTGGGTTCTTTGAGCCTACACCTCACATTAAGCAATTAGCAATGCTATAAAATTAGTGTGTGTGTGTGTGTGTGTGTGTGTGTGTGTGATATTGCTTGATATTATGAAATTACAAAGTTATTTTAGTTAATGGACTGTGTATATCTATCAGCAATCTAAGACGGTGGAAAGAAAAGCATTAGTTAAAATGTAAGCCACTACGTTGAGATAGTGCCTAGAATCTAAAGAAGAGAGACAAAGTGATCACAAGAGCATGTAGAGAGAAAAGGACCCTAATGTTAACAGAGAAAACCCAACTGGTAAAATATGGAGCTTAGCTTCTGGTTGGCACTTGTCACATCAGTGCTTTACTGAACTGAATGGACAAAAACTTTGATCAAGTTACTCCGAGCTACTTCTACTTTCACAGAAGACAGTCTTCTTTGAAACTCTTCGAGAAGTATAGATATTTTTTTTTTAATTTTTTTATTGTTATGTTAATCCCCATACATTACATCATTAGTTTTAGATATAGTGTTCCATGATTCATTGTTTGTGCATAACACCCAGTGCTCCATGCAGAAAGTGCCCTCCTCAATACCCATCACCAGGCTAACCCATCCTCCCAACCCCCTCCCCTCTAGAACCCTCAGTTTGTTTTTCAGAGTCCATTGTCTCTCATGGTTCTTCTCCCCCTCTGATTTCCCCCCCTTCATTCTTCCCCTCCTGCTACATTCTTCTTCGAGAAGTATAGATATTTTTGTTGTAGTTTCCCATCTGACTATGAGCTGCGAGTCTCCCTTGACCAGTTTTGTCACCCATTGGGAACTTTGTCAGTTTAAAGACAGGTAAAGGAATTGTTGTACGCCTTTCCTTTCTCTTTGTGGGAGGAGGAGGGAATAATTGAGTACCTAAATAACTGAGTCTCTCCTAAATAATTCTGAAAGTAGGTTGTATTCTCTAAAGGGAAAGTAAAGGAACTTTAATTACCACAGTTTTAAAGTTCAAGTTCAATATATGGTTCTATGAATAAAAACAAATTATTCAGTGAACTTTCTTACACATAAATATTTACCTATATCTATGATAAGATTCTCTAGTAGATTCTAGGATGTGAAAATTCTCGGTCAAAGGGTATGATCATTTTAAATCTCCTTGAACATGTTGCTCTGCTGATTTCCAGAACGATTACACCAGTTTATATTCCCACTGAAGTGAATAAAGTGCTCAGTTGGCCTTAAAACAAAACCAAACAAACAAACAAAAAAAAAACCCACAAAAAAACAAAACAAAACAAAACAAAACAAAAAAACAATTTTCTTCAAATCCTTTATAACCAGTACAGTTTTGTCAGTTTCTCCTTTACCATAAAGTTATCTTCTATTTCCACTGGATGCCCTTCATCAAATTAAGGAAATTGTTTTCTATTGCTAATATGAGAAGAGTTATTTATGAATAGGTGTGGGATTTGTCGAATGTTATCTCTGCATCTGTTTAAATGATAATCTTTTCTCATTTATTCTGTGTATAATATGAATTGCATTGACTAAATGTCTAATCTCCAACCAATCTCGCATTCCTGGGAAAACCCCTTTTACTGTTATTTTCCTAGCATCCTAAGATGAAAACTTAAATCATGATGTACAGCTTTTCTTCTTTTCTAGTATATGCCTGTAAAGCCAAAAGTTTTTCTTTTATGTCAGTTTTAGCTGCATACTACAAATTTTAATATGCCACATTTTTGCATGCCATTAAAGTATTTTGTAATTTACATCGTGACTTATTCATTTAGTCCATGAGTTATGTGAGAAGGACACCAACTGATATGGAAACATTTGAAATTTTTACTTTTTTTTTTTTTTTGGTTAGAATACTATGTAGTATATTATTCTAGTGAACATTATATTATTTTAATACTTTGAAATATTAAGATCAAGTTTGTTAATAATATGGTTCAAAACTTCTCTATTTGTACTGACTTTTGTGTGCTTATTCTACCAATTATTGAGGGAAAGTTTTAAATCTTTCACATTAACAATAATTTATAGTTTGTAGTCTTACTGCTATTGGATATAGACAAATGTATAATTGTTAACAAATTTTATTTCTCATTATTTCTAACAATGCTTTTTGCCGTAAAGCCTGCTTTGTCTGATAGTCATAGAAAAGGAGTAGGTAAATTTTGGTTAATATTTGCATACTATATCTTTTCCCACTCTTTTATTTTTAACCTCTCTACATGTTTATATTTAAGGTGTGACTCATAAATTGAATGTGCATTTTTATTTTTATCAGATCTGAAATATGTAGTCTGTTTACAGACTATTTATCACTGATATTTTTAAGTTTAAATCTACCATCTTGCTATTTGTTTTTGTTTGCCCCATCTGTTCTTTTTTTCTCTTTAGTTGTCTTCTTTTTGATTTATCATTTTTAAAGTTATCATTCCATTTTCCCATCTATTAACTTATGAGTTATACATTATTTTTCTCTTGATTTACTGCTTACCCTAGGAATTACAACATGAACTTTTGAATTATTAGTGCCTACTCAAAATTTGTGTTTTGTCCATTTCTAGAAAATGTGAGAAACTGAAGACACTTAAATTCGATTTTCCCCATTCAACCTTTTTTAATATTACTGTCAAATATTTTGATATATTTTAAACCCTGCCTTATGTCACCAGTATTGTTTTATATTATTGGTATTCATTTCATTATTCTCTCCTATTTACATTTCTGTCTGGGATAATTTCCTTTTTGCATTTTAGTTTAGGATTGTTTCCTTCTGCCCAAAGGACACCTGTTAGTATATCTTTTAGTGCATGTCTGCTGCCAAAGAATTTTTGTACTATTTATTTGAAATTTTCTCTATTTTTAATGTACTTTTGCAAGATATTTTTGTTTGGTATAAAATTTTAGATTGTGAGTTTTGTTTTTAGTACTTTTACAATCCCATTCTCTTGTCTTCTGGGTTTCATCATTTGCTTTACAGAGCTACCTTATCAGTTTTTTACATATTTGAAAGAAATGTGTCTATTTTTCTGGATGCTCTTAAAATTTTCTTTTTGATTTTTGTTTATTTGTTTGTTTTTTAGTAGTTTTCCTCTGATGTGTCTGAGGGTGTGTGTTTGTGTTGTGTACTTATCCTGACTGAGAAACATAGAGCCTTTTGAATTTGTGGATAATTTCTTTTGTCAGTTTTGGAAAATACTTTTTTTAAAATGTGATTCACCTGTTGGTAAATTTTTTATAGTGTTTTTCCCCTCTCCTCATTATTTTATCATATTACTGGCCTAACTAGTAATTTTGAATTCATAGTTTGACATTGTGTATTAAAATTATTGCATCTCTGTATATTTTTTTCTTCTGACTGGTATTTATTTTCTTTTAGCTCATAGATAGATGATAGATAGATCATCTCAATTCTGTAAGGGATTGTGATAACTTGAGGCTCAGTTTCAACCTTTGTAAGGACTGGGTTATTTCCAGTTTCCCCTGACTCCTAAGCAAGTCACGTGAGTAATGTAATCTTTAGTTCTCCTTTTCCAATTGGTCACCAGGAAGTTCATGTTCAGTTTAATGCTCAAGTATAATAACTATATTGATTTGCTCTGTATTTTTTTTTATTTATTTATTTGACAGAGAGATAGCATAAGTAGGCAGAGCGGCAGGCAGAGGGAGAAGGAGAAGCAGGCTTCCCGCTGAGCAGGGAGCCCGATGCAGGGCTTGATCCCAGGAGCCTGGGATCATGACCTGAGCCGAAGGCAGCCGCTTAACCGACTGAGCCACCCAGGCGCCCCGATTTGCTCTGTATTTTGTCCTTCATTCTTATAAACAAATATTTCTTGTATTTTTTATTTAGTTCTCTTATTGTACCTTTATCTATTAATGTAAAGATTCTCAAATACTTTTTAGAATTCATTCACTCATCATTTAGTATCACCTGTCTACACTACTGAGGGCACAAACTGGGCTCTAAGTAGGCCCATACATATGAATTCCACAGTTTCTGATTTAAAGGGGCTTGCAATCTAATGGCAGGAAAATAACAAACAGATGAGTGGAATGTGTGAGTGTAGAAAGACTAGCTAACAGTACATAAGCCATGTGCCATAGGAAAGAAGACAAAGGAATAACGCAGTTTGCCTAGAATGATGATGGAGAACATGAGGGTGGCATTTGAGTAAGCATGAGAAGAATGAGTTGGATTACCAGGAGAGGGGGCATTACTAAGGTAACAACATGACTAGGTAGAAGAGAAAAATCTGGTATTTTGAGAGAAGAGTCTGGTAAAGGATGGGATAAATAATGTGGGAGATACTGTTAATGGGAGTCAGCGGGGATGGGTAAGGCTGATTTAAACACTGGTTTCTGGGATTCTTAAGCCAGTGATTCTATTGCTTGAAAAAGGACCGAGTGTTATTCTTTGGTGATCTTAAGATTTGTGCTAGTTCTTTAATTACCTCCCAAGAGCTGTGTTCACTAAATCAAAAACAAGAAACAATTGGTGCCTCCGGGGCACCAAGAGTAACCAAGGAAAAGAGAAACACACCTGCCTTTTTGGTCACCAATACTAATATTTTACTTTCTTGGGTTTGAATATTAAGCTAAGCCACGAGTTGGAACAGAATGCAACCCGCTGTAGGGTGATGATTCAACTGACTGTTAGACTTGCAAAACTGAATGTGGGTGGTTTTGTTGTGTAATCTTTTGCCTTAATCTTTCTGCCTTTAATGAAGTGCTTTGACTGTCTCTTTATGTGTATGCCTGTTAGATGTAGGACATGCACGGAGTTTCTTAATGGAACCTCATCAAATTTAAAGTCATGATTGAAAAATTGCTTGCCTTAGGTTAAAAAAATGTCCTCCTTAGTTATAGGAGAAAATAAAATTAAAAAAAGAAAGAGAGGAAAGAAAATACTAATAATCAAAGCCAAGCTAAGCCATTGGTATTAGTTTATCTGGGAATTTTAAGTCCAGAGAATCAAATAATTTGGTCAAATTTACTTCTCACTGCAAGTGAGTTCAGATCTGGAATTTAATGCACAGAGCTAGTGCTCACCTGCAGTGTTCGAGGGAAATTTGAGATCTGAAGGGGAAAACTTGATCAAACAGTAATTAAACCACAGGCTGAATATTTTGTTTGACATTTTGAAAAACAAGGAAAACCAAACATTTTCCCAAGCTGAACGCTGTCATTTCAACTGTTTCTTAAGATGTCAGTCAATAGTCCTTCAACAAACATTTATTGAGCATCTACTATATGCCAGGCTCTCTGCTTGCCTTCACAGACAGGGATGACCAAAGACTGGCACAATTCCTGATCTTTCAGAGTTGAGAGTCTAGTGAGGATCATCAGATGGTTGTCAAACAAGTACACATATGAAAGAATAATTCCAAATATGAGGAAATGCTGTGGAAAATTAAGCACAATTCTGTAAAAGCCAATAACAAAGGGATGGTAAATAAATATCTCTACTGTTTGTGGGCATTGGGAGTAGATGGCATATCAGAAATGGGTACCCTGAGCTGCTTGGTGCTGGGACAGAACAGGAGTCAGAGTTAGATTCTTGTTCTCAAGACAGTAAGGGCTTTTCCATCATGTCCTGCAAGACCGGAGGTTCCTAGGAGGTTCTTGAAGTTAGGTTTGTCCCTCTCCCACCTCAAATAGTACCTCCACTAGTCCTCTCTATTCCTCTACTCCATCTCCACAAGGCCATCAGAGAGACATTTCTCAAACTCAGCTCCCAGAGTTCCTCACTCCTCCCAGCGGCTCCTGAAGAAGCTTCTCCTTTACAGGGTTACATTCTGCTGCTCCCTATTCATATCAAATTCGAGGTCCCAGCAGATAGGCCCTTCTGTGATTCTAGCAGCCTTCAACCAGCTTTACCAGCTTTGTCTTTCATTGCTCTTGTCCACACCCATGCACCTCAAGGTCCAGCCTCAGTTAGTATTTTATAGAAGCAACGTTCACTTCCCTGAAATAGGCATGCT
The DNA here is from genome assembly GCF_964656455.1 of Halichoerus grypus. Classification (NCBI taxonomy): domain Eukaryota; kingdom Metazoa; phylum Chordata; class Mammalia; order Carnivora; family Phocidae; genus Halichoerus; species Halichoerus grypus. The sequence goes on from NC_135712.1 coordinate 76,312,474, forward strand.
CTGTTTTCTTTTTCTGGGAAGAATTCCCTCCCTTTCTTGCCTGGAAAGTCCCCACTCATTCCACAATATCCAGGGCAAATGTGACTTCCTTACCAAAGCTTTCTCTTATCCCCTAAGGCAGAGCTAGTCACTTCTTTCCGGGTGCTTCCTCAGCACTTTGTACCAGTTACTCCTCTCATCACATCGTGCTGTAACTATTTGTCTTTGAGGTATTTCATAAATCAGATTGTGAGCGTTCTGAGGTGAACACAAGTTCTGATGCAGTTCTATAATCTTACTTTGGCTCCTTTTGGGTGGTTACCTAATACCATGTTTTGTATAGATTAATATATGATTGTGGAAGGAGAGAAAAGGTGAGGACGTCCCTGAAAAATGATGGCCCATGGTGTACTCATAATATCTGCTGGTATGAATAAAATCAAAGGCTCAGGGGTTCTTAAAAGTAAAATTTTGAGGACCAAATTAGAGAGCTCTTTGATACTTAGGAGGAAGAATAGCCCTCAGACCATAAGGCAACTGTGTGAATTATAAAATGCTGCCCTTTACTTCTACCTGTTGGGAAATTGCCATTATATGTGGGTTTTGTTAGAACAAAGCACTTTCTTTTTCTAGCTGTTCATAATTGATGTCAAAAATATACAGGTAGGGGCATCTTGGTGGATCAGTTGGTTAAGCATATGCCTTCGGCTTAGGTCATGATCTCAGGGTCCTGGGATCAAGTCCCGTGTAGGACTCCGTGCTCAACAGGGAGTCTGTTTCTCTGTCTCCTTCTGTCTCTCCCCCTTCTCATGCTCTCTCTCTCTTTCAAATAAATAAATAAAATCTTAAAAGAAATATACAGGTATATGATGTCTTGATGTCTATAGTCAAGGTCACAACTATGGATTCTGTGCCTGTGTTCAAGGCTCAATCTTCATAACTCTAAGATGCAGTGGGCGTTTGGAAAGATAATATGCTCTTTAATATCAACAATACGAGATTCCTACTTTAAGAAAAAAAATAGAAAATTACAAGTTGATCCTCAAATGGACACCAAGGTCATTATCATCATCAATAACAAATGCCTACTGAATGTCTAGAATATGTAGGCAGTTGTGTCAGCCTTAGGGAAGACAAGAGACCATACAATGGAATTGATTTCTCCTCATATGAATGTCTAGATCACACTATCTCTTCTTTATTTATAGTTTATCTCCATCTACTTTGAATTTTTGGATTAGTTTATTTATGTATTTCTCTCAAGCAGAATCTTCTGGGGTTTAGTGTTAATACTAGACCAAATTTTAGGCCACAGAGCTATCTTTGGTATTGGTTTTATGCGCAACAAGACCAATGTTGATGGGTAAGAAGAAAAAGTCTAAATTATCTCCCAAATTGATGGATTAAGTGGAAGAGAAGAAAAGTTGGTGCTTTTATTATTAAAATAATAGTGATAATGTAACAATTTAGGCCCATGATCATTATTTTTTCCTGGCAATTTATCTATATGTTCATCTACCTTCCTAATCAAAACAATAGTTAATTTTAGTCTTCTTGACTTAAGAAAGAGATGTTTCAAGGTAAAATTAGAAAACCATGCACTAGTGTTTTTCTGGATTTGATTATAAATCTCTAAGGGTAACTCAGAGAATTTGGGCAGAGACAAAATATTTGAAAAATGCTGAGATTTGGCTTCCTTCAAACCATGGAGATTTTCCTCACTGAGAGAGCAAGAGTATATTCCCATCTATTCCCTTTGCTCTTACTATGGTTTCTTCCCAGAGCACTACTGCTCAGGTCTTTCTGTGGATCAACGCTTCAACTCAGTTAGGTATCTATTCTATTGTTCTTCCTTGAGAGGCTTTCCTGGACCTATCTAATGATGTGAAAGATGAAAATATAGGCATTGGTGGGTACTGAAGAAAGGAGATGTACTTCCTTCTTTAAGAACAGAGCTCTGGGAAAGTAGTAAGAATTCAGTATGAATAATGTGTGTGAGTCTTGGCAGGTGGAGCCCTAAATAGCATGAGAGAGATTACCATGTTTCTAAGCTTGGTATGAAGAGAGCTGCTGGCCAGGGATGGACATTGGCATGGCAGAGAGAAACTTCTCATAAGTAATGCTCATGGATGGTTGAGTAAGGGCCAAATGGGATCATGGAGTCCTTAGTGAATATCAGACTGGGCAGGTGATTGAATGTACCTGAGCAACGCCCCCCCTCCCCCCCACCCCGTGCCACACACACACACACGCACACACACACACACACCAATGCAATTTAGACTAAGCACCAGGCAAAGGAAGAGAAAAAAATGGAATTGACTGAGTCTGTTCCCATGTTGGCAAAAGGGGAACTTGAAGTAGAAATTGAGTCAGGGTTTAATAACAATAAAGGAAAATAAATTTCTTGCACATTCAAGTTTGTGGGCTGAGATACATGCATCCTACCAAAAGGAAAATAAAAGAGTAGGTGTGCTGATGGTGGAAAGAGGTGTGAAATTAGCATGACTGAAAAATGATGAGTTTGTTGGGAAAGTCAAGTGATATATGCAGAGGGCCTGGCATACAAAGGCATGTAAAATGTGATCCTGACCTTCAAGAAGATCACAGAAGGCCTGTAGAGATAAATGTGTCCTTTAGAAGATCAGGAATAATCCAACGGATCATATGCTAAGTGTAACAACTGCAGAAGAAGTTCAGATGAGGGAATAACCAGTGAAGGCTAGTTGTCAAGAAAAGCCCTACAATAGAGATGGGACTTCACCTTGGCCATGAAAGAGGTATAACACTGAGACAAATAAAACAATGATGTGGCAGTAAAATTGTGTATGTTGTGTTGAAAGACTGTGGAGTATAGCTGTATTTTGGCAGATGTGTTAGAACATAGCTAGAGCTAAGGCACACTGGAGAAGTCTGCCTGGTCCAGGGAGGAGGAGGTGTGGAACACTCCATTGAAGACTGAACTTCAATCCATAGTCAGTGAGGAGCCATCAGAGGTGTCTGAGTAAAGGGAATTTCTGTCAAATGAAATGCGTCAAAAAATTAATTTCCAACAGTATGCAATTTTGCTTCTAGCAAACCAGACAGCGTTGTTACTATAAGATCAACCTACAGCATTTGGATGAGAGAGACAATACTCCAAAAAGGCAAAAAAACTGAAAGTACAAACTGGAAACCAGCAAAATAAGAGGAACTAAAGATGAAAGATATTCTGATAGTACATCCACTGCCTTATGTTGATATTAGAGATTGTCTCTGTAGACTCGTCTTGCAAATATTACAGATCATTACTATTATTGTCTAAAAGACAATATAGCCATGTGAATGAGTGAGTAACCCATGTTTACTATTAGAGTTTAGTTTGCTCATGGATCTTGGGGATTATGTGAGATCCAGGGCTGTCCCTAAGAAGCGTTTTGCATAGATGCTTTTGTGCCCTATGTGGGCATATGGGGAAAAGAGTACCCTTTCAAAAATGTAACACCCATTTGTCACTTTCTGTGTCACTGTGACCCTACACTGATTTCCCATCACAGTCAGATTAAATAAAAGTCTCGCTTCTTACCATGGGTTACTTGGCTCTCTACTATCTGGCTTGGCCCTTGCCACCATCTCTGACTTGATTTCCTTGTACTCCCGGCCTGCTTCACTGCACTGTAGCCACACTGGATTCTTCCTATTTCTTTAACAAGTCAAGTATATTCCCATCTGGGGCCTTTGCTCTAACTGTGACCTTTTCCCAAAACACTCCTCAGATCTCTCCATGGCTCATCCCTCGACTCATTCAGGTCTCTGCTCAATTCTTCTTCCTCAAGAGATGCTCCTTGGCTGTGGTATGGAATCATCACCTCCATCTCCAAGCCCACTGCTTCACTTTATTTTTGCCTAGCTCCAGTATTTTTTATTGCATTTATTAGTAACTGACACTGTAGTAGTTATTTATTTGTGTGCTTATTATTTATTTCTCTTACTAGAAGGAAGTTCTGCGGGGCCTTTGTCTAGTGCCTCTGTTAAGTCCTGAGGGCCTGGAAGAGGCTCTGACACCTAGTAGGGGCTTGATAAATATTTGTCGTATAAATGAATAAATAAATAAATGAAAAATATATCATTATTGCTATCATCATTCTTTTTTAATTTTTAATTCCAGTAGAGTTAACATACAGTGTTACATTAGTTTCAGGTGTATAATCTAGTGATTCAATTAATTCAGCACTATCATCATCATTTGTAATAACCAGTATTGATTCGGACTTGGCCCATGTGCCATGACTGGGTCATTAAAGGCTGTACTTAGTTATTTCATTTATTCCTCACAACCACTCCCCTACTCCCTGAGTCATTCAGAGATGAAGTAACTTTCGTAAAGTTACTCAGCTAGCAATGGATGAATCAAGAGTTAAACACTGCTAAGCTCCAGTGGTCTTGCATTACCATAAAGTGTATATGGGAACTACCATGCTGTATAATAGCATACCACATGAGTGATAGCACAGTGCCTGCAAATTAGTAAATGAAGGTAGCTAACTCTCTTGAACACGGATCCCCAGGTCAAAAGAAAGCTTTGGGGAGTATAACTGGTCGTATGCCATTGTTTAAGGTCTAGAAGCCCCCAGAACAATGGTTTTTGTTATTGTTGTTGTTGTGGATATCTGGCATCACCAATGATATTTTTTAATTTTTTAAATTTTTTTGTATTCCAAGTTTTTATTTAAATTCTATTTAGTTAACATATAGAACATATAGTGTAATACTGGTTTCAGGTGTTTTTTGTTTGTTTGCAGACTTAAAAAAAGATACTTTTGTTCTTAAATATATGCCCTGGGCTTTGGAATATTTCACTTCCAACAGTCTGAAATTGTGGCTGTTTTTTGGAGGACGACTCCTGGTTAGGGGGCCCTTTACTGGAAAACATAGATGGCTAGAAGTGCCTGTGAGTTTATATACTCCTTGGATTGCCGTTTACCAGTAACTGATAGGTACAAGGTTATGAAACTCAAACTCCATGGCCTCAGGTTGGGCCCTCTTTGAGGCAACCTGACATTCCAGAGTTCACCTCCAAGTTCAAGTTGAAGCTGCTCTGCCCAGGGCTTTGCCTAACACCGAACCCCCGCCTGGTTGGCGTTCTTCCCTTCCCTGTCCTGCTTCCCCCACTCTCTTACTGTTTTCCCTTGGAGCACTTTGTCAACAACTCGCTTGTATATTATGAATTTTTGTTTCTGGGTCTGATAGTAAGGACTCTAACCTCAGATAGTGAACTACCCATGTCCCCCCTAGTGCAAATGAGGCTACTTTGGCCACACCTAAATCGCCTTTCCGTAGGCATCCATACCTTTCTCACCACTCACGTTCTTCCCAGACTTGTAAATGTGAGATTCTTACTCACTGGAGCCAAGTGCTAGGGAGGATTCACTGTAAAGAAACAGCATTTTGTAGGAGAATCACCTTGGGTGTGTATAGATTCTATTTCTTTGCTTCCTGGAGCTCAAGCCCAGATTTGACCTAACTCATTTCCGCCCCGTATTCCTGGCTCCTCGACAAGTGCAGGGAAGAAAGAAGAGCTGAGTCATCGCGGCTTAATTCACTTGTCCTTTTCTTTGCCCCTTGAGCTTGCTTTAATTGAAGAAACATTCAATGGGATTAACTTTGCTACAAAAAAGCATTCTGGGTCTCCTTTCAAGGCAGGCCTTGGGCTGTATTGGAACAGCAGGAACACTTAAAGCCTTTGAACAATGCAGGTATTTTGGAGCTCTGAGTGGACTGTCTCTCCAGTGGGGCTCGCGGAAGTCACCTTCCCCTGTGTAGTCTCTGTGCCTTTAACTGCCTAATAGCGAGTATATGGGGGCAGTGACAGAAGCTAAGTTCATCAGATAACTGGGCCAGGCCCAGGTGGGGTTCCCAAACATCAGGGAGGCTTAAAGAAGAGCAGACTTGCCTCTTTACCGTGGAAGACCTGAACACCGAGGGCAGATTGCCCTCACCTAACATCCTGGGGAGTAATTTTCACTCTCAGGATCTTGCTGGTGTGCTATTATTTGGCTTAAGCCAAACTGGGACATGCTTTGCACAAGAAAGTCAGAGAAGCAATTGGGAATGCTGTCACCATGGAGTGATGGGAAGGGTACTGCAGTGAACATGAAGAAGACACCTGGGAAGTTGCTCTAGGTTGATCACTGATGGGTTGCGTGAGCTTGGGAGATTGACTCAAATTACCTGGGCAACGGGGTCCCTACCTGTAGAATGAAGTGGTCCCCATCAGCTCACCATTGTCACTTTTCTATGATCGTGTCTTTCTTTCAGTGGTATCCAGTGTTTTTATGGACATTGGGTGGTTCCTGTATCAGCTAGCCTCAGCACAGAAGACCAGGAAATTCCTTATGTGGCATTCTCCCTGGGGCGTTGGAGCTTTGCTACTCTTTGCCCCGTATCTTGGAAAGAATAAAAACTGTCAAGTTGATCCAGGAGTAACTGAGCAATTGTCCAAATGTTCTGAAGGGTGTCTAGCCCCCTTAGTTTTTTTTTTTTTTTTAAGTAAGTTCTAAGCAAATGTGGAGCTTGAACTCACGACCCTAAGATTAAGAGTCCTATGCTCTACTGACTGAGCCAACCAGGTCCCCACGCCCCCTCCCCCCGCCCCCACTAGCAATTTTTAAATGTTCAACTGAGCTATAGAGTACCAGGAAAATAGACTTGTTCTAAAATCCTATAATCCTTTCCAAGGCAAAAGTTCCGAAATAGATGCAGTGGCGGCTCTTTCCTGGTCATATACAAATATGACACTGGGGGGACCAATTCATGTCCCTAGCTTCATGAAAGCCACGGATTGACTGGTTCCCTATATTCTCATGCTGTTATGGCTTTGCTTTTGACACTTACCACACAAGAGAATCCAAATGCTGCTTCTCCAACAATGCCTTACATCTCTCTTTCCTCCAGATTCTCCCAAGTAGTTCATACTATAATTTCTCCCTGAAAAGTCTTACAGATATTTGTTTGTTTCTGTATCTTCGACTACTTTCTCCCCAACTCTAGACTATATGCACCTAAAGGACACAGGCCAAGTCTTACACCTATTTTGTTGCTAAAGATACCTCCTAGAGCCTGGAACACATTAGTAGTTATGGGCTTTCAAGTTCAGTAGTATTGGCACAGGTTTTATCCAACTATTTTAGAAGAGGCAACAAGAATCAGAAGAAAAGAACAAAGATTTTAAAGTAAAAAAAGTGGTGTTTCACTCCTGGTCCTCCTATTTACTCTCCATGTGGCCTTGTTCAAATTATTGTAAATATTCAAAGCTCTGTAACAAATCCACATCCAATCTGTAACATGGCAATATCATCACTAAACTTACAGGACTGCGTGAGGGTAGAAAATCTGATGTAAAATTAAACCTCAATAAATGGTAACTGATGCTATGATTATTTTTATGATTATTGTTTGTCTCTATGGAATGTTTTTATCTGTACTACAGAAAGTGGCATAAAAATGGATGGGATCTAAATTTGTGATTCAGATTTTTTCTGGTCCAAGGTAATGGGAGGAGGTCACAGGGAGAGATGTGTAGGCTTGTTAGATGGGAGGTAAATAAGGGGGCTTTAACTTTGTTGGACTGTCTCATTAATAAACACACACACCCACAGAGGTTGGTAGCAATTATGAAAAAATGCTAACAATCATAATTTCTGGGGTATACTTCCGTGGACATGTATCACATTATTTTTAAAACCTGTCCATACTTTTACAAGTACAAATGCTAGGTATGCTAAAATAAAACAAAACAAAACAAACAAACAAACAAACAAAAAACCACTTCCATACACACCATGGGCTGTTGATACTAAATCTTTTTTTCGTCAATACGATTGGTATTTCTGGTAAGCCAATGGCCAATCAAGCAGAAGCCAGAGTAGATGTCAGTGGAGTTTCTGATGCTGGGAGGGAATCCAGAAGAAGGTGGAAAGAACAGATCAGATCTCTAAGCCAAGGGCTATTTCCCAGCTGTAATTGGGAGTTCCCCATTGTCACAGTTCTTTCCCTTCTATAATAGACAGGAGCTGAACCATAGCTGATGCTTCATGTAGTGTGATTGAGAAGAAAACCTTCAAGAAAAGGTGCATGTATAGGTGCATGAAGAGAAACTTTGAATATGCCTCTGGTTTCGTATCTCTTCACCTTTTTACTTCCTTATACTGAAAGCCATTTAGAGAAAGGAAAACATATTACCTGTTTTTCCTGTTTATTATAACTGAAAACAAATCCCTCAAACCTTTACTGAATACTTAGTATGTTTTAAACACTTTACTTAGAAGTTGGGATAAAAAATTGAATAGTAAATGGCCACTGTGTGGGAAAGACTTTCAGAGCTATAAGGCCACCAAAACCCAAACACAATAGCAACAAAAGCACACTGTGGTGACCTCCACAAAAGTGGGGGTGATAGTCAAACCATGTAACCACCCATACAGAATGGGCACAGACCCCTCAGGATGTACACACTGACCAGTGAGAATGGGTGCCTGCCCTAAAAAATTAACATTTACTGTTCTGAGGCAAGAATGATCATTCTTGTCTCAAGGAGTGCCTGGGTTTTAGAAGGCATTTTTGACAGATGGTGTAATCGGAAGTATTCTATTTATTTCGTTTTCTTTTTCACTTTTTTTTCTCCCAGAGGGTAAGAGAAGTGTTATGTTCTACATCACAACAATTAAAATGCTTTTTAGTGCTGAGAGACAACCTGCTGCCAAAAATCAAATTGAGCAGCAGAGGTCATCTACGCTGTGTCATGGAAACCGGAATACAGGCTAGTGCTGTAGAGTCATACTATGGTGGATGATCAAGGAAACTTGGCTGTGGAGGTGATGTTTGAGTTCATCTTGAAAGATGGGTAATCTTAAAGATATATGTGAAGATGGGCGAGAGTAAGGTCAAGGCATTGTGTTGGAAAGAATAGAGTAGCAATGCACAGAAGCATGAAAATTCAAGGACTGTCTGTTCATTTTGCAGTCGTCGAGTGACTGCTGTATTGAGATTCATCAATGAATGACAGAAAAAAGCCTGCCTAGTGAAATTACATTCTAGCAGGGAATACTGAGTAGTCAGAATTCGTTGGGTGCCATTAGACTTGAAGAGTAAGCCAATGGCAGACTGTAGATGGGCTTTATCTTTTTGGCTATGGCCAGCAGTTGAAGGGTTCTCTCTCCCCTAAGGGGTCTGGGCGCAATGGATATAATCTGGGGATGACAGTTTCTGGAACTGCCTAGCACAAGACCACAGGCTTCTGTTTCCTGGATGTGTTTGTGTTCCACTCAAGGGGAGTGACCCACTGAAAAATTACTTGCTAATTTAGAGATAGTAGTACCATGGAAAAGAGCTCTGAAATAGAGGAATGACGTGGTGGGACTCCTCATTCTACCCCTACCTCACTTTGTGAACTTGGGCATGTACCTGACCTCTCAGAGGCTCAGCTTTCCTATCTGTAAACTATAGCCAGTAATATTTGCTCTGCCTGTTACACAGGATTGTACAAGTCAAAAGAGACAATTTATATGAAATTTCTTAGCAAACTTTGAATCAGTATATATGAAGAACAAAAAGATTTAAAACTTATTTATGCAATCAAAATCATAAGGTCCTTTTACCAGATTTTCTTGAGCTTTGTTTTTCTTGATTTTATGTGTGTGTGTGTATATATAAATAATATATGTGTACACATACCTATATACACACATATGATTATATATATATAATTTCCACATATATATATATATATAGTACATATATATATATATGTACTTCCTGAGAAACTAAACAAGGGTGTCTCAGCTGGGAAAGGCATGTTCTGGAGGGATATTGCTGAAAATACCTATAGCTGTTGCACAAATCTTTGCTTTTACCCCAGCAATTCCCATTAGCAACTCCCACAACTTTACCCTAATCAGTATTAATTCTTATGGCCTCTTAATTATAGCTATGTAATGTCAGTATGCAGTCCTGTAGTCTTCTTCAAATGGTGTGCTACCTCATGTAGAACTACTCGCTTCTAGAATACTCATGGTAGAAGAAAACTTAGAGCTCTCCTCCACTCTTAGGGATAGAAAAGACCAAGACCTACCTGTCTTATCCAGGGATTCACATGCGCTCACAGCAAGGGACAACTAGAACCTGAGCTCTGTACTCTAGAATTCTATAGTTCAGCTCCTCTCATTTCTATCCCTGACATCTCCTCATCATCCCAGATTTGGATTCCTGATGCCTCTGAACACAAAGTGGAAAAGAAAACCTAAGATTTTCCTTCCAAAATGTGAGAGGGTCTTTCTCAGAGAAAGCCCTTCTGCAAAACTTTGAAACTCAGACTAGGAGCCTTAATCAGGTAAGTTCCCAGGATTCATCTCTGACAGACATGTAGAGGTCTTTTCATTAATAAGTAAATAAGCAAACAAATAAATTAAATAAATAAAACTGGCATCTAGCGACTATTAACTGTGCTTTCAGCTTTAAAAAAATGCTTGGCAGGTATTAACTCATCTAGTTCTCACAACAAAGTTACGAGGTGCCACCCCACCCCCATTTTACACATGAGGTCCACTAGGCAAGAGAAGTTAAGTAGCTTTTCCAAGGTCACCAGCTGGTGGTGGGAACCTACAAGGTCAGACTGCAGAGCTAAGCTCTCATTCGTATTTCCTACACACACTTTTCAATGCCGACATTGATTTGCCTGTAGTGTGGGAGAGGTGATAGAGCATCATTAGGCTCAGGCACTCTCTGGCTTTGGGAGATTGTCCAGCTGGGAAGGACACTTGGCTCAGTTTCTCTAGGAGGTGCGAGGCTTAAAGTAAGAATAATGACTTTCTTGGGTAAAGGAGCACCTAGGTTTTTCAAAAGGAATTTTTGGTAGGCAGGCTGTATAATTTATTTTCCTTAAAAAAACTTTGTGTAAACAGAGATGTTAATCCTTAATCCAGGCACCACGGCAAATATCCTTTTTTGCATTCAAAACCAAAACCAAAAAATCAAGATCAAAGCAAGTGGCAGAGGTGGCAGGAGGTGTTCATGAGCATAAAAGCCACAGTTGGTTCCAACACTCCTGGACTGTGAATGCAAGAGAGTGCTTTAGGCCAGGGCTGTTTGTGGCTAAACAAAAGCATGGCAGTGGGAAAACAGTAAAGCAAACAGAGAGGGAGAGAACTATCCATTGGTAGGCAGCACCCAAAAGCACTCAATGCCAGGTTCCCCTGAGAAAGAGAATAATAAAAAAAAAAAAAAAAACAGAATAAGGGCTTTGCTGTAGCATGGGAGAGACCTCTTCTGAGCAGAGGTTGGTGTTGTACTAAAAGTGGGAAAGAAGGTTGGGACCAACAGTTCTTCCTTGTTGTTGGCTAGTTGGGTTCAGCCCTGCTGTGAGATGCTGGATAGTCCTATTTCCTGCCTGGACCTCAGTTTCCTACTCCAGAAACCGAGGTAATTAAATGATTCCCAAGTTCCTTTTGGTCTGTACCTCTAAGATCACAGTGCTGTGTCTTTCTCAACCCTGAGTTTTCCTCAGCGCTTTGCAACAGACCAGAAAGGGTCAAGGGAAGCTGAGCAACCCTTTGGAGAGGAAGCACCAAAGCCCATAAGCCACCTCTGTGTAGACCTTTGATGAGTTCGGCCTGTCCTATCTGATTCTCAGACCTTAACAAAGTTTACCACCTCTGATTCCCTCACCACAAATGCACACGACCCATTCAACACAAGGAGAGCCTGCTATTACACAGGAGCACCATGGAAATAATTGGGATAGCGTTCATAAGAAAATAGTCTTTCAGCCAAGAGACAGGGGAGCTCTTTTCCTCAGGAAAGGAAAGAATGTATTACAACCATGGGAGAGAGGCAGACATTCACCACTCCTGCCACCCTCCCCAGGGGAGGTCAAAGTGTTAGAGAGGCTGTGATGATGAGCAAAGACTGTGGTATTGTACCCCAGGACAAGAAGTAATGAGGCTAAGGAGATGAAAGACAGAGGGGAGAGGCAGCCAAGCAACATTCTCATGAATAGGATATTATATGAGGAAAGAAAAAGGCAGTATATGAGAAGACAGAACTCCCATTGATTACTGAATCCTGATTGAACACCAGCCAGCCATGGGACAGCATGATGCCTTCTGCCGAGCCCTGGTGAGACTACACTTAGATATGACTTCCTGCCCTGCTTGGGACTCTTGAAGCAATCGCAGGTCGGAGGGTGGGGGTCAATAAGAATGAGGTGGCAGGCCACTGCCTCCAAGGAATGGCTTGAAACTCCTGGCAAGGTGCAAATAACCCTGGAGCCCTAGCCACCGTAGAGGAAATTACCACTCTCCTAGGAACGTCAAGGGGGAGTGGAGAATGAAATACCATGTGGATGTCTTTGGTAGAGAAGAAAGGGAGACAGGCAAAGAAATGAGGATGTTCCAAAGACAATTTTCACGTCATTTTGCTGAGTTTGTGCTGTTTATGAGTAAATCAGTTAAGGTGAAAGCAAAAGGTAAGGGGAAGAGATATTGAAATGCTCCTGTCCCAAAAGTAGTAAGAGAAAAACTACACTACACACACACACACACACACACACACACACACACACACACACACACACTTCCCAGTGGCCTGAGAATCACTTTGAACACCAGATGTTAGAAATATATTTCCTAGGGCTTCTCCTGCCTTAGTGAGTTTCACAAAAGTGAATTTCCCTAGAATATTCTTTTAAAAGAATATTGGATATTTACAGAATACCAGGATTCGTTCTAATATACCAGACATGCTGCTACCTTGATGCCACTCTAATTCCAGAATCCTTGAGAACAGATGTCTGAACATATCCAAAATGCATTTGGCAGGAGGCCCTGTGAAATGACACAGCAGAATTCCTATTTGTTTCACAGCCTGGAATCTGACAATGGGTTGATCTTTGTGTTCTTTCTCTTTTCACTCTCATTTAAAATCCAGGCTTCTCTGAACCCTGGGTATTGTGAGTGCTTCCAAGTGCTTTCTCTAACTTTTAGTAAGGTCTTGGTTAGTTGAAGAAAAATTAGATACAGCTTGATGTGGACCTAGCTGAAAAACAGTAGGGCAGAATGATCAACTTATAAAAGGTAGTACCTAGGGTTTAGAAATATAAAACCATTATTGCAAATCATTATAATTTCTTTTACAGACAAAATTGTGGCATCCCCCCATATTGTGGAACAAATGTCAGAGGAGTTAAAGTGCCATAAAATTCTTAATATACTATCTGCTGTTCCCTATGCAAAGCTTTCTTTGCTAGAAATCTCTTCCTGTCTCTTGGCCCTCCGCATGTAACTTTTACTCAAATTACAAAATACTATACCTCCCAGGTCCTAGGCCTAGAATTCTGATCAGAATTGCAAAGGAGAAATCTGTCAGTACTTGCCACCCACTTGGTGCATGGATTCAGGATCAGTGTGCGGAATTACAAATCTCATAAATTTCCAGTGTACGCCCAACATTGACTCTAAAAACTATACTTTAAACTAATGAACTATTCTTATCTTAAAATACATATACGTATTTTTGAACTTTGAGGCTGTAATTTGTCTTAAAGCTGTAACTTCATATCTACTTCGGCAGAGTTGTTTTCATGACATCCTTCAGCTCTCTTTTAAAGGATATTACTGAAATACGTGTCAAGGGTTCACACCCCTCCGATTACGGATGCTGAAACTGAGGTACAGAGGGTTAAGCATCTGGCCCCAATCACCAGACTTCATTCAGTGCAATGTTTTTTTCCACTCTGTCTCTTTGTATTTCCATGGAAATCTATATGTCTGCCTAATCATTTTTGGCATGAGCCTGAAGCACCGGGAGAAAAGACAATGTCAATCAAGTTCAGAAAAATAATAATGGACACTAAGGCTTTTATGGGTACAAAGAGGATGCTGGGAAACTAGACTTATGGCAGGAAGTGTCCTATGTTCTAGTTTATCTAGTAAGGGAACTGTAGGATATGAAAGAGAATCATTGAAGGGAGAATGCCAGTCTGTGGGTGCCCGACTCAAGATTAATGGTGCCTTCCCTGGGTCAGGAAGGCTCCACTGTGCACCCACCACTCATGTACAACCCTTTATTCCATCCTTTTATTTTGCTATCAGGAGTGCCTTGTATACCAACTAGGATTCCTGGGATACCTTCTTAGATAATCCAGACAATGCACCCAAAAGCAGAAATATGGTCCCTGGAACTCAGACATCCTATGCAATTTTTAGATAATTCAAGAATGGTTAATTGACATTAGGCCTTTGGTGTTCTGTAACTATTAATATCAGGGAAGTTATTTGAATAACTAACATTGTAGCAGGAAAAAAATGTCATTGCCCATTATCATCTGAGTCTAATTCTTTTAAAATATTTTAGTGATTTTGTGAATGAAATACAGAAGAATAAAGGCAGAGTGAAAAATATCATCAGAAATTTTAGTAAGAATTTTAGTGTAGTAAACCTAAAATTTTGTTCTTTGCTTTCATGATTTTAGTGGTACATATACACAAAAGGGGAAATATCCTCCGAATGCAATTAACTGCTCATGAACTATCATGCCATCTGGAACATACCCATCTTGTAAATACTGACTTCAACTACATCTCTGATATGTTCTAGCTTATTATTGCTTCTGATTGTTCATCTTGCATTTGTGTCATCAAAATGCAATACTTGAAAAAAAATTTTCAATTTTTTTTTATTTGATGGCTCATGATTTTGAGGAAGAGAGGATGACCATGTTTTTGCTCCAGAATTGCAAAATGTTTTTATTTTTACATTTATAAACACCAACTAGAATGACCAATTCGATGAGTTATATTTCTACATCATCCATTTTTTTTCCCAATTACCTCTGATACACACCTACCTTCAGCATGTGTCCACTTGTGAAGCATCTGGGATAAATTTTGGTGCACACGAATTATTAAAGAATACTGTTTCATGTTGTTTTAGAAAGACAGGATGGTCAAGTTCTTGTCCCCCAATTTTACATGGCAAAGTTCTCCTTGCTGAATAATTAACTATATGAGTACTATATCCTTTGTATCCCTAGAACTATATTGCTCAACCATTGAGCCTTTTGTTTGAGAATATTCATCTAGGAGATCATCCCATGAAAACTCAGTCTGAGATTGAACATAGACAATCTGTTTCACCATCTTCATTGGGTCCAAAGTGACACTGTCTCTTTGTATTCATCTTCTAATTTAACAATTTTGAAACCTCTTCCTCTGTCAATTTTAATCTCTTTGCCATTAAGGGGAGAAAATGAAAAAAAAAATAGGAATTCTTATGAAAAACTAAAAGCAGACTACAAAGATAAAGATTACAAAGACTACCTCCTTAAAAGATGATGCTCTTGGGCAACACAGCAAAAAAAAAAAAACACAAAAAAACCCAAAGAAACAAAAAACAAAAAACAACTAGATAATTGTACAACAGTAGATTCATCTCGCCACCCTTCTAGATTTCTTACTGCATCATTGTTCTAGGCCAGTTGAAAAATGGAACTGTAATGAAAGTCACCTGTATAATTTTACATTTTCTAGTGGGCACATAAAATATAAAAGGAAACCAATAAAATTAATTCTAATAATATATTTTACTTAATCCATAGTATCTTTTAACATGGAATCAACATAAAAAATTATCACTGAGCTATTTTATATTCTTTATTTTTATTCTAGGTCTCTGAAATCTAATATGTGTCTTGCACTTAGAGCACATTTCAATTTTATTTTATTTTATAATTTTTTAGCACATTTCAATTTTAAATAGCCACATTTCAAGTGATCAGAGTCACATGTAGCAAGTGGCTACCGCATTAGCATAGTTTTGGACAAGTCCACCATTCTTCCTTTTTTAAACCTTTCAGTCTTTTGTTTTTTGGCTCATTGGAATTGGGAAGTATGAATAAAGTAATTCCTACAATGGTAAAGAGATAAAATGTCTCAAGATATGAAAAGGCAAAATCACTACATTTTCATACTGCTTTTTAGATTTATAAAGGGTCTAACAGAACCTATGATAACTGCAAGACATACATTTTATTGTTTTTTAAAGTAGTTTTGGAATTGTTAAAACAACAATAAGAGAACATAAAAAAAAAAGGGCCAAAGACTTTAACAGACATCTCCCTGAAAGAGATATACAGATGAAAAATAAACATGTGAAAAGCTCCACATATGTCACCAGGAAAATCCATATCAAAACAATGAGATACCACTGTGTCTCTATTAGAATGGTAAAAATCCAGAACACTAACAACACCAAAGGCTGGCAAGGACAGGAAGCAACAGGAACTCTCATTTATTGCTGATGGGAAGGAGGCAAAATAGGATAGCCACTTTAGAAGATAATTTGGCAGTTTCTTACAAAACTAAACATATTCTTACCCTGCAATCCACCAATCACACTCTTTGTGTGTGTGATTTCAACCCAAAAGAGTTGAAAATTTATGTCTATGCACGATCAGTGCATAGACATAAAAAAACTTGCACAATCAGTGCAACAATTAATTATTCGGCAAGTGGAATTTCGCCATGTAAATTTTGGGAACCAGAACTTGACCATCCTGTTTTTCTAAAATGACATGAGACAGTATAGTAATTCCTGTGCACAAAAATTTACCCCATATGCTTCGTGAGTGGACAGATGCTGAACATAGGTGTGTATCTGAGGTAATTGGGAAAAAATGGATGATGTAGAGACTTTATAGAGACTTTATTTGTAACTGCCAAAACTTGGAAGCAACCAGGATGTCCTTCAGTAAGTGGAAGGACAAAGACCTGGAACATTCAGACAATGGGGTATTAATCAGCACTAAAAAGAAATAAGCTATTAAGCCATTAAAAGGCATAGAGGAAGCTTAAGTGCATATGAGTGAGTGAAAGAAGTCCATCTGAAAACACTGCATTCTGTGTGATTCTAGCTATACAACATTCTGGAACAGGCAAAACCACGGAGATAGTAAAAGGATTGCCAGACAGTAAAAGTGGTTGCTAGGGGTTTTGGGGTGGGAGGGATGCATAGGCGGAGTACAGAGCAATTTCAGGGCAGTGAAACTACTCTGTATGATACTGTAATTGTGGGGACATGTCAGTGTATATTTGTCCAAACCCATAGAATGTTCAGCACCAAGAGTGAACCCCAATGTATCCCATGGACTTTGGGGGATAATGAGGTGTCAATGCAGGTTCAACCGCAACACACGTAGCGCTCTGGTGGGGGATGCTGGTAATGAGGGCAACTGTGCACCTGTGGAGTCAGAGGCCACGTGGGAAATCCCTGTACTATCCTCTCAATTTTGTTATGAAAACTACATTAAAAGTCTTAAAATGTTTTTTAAAATGTTTTTCCTTGCACTTCAGAAGACCTCCAAGAGATAACAAAAGCCATGAAGTAGCAATCTGTAGAAATGGCTGAAACTGCTCAAAAAAATAAACTACAATTGAGTCCAAAGTGCCTTAATAGTATATCAAGAATTAACCATTTTCTTTGCCTTTAATTTTTCTTTTCCTAGAAACATTGCATCCATCATTTCATTTTGGGGGACCTATCACCAGATTTTAAGGAATAAGAATTTTGAAACTTTTGGTACCCCTAATTTAAGTCGAACCTGCTTTGCCTATAAGGATGTATGCATTCATAATGTGATTCTATATATATTCATAATGTGATTCTATATTCCTATAAACAGGAAAACACATTGATATTTTTAAGTACTCTATATTATATATAATCCTATTCTGTAAAGTTATTTATAAATCTAAGGTATTAAGCTCTTTTCACGCCATCCAATGTTAGCCTATAAAAAAAAAAAAAAAACTTTCTCATTTCTTTAGTAAAAATCATTAAACCATGTTGATAGTATTTTATTGGCTGAATCAATGTATGTAATTGAAGGGTGATATTAACACTGAGTTTAAAGGGGAACATGCCCAGAACCCACCATCTGCAGTGCTGTTTCCACATACAATAAGATAATCTGCATCCCTCCCCCACACTGCTGAGGTCATTGCCACGGGAAAGTCACTAAACAGACATTAGGAATATCTGTAGTCTAGTCCCTGTTCCAAAGCAAACTCATTCTGATTTCAATGAAATAAAGTATTACATCTGGGAGGATCTCGTGTACCAAACGAGGGAGGATAGCTTCCTGGTCTTTCCTACCTCATAGGTTGGCTAAACTAAGAAAATAATGATTATTTGGCCTGAGATGAGAAACCTCAGCATTTGAACCTCTGTAATGTTTCTTTCAGTGCCTCTTCCTCTTCCTCAATGATAAAAATAAAGCCAAAGGACAGGGGGACAGATGGACAGACAGAAGACAGACACACACACCCCATCAGCACCATTTCTTAATGCATTTTTATTTATTTTTAATTTTATTGCATGTCCTGGCAAACATAAGTGGCTTGGAGATTTGCCTCTGGCTCACCAAAAGCCCATTACACAAAATACCAAAAGACAAGCAACAGAAGCTTAAAAAAAAAAAATGTATCACATGTATAAGAAAGAAACTTTCAAAACATTAATAAAGCATATAAAACATTTGACATTTAACTTTTGTACAATTATAAAAATAATAAAAAAACACAACCTTTAACATTCAACATCCCACATACTGTACTTTAGGAGAATATCAAGAAAACAAAAGGCAAATGGATTTAATGAAGAAAGTTCTATTCTCCCTTTCTGTTTCTCATCCCTTTCAAACAAAAATCTATCCACTTGTCAGCAGACTGCATTGAGCTGAGCCCCACCCCCTCCCCAGGACCTCCACTAAGTCCACTCCCACTCATTGGTTCTGAATACTCGTTCACCCCTTATCCTAGCTACTCAAGCACTCAGAGAGCAGAAGTTGCCACCAGGACATGAGGCCAGTCATTGTGCTTAGCCTTGGCTAGTGCCAAACACGTAAGATACAGTACAGGAATTTCTGAGTCCCTAGTGCTACCTGAACAGTGCTGAAATAGCTCAGAAGAGGTCCTAGGTTTGTTCAAACACTCAGGACAGTCGGGGAAGCCATCTGCCCTCCAAGCATTGCCGATGCACAGCTTTCATTCTTCCCCTCAGTAGGTTTTCAAAGCCAAGTCGCATACGTACTCCACAAATTAACAGTGCCCCTTACCATTTAAGCACAATAAAACTTTGAAATCAAGGACTCACTCTCTTGAACATACAAAATAAAAATAATAATAAAAAACATTTCCTTCTCCCTATCTTACAGTTATGGCATTTTTTTTTCTTGTTTGGCATTGTAGTCTTACTAAATGATGTTTCCATGAAAATATAAAAACATAAAAAAAAAAAAAAAAAAAAAAAAGCTTCAACTGTGGTTCTGGAAAACCCACTATCCCAAGAAGAAAATAAAAATTGAAACACAAAGTATGCAATTTCACACACAAAACATATATACACTTTTCAGGTGAAATTCATACATTATCTTTTTGAGCCACGTTAGCGCTTTTGCACTTGAAAACAACAGTAGAAGCTTCTGTGCAATCATAGCCTTTTATCAGAATGCACAGAAGGATTTTAGAGCTCATTAGCGTATGTACAAAATATTTGTTTTAGAGTTTGGGGAAAAAAAAAGCATCTTTCTGAAAGATCTACAGGAATATTGTCATTTACACATTTTCCCAAAGTCTGAAGACAACTCTCTGTTTATGTGGTTCAAGCAACACCTCCATTGGAAGGCTTATCCCCTGATCTGTGGGGACATTTTTCTATCTATGACAGTCCAGAAGAGAGATGGACGGGAAATTGGATTCTCACAGTCATTTTCCAATAAAGTCAAACTCCTATTGATCAAGAATGAAAAGTGATAGAGTGATCCAACTGATGCCACAGGAAAACTGATCTCATAATTTTAGATTTTCCAAATCACTACTCCTGTTTTAAATCTTGAAGAGAGAAAGATAAACGAGCCTCTATTTGCAGAATTTTATATAATAGGAGGGTTTTCAAAAGAAACATGTATCAAATAATATTAGCTATGTTTCAAAAGGTCTTTTAAGAATTTCAATTCATGGCTCACTGATCTCTTACTGCTTAATGGAGATTCAGTATTTCTGTATGATTCCTGTTTTTCCTGGATATTCTAAATAGACACTACAATTTCAGTGTAAGAACTAAGGAGATGGCATTCATCCCAATCAAATGTACCTTAGTTCTAACAAGGGTAACAAATGTGTCATTGACTTAGTCAGTCTAGTATTGAAACTTGGCTGCAAATATTTTCCCAATACATACTAAGAGATAAGGCATCTGGTATTAAATGTAAGGGGGTTGTTGATATACCCAGATACATGATACCCGATGTTTTTGAATGAGCTGCCAAGGACCTCTTCAGAATTTTAGCCATGGGATGCCTGGGTGGCTCAGTCAGTTAAGCGGCTGCCTTCAGCTCAGGTCATGGTCCCAGGGTCCTGGGATTAAGTCCTGCATCGGGCTCCCTGCTCAGCAGGGAGCCTGCTTCTCCCTCTCCCTCTGCCTGCTTCTCCCTCTGCTTGTGCTCTCTCTCTCTCTGACAAATAAATAAATAAAAAAAAAAGAATTTTAGCCATGACCCACATTCCCCATTCCCAACCGAAAGCAAGAGAGGATATTTCCTTTCTTCTAGGGTTTGATAGTGTGAACATGGACTTTTTCTTGTAAGTAGACTAAATGACCTCAAAGTGAACCACCATCACTAGTAGCAATGTCAGTAACATAAAGTTCACTAAAATAGAGAACCACGTACATATGCATACGGTCTCACCCATACAGTATGCAATGGTAAATATAACAGGATCCCTCCAAAGGTTTGATGTGGCAATTGCTTAGCATCAAAAGAACTGAAAGGACATTTT
Organism: Halichoerus grypus; assembly: GCF_964656455.1. Classification (NCBI taxonomy): domain Eukaryota; kingdom Metazoa; phylum Chordata; class Mammalia; order Carnivora; family Phocidae; genus Halichoerus; species Halichoerus grypus. The sequence continues at coordinate 76,333,320 of NC_135712.1, forward strand.
TGTCACTCATATATGGCATCAAGCTCTAGATAGCAATTACCATACATAATACCCCTTGAAAGAAGGGGTATAGATAAGTCATCCAAACAAGTAAATTAAAAAAATAAGTTGATAAGTGCAACTCAGTTTCCTTTCCTTTAAATTACATTTAAACAATACTCCATGCCCCCCACCCAAAAATATATACTGTATATTTATATATTTATATATATAGTCTTAGACTATAAGGGTGAAAATGCTTTATAAAAGTCAATGAGAAATCTTTGCAGCTTAAGGAGACACCCACTGCTCTTTTGCTCACTTCCACCTAGCCATGATAACTTCAGTCCTGCAAGCAATAGATTTGAAGGCTTAAAGCCAGAATCGGAATCAGATGCCAGGTTGGACATTAGATCAAAGATAGCCTCTTACTTCTTCTTCCCTTAAGAAGCCAGACTGAGAAGAGGAAGGAAAGGAGCTAAAGGGGACACTTTGAAGGTCAAGCACTAGTGCCTTGTAGGGATGCAGACAGATGGGGAGAGGATGGGAGGCATTCACACAGTAGTGCTCACTCTCCCTCTTCTTTGATGCGCTGTTGCTTGTTGCGACGAGCATCCATGTCAAAGTTGAAGTCGTTCCACTCATCGCGGGGCGGGAAGGAGATGGTCTGGCGCAGGGTGAAGCGCACAGCATCAATAACGCGCTCGCCCCGGGTCTCGCTGGAGCCCACGCTGACTGTAGAGGCACCACTGGGGGTCCGCAGGAGGTGAGGAGGGGAGGAGAAGTCGTGCAGCTGCCGGTGGTCCAGGATGCCCTTCCAGATGGCATGTCGGAATTGCTCAGGGATTTTTAGACTTGCCAAATCCTGTGCAATAGGGAAGGGAGTCAGGGAGAATTAGGACAAAGGGACAAACGGACATTTAGTCCACATCATTTTGTCATTCCCAGTGTTCTGATTTAACCGACCTGAATTTACTGCTCTCTACACTGGAAAATAGAGTTAGTTCTTGGATAACCTTTGGCATTATATGTAACTAAGCAAAAGGTACAGCCTTGAGATGCCATTTCTGCTTGTGGATAACACTTCACTTATTCTCTCCTGGTCTCAGTTTCTTTGCTGGTAAAATAGGGATATTAGTTAGATCAGAGGGCAAAGATCCTGCAACAAAAACAAGATAAAGTACCTTCCAACTCTTAAATCTACCTGGCTCTAGTCACTAGAAGAGAGAGATTAATGGACCATAACCTCCGCTCAAATGAGTTGATGAGAAGAAAAGATTACTAACAGGTATTGAACACTTTCTATATGCCAGGGACTGAACTAATTATTTTGCATTCATGATCTCATTTAGTGCTCAGATTAGTGGTAGATACTCTTACACCTGTTTTACAGATCGAAAAGCTGAAGGTCAGAGAGGTTGACAAGTCTAAAGTTACACAACTAAGTAAATGAATTGGGGACTCTGGACAGCCTCTGAGCCTAAAACTTCCTTAAGGGCCAGAAGGTTGCTTGGTGTTTGGATAATCAGGGTATCCAAATGCAGGGTATGTGTCCATTTTCTATGAATGGGAGTGGAAGGCATTACAAATGTGCTCGATCTTAACTAACTTCAGTGACATCTCTCACATTTATCTGCATTATCTCTTCATTAGCTTGTTTCAGTGATGGCTCACATCTTCTATGGAGCACCATGGTGGGTAGAAAGAACACTGTGCTTGGAGTAAGAAGACCTCGACAGAGGTTTTTATTCTGTCACTGACTGGCTCTAGATCTTCATCAAGTCACTTTTCTCCTACTGGCCTCAGTTTCTTCCTTGGTAAAATGGGACAGAATTCCTTTTTTAGGTCAACACATATTATGGGCTCAGGTGTAAATATGGACGTGAAAGTATTTTGCAAATTATAAAGCACACTATCTAAAGCTTCACCATTTGCATTATTACTATATTAAATCATTATTAACCCATCCCAACACCTTAGAGGGGATACTCATGAAAACTCCCAAATTGAACCACATTCTTTTTCCAGGAAGGGATGCCAAACAACTCAGACAGGTGTTGAGAGACAAGCTGGAAAAGAGGTTTCTATTTCCAGTAATGAGATGGAAGAAGCTGAGGTGAGGATGCAGAAATTAGATAGCCTCCCAGTTATTTCCCTGTTTGGATGTCCACAGTATGGGTCCTCTGATTTCCTATTCTAACAGAAGAATACATTATAAAGAAGGCAACCCACATTTAGATAAGGAAGCGTAAGTCTTTATATTTCTGAAATTCTCAGTAAGTCCAGAACTCTGTAAACTGGCCTCCATCAAGCTGTGTTCAGATCTAGATAGATCTGAACTTACAACTGACAGGTGAGGAAGCTGTGACCCAGACACTGGCATGAGACCTAGCCAATGCCAGCAGAGAGGGACTTGCAGAGGACATCTACAGATCCTAGTAGCCGAGGGAGCATCCTGACACACTCTCCAGTGGGGACAGTCAGCAAGTGGAAGGCATCATTTTAAAAATATAGGGAAGGGACGCATTCCCTGTTCTGTCACATAGGGCTGTCAAGCACAGGGCAACTCTGTTCTCCTCAACGGATGGACATTGTTGTAAAGTGACTTGAAACCTGTCGAAACTTACTCCTAAAGCTTGCTCTATAGTTTTCACTTAATTTATTCCACCAGGGAGCAGGAGTCAGGGTGATTTATGGGGTGGGGGAGGGGTGGGCAGAGGGGCAGTACGGCATATTCTTGTCATCACAGGGCTGGGGATTCTCATGCTGCAGGGGCATCTCTAAGATCGGTGCTCAAGGAGGGGAAAGAAGAGATCCCAACTAGAGAAGCAGCAGCAGAGGCAGACAGTATCTTCTTCCACCAGTCCAAAGCACCCTCTGGAAGCTGGAAAAGAGGATAGTAAACCCCAAAGAGAGCAGCATGAAGAGCAGCCTGGGAGGAAAATCAGATTGCTATAAACCAGAACAATACAAGCTCCCATGTGAGCAGTTCAAGAAGCGGTGTAGGAAGGAAGAAAAAGTCCCCTTCTATCCAGCTTGCTCCAAAAGACAAAGGACATCAAAGCCAGAAGGGAGTGCTTTTGAACCCCATTTGATAAACTGAGGCTCAGAGAGGCAAAGTAATAACCTCAAGTTCTCATTATTACTGAAAAGCATGGATAGGACTTGAACCATGACCAGTGATTTTTGTCAATGGTCAGGGATGGCTTGACCCTATTCTGATAGAATTGAAAATGAATGAACACATGTTTCAAACTGAGAGGAACAGCTGAATCCTCTTTAAGGTCCGACTTTAAGGAAAGGTAGAAGAAGCCAGTTAATAGAGTTAAAGACCAGAAGCTTCCACCTAAAGGCTCTATTCCTGGTTCTGTCATCATCTCATGATGCAAATGATTATACTGTTGTCTCTCCATGTTTTAAAATGAGAATAATATCACCTGCTTCCTGCTAGTTTCCCTGGGGTCTCATACAGATTAATGAGAACATCTAGAAAGTTCTCAAAGTTCTTCAGAGATTATAAATTTTGTGGAGGCAGGAACTGGATCTCCTCTTTCCCACTCTGAGTAGAATATGTGTGCAATAGACAAGTGTTGGCCGAGCTGACGAGCTGAGGAAGACTGATTGCTATGCTTCTCAGGTATGTAGGCTGAGGCCTGGTAGTCTTTCTAATCTGGTAATGGTTTCCACCAAAATTGAGGACTGAGGGCATGCTAAAAACAAATGTTAAAGCCAGGGGGAATTGAACTACCAGGTGGATGTCACCAGAGGGAGGAAACGAAGCAATAAAACTCAAGAGAAAAGTCTAACAGTTACTTACATCCATGGAGTAATGCTCAATCTGATAGATGGTGGTCAGCCCCTGGGTCGTGAAATAGTCCAGACATGATGAACAGCCCAACCTTGCTAAGAAACTGCAGAGGGAGGAGGGAATAGGAAGGAGGAAACAGAAAAAGAAAGTTCACCCCAACTGCATTGGCGAGATAAAGGAAAACCCAACATTTTGCCCTGGGATGCCCTACAGGAGAGACTAGGGGCAGATGAAATCAATCTATGTGGGCCTTGGATTTAAGGTTTGGGGATGGGTAGTGACTTGAACTTTAGGTCTCTAGACATTAAAATCAACTCCAAGAATTCCTGCAGAGCAGCGATTTTCAAATGGTGATTGGTGGAATTCTAGGGGTTCTACAGAGAGAAGTGCCTGAGGAGCCATTGCAGGGGGTGAAAGGAAGGAGTCCAGTGGTCAGGTTCCCAGCGCTCTTGCCTCCTGCCTCTTCACTTCAAAAAAACGCATCTCTACTTGAATTGCTTTGTATCGGGGGTTTCTGAGAATGGTTCACGTGGCTAAGAAAAACTGGAGGCCAGAGGCCACTATACTATGAAGTCATTCATGCCTTCTGATTTATGTCCTGCTCAGCATACAGACCCCCCTCCTTTCGGGTGCCACCATCACCGAGCCACAGGCTGGGTGGCGCAAGCCATGCACTTTGCCATCTCTCTGACTGACGCTGCTTGGTGCTGTTGCATCAATCACAGGGGGATCCACACATGTTATTCCAGCAGCCAAACGAGAGGATCATTCTGCACATGAAGCAGGGGCAGGCAGTGCGTGCTAGGCGTGAGACGTGGCACCCACTCTTGCCTCGGGGGAGAAGGTCTTTGAGGTTCCAGGCCTCTCTTTCTCCTGGCTATCTGAACGCCCTTGCCTGGAGTGTGCATACTTTGTCGATGACCAAGGAACAGCAGCCATCAGGTTCCTGAAAGGCCCTGTCGTTTTCGCACACATTCAAACTTTTTAATGCACATCCCCCTCCGACATAACGAGGCCATGGTGGCTGAGAGCTATGAGTCCTGGAGAACGGGAAAGGGAGCGAGATAGCATGTTTACTGCCCTTCTGGGAACCCCAGCCCTGAGCACCAATTTGAAGGCCCCAACTGACCATGTGAAACTGTGAGGGAGGGAGGGGGTAAGTGAAGATGGGGGAAACAGGCATGAAAAAGGATATGCCTATCAACTCACATTTTCACTTTTTCCCATGAGGATCATAGTGCTTTTCCTTGATGAAACACTGCTGACCACTCCACAGAGCAGAGATACCAGTGCTGAACTGCCACCAGAGGAAGGGCTGCTTTCTTTTTTTTTTTTCTCCCAACTGTGTCATGAACTCTGAGAGTGTCCACCCTCCGCCACCCAGAGTTGCTTAGGACAGGCCCCCAGGGGCACATGCTGTGGACTCACCTGACAAGGCTGCAATCTGTGGGGTACGGAGGTGGGGGAGTGCAGTGGGAGGTGGATGGCATGGAGAGTGGGGGAGGGAGGGCCTGGGTGGGGCTGAGTCCATTCATGTCTCCAGCCATTGGCATGTGGGTGCCCATCATAGGAACTGAACAGAAGCAGGAGGAACAGAGAGGGTTACTGCCGTCATCAGTACCAGCTTCCCAGTGGTCCATCTTGCCTGGTTTAATGTTACCAAGGGCCGAATTCACCAGCTTTCCTAGTCAGCCTTCTCTCTCACTACACCCCTTCGAGCACCCTACATCTCATCCAACAGAACAGAACAGTCACCAAACTCCAAACTAGTTGCATACTTTTTGACCTTTGCACATTCTCTTTGGACAATCTCCCCCCACTTCCTTCCCTACTTCTAATGCTCTAACTGTTCATTACCCCTGATGTTAACATATTCCTCTTTGTATCTGCCTTCGTGGGTTATAATTCTGTCTCTCTCATTAGGCTAATTCCTCAAGCATGGAGATTAGTTAGACCTTGTACATGTCTCAATCCTCACCTAGCATAGTGCCTGGCACCAATCACATGCTTGGTAAACCGATGTGCAGTGAACAAATGCAGAGACGTGTGAATGAGAGAGTGACCTCTGGGATATTTGTCTGGGGATAGGAGTATTTACTGCAATATTTGGGAACCATAGGCCTAATAAGGAAGGATGAAATTAAAGATTCCAGCTCTTTCTTATGGTCCATTTCTGGATTGTATTCGGGGACACCAGCAACCCTGATTGTTTTTTTTTTACTAAACTACAAACTGGAAAGATTCACCTATAGAGAAGTAAAGCTTAATACTGATAATACTTATGAGGCAAATTTTGTCTTCAGGTGAAAAAAAGAGCAAAGGAACATATCTACAAAAAGATTAATGCAATTTGCTTTTTTTTTTGTAAGTGAATCAAATATGCCAAAAAGGAGAAGCCTCTGCCACTAACTGGCCAGCTAAGGAGCATGGGCGTATCATATCTCATCAGTTTTCCCTCTGACTTTGTTGATGATATCAGAGAAAACTTGTGAAGTATAAATGAGAAAATGTAGGCAAACTATAACTTTCACAAACGTGAAGGAACAAAAGGACTCTAAGATGTCACAAGAAAGAAAATAAAGTAAAAATATACATGGTGCTTTTTCCTTTTACTGTCAAAACAGCAGACCTGTCAAGGGGTAAGAATTTGAGCCTTAGGATGCATTGATCACCAGTGAGAGAGCAGTTTGGCTCTAGTCTTTGTTGCCAGATCAAGCAACCATATCGCACACACTCTATCTCATTTAAATCTGAATGTTTGCCATCAGACCGTAGAGAGTCACAATCCTAGCTTCCCTTAACTTCTTTAAAAAACAAAACAAAACACCTAGTCTCTTCAAGGCAATACTTAAATGCACATTGAAAGGCTTGATCAGAATAATGAAGGATTTCAAAGGACAAGATTGAGGCATTGTTTTCTGAGGTGCATTATAGGATACATGTGCAGTGTTTAGGCTTCTGCATCCCTGAGGATATGAGACATCCTTCTGCATTTTATCCTCCTTTTGGTTTTCTCTAGTTTGGGAATTCACTCTGCTAGATTTAGTTCTAGTGGATAAGATAATTCTATTTACAGCAAAGCTATATAGCAATCATCATCCATTTGGAGGCCTGTTCTCATGTTGCCTCTTACAGTTACACTTAGTTGATGTGAGGAATCTGTGCGTGAATAAGTAAAAGGGAGACTCTCTTCTCTATGTCAATTCCTTAACAACTGTATACAAGATGCAGTAGACAAGCTGAGAAGACCAAGATCATAGGGACACAGAATCATAAGATGTTAAATGCGCAGAGTGATAATTTTATGAATGGAAACTGAGCATCAGAGCAGAGAGGTGACTTGCCCACAGTTGCACAGCTAATACTGCAATAGAGGTCAGACTCTATAATCTATCTCTCTGGACTTTTAAGTCTACCGCACCATGCTACTTCCCACATGTTGGAAAGACCTCCTTTTCGCTTTCTCAAAGGAGGTGGGAGGTGGGTCCCCATCAGGTTGACAGGAAGTGGACCATTGTTATCACAGAGATATTTTTCCCTACTGAAGGAACAACCCCCTCTATGTCTCCCACTGTGCTTTGTAATGAACCATACACTTCCAAAGTGACAAAAAGTTCACCATAAGAAACTCAAGCCATTCAACTGTGATCTGTTCTGTCCCACTCTGCCTCTCCTTAGCTTAGGAGCAAGCCTCTCCCCCAACCCAAAGCAGAGTCTTCTCATACACTAGCCCCAGTGACCCCTAAGGTGAAGTTAAAGGGAGAAGCTCTTACTGTTGGCTCCCATGCCGTCAGGAATGGTGGTGGGGGTGAGGGCATTGCGCTGCTGAGGGTTGATAAGCTGGCTCACAGAAGGCAGCTTGTTCATGCTGTTCATTTTGTTCAGAGGTGGGGAGCTGTTACCGTATGTAGACTGAGACTGCATCGAGGTCCTAGGAACACAAACATGGGAATGACAGTGAGCATGTGACACTGGAGGGGGGTGACTGGTCATATCCAACAGGTCTCAGATTAAAACATGGCTTTGAACTATACACTTGTAAAAATATTCCTCTGGGACCTATGACAAGAAGTTACTTGTGTTTCCATCCAAGAACTTTTTTTTCCTTTCTTTCTTTTTTTTTAATAATTTTTTATTATGTTATGTTAGTCACCATACAGTACATCATTAGTTTTTGATGTAGTGTTCCATGATTCATTGTTTGTGTATAACACCCAGTGCTCCATGCAATATGTGCCCTCCTTAATACCCATCACCGAGCTCACCCATCCCCCCCAGCCCCCTCTCCCCTCTAAAACCCTCAGTTTGATTCCCAGAGTCCATAGTCTCTAATGGTTCATCTCCTCCTCTGATTCCCCCCCCCTTCATTTTTCCCTTCCTTCTCCTAATGTCCTCCATGCTATTCCTTATGTTCCACAAGTAAGTGAAACCATATGATAATTGTCTTTCTCCAAGAACTTTTTTTTAACTAGGGAAGGATTACAAGGCTATCATCAAATCATATTTTTCCTGAATGTATAGAGTACAAAGTTGAATACCTTCCTAAAGAATCTCTTTTGTGAGGGGGAAAATAATTGCATCTTCTTTTTGCCTCTATATTATTTTTTCTCCATCCCTTTCCCCTCTCTTGCCCTTCAAGTCAAACAAGCTTGAAAATCATTGAGGGAAAAGAACTCAGTGAAGACCCACAGGCTTATGAAAGACACGCAGATGCCATTTGCAAACTGCAGCTGAGGCCCTTCATTTGCAGCTTCCTGGGCCATTTGGGATATGCAGAAAATTAGTGCAAAGCCAATCAAACAGGGAATTTGGCAGCACGGCCGGCTGTCATGCAGAGGCCGGCCCCAACATGGAACCATGCGTTCTCAGCTTAGAAGTTCATGGGCCATGAGAGAATCCATGGGGTTGCCAACAGCCTCTCTATACAGGAGAAGCTTGGCGCCCAAACAACTCTTCTGTTGACAAGTCTCCTGGGAGACAAGGGAAAAAGAACAATTCCATTTAGCATAACTTCAATTTGGAAACTTACTGGGATTGGTTTGTCACACTATGCATTATATTACATAAAACATTCCCTACTCAACTGCCATTCAGCAAGTTTTCTCTGATTATAGAACTGGTGATATCTACTACAATCACAGCAGGATATATCATCAGAAAATTGAAGTGTAAGACTTCCTCTAGCATATATTAGAAACCATGGGTCCTTGTGTGGGCCATGAAACACCCTTGCAATTATTTTCTCACAAGAAAACTATATAAACTAAATACATATACACTTACTCGAGTTGGATGATAGAGGTAGAAAAACTGGCAAGAAACAGTCTCATCTGTGAGAAGCTCATAGGGTAGTGGATACACGGGGATAATAATCCAACCTACCTTGTAGGGTTATGGAGAGAACTGGAAAGGAGAAGGTGAGGAAGAACTTCATAGACTATATGGCATTTGCAGTGAGTAATTACTGTGACCACAGAATGAAGACTGGGCTTGAGCCTGTTTCTAACCCCTGGTGGGAAATGCTCCCCTTTTATAATTCTCAAACAAAAGGCATTATTTTGTTCCTATCTCTCTCCTCCCTGCAGCCATATTTATATTAGAGGAGAGAGAAAAAAAAAGAAAAAAAAAGTTTTCTGAGTTTTATTATAGATACATAAAATACAAAATTTTGCAGGCTCTACAAATGCACCCAGGTTCCCGACAAATGTGGTATAAAGTGTCTGAAAGAATAATAAAAGGGGGCCTCTAGCACTTGAGTGCCACTGTGGGACAACACTTGGCCTTTGAGGCTGCTGCTCTGCATTCTCCATAATTACACAAAACAGCGAAGGCTCCATTCCTTGTCTCTGAAGAGTCACGGCTAGAGGAATTCAAACAATATGCTGTGTACACATTTGCATAAATAAGGATGACAGTTGATGTACCATTAACAATTCAGCTGCATTTTACAATTACTGATTTTAAAGTAAGAGGGCACAGATTCTTCTCTTTAGACCTTTTGGAGAACTCACAATTACAGGTCCATGTCATATAAACAGGTGTTTCTGTGATAAGCCCTCCCAACTGTAAGACACTTCAGGTTACTAAGCTCTCCTTTATCCATTTTCTGAAGGACCATCACATGCCCGTGGAGGAGAACATGGTCTGGCAAGGCAGGGATGGTAGGAAATTATTCTATTTTACAGATGTGTAAACATAAGGTCCTAAGAATAAAGGTACACAAGTCCATATTACTAAATAATGAGTTGAGAGGTCTCCTGGCTCCTAGTCCGAGTTTTTTTCTTTCATTCTGTGTCAACTTCCCAGAAATTAGACAGTAGTGTGCAATAAGTTACAGAACCAAGACATGGGTGAAGTTGTAAGAGAAATGTGGGAGACCGAGGTACAGCAGGGGCAAGGGATATAGCAAAGGCAGTCCCCCCAACTGATATCAAATCCACTCCATCCCTGTGTGGAAGCCTTGTGTTAAGAGTCAGCACTTTGGATATACTTAGGAACATTTGTAAATCCATATCAAAGTACAGAAAAGCTCAGGGCAAGGTGGCCAAGAGATGCTTTGCCAGGTGCTTTTTCTCTCTGCCCACAACAAAGTACCTAAGATGCCAGGTTGTTCAGACTCCAGAGGCAGGTTTGTCCTCTATAACCTAAAGAGACCTCTATCTCTTTCATTCCCCCAAATCAGTCAAATGCAAAGCAAGAGCTAAAGGAAGCATCGCTTGAACCACGGATATCCACCATTAGGAAAATAAAAATATTTTTAAAAGCTTTGCATTTTCCTGGACACTTTGTTATAATACATTCCTTCTTCCAAATCCTGTTACACTTCCCTTCTCCATTTCTTTTTTGTGGGTCTTTATTTTTGACCATTTTACTAGGTCATTTATTATGAGCAGCCTAAACTATTTTAAGAAATTAGCCCAAAAACCAGAGATGAACAAAGAAGGAACATGAATTTTGAAGTCAACCAAAACATCTAGGCTTAGATGTTTTGGTTCTAACTGACACAAATTAATTGATCTGACACAAATTAATTGACTTCGGATGTTATGCAAAGTCTCTGGAGTCTCATTTTCTTAAACTGTAGAACAGATATCATACTAGAAGAGTTGCTATGAAGACTAACATGAAATAATACGGAAATGATAAGGAAACAACCAAAGTGTCCTCTGATATGTGAATGGATAAAGATGTGGTATATATGTGGAATATTGCTCAGCCATAAAAAAGAATGAGATCTTGCCATTTGTGACAACATGAATGGACCTAGAGGGTATTATGTGGAGTGAAATAAGTCAGAAAAAAACAAATATTGCATGATTTTACTTACATGTGGAATCTAAAAGTAAAATTAATGAACAAACATAACCAAACAAAAATTGACTCATAAATCCAGAGAGAACAAACTGGTGGCTTCCAGAGGGGAGGAAGTTTGAAGGGATGAGCTAAGTAGGTGAAGAGGATTAAAAGGTACAAACTTCTAGTTATAAAATAAATGTCAGAGGGATGTAAAGTACAGCACAGGGAATATAGTCAATAATATAGTCATAACTTTGTGTGGTGACAGATAGTAACTACACTTAACATGGTGAGCATCCTGTAGTGTTATATAAATGTCAAATCACTATGTTGTACACCTGAAACTACTATAATATTGCATGTGAACTATACTTCAATTTTAAAAATAATAGATTTGTAAAAATGATTTTAAAAATAAAAAATATTACATTCTTAAAAAAAAAAGAGTAAATTAGATTATGTAAGAACTCTGGACATTGTCCTTAATTTATAGGTGCTCAAGAAACATTGGTTCTTTTTACTCTTACACTGCAGGACCAAATGTTTAATACTCTAGTGTTCGGTCAAGAGGATGAGAGGTAACAGTTTAAGAATTTACAGGAGGAAGTGGCAAGTATTCTCACTTGAACAAACCCAGGAATTAGGTTGAGTAGGTGAATAAGGATAAGAGAGTAAAAAGTCAAAAATTCTGAATGCCTCTCCTTTAATGTGGAAGAGTGTTAAAGCCACAGGGAGCAAGGTCAGGGCAGCCTGTTTATTATTAAGTTTGCAATGTCTGAAATACAAAGAGTATTCAGATAACCTCTATGTACTGTGGAAAATGGAACAAGGCTGAATAAATCTGTGACCAATTTAAAGGCCTTGAAGAACAAGATCTTTTTTTTTTTTTCCTTTACACATATAATGTTATAGTCCTTGAGTGGACAATCCCAAAGATTACTGGGGAATCTGAAGATAAGGAAAAAGTGTTCAAGGACAACAGGATCTGTGACACTATGGGTTTCTTACCCACCACCCCCCAATACACACACACACACACACACACACACCCCAAAACTGAAAAAAAGTGAGTACGTAGCTATCCTCAGAAAAACAACCAGGCGTAAGTTCAGGCTGTTTTCTCTAGAGGAGTACTAGATTCTTCCAGGAATCCAACATAACAGAGATATAGAAAGGCATATTTCATATATTTCTAGTTTTGAGGAGAAATCCTGAAAAAGTCAAGTCCGAGGTCTTAACTTTAATGACTCAGGCTTCTGTGAATAAAATTCAGTATCTCAGAGCTGTAAGTGACCTTGAAATCATCCAGAATTAAAAAACAGTTTTCCTGATTCCAAGACTAGTGACTATGTGGCAGAGAGTCCAAATTCTTGAAAAGACACAAACTCAAAGTCATCTTCTCCATCTTGCTGGAGATAGCTACAATTCCATCAAAGGATTCCTTTATTTTTTTGCCTTAATCTTCCATTGCTAGTTAAAAAGTAACTCTCTAGTAGAATGTGGTGATACCTCAGGGTAAATCTATTTCAGCAAACGATTTCTGGAGTGCAGAATCTGAGAGGGAGAAGAGATATTGTGGATAAAGCAAAACACCCCCTATATGAGGAAGGTCAAAAAGAGAGAAGCCATGTAAGATCAGAAATGGAGGTGTTCCTCCTCGAAATTTTGCTCACTACTGTCCTGCCTGTAACCTTACTCTCCAGCTGGGTAATCTTGCCTCTAAATATAAAAGGCAGCATTTCTTCTCTAGATAGATCAACTGTAATTGTAGAATATTTTCCATTAGTTCAAAGATAAGAATTTATATAAGTCACTATACACACATTAAAAACTTATATAAAAATGGGGTGAAAGAAAAAAAAAAACTTGTGAAAGAAAAAGCAAATGTTAAAAAACTAAACATACTCATTAACCCTGTCAGGGATTTGTGAACCCCTTAAAAGGGGATTAGAAAGTTATTTGATTAATTGAAAACACCTTGTCAATGTAACAAGCTCATCTGATTTTACTAATATGCTTTTATCTCAAACATAAAAATGTTTTTTCTTAAGTATTTTTTCAAGCTATTATATTCATTATTTTTATTCAGAAACAATTGTTGAAGCTTTTAAAAACAATTACTCAAAGATTGGAACATAGTGTAATTACAAAAAATCTGGACAACAGGTTCCATTGCATATTTCTGGATGAATATTTGTTAATTCCTATGTCACAGAGCCAAATTATTTAGTAAACTTGGATTTGATTTATTTGGCAACTGAAGATATAGCTCGAGTCTTGTTCAGAGAGGTGGACAAATGATACTATATTGCCTGGCTCCTCATGATGAAATTAATGAATTAAACACCCACAGGGCTAAAATATATTTCAAGTTGGTGTAGGCATTGGAATGTATTTTTAAGACTGATGACCTTAATACAGAGCATCTTAAATAAAAACACCAAATACTGACAGAAATGGAGACAGAACCAAAGTGACTGTTCAGTATTCTTGTTCTTTAGACTTTCACGTGGTACTTCACACATTCAAATGAAAATATGCTATTACTTAAGGAATTTTAAAAAAAGGAAGAGAGACAGAAAAGAAAAAACTGCAAGATGAACCAAGATGCAAAAGTTTATTGAAAATTAAAATCACACATCCATAAAGCAACAGCCTCAAAAACAAGAAATCATTGCTGTGATAAAACAGAATAAAGGGCTGGTGATCTGGTGTGGGGAGACGTGGGGGAAGATTTTTAAAGTCTTCATACCATGATTTTAAAATATGTTTTTAAAATGGAAAGAAAGAGATTCTCTAAACTTTTTGAGCCAAAAAAAAAAAAAAAAAATCAGCTACTCTTTCTATCTTTAAGTTTCAGAACAGGAGTGTTGATTTTAACATGTGTCTGCTTGGACATCACTTAAATAAAATATAAGTGTCCTGAACAAAGGAGTGTGAACAGAGCCAGCCATATGGCTAGTTCTATGGTGGGATTGAGAGAGAAAGGCTCCACTAAACAAATTAGTCATAGATTTGGTGGAGAGGACTTTGAACTCAATTTTGACCACTGAAGAATGATTTCTAACTGCCTGGAACAATATTACTGGGGTAGTTTTACCCTCCTATTAAAATGACAAAATAAATTTCTCTGTCTTCGGGTCTAGACAACAGCTTTGGGTGTAGGGCTCAAGGGTTTCCGTGAGCAAGGAGGACTATCATATCAGATGCCAAGAAGGTGGCAGTGGCAGGATCTGACAGTGTTCATGAACTTTCTATCTACATATGAGGGGAGGAGACTGATAATGCAAATTCTCAAAAAGAAGAAAAGAACATCCCCCCACATTGGCTACTCATAGTAATTATCATCTCTCTGCCCAGCAGTACACTTGACACCTTAGTGTGTTACTATTTGCAATATTATTGCATGACCAGCATTAAAAGGGCCTGACTGAGGCTCTCAGTCGCCTACAATTTTCTTATGCACAGACAAGAACAACTTTTTTCTCCTTTTCTTAAAAAGACATCTTAAGTTTGAGACCCGCTCAAAAACTTCTTTAAGAGTTTTAGAAACACAACAGAAGGTAACAGAAAAGGGTTCGAAAAAACATCTTAATGCCCCTCTTTCCAACCTCAGCCCCTCCCTTCTAAGAACAACACAAAAGCTCACAGACAAACATGGGGGTTCCTGACTGCCCAGTGCTAGATCTAAGGGTGCAGAATCTGCAGAAAACGTCCTTTCTTGTAAGTTTTGAGTCCCTTCAAAAATTTTCTTACTAGTGGCTGTGTGCCTTTGAGCAGTTAGGTCTCTGAGCCAAAGTCTTCAAGTCCTGCGTACGAGGGCTGGACACACACACACACACACGCACGCACACATGTGCGCACACACGTACGTGGAAACACAAGAAACACACGATCAAAATACAGATATGGGGCTCTATGGATACACTGATCGGTTTGGAGGGCTGGAATGTCTAAAGAAGACGTCAGACTGTTTCGGGGTTTCTCTCCGGGGCTCCACAAGCTCATTCCTGAAGCAGGCTGAAAGGAGACTGCAGAGAGGAACCAGAGAAAAAGAAGAGGTGAAGGCTTCGGACTTCATATATTCATATCAACTGAATACAGAAACACCCTCCTACCTTCATGATCACAGTGAGACAGAACAGAATGCCTGGGAAGTTATTTCTGCTCCTTCCTTGTCATCCTCCTTTAAAATTTCTCAGAGAGGACTTCTCAAGATTTTTATGAAGAAATGAGAGAAAGCCGTGGTAGTTAACCAGAACTATCAGAATCACCTGTAGAGCTTAAAAAAAACTTTTTTTTCCCCAGATCCTCAGAGACCAGGCAGGGGCCCAGGCATATATATTTTTAACAAGTTCCACAAGTGATTCAGTTGAAGACTACTGTGTCAGGGTTGGTCACGGTGTTTGGTACAGTGCTTGGCACACTGGACTCGACGAATTGAAAAAAGGCAATGCAGAGACAAGAACGAATTTTAATCTTTGGTAAAATGTCATCGGCCCAATTATAAAACCTCATTATTGTTCCTGTCTGGCTGAACTATGAAGCATGAAGAAATACGATCTTATCAGTCTGGGGGCTGCATCATCATGCATTTGTAAAGAACTATTAATGAGCATTTTGTATATGCCCAGATTGAGATGGAAAAATATCTTAATCCTTTCAGTCACAAACTTGGCCTCCAAAGGCACATATCAAACTCATGAAAGCAACTTTTACAGAATGAAGAAATCAATTATGCCACAAGGACGCCAGGAACAAATCCTTTTATTTTGCTAAAGATTGTGCAACCCCGCGAACTACTGGGGAATTCATTCCTAGATGACTTTTGAGTCACATTTGGTTACTGAGTGCAAAGCAACAAAGCCCTTTTTACTTGCTTACGGCTGGAATTCAGTAAACCAACCTCACCAGCAAGAATTGAGATCATCTGATGGAATATGCCAGCATACAAACTAGCAGGGAAGCGATTTATTCTCGGGTAAAGAGCTAAAGCTTTGACTTCTTGTTTGGATATTACACTTTGGGGCTTCTCTTTGAGCAAGTGCGGAATGAGACAACATGCAGAGACCATGTTTTTGTTATGATAAGAGTATATGGGGGCACCTGGGTGGCTCAGTCGTTGGGCGTCTGCCTTGGGCTCAGGTCACGGTCCCGGGGTCCTGGGATTGAGCCCCGCATCGGGCTCCCTGCTTGGTGGGAAGCCTGCTTCTCCCTCTCCCACTCCCTCTGCTTGTGTTCCCTCTCTCACTGTGTCTCTCCCTGTCAAATAAATAAAATCTTTAAAAAAAAAAAAAGAGTATATGGACCATGGGGGTTCAAACTTTGAGACTTAGAACTGAGATTAGTGGTGCAATGAGATGTGAGAATTTAGAAAAGTGATTTAATCTATCTGAATTTGAGAAGTCTGAGTTGTTACCTCATTAGCAATTCAGAGCTAATAAATCTCTGCCCTGACAACTTTGTAACATAGCTGTGAAATTCAGAAAGTAACACTGTGTAAATGGTAAAAACTCTGCAGGTCCTTGACCTATAAGGTTGAACCAAATGAAACTGTCAATATCCACCTGTTTTTATCTGTGAGACTGGCAATTTCGAACTAATACCCTGGACATGTGAAGGATTTCTAAATCAAACCTAGAAATATGGTCTAAACCACACCTAACGATGAGATAGAGATTTGTGTATTCTGCTCTCTCCTCTATTGATAATGCTGAAAATTTTGCTTGCTTCTCCCGCAGATATGCAATCTGAGGAAAAATTATCAATGTTCTTGCAGAAAGTCATAGCCAAATGACCTTAAAGAAGTAAGACTTCAGGAGCCCCTGGGTGGCTCAGTCATTAAGCGTCTGCCTTCGGCTCAGGTCATGATCCCAGGATCCTGGGATGGAGCCTGGCTTCGGGCTCCCTGCTCGGCAGGAAGCCTGCTTCTCCCTCTCCCACTCCCCCTGCTTGTGTTCCCTCTCTCGCTGTGTCTCTCTCTGTCAAATAAATAAATAATCCTTAAAAAACAAAAAAAGAAGTAAGACTTCATACTGAAAGCACAAAGATAAATACCAACTGATGCGGAGAACTAGAAGTGGGCATAGATTCTGATTCTCATCTTAGCATTATTATGAACTGGCCATGAAATCACAGGTGTAGTTCACTGGGCCTCAGTTATCCAGCTGCGGTATGATGAGATCAGAACTATGACCCTGA
The DNA here is from genome assembly GCF_964656455.1 of Halichoerus grypus. Taxonomy (NCBI): domain Eukaryota; kingdom Metazoa; phylum Chordata; class Mammalia; order Carnivora; family Phocidae; genus Halichoerus; species Halichoerus grypus. The sequence goes on from NC_135712.1 coordinate 76,350,604, forward strand.
AGAACCCACTATGCTCCAATATCCTCTGACCTGCATTACTGAAAATCTACAATCGTCAAGGGATCATCAAGGAGAAGGAAATCCTAAGGGTTCCTCAGGATGCCACATATTTGTATTACAATTAAAATAAAGCCATCTGGCAGAAACTCAAAAATAGTTTTTCAGGGGAAAACAAGAGTTCAGCTAAGTAAAATTTTAACAAAATGATGTTGGCCTGAGATCAGAGGAGGAGGATAAACTACAGGAAAAAATGAAAAAGCAATACTATTGGTCCAAAGTGCACACATCAAAAGATTGCTAAAAAGGTCTCAAGCAGCTTCTGCAAAGCTGTCTTAAGAGTTAATGTCCTTTGAAAATGTGAAGGCAAGGAGTCTAGTGTCAAGAATGGGTCCAGTTTGTCCTGCCACTAGATTCGGGCTTCTATAAACATAACCCCAGATGTTTATTCCAACATGAGCAAATCAACTACAATCAAATTTCTTTGTAAATGGTATAAAGCCTACTCATATCTATAACAATTTGATTCACAAAAACTCGGTGTAAAATTTACCCTCCATAAAGCCCATGATCATGAAGGTAACTGAAGGGATTTTTGAAAAAGGAAAACCATGCACAAATGAAAAGCAAGCAGAGAGAAAACACACAGTGAAAAACTAATAGAAGGAATTCAACTGAAAATATTTTATTGCCGCTTAGTAGAAGCTGTGTATTTCCTTCCCACTAATTTTTCCTCTACTAAAAAGAAAAACACAAAATTGATCCCTTACCAGCATAAAATTGGTCTATATTTTTGGAAAGGAAATCACAGGCTATTATAGGTATTTTCCAAGCTGATTTATTCTTTTCAAATGATTGCCAGGGAATTAGATTTCCATTTTTCTTTGTCTAGTCATTCATGCTCTTTGTTGGAGATTTGCATGAAAATAAGAGAGCTGAAAAAAACCCAGGGGAAGAACACAGCAACTGGAGAATTTATATAGACATCTATCAATCATTGGAGACCCATGTATATATAACAAAGGCAAAATTAGACCAAATGTCTGTATTTTGCAAAGATTTCTTTTGCAGTCTGTCACATTTCCATGCACAAGTCGTCACACTGAAGTTAGCTCTTGTACACTGGGAGATAACTCGAAAACATGCAATAATGCTTTTAAATGGATACCCCAGGGACCCATGAGGCTCTGTTCTCTCACTATTTATCTGTGGCTACACTTGCAAAAGAGGGACGATAATGTTTCTAATATCTCTCGAGCTTTTTAAAATAACAATTTTAATATGCATTTTCTTCTTTGAGGAAATAGACTGCTTTATGAAAGATGAATTATAAAATAATTTACCTTCAGAACAGTGCCAGACACTCAGACTAAGCACTGGTAACTCATCCCGTGCAAACACAGAGTTATGTATGCTCATGTACTCCAAGTCAACAAACACAAATTGCCCAAGTCCCCGACTGACTAAGGTAGATCTTCCTGCTTATAAAATCTCTAAAACTATGACACTAAACTATTCCTTTTATTGTGTGATCTAGAAGAATTGTTTCAAATTGTCCTATTAATTTACACAATGCTCAGAACGAATTTCCAGAGCTCTCTTAAGATTCAAAAGGTGGGGGGGCGCCTGGGTGGCTCAGTCGTTAAGCGTCTGCCTTCAGCTCAGGTCATGATCTCAGGGTCCTGGGATCGAGCCCCGCATCAGGCTCCCTGCTTGGCGGGGAGCCTGCTTCTCCCTCTCCCACTCCCCTTGCTTGTGTTCCCTCTCTCACTGTGTCTCTCTCTGTCAAATAAATAAATACAGTCTTTAAAAAAAAAGATTCAAAAGGGGGTCTGGTTAGGAATTCACCACTAATTCATAAGCTCTGGGAAAGTAGGAACTTCATCTTTCTCATCCTATCCTTAATACTTCACTGTAACAGATCTTCAATAAAAAGTTTGTTACATGAATCAACTCAACTATTCCAGTCTTAACTGATGATAAGGTTTCATCATTAACCATATTTTGTGTCTGGATGGGCATGCCTAACTTTCTCAGACAAAAGAGATCTCTGTTAAAGGCTGTCGTTTTTTTAGATATTGAAATACCATTTTAAAAATCACTGTATGCTTTCCTAAAACATTTCCATACCTCTCTACTTTAGGATACACATATTAGCTTCCAAATATTCCTATAAAAAAAAAAAAATCTAAGCCATGGGGCACCTGGGTGGTGCAGTCAGTTAAGTATCTGACTCTTAGTTTCAGCTCAGGTCTCAGGGTCTTGAGATCAAACCCCACGTCTGCTTAAGTTTCCCTCACCCTCTCCCTCTGCCCCTCCCCCTCCTCTCTCTAATATATAAATAAATTTTTAAAAATAAATCTAAGCCTTCAGAGGCAACGAAGGAAGATCTACCAATTACCTAGAACAAGAACTGGCAAAGTACAGTGAATGGGCCAAATCTGGCCCACAGGCTAAGAATGGCTTTTACATTTTTAAAAGTGTGAAAGTTCAAAAGAAGAATTATTTCATGATACGAAAATTATATGGAATTCAAGTTTCAGTGTCCATAAAAAGCACCGGCCACTCTCATTCATTTACACACCGTGGTTGCTTTTGCCCTACACAGGCAGCACTAGGCATCTAGTTGCAAGAGACCATATGGACCAGAAAATCGAAGATGTTTACTACCAGTGTTTCACAGAAAAAAAGTTTGCCAACGCCTGTGCTAAATGGTCAGATTTTCTAAACCACATCATTTAATAAGTATCAATTTGGCCTGACAGTACTTTTCCTGTTAACTGGAAAAAAAGACGGGGAAGACTATCAGAGAGAGTAACTAGTTCAGCATGATGTGCTGCTATGTAATTCTTCTGAGGTCATTTTGGCTGAGCCAGACACTTCCAGAGTGAACTAGAGGCAATTTGGGAATGTTTCTTAATACCATCACATGCATGTTTCCCTCTTAAGAGAGAGGCACTTAGCCTCTCTTGGTCTGTAAATGATGTTACAGGTCTGTTTCTTTGATCCCTGCTGTAAGATTTTATAAGAACTAAATCAGTTTTACACTTGAATATATTAACATATATTTCCTTCTGATATCCTAAAGAATATGTAGGATTTGCAATGGGAACTCTGTCTGCAACCCTGAGTTCTCATTCTCCTTTGGAATATCCTGTGTCTCCAAGAAACCTCTTGATTAAACTTCCCACTCAGCCTTACTATAAAACTTTATAATTATGATTTGCAAAGCTTTCATGCTCAAAGTAAATGGTGAGATCCCTTCTAGGCAAACGAGGTCTTAAATGCTCAATGAGCCTGAAGTCCTTTAAGGGAGCTCACACTCCTTTTCCACCCCTCTGCTGTCCACCCCGTACCCCATAGCCAGGTGCTCAGAGGATGCCTCCTGAGTATCACAGATGCAGTCCAACACCTTGGCTGCATTTATGTTGATTAAAAAGAGGAAGATGAGCCCTCTTTCTTATACTTTCCATAGCTATCTCTCTATAGCTACTATTAATGTATCAGAAAATAACCATTATTTATTGTTCATTTACATTTCTATTGTAAAAGACAATCTTTGCCTGAGGCTAGATGACTTTGGCTTCATTTCTTTTGGTCTGAAGAGCAGAGCTGAATGTCTGAATTACTTAAATGGGCCCAAAATGTATATATTTTACATTATCTATGGAGACTCTGCCAATATCTCCAGTATAGACACTTTAAGCTAACAAGTGATTATTCTTAACCACAGAAGGGTGAATGTCAACAGAGTCTTGATTTGACAACTTCCCTTTCTCCCATGAGAGCTATTCTATTCTGATTAGTCACAAAACAATATCATCAAAGATCCAAGAGTTGAGGTAAAAATTAACATATAAATATATAACTTATACATTGCACGTAGATCTAATATGGTTGCAAAATCTGGCCCAATTTCTGTAAAAATGTATTGCTGGAAGACAACCTCGAACAGAGATGCTGAAACATGGCAATAAGATGCTACTTTGCCCTTCTGCCTCCGGATGGCTTCCCAAGGAGCATGTGCTAGGGTCTCAGAGTCCTCAACAGAGCTCTCCAAGAAGTTGCTTACAGTAAAACCCATGTGCTATCCCCAGTCTACAAGTGGATTGTGTGCCTCCCAGGTGAGGTACAGGACAATGCACCGGGATGAGGGAAGGTTACATGTTGTTGCATGTACACATATGACTAGAGTAGACTATATACTCAAAATTCTTCTCTGGATAGATGTGTATGGATGAGGGGTAGAGAGGGCAAACTCTATTAGCATGAGTCTCTTTGTAATTCACCTGAAATGTTTTAGCTTCAATTTCAGAAGCTAGGTGGACCTTCTCCAGGCTCTAGGGAAAGAAACCGGGAAGGTTGTTGAAACTGAAAAGGGTCCCCGCTCCGGTTCATGGGAACCTATGATGCTCTGCTATCTCCCGGCCTCGGGTCTTCTCATCGCCCGCCCACCGCCCCATTTCGGACCCGGACGCCTCCTGAAAGGGCACAGCGACACACTCACTGTTTCTGAAGTAAATGCTGGTGCTGCTGCTGCTGCTGCTGCCTGTAAGTCTCGATCGTGTGCTGAGGCAGGTACTGCATGAGCTCCAGGGACTCCTTGATCTTCAGCAGCATTTCATAGGTCTCGCGGCCCCTCACCTATGTGCAGCGCGCAAGGAGAGACACAGGGAAAATGAAGAGCTCTGGAACGGTTAGCGGCACAGTCAGTCCTCCTCCTCTGTGGATTCCGTATTGCCGAATTCGCCTGCTTGCAACACTCCTTTGTGACACGGAAACCGAGCCTGGCGGCACTCTGTGGCCACACAGACACGCACAGAGGGCCACACTGCAGCTGCTCGCGCACGTTCCCAGCTCAGGGGCACGACGAAGGCACGCTCTGCTGTCTCACTCCAGCTTTTATGCTGCAAACAAGTGTCCTCTCCCTGGTCTACTGAATGCCACATTTTCCACAATGTGTGTGGGGGGGTGGGGGGGTGGGAGGGGGTTTGTTGTTGTTGGTTTTGTTTGTTTGTTTTAGTTTTTTTTGTGTGTGTTTTTTTGTGTGCGTTTTTTGTTTTGTTTTGTTTTGTGTTGGCTTTTTTGGTGAACCTGCTCTTTAAACTGGTCCCCAAGGGTAATGCTGAAGCGCTGTCTAGGATTCCAGGTGCCAGAAGGCTGCCATGTGCCTTCTGGAGAAAATGTGTTAGATAAGCTTCATTTAGGCATGAGTTGTAGTGCTGTTGGTCATGAGTTCGGTGTTAATGAATCAATAGTATACATGGAATAAGGTGTCTTTAAAGAGAAACACACATCAAACAAGGTTATGTACTGAATGGTTGCAGAAAATGTTGTGATCAGAGACTCACAGGAACTCCATCCTGAACTTTCCCATGAGTCAGTGTTTGTTAGAACAACATTTGCAGTGATTTTATAAGAAACAACTACCAAAAGTAATGAGAATTAGCGGTTATTAACTTATCTCTGGAAAGACAGAAGTTTTCAGCTGAGGCAAAACATGCTTCTCTCTTTAAGAGAGTCTCTTAAAAGTTTTTAAAAGTATGAGCAGGGCCAGGACTGGAGTGAGACCAGCAGGGTGCATGAGAGCTTGCAGGGTCCCAAGAGCGAGTGCCTATTTCAAATCTGCTCCCTAGGCATTTTGTAGGCCTCACCCAAGTCCCTTCCCTGAGAGGCAGGATTTGTCAGAATTCAGAAATGGAAAAGTTTCCTCTACCGTATGTCAGGTTAGCTCCTATTTGTCCCAGCTCTGTGGTCACCTCTGCAAAGCTTCCCCTGATCTCAGTCTTTGGGTGAGTGTTCTGCCCTTTCTATGTGCTCCCACGGCATCATGCCCAGCTCTACGGAGGGATTTATTTCATTACATTCTAACTGTCTCCTTGCTAGAAGGCAAGCTCTTTGAAGGTAAAAATTATATTCTACTGATCTCTGAATGCTCAGGGTCTAGCATATTTGCCACCCAACAGATACCAACTAAATTCATGTTAAATTAAAAGTTTTTTTTCCTTAATTCACACATCCCAGTTTGGCTGATTCTTCACTAAACATAAGATGTAACTGATGACAAGGTACCTCCTTCCTTAGTACAAACTGGTTCCTATCTCAACAGCTGAAAACATATTAGGTCTTTCGGAATATTTGGTTCATCAGGATAATGTTGCACTTAAAGTTCACAAGTCCGTTTCCATAGGTAGCTTGAGAAAAAAGACACTGAGAATCTTGGCTAACTCTCCGTCTCATTGTTTTACTGGCAAGCAGTCTGTTGCCCCGGAGGTCAGGGCCCAAAGAAGGCAGGGAAGCAGGTATGTCACACCCAAACCTGTTGAGTGGCTTTGGCGTCAATACAGGGGCGGCCACCCCTGTCAAATCTCCTGGCCCGGCTTGCCTGGGTCTCAGGTACGTTCAGATGGTGAGGCTTATGCTGGTTACCAAGACTTTGCCACCACTCTCGATGGCCAAAACCTAAGGTGCTAAGAATTCAACAGACTGCAACCATAGTCTAAAAAGGGAACCTCAAGGACCTTGAGAGGACTCATGTTCCTCATAGGAATGAACAGTGCTCTTACACAACAACTGGGCTGAGTCTTCTGGCCATTCACATATAACTGAGGATCCTGTCTTGCTTGGCTTTCTTTATAGCACTTCCTAAAAGAAATCGCATTCAAGTCCATAAATGTTGTACTGTCAAATCTGTGAGCTCCTTCTGACAAAATCTCAGTCTTGGCCACACTGTCTGGGGTAATCTTATCATTCTTAAACAACGAACTGCAACTTAATTTTAAATATTTGGGTAAGAAAAATTATATTAGAAGAGTAACTTTGATTGGGCGAGTAGTAAGTAGAGAAGCCCGCACTACTGACAGATTTCAAAATAGGGGAAGAGATGGATATTTCCTGATTTTTCAAACAATATTTTCTCCCTGTTTTATCTCCCTAGTCATCATCGTCCCTTTCTCATTGTCACAGATAATAAGATGACACAGAGGAAAAGCTCATTCAGAGATGGTAAAAATGAAGCAGTTGGGAAGACTCAAGGGAGACTCACTGGTAAGTATAACAGCTCATCATCTGGGGACCTCCGTTTCTTAATGGATGTCATCTGGATGCCATGCGTGTTCTGACGAAAAGCTGGTGGAGGGAAAACGCAAGTTTCATCCTGGGAACATTTCTGAAGCACTAGTACATTTATTAAACAGACAGTAGCCTCAGCAAACCTGTGAGATTAGAGTTTTCAGTCCCAAGCTTCCATTTCCTTGGTGATCATTGCATTTACATTAAGTGTACGCCTAACAATAATGAGGTGGGGGGGTGGGGAGGAATAAGTAGAAGGAAGACATCTGGGAAGCTGGAAGAGAGCCTTTGGCCTAAGTGGTGCTGCAGGAATCCCTGTGTCTTGCTGGCGTGTGTCTGTGAACAGCTGTTCAGGGAAGGAAGATAAATGGGTTTGGTGTTTTATTTTTCAGATCATTTATCTTCCAAGGAGGTAAAGGGAGGGGTGTTGTAGAAGTTGTCTTGCCCATGCGCTCAGCTTGCGTGTTCAGCCCTCCCACGGCAGTGAGGACATCACGTAACTTCAGACAGACAGTTCCACTCCCAGGCCCTCATTTTCCCTTTGGTAAAGGGAGTGGATGCAGCTCATAAATCCTTAAGGTTTCCAACATTAGAAACTACAACCAGGATCCAGGATATAGAGAGGATTCTTTTGCCAAAGTTCGGATAATCTATTCTTCCTAAAAGTTATTAATTTGTAGGTAACTGAGGTGCTCAGGGAAGCATATAGAAACGATGCCACCAGACAGACTCATGAGCAAAATTAGGGTGGAGATAGAATTATATACATATGTATGTATTGTGTATGTGTGTGTGTATGTGTGTGTGTGTGTGTGTGTATATATATACACACACACATATACTTTTTTGAGGAATAATCAGGGAGAGAAGGAGCCTAACAGGAAAGGCAAGTCATACGGAAAAGTTAGAAGTTGATGATGAGTAGCTGTTAAAACATTCTGTTGTTCTGTAAAACGCAATACAATTTATATTTCTTCTGGATACTAACCAGTAATAAGATTAAAACATGTTTTCATGAAATAAGTCACAGCGTGGTATACTTTAAAATACTTGTAGTGATAATAGGCTTATGCGAGGCACCTTCTAGAATCAATTTCTTCTCATAAGTTAGATGCACAAGTGGATCAGTGGTTTTCACACTTTGCTGCCTGGAGGTCTAGGCCCCTGTACCACACGGGCAAGGGGTGATTGAGAGCAACAGACCACCCCTGACTGCTGCCACCTTCAAATAGAATATTTTAAATATTTCATTTAAAAAAAAAAAAAAAAAAAAGCTTTTACTGCTTAACAAAAGGAGTTTGAAAACAACAGACCTAAATCATTAGTCTCATTATAAATGAGGTAACTGAGGCCCCAAGATGGTCATACGTGTCAAAACTCCATGAAACCTGGATCTGCATATTCCCCAGACCGTCCTTTGTGAAATACATTTGTAAATCTCACTATTCCCAGGAATTCATAAGGTAGACAGATGCCATTTTCAGTCCTTATGTGCAATTCCAGAAAGATAAACTGGTATCAGTGTCTCATACCCAGAGTTTCTGATTCAGCAGGTCTGGGAACTAAGAATTTGCATTTCTACCCAGTTGCAAGATGATGCTGATGCTACTGGTCTGGGAGTCACAGTTTGAGGACCGCTGGACCAAGAAATCCTCACCATGACGATTTGCTTTTGCAAAGCAGTCGTGCACACCTGGAGTCCTCCATCAGCGGGACAACCGTTCACACTGGCTGTGGGACCTCACTTGCCTGTGGGGCAAGTCATACTTGCCCCTGAAGCCCTGAGGTAGGTCTTCCTATGCAGCTTCCCCAGCATTGCTCTTGGCCCCCACATCTGGAGAAGATTTCACCCTACCGCATTTGGCTACTACAGCTACTTACGGCGCTTCGTACCGTCACCGTTCTTTGCGCTGTCCGTCACCTGCTGCTTCCTGATGCTGTCTTCATCCGCCTTCCGGTCTCTCCCTGGGCAGGCACAGATCCGGGCCTCAAAGCAGCGTCGGCCCAGGACTTGCCCGCTAGGAATCAGAGAGGAGGGAGAGAAAGGGCAAATTGAAAAGAATTGTAAAAGTCCCTGGCATTCTCTCATTTCCATATCCAATGCTAGCCGTCACCCATCCACCATCACCACCAGCTCACTCATGGCTGCTTTGAGGATGGACCCAGAAGCACTTGGCAAAACACAAAAGGGCTTATGTGCCATAAACAATATTAGTAAATAACATTCCATTTGTTCTGCAAAGAACCTCCAAGCCATTAACTGAACAGCTGTATTTAGCTACAGATTTTGAAGGAAAGTTGAGTTAAGCCAGTGGATGTTTCTGGATAAAACCCCCTTAGGCAGCCCAGACTTACTCAAAGAAACTGTTAACTGCCTTGGGAGCCACATGAAAACAAACACTGTCTAATCAGAAACTATTGCAGTCAAATGTCAAGAATTCAGGTATGAAGTGACTTGCATGCCTTCCTGGTTCTTTTCTTCCCTCTCCCTTAACGCACCCTGCTCTGTCTCCACCTTCTTAGATCTTTTATGTCACTGTTTGCAGCCAGGATTTAAAGCACAAAGGACAAAATCAAGGGTAGCTCTTTGCTGTACATGGAAAGTTAATGATAGAGCAAACACAATTTCACGTTGCCCTCTGCCCACAGTGTTTTGCAGAATGACAATTCTGCACATGCCACTTACTCTCTGGTTTCCAGAGTAACAATGATTAAAATTGGACGGCGGTTCATCCCTCCAACACAACTGCTGTTACACATGAAATTGTACAGGACTGTCGTGAATTCAGTGCCAACCTGAACACAGGAGGAAAAAGAGTCTGGGTTAACAATGGTTTGAGCTGATGTTCTTCCTTCTCGGTTCTCTTCTCTAGTTAACCAACTCACTCTGATGAGGTGATACACTCTCTTCTAGCAAGACAAACTCTAAAACCCATTGTAGATTCCTCTTTGCCTTGCCTCTTGGGAAGCTTAAAGCTAATGTTTGCAACCCTGGACACTAAATTAGAAATTAGATTTAAATTAAATCTATTTTATTTTAAATACTTACATTAAATTAGAAAGGCAAAAAAGGCTTTAAAGCATAATACTTAAAAAAAAAAGATTTATTTATTTTAGAGGAAGAAAGAGAGAGCAGGGGGTGGGGCACAGGGAGAGGGAAAGAGAGAGAGAGAATCGGGCCCCCCGCTCAGCACAGAGCCTGATGCGGGGCTCCGTCTCACGACCCTGAGATCATGACCTGAGCAGAAATCAAGAGTCGGTCTCATAACCAACTGAGCCACCCAGGTGCCCCTAAATCATAAAACTTTTTGATCCTATTGATCTTACTCATTTGCAAGCTAATCCCTATCACCTAATTCAAATGGGGAGAAATGAAAATATTATCCAAAATAGCAGCAACACCCAGGGAAATTTCCCCTATGTGGATAAAATAGCTTAACACAGATTTAAATGTACACTTCCATAAAGAACACTCTGGAGCTGAAAAGGTCCTCAGGATTAAATAATCTATTCCAAAGTGGTCGTTCATGGGCGAGGCAACTGGAGCTTAGAGAGGGAGAGCCCCAGGCTAACAGTCCACATAGCAAGCCAGCAAACCACGAGACTCTGGTAACACTACTCCAGTGTTCTTAATACAGAACCAGTCTGCTTTCCTAATCTGCCACCTGTTTGTCTAAACCTGAGCTAAGAGATCCCCCTCAGAGTCTCCCATCTGTAGGCCACTGGGAATATACTGGCATCCGGTCCACATCCACTACCAGTTCAATTGCCAGTTAAATTCTCTAGATGAGTCAGGTATTTACCCAATTGCAAGTTCAATTATTATTGACCTTCAAGATGGGAACCTGGGTACATAGCAATGTTATTAAGTTAACTTAATACAAATGTAGGAGTTCTGAAGGGGATAGAGAAGCAGTGTGGTAAAGAGGGAGAGGAGAAAGACAAGAAGGGTTCTATTTGATGACAAACACCAAGGCAGAAAGAGATCCCCAAAACACCCTTTATCACCAAAATGAATGCTCTCCCAAGTCAACCCAGTACTTATCTTTTTACCTGGGGTGGCTCATAAGGTACCAACACACTCTGTCTTCCTGTGATGGGGTCTTCTACATACTGGGCATGGCTGTTCCCTTCTACTCGAATCAAATGACTAGGAGGGGCAATCTGTCCTGCAGAACAGAGAAAGACAAAATAGTTAGTTCTTTGCCTTGAAAGAAAGAAAGAAAGAAAGGGAGGGAGGGAAGGAGAAAGGAAGGAAAAGAAAAGAAAATGAAGCTGCATGGGCAAAATATTTGTGGCTAAAGAAATGGTTTGTTTTATAGAGGAAACATACATCCTTGAAGAAAGGAAGGGATCTCATTGCCAGATATCTAATAAATGAAGGTGTACCTTTATAACAATAGAAAGGGCTGGAATGCTCACCTATATTTAAGGGAACAGTCCTTTGTTTCTGGGGCTGAAGGTTAACAACTCAAGCTGTCAAGGAACTTTATGACTATGTCTCTGTTCTTATCCACAGAGGGGATTCTGCTAGCTCCCATGGGAAAGGGAAGGAAAAGGAACAAGTTCATAAAAAAACAAACAAAAAACCCCAAAAACTCAGCTTGAGAATAGATGCTTCCCCAACACTGATTAGCAAAAATACTAACAAGAGGTAATAGATGGCAAGGATATACCTTTTACTGCCTGTTCTTTTCCTGCCATAAAGTCTCCATCTTTACACCTTTACACCTTTTTTTTTTTTTTTTTTAAGATCTACACCCAATGTGGGGCTTAAACTCATGACCCTGAGATCAAGAGTCACACGCTGTACTGACTGAGCCAACCCAAAACCCCTGGATTTACACCTGCTTTGGTCATAAAGATGAGAAACTTACTGGTTTTCTGGTGCTGAAAGAGCCCCAGGTTGGAGGATCAGAAAAGGGAGGCATGCTTTTAAAAGAACATAGGCCAAATTTCACAAAATTGGGATACTTGACAGAGCTCCAAAAGAAAGCAGCTGATCTGAGAATTGGGAGTGGGAGCCATAAAGGTGTTCTTACTCTTTGGGTATATATTACCATTCTATAAAAATTGTTACTCTATAAAAGTCAAAAAATAAGTGTGAAAATGCTCTCTGAAGAATCATTTATTTGGCAAAAACTAAAAACAGGTGTTATGTCAAACAGTGAGAAAGCAAAACAAAACAAAATATAGTTATATCATCTTGATGGATCAAGGGCAGTTGTGGAAACCTGTAATGGAGCCTAGCTATAAGGAATCATCTTTAAGTCATACTGTTAAGTGAAAAACAAGATGGAAAGGTATTGAAAATGAGGCCATGTAGACAAGGACTGGAAATTAATGTGTAAAAAGTAGTTGTGTTAAGATGGGAGGATTTTAACTTTCTCTGTTGAAATTTCTATCCACTCTCTTTCTTCCTCCATTAATTTTTCTCTACCATCTATTCCAACATCACACTAGCTACCTACCAATATTTCTTTTTTAAAATATATTGTCTATATAAATTATCCTAACCTCCAAGCCTCCTGCACCCTCCTAATGAACACTTTTGTGTTCTCTTGTTCTTCCTTTCTACTTTCCGCTCCTCCTTACTTAGCCTCCCTTCATAGAACCTTAGAATATCCAGTGTAAGAGAACACTTGGAAACAGCGACCTCCTCTGTAAAGCTGTTGTTGGATCTGAGGCTCAGAACATGGGGCATGACTTATCCATGGACACAGAGCTTAAAGGAGGCCCCAAAATACCTGCTCCCTGACTCCCAGTCATGACTTTGCTGTCCCCCCTCCCAGCTTATGTCCTAGATCTTCTTTTTGCTCCTCTTGTCCATTATTTATTTTCATTCCTTTTTTCCCCGCACTTTACTCTTCCATTTTGTGTGTGTGTGTGTGTGTGTGTGTATGTGTTTCTTACCTTTTATGCTCCCTCCAGTTCTCAATTGGTATAGCCTTGACACCACTCTAGGAAAGGCACTAAAGCTGAAGGTTACCCTCACCTGGGCTGAATGGGTCAAATGTCAGATTGTCCCTCCTACACCCTCTCATTTAAAAAAAGAAAAAAAGAAAAAGGAAGGAAACAGTAGAAGTGAAGAGGCAAGTTAGAGGTCACCTAGTAATTACCAATATTAAATTACGAAGAGTCCGACTGTTATGGAGCCATAAATGCATTTATCATTATTCTCAATCTGTTAGACAAAAAAGGTAAACTGAGCTGTCCTCAGATTGCAGAGTTTGGAACCAGGTAGATGGACCCCAAAGAAAAATCTCCACAGGATCTCTATTTTTCAGGAGCTTAGCTGAACAGCCCCAGATCCCAATTCTTACCCTCATTGAATTCACGGCTCAGCTCGTGGTTGGGGCATCGTTTCACCACCTCGGTGACATGTTCAGCTTTCTTGTAGACAGGCATGGCACGGATGACAGCGCCCTGCGGAGGTGGGGTCATCACCTTGATCTGGATGGGACATGTCTTTGCAATTTGGCAGTACAGTTTCTTCAGTTCAGTGGAATACTGCTTAGAGATGGGCCGATGGTGGCAGGAAGAAAGAACCAACAGGAGATATTGTTACATTCCAAATCAGAACAGGTCCACTTTCTATAGATGCACATTTATGACTGGCTACTACATACCCAACAATGACAGCTAGCAATCTTTTCAGAAGGACTTATAGTCACTAATCAAATTAATCATTTTTTCCAACTTTAAATAAAATCCTGTAAACAAAAGAGTTCACATTTATCAAAACACATTGATGTCATTATTTTCTGGTATCTTCTCATTAGGATGAAGAAATTGAGTTTCAGAGGGGTTAAAATAATTCATACCACAAACAGCTTTACAGAATGCCAGAAACTAAGTGGAAAAAAACAATGTTTTCATATATTGAGTGATATTAAACAGATGATAATTTATCCTGCCCTTATAATACTCTAGAGAGACTCAGAGGAAATAGGATTTATGGGGGACAAATTAGGATGGAATATATAGCAGAGAGTAAAGAGATTTTACCCAAGGCCCAACCAACTAGAAAACTGCAAAGCAAACGTTTTCCCAAACGGTTGCACTTATATTCTCATGCCATAGCCTAAGACAATGTGAAAGTTGATAGGGACCATTTGGTCCTGTACTCTCATGAACAGGACTGGCCTGTTGCAATGGCACAAATCATGATGGCAAAAGCCATCAAGATACAGATCTCTTCACTCATAAGTGACTGAAACTTGTATTCCCCACACTTCCTTCTGAGGGAGGAGAAATTCAGTGATTCGTCGGTTGGTTGGTTGGTTGGTTGGTTGTAGAACTGACAAAATAGGGGGAGAAAGCATGAGACCTAGAACCAAATAGAAGAAAAAAGTCCTATCCTGCGTTTCTTCCCCTCCCCATCTCTGAACCAATGTAGAAAGTCTCCATTCTAATCCTTACATTCTATTAAACCTTAGCATCCCTGTTCTCCGGGCCAAGGCCCCTTCACTGCCCTCCTCCGCAGTTTGCTGCGGCAGTGAGACCACCAGGCACCAGCACAGCCAGCCAAGAGTGGGGCACCTGGTAACACCTACCCAAACAAAGGTAAACACACACACACACACACACACACACACACACACACACACACACACACACACACGTTGCAATCCTAGATTGGCAGCAACGGTCTTCCAGGGGAAAAACACTGGGGACCAGGAGCCAGAGTGGCAAAAAGATGTATTATTGATACGTTTCAACCTAACTCCGACTAAAGGCGAATGTCTGACTAAAAAATGCATTTAAAAATAACTGCTTTATTTCATCCTCTTGAAATATTTAATCTTTCTTTTTATCCCAAGCGCTTTAGTATATGAAATTTTCAGTTAAAAATTTCCTAATGTGAGAAGTGTGTTGCATAATCAGCTCTCCATGACCACAGGTCAAGGATTAGACACAGCAAACGGGTTTTATATCGCTTGAGGAAATAGGGAGCATGCCAAGAATTGACCACAAAAATAAAATTCTACTCGGGAAACACTGAATGAAAAGTAGAAGAGTATTTTTGTGCTAGTGTTTTTAACCAATGACTTTACAAACAAAGACACTGCCTTAGGGTATGTTAAGAACTCACTTTTACTGAGAATGCTCAGAAAGTAAGCATAGCCATTTGTGTTTTAGTTAGGAGATATATAACCTACGCGTGAGTTTCATAAGATTCACCTCAGGAAAAATGACTGAAAAATAAGTTTGTCACCTGAAGGCAAATAAGACACCTACCCAAGTATGTAAAGATTGCAAAAAAAAAAAAAAAAAAAAAAAGGAAGGATAAGTGTTCAGAGTAGGACAGTTCAAAGAAAACACATTTCAATAATTGATATACTATCAATCAAACTTGACAGACTAAAATGTAAAAGTACTAAACAAATGTAGTCTTCATCAGCTGTTACCCTCACTCGTTCTCAGGGATGGGAGAGGGGAATCTCATTTCTGAGTCTGAATAATGATAAATAATAATGGCTTTACCTTTTCCTGAGTTCTGCTGTCAGAAATGGAATCCTCACACAACCCCATGGGGAGAGTATTCCAGGGATACAGTCTCTTATCTGAAACCCCTGGGGCCAGATATTTTAGAATCCAGAATTGTTTTGATTTTAGAAAGGGAGCAGAGTTCATATAGCATATATTATAAACACCTCCAGCAGGATTTAGGTCAGCACCCCAGAATCAAATGTTAACGTTTCTTCAGAATTCATGACTATTCCCACCAACTGGGATATGACTATAGAGCTTTAAAGTTCAGGCCAGATTTCACCACCAAATGAGTCTGTCACAAACTTCATGAAGTTAAAACCAAACCAAAGCAACTTTTGGTTTTCAGAGCTCTTTGGATCTCAGAATTGCAGATAACAGATAATGAATCAGCATTATTATCCCCATTTTATAGATAAGAAAGTGGAGGCATACAGAGGACTTGCCTGAGGTCACAGAGAAGAGCTGGTTAGCAACCAGTATAGGAGAGTCCTGATCCCAGCCCTGTAACAACACTCCCTTGTCTCGATTTCTCTTGGCTCGGCAGTGCAAATTTGTGCACTTTTACCTTTCTCTAATCCCCAACAGCATGGCTACACTCTGAAGCAACTTCAAAGGTATACAATCCTCTCTAACATTAAAACAAGCTCAGAAGTCGTTGACTCACCATCAACAATTCCTCTTTATTTATTTCTCAGTGTAATAATTGCTCATTTAATTACAGAGAGCTGCAGCAAATGATAGAACTGAAAAAATACTGGACTAGGAGGAAGCTGACCTTGGAGTCCAGTACCAATGGTCTGTCAGTACTCTTGATTACAGCTTAGGGCAAGTCATGAGGGAGGCCCTGATGTTTCCCATGGTTTGTTAAGGCCCTTTGTGGTCTGACCCCATCTATCTCTCCTTCCCTCCCCTCACCCCCCAAACACACTCACTTCCCACTGCATGTTCTCTCCATGCAAACCTCTTAACGCCTCCAACACACCATACATGCATCACCCACAAATCAATCGTACCATTCCCTGTCTGGAATGACTCACGTTGTTCCTCTGTTCTCCACACCAAGCTCGGACAATTTAGATATCCCCCCTTGGCTCGGACTGCATCTAGTACTGCAGACCACATATTCCAATTTTAAGGATGAAAGTTTCATATTGACTGAATCTAAATATCTGACCAGGGCCAAGATCCATTTTGATCATTGCTTCCAGTGAAACTAGCAGGCCTGCTGCTCAGTAACTAGAGGGGCTGAAGCAGCCTGGCGTGCTCGGTTCTTTACAAAGCCAAGCTTCTGCTACTTTATTTCCCTCACTGGTCGCAAATTCAATCTGTGCTGATGTGTAATATTTTTCCAGCACTAAATTCGGGCTCCCTGGCCTATGGTGTATTCATAATTCTTCCGACTTCCCCACTTCCCTCATCCTCTACCAAATGGCCACTATCTCCACCAATTTTCCAGTCTTCTGCAGGATCACAAGAGAATGGCAATCTGATTTATGCCAAGATTTTAGAATACACTGGTAATTCAAGTTGGCACAGGGTGAAAAGCGGAACACATCTGGCTGCTTTTAATGTCTCTTTCTCTTTGGGACTTCTAAAATCCTACCTCTAAACTGCTCCCAACATTGACTTGAGATTCTTTAATTCTAAGGTCTAATTTCTTGGGGGTATGTATTCTTCTTTGTTTTGTTTTAATCAGCTTTGAGGTATAATTTACTATAAATTATACCAATTTTTAAGTATATCAGTTAATGACTTTTAACAAACATACACAGTTATATAACCACCTCCCCTAGCCCAGTTGTCAAAATTATCTTTTGCCCCTTTTATAGCTAACCCTCTTCCTGACTCCTTCCCTAGGCAACCATTTACCTGCTTTCGCTCACTGCTTTTATAGAAATGGAACAATACAGTATATAATCTTATGTGCCTGGCTTCTTTCATTTCGCATAATGCTTTTGAGGCTCATCCATGTTTTGGCATGTATCGGTATTCCATTTTATTATTTAGTGGAATTCCATTATTTATCTACACATCAATTATTTCCAGTCTGTATTTACTATGAATAAAACTCTTGCAAACATTCATATATAAATCTTAGTGAGGACACATGTTTTTATTTTTCCAGATAGGGACCTCGAAGTATGATTGCTCAGTAAGTGTATGCTTAACTTTATAAGCAACTGCCAAGCTGTTCTACAAAGAGGATGTGCCACTTTACATTGCCACCAGCAATGTATGAGGGTTCACATCCTTGTTAGCACTTGCTATTGTCAGTTTTAATGCCATTCTAGCAGGCATGTAATGGTTCTCACTGTGGTTTAAATTAGCATTTCCCTGATGATTTATGATGTGGAGTATCTTTTCATATACTTATCTCATATCCATCAATTAGATTTTTATATAATTATATTTTACTTAATAAAAATTAAAAATATAAATGTATTTATTTTATACAAAGAAGTTAAAATATATAATTAAAAATATATATATTTATATTTATTTTAGATTTTTTCATATACTTACTATTCTTTTTGGAAGGGTTTGTTCAAATCTTTCAAACTTTTTAAATTTTAATTTTTTTAATTGGGTTGCTTGTGTTCTTAATTTGAGTTGAAAGAGTTCTTTATATATTCTAGATAAAAGTCCTTTATCAGATACACATTTTTAAAATATACTTTCTCCCAGTCCGTAGCTTGTCTTTTTTACCCATTTTGTGTGCTTTTCCAAAAGTTAATTTTGAGGAATTATCAATATTTTGCCAGTAAGGCTTATGCTTGTTGTGTCCTAAGAAATCTTGGTCTAACCCAATGTCAGAAGGATTTTGTTTATTTGTGTGTAGAAGATTTATAGTCTTAGCTCTTGCATTTAGTCTTATACCTATTGTTCAGTCAATTCCCCTCTTCCTCGTTCTCCTCTTCTTTCTAACAGCTATCCAATTTTTCCAGCAACACTTATTGAAAAGTTTATCTCAATCATTTCCCTCTGTTCAATTGCCTTAGAATTTTTTTTTTTTTAATTAATTGACCACATGTGTTCGCATCTTTATCTGGACACTGCCCTTTTCTATTGACCTATATGTCTATTCATACATCAGTGTCACACTGTTTGGATTATTCTAACTTTATGGGAAGTCTCAAAATCAGGGAATCTACACCCTTCAATTTTGTTCTCTTTCAAAATTGTTATGGCTATTTTAGATCCTCTGAAATTCCATTTAAAATTTACAAGCAACTTGTCGATTACCACAAAAATGCCTGGTAGAATTTTGGATGAAATTGTTTTGAATATATAGGTCATCTTGAAAAGAACTGATATACTAGCAATATTATGTATTTTAATCCATGAACATGGTATATATCTCCAATTAGGAACTTTTGATTTCTCTCAGGAACGTCTCATAGTTTTTAGTATGCAAATCTTGCACATATTTTGTTAGACAGCTCCTTCAGCATTTTCAAAAATTGTTTAAATGGTACTTTAAAATTTTTAATTTCTAATTTTATGTTTCTAGTATATAAAAACATATTTGATCTTTGTATATTGACTATGCATCCTGTCACCTTGCTAAACTTAATAGTCTAGTAGTTTTTTGTAGCTATCTTATGATTTCCTACATAGATGATTATGTTAACTGTGAGTAAAGACAGTTTTATTCCTTCCTTTCCAATATGCATGACTTTTAATTTTTATTCTTGCCTAACTGCAAAAATTGAACTACAGTTCAATTTGCCATTGCTTTATTTTTATTTTTTAAATTGATATCCTAGATCATTGATTTTAGACTTTTATGTTTCTCTAATATAAGCATTCTACATTCTATATTCTACAAAGGCTCCTCCAAAGCACCCTTTAGCTATATCTATTACATTTTAATATATTCTTAATACGGAGGAACATCTGAAGCATTTCTTTTGGAGGTCTGATTAGTCTTCATATCCAATATAATAAGGGACCAACACTTACATTCCTGAAAAAAATAATTCTTTCTCTAAGACTTACGCTTATTTAATGGGTTCTGTTTCTGGCTTTAACTTATTTCCCCTTTGCACCATTTTCTTATCATTCTAAATGTTTTGTTTTTTTTTTTATTATTGCTGTTCTAAGGTTATTTTTATCTCTAGCTAGGTTTTTTCTACTTACAGGTATCACAGGAAGAAGCCAGTTGATTCTATATCTGAAAAGAGAATCTCCTATATCTAAGAACTTCTTTGGTGATGCAAGTCCATTGCATTGAATTTCCAGTAGTTCTCTGGGTGGACATTATACAATCCAACCTTTATGTTTGAAGATATAACGTATCTCTCCCTATAGTGCTGTCACTATTAGAAGCAGTTATGAAGGATTAAAAACTTATAAACTTCTTCTCAACTTCTTTTTCCATAAAGTTGTCTGTTTTTTCATAATTATAAAGACATGTGCACACAGAAATTCTGGAAAAAAAAAGGAAATATATGACATATTTCCCCTACCCAGAGATATACACCATTAACATTTTAGACATTTTCCCATGCATACAAACACATACATATACACAAACACTCTCTGACAAACACACACACACCCTTATACAAACTGGAACATAACAAACATTTTGGTATCTTTTTTATTTAATGTATCATGAATGTGTTCTAATTTAAAAATATAATTTTAAGTGGTTGCAATTATAGTATTAAAGAGACGTACAATGATTTACTTAATCATGCTTTCTTATAGAATATGAATTTTACTCTAATTTTAAAATATTAAAAATAACACTGCTGAGCATATTTTAATTCACAAATGCTTAGGATGTACATTAGTTTTAGTTGGATCCCTTGAAACTGGATAATTGAGTCAATGCATATTTTAATGTTACAGAGAAGTCCAAGGTCAATTTGAATTTTCTTCCCTTAAACTAGATAAGGTGCTTATTTCTCCCTAGATCCTTGAAGGATTTTGTTTCCTTCTTTATTTTGTTTTAAAAAAAAAGTGAGAATGTTTCTAATTTTTTTTCTTGAAATTATTTGGGAATTGGTGAGCTCTTTCAACTTACATGCTTGAACGTAACTCAATGTAATTTTTCTTTTCTTGTTTTATTATATTTTTGTTTCTTCTACTCTTATTAATTTTAAGAAACATCGAAGTCTTACTTTGGATCTGCATTCTATATCATAGATCTTATATACTCAAACACTAACTGTTAGCATTTATTCCTTTTGTCTGCCTTCTGGGAAACTTGTCAAGGTCATTTTCCATATCATATGTAGGGTTTTCTAGAGTTAGCTCTGGTCTGTTCTACTACAAATAATTGTAATTCTTCTATTGCATTTCAAACGCTCCTTATCTACCTTATCTCCCTTTTTACCTTATCCAGTCATCTTTTCATCAGAGTCTGCTGTTCTAGGTATATTATTTTCTTCTCCTAACTTTATAGTGCTTATGTTTTATTGCTTTGTACTGAAGCAATCTTTTAAACTTTTTTTTTTTTTTTTCCTGGTTGCTAGGATGCTTTTGCTTCCTTTGATTCATTAAAATGATGTTCCCTTATACTTAGTTCTTTTACTTTCTTCTTCTTCTTCTTCTTTTTGGTTGTCATTGTTTTTTGACATAGGTCTCTAATTGCTTTTGTAGTTTTCTGTGAACATAAGGTATAGCTAGAGCTAGTATTTGCATTCCTCATGTCTCTTTGACAACTTTCAATTTGGTTCCATGAATATTTTAAAAAATAAAAATTGCTACAGGGTGCTACCGATAGCATGAATGTCCAATTTAGTTACGCATTTTTCTGTAATTCATAATATTTTGGTGGTAAATTAAGATTCTACGTTAGAATCTGCTAATCAGCTGCCACTGTAAACTAGGCATGAGATCTATTTATTTCCCCACTTGCACATCATCCAATAATTATCAAACAAACACTTACTAAGCACATACTACACAATGTCAGGTACGAGGAACAGAGAGAAATAAGACTAAAAACCCTGGAATGCAGGAACTTATGTATCCTTACTCTGGGACAGTCTTTGAAACAAAATAAATTGAAAGAAAAGCGTACTCAGCCTTACCTTCAAGTTGCTCACAGTTTAGAGCCAGAACAAAACACAAACAACACAAATACATTGTGTATAGCACAGGTATGTATAACATATTATGGAATTACAGAGGAGAGAGCAATAAACTACTTGTTAATAAATTTCCCATTTATTGAACAAGTACTATATTCAAGGTTCTGTTTTAGGTCTGGAAATTCAGCAATAAACAAAAGCAAAGTCCATGCTCTAAAGGTGTTAATATTCTAGAATAAACAAATAAATACTATGTCAGATGGTGATAAGTGCTATAAAGAAAATGAAGTCAGGGTAGGGGAGTATGGTGTGAGGGGGTATTATTTTATCAAGGGTTATCAGGGAAGGATTTTTTTTTTTAAAGATTTTATTTATTTATTTGAGAGAGAGAGAGCATGAGAGAGGGGAGGTCAGAGGGAGAAGCAGATACCTTGCTGAGCAGGGAGCCCAATGCGGGACTCCATCCCAGGACCCCAGGATCATGACCTGAGCCGAAGGCAGTCGCTTAACCAACTGAGCCACCCAGGCACCCATCAAGGGTTATCAGGGAAGGATTTTTTGATAAATTGATATTTAAAGAAAGATGTGAAGGAAGCACAGGAGTAAGCCATGCATACACCTAGGAAAATAATATTTCAATTACTGGAGACAGCAAGTGCTAAGGTCCTGGGATAAGTATGTCTGTCAAGGAGACCAGTGAACGAAGGCTAGTGGTAAGGGATAAGTGGTAAGGGATAAGATCTGAAGCAGACCACATATGGGGCCCAAATCATATAAGGCTTTACAGGCCAGGGAAAGACTGCAGCTTTCCTTGGTGTGAGCTAAGAAGCCATTGGAGAGGTCTGAGAAGGGAACATGATTTGATTTTCACTTTAATAATATTTTGGCTATTATGTGAAAAACAGACTTTATAGATCAAAGATGGAAATAGGAAGCTACTGCAAGTGATCCCAGTAAAAAATAAGAGTGGCTTAGACCAGCAGTAGAGTTGGCAAGAAGCAGTTGGTTTCTGGATATATTTTAACCAGATATGCTGATGGATTGGTTGGAGATGAGAGAGAAAGAGAAAAGCAAATGGATCCCACTGGAGAAGAAAGGTTTCATAGCAGTAGTGATATTTAAACTAGGCCTTCAAGGCAAGTTATTCACCAGCTAGATGGTGTACCCAAGAATACGAGGATGGGAGAGCTTTCCACAGAGAGGGCTTTCTACAGATAGAGAACATCATGAATATAAGCAGATAGACTTTAATTATGGCTAAAATATAGGTGGGGGCAGGTTGGGAGGAGGAGGGACAGGAGGGGGAGAGGCAGAGCAGAAAGCAATAAGGCTAAGCTAGGAAGGCAGCTACCAGATTCTGAGGAGCCTTGGATGTCACAAGAAACAGCTGGACTCTACCAACAGGCAAAGAAGAATCATTAAGGATTACAAAGCAGGGGAAAGACCTAACCAGTTCTACGTATTAAGTAAAGCAAAGCTGGTAGGAGCAAGACTGGAACAGAGTGAGAGAAAGGAGACCCATCCAGAGGTATTCAGGCAAGAAATGAGGAGGGCCCAAACTAAGGCAATACTAATGACTGAAAGGTGAAAGATGGGGGAAATTTTGGGGACTTACTAGAACTCAGTGCTCTAGTTTTCATCATGAATGCACCAAAACAGACTGAGAACTGTTCTTCATTGGAACAAAAGATGCTTGCAAAAATAATACCAGTTATTTGCTTATCCCTTTTCTAAAATCAAAGCATGAATGAGAGAGTTAGTTTAGGACTCCCTAAAGAATCAGTAGTAAAATGAGACCTGGCTTAGTCAGTGAACTCTTCAACAAATAGAGAAAAGAAAAGAAAATTAGTTTTAATTCTGGACAAAGAAAATAAAATAACATGAGGCAACACTGGGATTAATAAGCCAACTTTGTTATGAAAGAGGAAAGGGGTTAGTTCTCAAAGCCGAGAGCATTAGAGAAGGACCCTTACCCAACACCATCAATTGTAAGCAACAGTTACTGAGCTAGGGGTGAAGAGACAAGATTTAAATTCTCATTCCCTGGGTCTCTAATGTAGTCACCTCACTTCTCACCAACATAAAATAGAAAAAAAATATGGAACATACAGTATGCATCTTTTAGAGTGGAGAAGAAAAATCATGAATGGATATGGGAAGCCTTAGTCAACTGCAAAGACCAACATAAACTCATGTATTATGATTATTACTGAAGCCTCATATTTCTAAGATCTTCCACATAAAGCATTTAATTAAGTAATTTGGGGAGCATTGTGAAAACAGTATCTCAACCTGGTCAGGAAGTAGTTGTTGTCAGATAATAAAAATCTCCTGAAGTTTAAATATTAACCATTTACAATGAATCACACAGTTCATATTTATCTGCTAGTAACCACTAAGTTCTAAATAATGTCAAGTTACTAGATTCATTTGTTTAAGAAAATGAATGGATTTGGCTTATCTGCTTCCATATATTTTTTAAATACACATGCATAGATTCATAAGTAAATATAATACAATTTTATGTGTCCTTAAAATTTACTTAAGCTACACTGCTCAAAATTTAATCTCAGCAATCTATTTTCATTTCCCATATTTTCAACATATATCCATGTTCTTACATTTTAATAGTTGGGAGGAGAGAGGGTAATGAGACAGACGGGAGGGAGACCTTTTGCTTTATGTCACATTTTTTTTTTTTTTTAAATTTATTTATTTGACAGAGAGAGAGATAGTGAGAGAGGGAACACAAGCCGGGGGAGTGGGAGAGGGAGAAGCAGGCTTCCTGTGGAGCAGGGAGCCCGATGCGGGCCTCGATCCCAGGACCCCGGGATCATGACCTGAGCCGAAGGCAGACGCTTAATGACTGAGCCACCCAGGCGCCCTGTCACATTTTATTTAAAAAAAAAAAATTTGAAGGGTGCCTGGGCAGCTCAGTAGGTTAAGCATCCAACTCTTGGGTTCAGCCCACGTCATGATCTCAGGGTCATGAGATGGAGTCCTGTATCAGGCTCCACGCTCAGCGGGGAGTCTGCTTGAGATTCTCTCTTTCTTTCCCTCTCTGCTCCTTCCTGGACCCCTCACCCTCTCTCTCTTTCTCAAATAAATAAATCTTAAATAAATATATACATTAAAAAATTAAAAATATATTTGAAGCAATATGAAGTTTTTTAGCATTTTGGTAGATAACTCAGGTATCTAAATTTATTTGGTGTTTTTGTAGGCTTGAAATATTTCCCAGTTAAAAACTTTAAGCAATGAATATGGGCAGCACCTGTAAAACTGTTGCATACTTACAATTTTAGAAGACAGAGAATATAGAAATAAGATGTTAGAATTCAGAAGGAACATTATAGCAGGTCTTGTCCAAACCTTTTTCTCCCCACAATTTTCAGATATAAAACTTAATGAAGTTGGTTCATTAATTCAACAAATATTTATTGAACACCCACTTCATGCAGGCTCTGTTCTGAGTTCCAGGGAACTAGCAGTATCCCTTAGGCTAAGGGAGTTGGCTTAAAGGGAGCACGGACACTAAATAAATTATTTCTAAAAGTGTAATATATGTTCTGAAGAAAAAGCAGAGGGACACAAGGCAAAAAGTGAAGCTCTATTTAGTTAGTGAAGCTGTACTAGTTCTTTGGATCATCCCCGAAGAAATGATTTCTAAAGGTTGCACAACTAAATCTAGGCAATGTGGGGATGAACTCAGACTTCCTTACTTCTGGAAAGCTAATACTTTTACAATGATATCATACTCCAATGACTGAGTTTCCATACAAAACCAAACTGACATTGTAAGCCAAGGACTTGGTTCTCAGTTTCTATTATGTAATCACTTGTTTCAAGGCAGTTTTAGTTTAAGATATGGTGGCTAAGCTTTTCTTACAAAGTTAGATCAGGAAGAGCTGAGAGATCATTTGGTTCAGCCCCTCCAGCTACAGAGAAAGGATCAAAGCTCTAGAGAAGAAAGAGACTTGCTCAAACATACTCAACAAAAAGGACCATCTTGACACACAGGCCAATTTCTCTCCCATGCACCATGCAGTCTTAACACTCCTACTATGGGGCCCAGATGGAACTGGTGTATTTCGTACCAGAGTGGATTTACAGAAATGTGCAATAGGATTAGGAAAACAAGTACAAGGCTCAGAGCTCAACTAAAAAATAAAATACAATCACCACTTTCCTACAAGATTACAAGGATATTCCATACTGCTCTTTGCCTCAATATGCCATGCTTTTTAGTTTAGTAAATAAGTTTGTCTAGGAATTGAGATTTTCTTCCCTAAATGGTAAGTATATTTTCAGAATGGGATCTTGAACAAAAAAATATAATGAAATGCCCACCAACTGTTTTAAAAACCAATTTTACCCCATCGGGTCATGGGGTAGAATTGGTTCTAGGTAAGACAGCACATGAACTTGTGGCTCTTAAACTTATGTAAATCTTAATGTAAAATTAGAAAACGAAATACTGTGATAGTGAAAAAGGAAAAAAAAAAAAGGAAAAGAAAAGAACGCATATGTAAAAGAATTTACTTCCAAAGATAAAGTAATTGATCTCTCATAAAAAAAGTCATGGACTTTGGACACTCAGTCTCTGAGGACTTTCAGGCAACTCATGTGATCTCCCCAAACACTGAGCTAATAATCACCCATGGAGGGAAAACAAGGGAACTCTGTTAGATGATCTATGTTTCTTCTATTTTGAATATTTTATGATCCGGTGCAAATCTGTTAGAGAATCCAGTTACCAGGTTCATACTGGCAAGGTAACTCTTTAAAAAGAATCTGGAAAACAGAGTGTTAATAATCTTTCTGATCAGAAATATATAAAAAGAGTAGCAATTGATGTCTATACTGATGTACTGTATGCACATTCAATAGTGTGTTTATCCCTAGGAATTACTAGCCTATGAGTTAAAACAAAAAGCCACACATCTTGTTGGGCTTCAACCAAATTTCCTCTTCTACAGTCCTGAGCATCTGTACGAACAAAGTATTTCTACAGTGTCATGGAACAGAGGATCCTCAAAACTAACAAATGAAGTAACCTCTTTCTTGCTATACAATATCCCCGACAAAATGGAAAAGCAAGCTTTGCCTAAGTTTTGTTTTGTTTTGGGAAGGAGGGGAGGAGGTTTGGCATATTGAGGAGTGAACTGCACAAAGCCAAATATCATGTTCAAATAAAATAACTCCAGGGGATTTTGGAAAACAAGAGTAAATTCAGCTCCTTTACTAATAATATGTTGCAAAGAGAAGTGGGGAGAAAAGCATTCCAGTAACTGCGACCCCACCATCACCACCTGCCTCAGTAGACATACTATATTACATGCTCTTGGCGGCCAGACTAGTAATTCAGTATCACAATGCATAGAGATGCCAGCTAATATCAGCACACACCTGCATAATTTTTCAACAGCTCCCTTTCCTAAAGGTGCAACAAAGACCCTC
This sequence comes from Halichoerus grypus, assembly GCF_964656455.1. Classification (NCBI taxonomy): domain Eukaryota; kingdom Metazoa; phylum Chordata; class Mammalia; order Carnivora; family Phocidae; genus Halichoerus; species Halichoerus grypus. The sequence continues at coordinate 76,377,672 of NC_135712.1, forward strand.
CCTCTCCACTCCATCAAGAAGAAAAACAAAACACTTTAGTCTCTCAACTTCTCCCAGAAGAAATGCCATACCCTATGCAAATCCCAAATTGCAAGGCTAACTTTACCTACAGATCTCCAAGAATATGGAAGGAATAAACTTCCATGGAATAAATAGATCAATAATTACAAAACCCACCTCACTACTCAATCCATCCTCAAGGGAAGCAGCAGTAGGATGTATAGGATAGTGTCAAAGCCATTCGGATACCACAGTGGCAGCCTGCAGATAAATCTGCATCTGGCATGCCATCATGCTAAAAGAAAAGGTCTTAATGTTTTGTTCTAATTCAATACTATGTACCTATGTATTATGACCTATTGGTCATTAGCCCACAGAATAAACCTTAGCATGGCCCATTAACACTCAGGGCCAAATTACCTACTGCGAGGATGGCTGGGTCTTAAAAAGGGAGGAAAACCTAAGCCAAGGCTTAAATACACCAACAACTTTTCTGGCCTTCTGCATGGATGTGGGTTGATGAAAGTAAGATAAAAGAAAAAATAACGAGATTTACAAATAATCTAAAAGACAACCACCATTCACTAACAGGAAATGCTAGATGTGCTTCTAGCTTATGGTTCTAATTTGCGGAGAGTTCAAAGAATACAAGAGGTGAAAGGTGGGGTCTTTCCTACTTCAAATAACCTAAAATAATGGACAAGAAAAAAAAGGGCAAGCCCCAAAGCTGTCACGACTCCATTCATCCAAATATAGCAATTATCAAGTGCAAAGTCAATCAGAATTTAGTCAGAGTTATCCTAAAGCATTCAGTGATTTCAATTTTTTTTTTTCTTTTCTAAACTGTATTCTTGGGAATTGCCAAATTAAAAAGCCCCTTTTATGAGGATAAGAGGATGATAAAAGCAAAAATTGAAATTGGAAGAAAAGAAAATCATATAAAACAGATGGGGTACTCAAAGAGGACAAAATAAAACTCTGGCAACTGACTTGGCAGAGGGAAAGATTAATAAGGGGCAGAAATGAGATGCTTAAAAATAAAAATATTAGGGTCAAAACATAATTTTTGATCAAGAGGCTTCGAAAAATTCACTATAACTATCTAACTCACTACAATGCAAAAACAGTCTTAGCTAGAAAGAGCCAGCCAGATACAGCTTTGGTATGATCTCCTTGAAATAGATTGAATAACCTTTTCACATATAATTGTATGGGCTAATTATATACCATATTCTGGATCTGTCCTCTATAAATAAACTCACTTGAGAAATACTATAGATCTCATTTTTAGGAAGAGAGGGTTTTTTTTTTCATTTGTAATAATTAAAAAGTGATCACTTTAAAGGTTTTAGTTAAATAAATATATGCTAAACAAATATCAGGTTAATGTTCTGTCATGGCTATGATGGATGATGTATCAAACTACCAAAAACAAAAACAGAAAGTGAATGCATATCTATGGTATAGGGGAGGGTTGGGGTGTTCTCTTGAGAAGTCAACTTTAAAAGGCTAGGTGAGGGGTTCCTGGGTGGCTCAGTCGGTTAAGCATCTGCCTTCGGCTCAGGTCATGATCCCAGGGTTCTGGGATCGAGTCCCGCATCAGGCTCCTTGCTCAGCGCGGAGCCTGCTTCCCCCTCTCCCTCTGCCTGCTGCCCCCCCGCTTGTGTGTTCTCTCACTATCAAATAGATAAATAATTTTAAAAAAAAAGAAAAAGAAAAAGGTTAGGTGAAAAATCAGAATATTGTTCAAGAACCAATTGGTTATCCTTCCCGTGACTACACCAGAGTTTTATCACCCCATTTTTAAGCTGCACGTGCATAATGGGGCAGTAAATATTGCCCAAAGAATCGTCAACAGGGAGGCAGGAGGACAGGATTCTATTGCCCACTGACTTCCTGCATCAGCTTCGGCAAATCACTTGCCCTTGTGGGCTCCAACTTCTTCATTCACAACTAAGGCATTCCACTTAGGAGTGCATCTACTTCAAAGGAAGGGGAAATCTGCAAAGTAAGCTTGCAAACAGATCCTTGGCCACCATATCCTACTGAATCTATCATCATGATTGGGCAGGAAGAGATCCCAAAATTGGCCCCATAGTCCTCTGGCAAGGTATTCAACTTCTCCTCTCTGTCTCCCCTTCCTGCCACAGTCGTCTCGCTGCCAGACATGTATGAATTGTGTGCTTAATAGTTAAAAAAAAAAAAAAAATCCTTCCTCCAAGCACTTTTCCTGATGGCCCCAGCCAAAGGGCCGCCTGTTGCCACCTGTCAGTTGTGGGGATTAATTACCTGAGCCCAGGCTGGGAGCGGCACATTCTTCCCAGGGCCGCGCCCACAGATGTTGACATCAAGCAGGTGGGTTGTCTGTTACCTGCTTACCGTGAAGACCAGCCGGCAGCCCACCGGGGCCTGGCAGGTGGAGGGGGATGGGACATTCAGTCCACACCATAAAGCAACAAAACCGTGGTAGGGAGGGATGTGCCCTGCAGCCTCTCTTTGGGAAGCCACAGGCAGCTCTGCGGCTAGCCCTGGGCACTGGCCTGGCTGGGGAGGCAGCTGCAGCCTCCCTTTCTGGAGGGCAGCATGTTGGCACAGACCTTGGGAAGGGGTGGGAGTGGAGCCCGCCAACCTGGTTCTAGTTGCCTGAGGATATGAATTTGGAAAGCCAGTTTAAAAAGATTTGACAGACCTGATCGGTAATTTTGCAACAGTATCTCCCCAGGAGGGTAAAATGACCTTTCATTTAGTGTCTCCTGTCAGGGCCACCCCTGCCAACCCTGCCTGACCAGTAATACCATTTTGCAGTTACCTTCACAAGGCAGACACCGGAAGGCATTTGTCAGAGTGACTGGTATACAGCAGGTGCTCAATAAATGTTACCTTCGATGTTTCCTGAAGTCACAACAACCCAGAGGAGACTCGTGTAGTAAGGGGACTCTCCTGTTTCATATGTGCAGAGACTGGGGCTCACATGTTTAAAGCACCACTCCCACAAATGTTAGAACCGAGAATGGAACTTCAGGCAGTTCGCCTTCTTCTCAGTACTGCTCAAACACCTGCAGACAAACCTCCCGACTACGTGTGGTGCATACTCCACGTCCCTTTGTAAAACAAACCTGGATGTTCCCCAGCAATACAGGAAGATACGACTACCTGTGCAGTAACAATTCTTCTAGCAGGATCCCTGGAAGGCAGGAACCCTGGGGCACAGGGCACCCCATTGGACATATCTAGTTTAACTTCCCAATGTAGAAATGAGAGAGCAAACTCAGGGGAAAGGTCACACCAGGCATCAGTAATAAGACAGGATTAGAACCTATGACTCCTACGATCTTTTCACTGTAAAACATTCCTATACCACTGCTCTCTGAGAAGCTGTTATCCGGGGCGCAGGTTGGTGGGCATATCGGGGAGCTTCCTGGGAGCGCACACACACTGTAGACAAGAAACAATCTGTGCCACCCATCGCTTCCCTTCCACTGCCAGCAGAAGCATGCCTGCTAACCAGGCTACCGTCCAGGGCACTGCTCTGGATGTTAGCCCTCATTTGCCCTTAAGGGCGAAAAGTGTCTTCCTTGCCCCTCAGGGTGACTCACTGTTCCAACAGCCGGCAAAGCCCTGGGATTTCTCTCAAACTCAGGGTCCAAGTCTGATGCCCCCACTTCTTCCTTAGCCGCTACTTTGGCATATGGAGAAGGCAGCATTGGGTCAGAAAGGGGCCAGTCCCGTTCAGAACTCAGGTCACTGCCCACCAAGAATATTTCCTATCCCTGGGCCAGGACAATGCCTCCCACAGTGGCTCTCAAGCCAGCAGGAGTCCTTCCCTGGTGGCTATTCTTCAGTCCCTGGATGCTAGAGTTGAAGGTCCCTGTCTATACTTCCACACAGACTCTTGTGCTCGCCTTCAAAATGACTTCCAGGGTACAGTTCCTCACCCTCTGGTCCCTGCTGAAGGCTGCATCTTTGTAGTGAACAGAAACACATTTAGAAACTTGTCACTGCTGGACACACTTACAGGTCTAAACCTACATAGTGGCCCAGGTACCCTTTGCAAGATAATACCAAACCTATTAGTTCTCTTTCATTAGATTCATTGCCTGTTTTGATGTTTCATCTGTAAATTAACCCTAAAAGTAAACTCTCTATTCCAATCATGGTAATTTGTGTGGATCTAAGGGATATTCTTTTTACTGGAAGGCTAGGTGGGCCAGTCTTATGAGAAGGTAAGGGGGACTATATCTAGACAGTGTGGAGGGTAATAGCATCTACTGATTTCCAGAAATGACACCGTCACTCACCATCTGTGTGGTCGTTAACAGTTTATAGAGAACTTTCATATACACTATTAATTCTCAGCTAACTCTATGAGCAAATCATCCCTCTCCACTTGTGGTCAATGAGGAATCAGAGGCTCAAGTAGGTAAACTAGTCTTCTTACAACAAAACAAGGGCAGAAGACAAGGTCAAGCCTCTAATCTAGGTTTTCAAATCGAGGGCACCTACCGTACATGTATACACATCATATGGCACATTGCATGATGTCTCCCTGTGCATTTATGGAGACTTTGCTGTATTCAAGTTACTCTACTACATGTTAGGACAGGAAGGGCTGGATATCAAGTCCCTACTCTCCAGAAAGTTACCATTTAGGAAAGATTAATATAAATAAATATTGCAGACAAACAACAGAAGATAAAATGAAGAGACAAATAAAATGGATAGAACATGATTACCAAAGTGCTTTCTGGTTTTAAAATTCCAGAAAGTTATTGAGAAGGAAAAATAGACAACTCAACTCATTCCTGAAATAACTGCATAGCTCCCAAGTTCAGGTTTCAATTAGTGGACTGACTTATGAACAGATATCTATAGTTTTGAGGATTACCGCATGAAAAAGAAAAATTTAGGATCTGTACCTTTCAATGAACCACAGCATTTGTCATCCCTAATTTCCCAATGCTTGCTCAAATATCTGAATATTCTGGTGATACAGATGTACAAAGTAGGACCCACATTTGCTGTATATTAAAAAAAAAAAAACAAGCTAATACTTACTGAACATGATTTAATCTAGACACTTTGCTAAATTCTTATGTCTTAATATAGTCTTCACAGTAACCTGTGAAGGAGATATGAGGACTCTCATTTGCCAGAAAACTGAACTGAGACTCAGAAAGGTTAAATAAATTGCCCAATCTTTCACAGCTACTAGGTAGCGGGGACAGGTTCAACTCCAGGTCCCCCCCTGATGGCAGTGCCCTTGTTCCTAGCCTGCAGGGCACAGCTCAGGGTGCTAAGGAAGACATGGTCTGACCTGCTACAAATCCTTATATAACTTTAGCAGGGTGATGTAGCCTGCTGGAGCTGCAAACTCCTCATCTCCAAGATAGAGATAATACCTCATCTCCAAGGTAAGAGATCTGAGCTTGTTGTGAGCGCTGAATGGGGGAAGCCAGGCTGTGTTTCCAGTCCCATGCTAGGTCCTCGTAAGTGCATGACAAATGGCAGCTCTCATCATGGTTATCATGGTGTTTAGTCCCACTAGTCATTTCCATTGTGCAGGTTGATTGCTAGACCAGCGACCAGCAACATCATTTTAGTGACACAAAGTATTTTCGAAATAACCTTCTAAAGATTACTTTTTGACTCAAGACCTAGCTAATGAATAGGAAGGTATGTTTCTGGGGTGAATCAGGAAACAAAGAAGAAAAAGTAGAGACAGAAAGAAAAAACAAAACAAAACAAAACATCGGAAGGCTAGTTTTCCAACTGTAACTGAAATCTAGGTAACTGGATTCTTAATTCTCTTTCTGAATAATGCATCATGTTTTGTTTTTCTCTCTGTGTGTTGGGGGGAGCAGTACAGCTTCTGCTTTGTGCTTCTACTTAACAATATTTAAACTGTAATCCTAATGCACTATCCTTCTGACAGAAACTAAGTCAGATTAGCCGAGGTTTAGATCTCTCCATGGAAGAGTACCAACAATTGTTGAGGGTCATTATTATTCTGATATTTTATATCCTTCCTTCCTTTTACCTCCGAGAAATGGATGCCCAGGTATAAACACAATGGGATTTAAAAATAAGGGAAATGAGTAGGGGCGCCTAGGTGGCACAGTCAGTTAAGCTCCTGACTCTTGGTTTTGGCTCAGGTGCTGATTTCACGATCATGAGATCGAGCCCTGCATTGGGCTCCGCGCTCAGCCTGGAGTCTGCTTGAGATGGTCTTTCCCTCTGCTACTCCCCTCACCTCTAAAATAAATAAATAAATCTTTTCTTTTATTTTTTTTTAAGATTTTATTTATTTATTTGAGAGAGAGAGACTGAGCAGGAAGCCTGATGTGGGGCCCGATCCTGGGACTCGGAGACCATGACCTGAGCCGAAGGCAGATGCTTAACTGACTGAGCCATCCAGGCGCCCCATAAATAAATCTTTAAAAGAAAAAGAAGGCAAATGAATATCAAATGGAATTCAAAACATAAACAGAGGTCTGCTTGCGGATCTCCTTTTTGATCACACTTAAGGTACCACGGGCTTTTAAGTGGGCTACAATGAATGTGTGAAAAGTTGAAGGGACTTACACGATGCTTCAACTACAGGTGCCCCTAAGGCTCCAATTGAACAATGACAAGATTAATTTTTTTCATATAAGCAAATTGTGGAGTTTCTTAATTCCAGATAAGCGCAGGAAGTCACCATGCTGGAACACTGAGATCCTAGTGGTACTGGAGGATACTGCCAAGGCAAGGTGTAACTCAATAAATTAGATCAGATCTGCTATTTAATACCTTTAAGCTAAGTCTTAAACTTTTGTCCTCCTTCCCCTTTTCAAAAAAATCCATAAGAACTAAAATAATTTTGAGATGTCTATTTCCATGGTTGATAATTAGGGACTGTGTGGCCAACGTTTGCTGGGGATGGGGGAAGGAGGCGGAGGGTGGGGAGAGATGTAAACAAACCCTTTCCTCTACTTGCAATACCTCTTAAAAGCTTATCATAATGTTACTTCCTATTTCTTTATAGTTCATTTGTTTAAGATGAAAACATGCTTCATCTTGCAGTTTTTTTTTTTTTTTTTTTGCATTCCTTATAAACTTAATATTCTAAGTAGCCCCGATGGGGAATAGGATGCAATAGAACTGTCTTAGTGGCGCTGTGGAGATAGAGTATATCTATTAAAATGTTTTAGCACGAACAAGAAAAATAATCAAACAAACCTCTTAAGAAGAGTTGTCCTTGTGAACAAATGTGAACAGTATCAGAAAGGGAAAGAGGAAGGAAATAGATATGACACAAAGGAAAAAGAAAGAAGGAAGAGTGGGAAGGAGGTCCCAAAGGCTATGGAAGACAAGTGTGCTAGCTCAGCCTGTATTTAAATGCATGTGCAGACATTTTGTCATCTCACTAATGCTGAACCCAGTATGGTGAGAGGGATGAAAAATTCACTTCTGCTTAGAGTTGTTGTTTGAGCAGGGAATAGCATTGCCAGATGCACCACTTAATATTTAATTTCAAAACCAATGATTCATTTGTTAGCATAAGTATATCCATGTATTCACGTTTCTGTTGTTTATCTGAAATTCATATTTAACTTGCTATCTTGGATTTTTTTTCCCCTAAATCTGACAACCCTCCTTGGGAAGGACATACAGACATCTTGGCATTTTCAAATTTATCAAACCCATGACCTACCTTCAACAGTTATTAACATTTTGCTAATCTTATTCCAGAATAGAGGAGATTCTGGCAGGTAGGAATGAGGGAAGAGAGAGGGGAATATTTTGGACAGAAGAGACAGCAGGAGCCCAGGCACGGGGGTGGGAAAACAAAACAAACATCGTCTTCCAATGACCATGAACTATCGCTGCTGGTGGTGGGGCAGAGTATATTTTTGGAATCACAGCATGCTGTGAGGAACACAATACTCAGAGAGGCGGAAGGCTCGCTTCCCTAGGCATCAAATTGGTGTCAGATCTCAAGAAAAGTTACATAACTCTTCATGTGAGAAGTGAGGGTGATAACTGCCAACTTGGCAGGTTTGTAATAAGGATTAAATGTGATAATATATATGTGTGTGCGTGTGTTGAAAAATAGAAGACATTTTACAAACAGAAAGAGATTCTTGTTATTAGTGGGAGTTTGGGCCAAAAAGGAACAACTTTGATCAGAGCATGACGTGCTTAGAGGTCAGTGTGCAGTCATCAACAATGATCCTTGATCTGAGCGGTGTGTTAGAGAGATCCCTCTGTCTGACCCTGAAGAGGCAAGGGCGGGAGGGGCAGGGATGGAAACGAGCGCACCAGCTGAGCCAGAGGTATATGAGCTCACTGGAGAAACAGGGACAATGAGAATAGGGATGAGAGATACTGACAAAACCAAATCATCTAGATGCCTTTGACTCTAGGTTCCTAGGAGGTGTGAGATGAGAGATGGTGGCATCATCGGCTAATCAATGTCATTATTTCTACAGGTCACAGGGCAAAATCTTTTTTGGTTTGTCCAACCCTAGAAGAGGTATATTTTCCAATTATCTACTAGTCCTAATGCTGGAAACTGTTTTTTTAAATAATTTCATTCTCCTTATGTAGGATTGCCATTAATAAATGTTGATGATTCTTGTAAACCTCCAACACTTCCGGCCCATTCAGTTTCATATCATCTGCCCACTGAAATAACAAAATCTACTCTTAGAAGAGGGATTGTTTGACAGTTTTTTTTTAAAGATTTTATTTATTTATTTAGAGAGGGAGAGCACACAAACAGGGGGATGGGCAGAGGGAAAGGGAAAGAGAGAATCTCAAGCAGACTCCACACTGAGTGCAGAGCCTGACGTGGGGCTTGATCCCATGACCCTGAGATCATGACCTGAACCAAAATAAAAAGTCGGATGCTCAACAGACGGAGCCACCCAGGTGCCCCAGATACTTTGACATTCTAAGTCACACATGTTCATTTGATTTATCTCCTTAGAAGAACCAAGTAAGACAAACAAACAAAACAAAAAACAAAACAACAAAATAAAACTCTTCTCCCAAAATTGACATTTTCTTGAATGTGGAATATGGATAGAACCAAGAGTGAACTCTCTTGGAAACAATAAATACTCATAGAAAAAAACCACTATCCTTTCAACCAAAGGAATGTGCATTCTGAGCACCTGCTTCAAAGACAGACATGCTGATAATAATATCTGACTAGCAAGCCAAATCTTCCTTAACCCACTTCTGTGGAACATCTCCTCATAGTCTGAACTTAGATTTACTCCCGTTACAGACAAATGGTTGCTAACAGAACAAGGATTAAGCATTGCCATATGAATGTACTGCAATGCTTTCATTATTCTCATTATAGCTGGGACACCAGGAGGCTGGTATATACACACACAGTCAGTATTTCCGCTCATTTATCTGACTGGCCACTGATTCATTTCCAGTTAGGACTTAGACAAGAAAAGATGCTCAAGGTATTCCCAATAAGAGAACGAAGAGAAAGAGTTGGCAAAGGTCTCCGATTTTAAAGGCCTTCATAACCGATAATTTATTCTTCCTTTCAGTCTGTTAGCTTTAGGAGTTGAAGTTTATGAACTTGAACCATCCATCTGTATTCTTTCAGACTATACAAGTCAGCCTTTACATAGCTTCATAAGCTATATGGAATCTGAGAAACAAAACTCAAAGGGATTTAATTCTCAAACCCTTTATGTGTGGGATCCCAATCTGGCCACAAGTCTGGATTCCACCAAGGTCACAGGGAATCAGAGACATAACAGATTAAGGCTCCTTTCATGGGATCAGACCACCCAATTCTATCTCAGTCAAGATTAAAATATTTGGAAGTGAATGATCCAGTTCTCAGTCCTCGAAGTTGAGAAATGTGCATCCTTTAACAGTTTAGGAAAAAAAAATTTTTTCCTAAAACAAGAAATGAAAAACAAATTTACGATGTCAGCATCTAATTATTATATCTGGACAAATGTCAAAATACACACTTTCCCTTCAGAAATGACCCATCCTGAGCAGAGATTTAGGTGCAGAGATTTTAGAATTGTGTTCCCAATGAAGAAAAGGGAGAGGTGTGTTACTGTTTGGTACACCAAACTCTCCCATCAAACCAGCTGGATTATGGTCTTAATCACCACCATAGATGAAAGTAAACTGCGAGTTTGGAACTCACAGCCCAAATGCTGGAAAGAATCTATTCTGTGGGAAGAGCAGCAGAAGGACTGGGGAGACACATGCACAGAACTATGTAGATTACATGGTCACCTATTTTTGTTGATTTTCAGTAGAAATCCCTAATGGAAAAATCCCTGACTTAGACATTATGAGAAGGAGGAGAAACCTCATGAAACCTGACCGGCACAAAGCCCACCTCCCCCACGCCCTTACCCCAAGACATAAGAATCTATGCTTTCTGAATAGAATATTAATAAACTCCCCCAAGTCTCTCCTCTCCAAAACTTAAAAAAAAAAAAAAAAAATCTGTCAGACTATCAAAGCACTGTCAGTGCCAGTAAAACACATCATTAAGGTGAGTAATTTTCCTGTTTACTTCAAACACTTTTTTTCCCAAACTCGAACCTGGGCAGGTCTGATCAGGTAAGGCTTTGGAACGAGTAAAAGCGTCCCCAATTTCTACATAAACGCTGCAGGCCATGGGGCAAAAACAAGTCTCAACCAGCACTCCACAGTAGTCCAGCTTCCCGGCGCCTCTGGTCTTGTCTCCTCATACCTTACAAGTATCGTCATGTCTCCAAGCCCTCCAATTCTGTTTTATCTGCAACGCGCGCACACACACACACACACACACGTGCACACCATCCATTTGTTTTCTTCCTTTTTACCCGCAATTAAATATATGCAGACATACATTCAGAACAAATCTTCTTATAACAAGTCTTTCTTTCCTGTGCAACTTTGAGAATAAAATATTTTCTACTCAGAGTTCAGGGGTTCTTCGTGTGCTGACAAATGGCAGGATGCAAAAGAATAATCTTTTCTAATTGTTAAAACTGCTGTAGTTTTTAAATGCAGTGGAGCAGAGATCTGGCTTCTCTCTCTTAGGGAAACAGGTACTATTGTCTTAATTAAACAATGTTTTCTTAAGATCTACCCTCTATGCAACTATATCTACTTTGTAATTCATGTTTCCCTTCTTAAAAAACACAAAAAAGGAATCAGAGAAGACTGCTATCTTCCATGTCAGATTAATCTCTCAGTGTGGTCTATTTCTAAGGAGACAGGAAGCTGGAGTTTGAGTTTAGTCGTAGATCTATTTTGTCTACATGAAAAGATCAGTACATCTCCTGAGTTGACTTCCCAGTCTATAATATAGAGCATTAAAAAAAAAAAAGTCCCTAGATCACAGGGGTAATTGTGAGTTCTACTGTTTGCGAAGCACTTTGCATTCTTTGGGTGAGAGGTGTTGCGCTTGTTATTAAAGACACTGCACTTACATAATCCTAAACATGCTCACAAATTGGGAAGGCAGTTTTCAAGCCAAAGGCACGATGTTCTTTTTTTTTTTTTTTTTTTTTTTTTTACACTAGAGATGAACTTATTTACATACTGGTCTGAAGTACCTATTTGCTCCTGCTCATTTATCCTGTTTTCTTCCTGATGCCATCACTATCATCACTTCTGCTCTCCCCACCATACTTTGTTTTAAGTAGGACAGGGAAATGAAAAGGAAATTAAATAATGAGTGATACAGAACTTAAACTGAGTGGAAGCTCATATTATTTCCCCACCCTAGGGGCCGGGACATGGGAGCAAACTAAAGGATCCAGGAATGAAGGAAGGCCTTAGCAAATCTGATCCTATTTATTATTTGCCAACAGGGAATAAGGGAAGGTCCTTAAGGGAACAAGGGAAGCTCACCTTTGCCTTTGCTTTCTTGATCCCATTAGAAGAACTTAAATTTAAGCAGGCAAAAATGTAACAGACACAAAAGAGTGAAAGTCAAGACAATAGTAGAAAGGGCCTTTCATTCAAGGGTCATTTACTCCTGAATTTATGAGCCTAGCTTTGCTATTGATTTGCTAGATGACTCTAAGCCTAGAGGGGGAAGTAAGTCTGCATCTGTACCATGTGAGTATTAATTACTGACCTTGCAGAATTGTTGCATGAATCAGTTACCATAATATGAGGTGCCTTGCAGAGTTCTTGGCCTGATGCTCAATAGATGGTAACTACCAATTTTACCCCCATCATCTAAATTTTGAAGCTGCTCGTCAGTTGCCAAATTCTGACACCATAATACCATATACAGGAGAACAGCATAATTAACTATACCACCAGAGGTAAAAATGTAAGTCAATCATTATATTTTATTAGAAAACGAAGGAAGGAGCAAGGAGCTTTTTATTTTACTAAGTCACTACTTTTGGCTTTAGCTGGTAAGCTGTCTCCAGCCTTAGCTATTGTACCTGAGTTGGACCAGAGCTACGGCACCTGAGCTCTACACTCAGGAAAGTTGGGCCTGAGCAACCTCCTTGGATTCAGGACTTTGGCTCTAAGAGCAGTCCATCTGCCAGTCCCTGGGGTTGACTAGAAGAGTAGTTTAGCCCATCGAGCCCTTTGCAGAGAAGTCGAAGCTAACTTTCATTAGCTATTGACTTAGTAAAATCCAATGACAAGAAGAAATGTGAATGCTCACATGTTCTAAAGATTCATTTTCCCTAGTGAGAGCATGATAACGTTCATGGCACACCAAGTTCTAGGCCTAAAATTAAAATGCCAGCCCTATATGTTGTAAATTAAAACCTACCACTTATAGGCCAAATGCCCGTTTCTTTAATGATAGTGCTCCTGCAAGACAGAAGTAAGCTTAGGAAGGGGGAGGGGGCTCAAACAGTACAGATTAGGACAGACTAACCTCGTTACTCTACAGTGAGCATATGACCAAGAACAAATCTTAACTCTACCATCTGGTGGCCTGGAGACTCGGGTTCCTCACTTCACCTGTGAACTTCTGTGTCCTCATCCTCAGCAGGAATGAGGATAATGACACTAAACTTGGATGCTGTTGTGAGGCTCAAATGATATCGCGGAAATGAAAATGATCCATACATTATAAATGTACAAATAAAACCATTACTTAAAAAAATAATCTAAGAAATACCCTCAAAAAGAACTTTCTGGAAAGTGTGGAACTTTCTGCCTACATAAGCTATCCTCTGCAATAGATTTATATTGAAATAAAAGACTGGGTGGAAAATTAATAATAAAGGTGACTAATCAATTCAAGTTGAAATGGTTACAGAAAGAATTCGGGAGCCAAGGAACCCGAAACAGAAGATTTAAATAACTATCCTCCATTTTGAAATTATAAGGGTTTTTGTTGTCATTGTGACAGAGGGTAAAGACTATTCTCACCTAACTTGGCTCTGAAGTCCCTACCCATTTTCATTTCAGGGCGAGTTGGTGGCATTGCCACTGGGAAAGGAAACCACACAGACAACATAAGCACAGGCCTCTCCTCGGAGCGAGCACTTCTGGCCCATCTCATCCAGCAAAAGCAGGTTGGGTTTTTTTCCATTTCCCTAGTAGTGTAGTAGAATAATTACACACACTGTTTTAACCCTGACAGAGTTCTATATGATTGTTTTGTGTTTTAATTGTGCCAGGCCTTATAAATTGTGTCCATTCTGCTTTTATACACTCATTCCTTTATTCCGACAGTATTTACTGATTGTCCATACACTCTCTGATTCCCTCAAAGATAAAAAAATATATCTTTATTTTTTTCTTGTGACACATATTAATTTGTCTTTTATTATAATTATAGGTGTTCATTTGTCTTCCCAGCCAGAAGACTATGAACTTTTAGACAGAGACCTTACCTTATCCATCCTTCACTCAAGCGGTAAGCGTAATAAAAGAAGAACAAAATGGCATGCTATGTGAAGGGAAATGACACATATAAAACAAATAAAAGTATATTTGAGAATGAATAAATACATCACTGAGGTCTGTGATACAAACTCACTCTTACGTAAAGGAAAGATACTAATTATTTTTCAACCCCTATTACTAAACTGAAAGTTTTTTACTCCAAAAAAATAAATGCTGATATCCAATTTCCAGATGATTTTAGAATAATTTTTTAATGTGATAAAATGAACTTTGTCCCTAACCTTTGCCATGAAAATGGGAGGTACTGTAAATCAAATTGAAAGGTAGATATTTTTTTGTTTTGTTTTGTTTTTCAAACCCACAAGTTATTAATCCTCTGTATCAGGAACTGTGGTAGACTGTTAAAAGGTGGCTCTTAACTATACTTTATAAAGGTCTAGCTCTGTTCACCACCCAGATTCTTTGTCATATCTAAAACCTGAACTCCTGATGTGCCGAGCTGTCTTTGTCAGTAATAGTTTGATTCTCTCTCATCACCCTCCCCATCCTATTCTAATCCTACTAAACAGCCACTTGCCTTTCTTTCCAGAGTCCAAGAAAATGAAAGTTGACAGTGTAGCTAATTCTTAACTTAGTACTGACAACCCCCGAATTGTATGAAGAGAGACTGTATATCAGATGAAGTATACCTGCTCAATGAATACAAATCTACCCCTGAAAAAATAGCTTATTTGGTTGAAAATAAGTGAAGGTTACATTTTGGTGTGTTAATTAAAGGAAAGAAAGTGCAAATATTTGAAGAAAGCTGGCAGAGAAGTGTAGAAATCGTTGATACTGGATTTGGTTAAGAAGTGAAATGAACTAATTTTCAAAGAAGTTGCTCTGAAAACTGCCTCATTACGCCTTTAAAATAACACATGCCCTTTTCTCCAGCTCTGCCTTTCCCTCCCTTAATATCTGTGTCAAATAATCAGGGACAAAAGAAGGGGAAGCAGGTTCTCTAGAAATCGACAATCAGATTCTAACTTCTTTACATGGATCTGGCTTTCTAAATAAATGCTTAAGGCTCTTAATCATATTTAGTATCAATTAGAGCAATCTATGTAGTACACTTCTCAGAAACAGCATGTTCCAGGCACTAAAGCAGGAAGAAGCATGTAATTGATTTCCTGGCTCCTCTTTTCAGATGCTTGGATCTCTCGGCAGGTGATTTACAAAATCTTCTCTTTTGGTCCCATTCCCCTAGCTGCACTTAGAAATATGGTACCTGTAAAGAATTGTGAATCCTTTTCTGTGTACCAGTAAAAATAAAAGTAGTTTGTTAACAGTAAATATCCTTTGTAATAAATTCATGATCTCTAACGGTCAGCAAAAGGAATGAAGAGACTTTATAATCCAATTCACTGAACATTTGTTGAGGGCCAACCATGGGTCAAAGCACAAATACATTTTTTTCTAGTGATTGACTTTGTAAAACAGCACTGCTATTTTTTGAATAGCATGCTTTTTTTTTTTTTTTCACTATGCCCAAAACTAAAGTAAAGGATGCCTCTGTTTTCTTTGAGCTACGGTTATAGATATTATTTTTACCCAATAAAAGGCCAAAGTGTTCATTCTTGTATCTAGGGTAAGAAACAGGAATAAGGCTTAAATATTTAGTTCGATGTGTTTCTTTCATAGAAAAGACAATTGAGGCCCAAAGCAGCAGCTTGGCCTGGCCAAAGCCATCAAGACCGTTACTGGCTCCCCGGCCAGAGCTCCTCCTTTTCCATCAATAAAATTTCCTCCCAGACATTTCCAATGCGAGGCATAAGCAGAGAGAACAGGAAGCGTTTTTTCATCTGGCCACTACACACATGTGGGTACTTTCTCACACACACAAAGCACTGGGATAAATAGCCAGACTAATTCTAAGAGAAGAAAGGTAAAGCATTGCGCCGAAACCTCCCCTAATGCTTGAGGAATAGATCACTGGACTTCTTTGTTACTATAGTCCTGATTAAAAGTAGCTCTAAAACGGGGCGCCTGGGTGGCTCAGTCGGTTAAATGTCTGCCTTTGGCTCAGGTCATGATCCCAGGGTCCTGGGATCGAGCCCCGCATCGGGCTCCCTGCTCAGTGGGAAGCCTGCTTCTCCCTCTGCCTGTCCATCCCCCTGCTTGTGCTCTCTTCTCTCTCTGACAAATAAATAAAATCTTAAAAAAAAAAAAAAAAAGTAACTCTACAACAACTGTGTGAAAAATGCTATTGTTAGTAGTCAAAACAACCCCAGTCATGGAGAGTGAGTTTGTGTCTCTGAAATATATACTGCCAGTCCACTCCAAACCCCACATTGCCCTGCATTTCCCCGATCACTTATCTCTTATCTGATCATTACAACAGCCACCCAATCAGCATCTCTGCCCAGTCTTCCCGCCTCCACACCACTGCTGCCCTACTCACAGTCCTTCCATGTCTCCTCAGTGCCTACAGCATTGAAAGCAAACTGCAGAAGATGACCCAGAGCCGCTCTCAATCTGGCTCTGTGACTTTTTCGCCAGCCCCGTTTCCTGCTCCTCCCCCGTGCTCCCAAACATTGCCTGGTCCGGGTCTACCCCACCATTTCCTCCTCCGAGACTTACACAGTGTGTTCCTGTCTCCATGCTTTTACTCACCTGGATCCTCTATCTGGACTGTCCTTTCTCTTTCTCCCCCACTGCAAGACCTTGCTCATCTTTGGAGAGCCAACTTTATATGTTAACTCCTCAGGGAAGCCGGGCAAGTTGGTCTGTTTTCTGGGCTGTATCACACTTTGTTCAGACAAGGAATACTATCTGACAAATACCTATTGAGACCGATTATATGTGCCAGCACTAAGATACAGATTGCCTCCGAGTTCACAGGGTAATCGTGAGACAGACGTGCCCTACACTGTGATTCTGAATGTGTGTACAAAGTGTAATGAACGTAAGAGAAGGAACTCCTGAGTGTGTGTGTGTGCGCGCGCGCATGCACGTGCGTGTGTCGGGGAGTGATATGGCAAGGAAAGGCTTCATCTACAATTACAGCTTTCAGTGAGTTTTAAAGGATGAGTAGGAGTCTGCCTGGCAGACAAGGAGGGTGGTGGGTAGCGGGACATTCCAGACAGATTATAGCACCTGTCACACTGAATTACAGCTGGGTTTATCAGTTTGCCTGATAGACTGCGAGCTCTTTGAAGAAGGCTAACTTACCTGTCTATTAATATGATTACCCTACAGCATCTAGGTCTAAGAATAACAAGGCTGATTTAGCAAGGGCCTGCTCAGTGGCAGGCACTGGACTGTGGGTGTCACGTGCTGCACTCTCAATAACCTGCAAGCAAGATTATTTATACTTTGAAAGAGGAGGAAATGGAGTCTCATTGGGCTCTGGTAACTAGCTTCATCACCCCAACTAGTAAACTATGGAGAATGCATGTTTTTCTTCACATTGCACCTTCTGGTGCTTAAGAAATGCACTTTGAAACTAAAGGTGTGGTTCAGTGAATTGTAACAACTGAGACGTACTGATATGGGGCCTTTGACCTAGCTTCAACAAAGGTACTTGGGGACATGAGTGCACACGCATAGGATATAAACATATGAAGCATCAGATGGGAAATACTATGACAGCCATGATAAGTGTATGCTCGGTCAACCCAGTTTGGGTGGGAAATTATTCTAAAGCTTCTAAGAAGATAAAATTTTAAATATTGCAGGGAAAAAACTAACATTGTCTTTCACATAATTACTGAGCTCTCCACATAGCTGGTATTTCTTAAAACTTACTGGTAAAAAAAAAATAGAATCTTCTTTATCTTTTTATTGGGATATGTCACTCAGATCCTTATTTCTATGTAGTTCCTTTATACTGTATTTTATTAATATTCCCCTCAAAAAGGGGCACCTAGATGGCTCAGTCGGTTAAGCATCTGCCTTCGGCTCAGGTCATGATCTCAGGGTCCTGGGATCGAGTCCCATGTTTGGCTCCCTGCTCAGTGGGGAGTCTGCTTCTCCCTTTCTCTCACTGCCCCCTTGTGTGCACTCTCTCTCCCTAATAAATAAATAAAATCTTTTAAAAAATATTTCCCCTCAAAAAATTGTGTCTTGATATACCAAGAAAAGTTAAAAATTTTTGAAAAAGGAAAAATAGTTAAAATGAAAAATATGCATGGTTTTATTTCTTAGATCCATTGCTAACATTTTGGTATATGAACAAGAGAAATTAAGCTTCTGGATGTGAACTAATGCTTTTCCAAGAAACTGATGAAATATAATCAAAATTTAAGTGACAAAATACTTCTGAATTTTCTAATACAGAGGGCAACACCTGCCCTTCATGCATACAATATTTATAGATGCCTCAGAAAGTATGAAAAAAAATCAGTTTTATGACTAAGAAAACTCAGTACACAAACTTCCCTTTTAGAAGCTCAAAAGATTCATTTTGCTGAAAAGAACCACTACACGTTATGCTTGGGAAGTTTCCTTACTATTTTTCTTACCACTCCCTATCCTTTCCTTGCTTTCTTTGCCCTTTGCCCCATGCAGCTGATATCCTTAACAGAACTAAAAAAGGAGCCAGAAGGGGAAGACAAGAGAAAATAGGAGGGACAGCCGGAGTCGTGGGGAAGAACTGTCTTTCTTCTAAACTCTGAGTATTTGCTGTAAATGACAGCACAGACACCCAACCTTCTTCTCCAAAAGGTGTGTCAAGAAGCAGATCACTGCCATAAAATGTCATTACTTTTTAAAGCACCAAGATTTAAGAAGGTACAGAAGTAATGTCTATTAAAAAATAAAAACAAAACAAAAAAGCAAGTAGGTTTCTCGCTTTCTCACTTTCTCCCCCACAGGGTATTACCTATGTGCGCGTGTGTGTGTGTGCGTGTGCGTGTGTGTACAATGTATATATGATATATGTATAATACATATATATGTATATATAATTTATATATATGAATGTATATATAATATATATGTATGTACATATGTATACATATAATATATACATGTATATATAAGCAAATGTATATAAATGGAAACATATTATATATATATATATATATATACACATTTATATATATATATATAAAGACAAAGCACAGAGACAGGTAAAGGAATTCAAAATCCTGTTGTTTAATTGATATTAATAGCACTTAAGCTTATTCTCCCTCACCAGCCTCTGTCCCCTCCCTCTTCTGTTACTTTCTTTTTGATCGACCTTTGAGCAATACCCTTGAGTACTTGGGAGCAAATATCCAAGTATTTCTCTCATTATGTTTTACACAAACTCTCTATCAGAAACATTAAAAACTTTGGAAAGCATCATTTCTTTGTGCCTCTTGCTAGACGAGCAGGTAGATCCATGGACAATTCCTGATATTCCTAGTATTTTTTATATCCACTTCATATATACCACAGGGCTCAATGCTGGCACTGCCTCCACACCATGAGGGTAGGTATTTTAACCGCTAGGCTAGTAATGCCTATACTTGCTTTATAAAGAAATGATATTTTACAGAGAATCCTCTAAAACTTTATAAATCTTTTTAAAATTAGACATGTTCGAACAGGCACTAAAACACAAACACGCCTTGGCCCCGTCTCATGCAGAATGGGTTGGTTACAGATGTTCTCCTGCAAGCTATATCTTGCCTATTACAAGAACATTCATCTCCCAAACACATCATTTCACCTACTTTGCCTAAAGCAAAACAAAACACACACAAAAATTAGAGGATTTTTGAAATATCATTATTAACTCTTAAGCCCTTCCACTCACTTATGTCCTTACAGAGAAGATCAAACATCGGATTTCCAAAATGCCACCATCTGACGACCACTTGCCTTCCCCCATGCGGGCTAATGACAACAGGGGAGGCTAACTTGCGTCTTCATTTCTCTGACCTACAAAACTGATGCCTGGCCCAGCAGTGACTCATGAAGCTGGAGACATTAGCTCATGGCAATGATTCAGTCGTGAGAATTCTGACAAGGGCCTCTCCCCTCACTGGCGCTTCAAGGGGAAATCAGTCCCTGGAAGGGATGGCTGATGACCGAGGCACACATGTTAGTGTGTCTGGGATCAAGCACTGTGAGAAGGGGCAAGGCTGTCTGAATGACAGCTGTCATCCTAATGAGAAAATACTCCCACAAGCAAGCACATGCAGCATACCCTAGTTCGAAGAGCCTTACAGAAAGGTCCTTATCTCCCACAGCCAGCCATTTCCATCAGCCCAGGAGAAGAGTGTGAATTCTATTCTAGAGACTACTTGGCTTTCTCCTCAGGGAAAGAGGAAAGGCAGAAGGGTCAAGTGTCTGGAGGCTAGTAGATTTTTGGCTTTTGTTACCAGGGGTGAGAGAGAACCTGGCAGGAAGTTTTGAAATAGGCTGGATAATAATCATCTCATTCAAGCAGGACCTTCAGCTAGAACCTCAGTAAAAGGATGTGAATGCTAATTTGGCAAGACAGGAAGCTACACGCCTTACCTGCTGCCTCTATCCCAAGGCAGCAGCGACAGTTTGCATGAGGATGGACTTCCAAGTTCACAAACCACTGGCACCTCATTAGCTCACTTGACCCTCGCGGCAACCCTGGAGTGTAGGTATCATTATCTTTATTTTAAAGATGAGGAAACGGAGGCACTGGGCAGGTTAAGTGATTTGCAAAACTCCAGCTGGAAAATGGCTGCTAACCGTTTACTAACATATATCCGCTAGTAAGATAGTTAATCATTTCAGCTCCTTCTGGCTGGCTTTCCGGCCCTCCTCCCTCCTTCCTATGTAGCCCCTGGAAGCAGTGACTTCCACATCTGACACTGGTGCTCTCTCATGTCTGTCCTTCCTGGCTCAAGTGCACTGTATCATGGGTGAGTGGTCAGCCCCACCATCAAGTATCTGCACGATCGTAGCATTTTCCAAACTGCTTCCCGTATTCCAGTCCCTCTTCAACCATCCTCCATACAATGCTGGATTAATGGGCTTAATATACAGATCTGAGCATGATAATTCCCGTGCTCAAAAAGTAGTCAGTGTCAGCACACTACCCGTGGGATAGAGTCCAGATGCCTTGATCCGCATAGGCTGGCCTCATCCTACCTTTTGAGTTTTAACCTGTGCAGTTTCCCATACATGACCACAGCTTTGAGCAGAATAGTGGAATGACTGTCCTGGGGAGGGCAGAACAGGCTTGCTCGCCCCTGTGTTTCTACTCTGCTGCCTGTCTGGAAAGTCCACTCTCTTCCCCACTTAACCAGTTGCCTGGCCCAGAGCAGGTCATCCATTGCTGTCCTTCTCTTTCTTTCCAGCCACAAAAGACTTCTCCTCTGGATGCACAGGTTTTTTAATTCAAAAGAACTTCAGAGGCTACTTGATTCATTCTCTCATCTAAAACTTGAGTCAAGGGTCCCACCTGCTTCCACACACTGTGGTGGCTGAGTTCACTACCACTGAAGGCAGTGCATTCCATTGCTATAGAAACCGGGCCATTCTTCACTTTGAACTGGAATCTGCTGCCCTATGACTTCCTCTCTTTTGTGGAGATTGGGCCCGCTGGGGTCATCCAAACAAGTCTAGAATGTGGTTAGTTTCAGGAAAGCTGGGCAATAAAGAAGGAGCTCTGTGCAACTGAATAATAATATCACCCTTTCTCATAGCATGGGTCCTAGCTCTGATTGGGTTGAGGCTGTAAAAATAATTACTCCTCAGTGCTGTCTTCCAGAGTACAGTAATTTATCTCAAAATTGTTCTTGAACAATTGTTTAAGGTACTCGTACATCAGAAATATACATGGCAGTATGCCTGGGTGTAACTCAAAGCCACAAGATAAATGCTATTTATCTTCCTGGAGCTAAAATTTTAAAGACTTTTTTTTAGATAAAAAGACAAGAAATATTTATATTTAAAGATATTAAAATGAAAAAAAAATGGAAATGTTTTACAGAAACAAAACAAAAGCCCAGAAAGTGTATGTCTTCTTAGACTCAGGACCAACTCAGATTATACCCTCAGGATGCCCAAGGTAGAGATTCATTTGTCTCTGCTCCTAATTGTGATAAAAGTTTTTTAAAGTACTGTTCTAATATATCACCTCCACCACAAAATGGTGGCAGCAGAAGCTAGAGGTTCCCCTAGAGAGGATTCCCTATTACAGTGCCCAAGGAATCCATGAATGTGGTGGGTTTAGGCTAAATTCTAATCCTAAATTTATGACCCACACAATTAAAAAATCACCATTGGCCGGGCACAGTGTTAGGTACTTTACATTCATTATGTTTAATCCTATTAATAAAGTGCTACCTAAAGATGTATTATTCCCATCTTAGGGATGAAGAAGCTGCCCTAGGGACAGTGTCTTGCCCAAGGCCACATAGATAGAGAGAGGAGGAATTCAACTCCAGGTCTATCTACCCACAAAGACTGAATTCTTTCCACTCACCACCCTGCCTCCTTAGGCACTTTTGTTTGTCCTCACTTTAGTAAAAGAGCCACAGTCCCTGTTTTCAGGAAGAGGCGAAGATGTGCTGGATATCTACCAGGATGGTCACAGTATTTGTAATCATCAGTCCTGCAAGATAACTAAAAATGATACACTGTGAGCATCTCCCATATTTTACAGGATTGTATGTGGCATATTACATCTCATTGTAAGTTAGCAGTTGAGAGAACATTTTCATCTTAAATTGGGTATTGATGGAAAAGAGATGATCCCCTATTCTGCTTAAATGTTTCCAAGTATTCCGTTTTCTGCTTCTGAGGTCTAAATTCCGATGTCAAACACATTCAGAGAGCAATAAATTAGGAGCTAATCTGTGCCCCACAACCATATGCCCAAGTGACAACTTCAAAACAAATTGTCAAACCATTTCTAAAAAGAAAATCTGTTAGTTTGGGAATGCTTGTAAGCAAGTTTTAGAAGGATGTAACCTCTCACACTGCTCGTATAAGAGTGTGGGCTGTACCCAGGCAAAATATATCCATTCGAATCCCCTTCCACTTCTAATTTATTTATTTATTTTTTTGATGCATTCTCCATGTGGTGAGCACAACTGACCCTCTACTGAGATCAGTGACAAAAGATATCCAAGCAACTCTGGTCATTTCTTTGTATATACTCACTAGGACCCTCAAAGGCAGACACAATGAAGGTTGGACTCAAATCTGTGAAGTTAGGTTGTGTTTTGAGACAATGGGAAAGAAAGCTTAGATTTAAAAGTAATTATAATAAAAGAATATTTCTAACAGGTAGAAAGAACATATAAAATTAAAAAAAAATGCATCTACATTAAAATACTGCTTCAGTTACATTGTGGCACTAAGTAAAGAGTTGATACCTACCAAAGTCAAACCATCAGTAGTACACACAGAGAAAGGGGACTTAGAATTGTATTGCTTGTCTTTATCTCACTAAAATACCGGCAGATGATTATAGAGACCTTCTTTGCTGGAAATTTCAAAGCACTGAAAAGGAAAGTATATAGAATGACATGCTTACTGTATTCACTGACTAAGACCACCTAGTATTGGGTATAAAATGCAGATTTCTCAAAAAGGAACAAGGCTAGCCAGGGAAAAGAAAATAAGAAGTCCCCTTTCTTCTCCTTTCCTGAAATAGCTCAGTCAACACCCCTAAGAAGAAAACTGAAGGAAATAAGAGGTATGCTCTCACTCTTGGAAGCAAAAACACCCAGGAGATTATAGAATACATTAATCAAGGAAGCCAAGATTTTAAACTGAATTTAACATTCAGTTTCAATTGGATTGGCTCTTCTCCTCATTTTAGAAGTCCATATTATGAAAATATACTATTAAAGCATCTCGGAAAACATCCAGCTAACAACTTAAAGAGTTCACCCTATGCTTTTACAGAAGAATCAGCTTGCTGTTTTCCCTTCCCCCTCTGTTCTTTTACCTTTTGATTCGCCTTTCCCCTCCCTGCTCCTATTCCCCAAGTATCCAAGGTGATAATCACACTTGGATAGAGGCTGAAAGGAGATTCTAGAAAAACTTAACAAAAGGACTCTTCTCATCACGATTCTTCTACCTATGTCTATAATGTTTGTGTGAAGAAAAGCATTATAGCTGAAAACCACGGGGCAGTAGGTAAGAAATCACTTCTGAAATAGGAATACATTACAGGAACTTTTACAAATAGCTATATATTTAATGCTTCTAGGGGGTCCTAGTGAATAGCCTGGAATAAATTTTCCTTTCCTTCAGCTTCTGCTGCTAAGTGAGACATCTTTTCTCTAGACCTTGTGTTCGCCCTCAACTTGCCATTCTAGCTTTTAAACCAAAAAAGTACACAGATAAGTTCCTGTTTGTTAAATTATGTGAGTACCTTCAGACATAAAATAGAAGTATCTGCAAAATATGCTTTTGTGACACCTAAACATAAAAGTATAAGTTGTAGTCTTTGAAGATAAACATCAAATACGATCCATTACCAGTGAACACCATGAAAGAATAATGTAAGTCTAAAGAATGAGTTACCTATGGTAACGCTTAGAGGTGGATGATATATTTTTCAAAGACTGATTAAAATAGTTATTTGTCAGGTGCCTTTCTAAACTCAAAGGGAATAATGTTAAACTATTTTAAATGAGTGTGTATTGATTTATATAATTTCAACACATTCTAGGCATGAGAATAAGCAAAGGAGAAAGAGGTTACTTAGCTATGTGGGTTAGTTCAAGAAGAAATTCTTAATTATCATAATAGGGTACATTTTCTACACATCTATCCTAACTGTTGAGTATAAAAAAAGTTACTCCAAATTTCTATTATGAAAATACTTTCTAATGTACCTACCGATCAATATGCTTTATCTAATTATCAAACACCATTTCCCACAGGCCTTATGTACAAATTCTATGGTTTTGTACAGAAAGGTCAAAAGAGTGAGTGTAGGTGATAAATTTGAACAGATAATATTTCAAGGGAAGCACCAAATCCTGAGTCGAATACACAACTTGTGTCCTCAAAGACCTCCACGATCAATCACTAAGGCAAAGGAACAGAGCTTGCTCCATTAGCACTCACAGCCTTCCTCCTAAACACTTGCTTTTGGGGACATTTTACCTTCTTAAGACTGCTCTGCTTTGAAGACTGTGGTGATGGTCAGGGATAGTAAACACACGCAACAAAAACTAGAATTTTAGATTCAATAGGATCCAGTTTTTTCTCTTTTTTTTCCCCTTACAAGCAAAATCTTGAATAATACCTTTAAAAATTTATTCAAATTCTTAAAATAAAGCCTAGTCTACACTACAGAATTCTTTTTTGAATAGAATTCTTAGCAACAGGAAGATGTTTTGTAAGTATCTATTCTAATTTTTCTAGAGAAAATTTTGAGAAACATAGGCATCTCAGATCATTACACATCAAGTGCATCAAAATTCTGGCATATCAAAATATTAATTAAAATGTTTGTTATAATAGCATATCAGTTTTAGATAAGTCAAGTTCATAAAAATAACTTCAAATTTTATGTTATAAGTAAACTTAATACACATGTTAAGGCATTCAAGATATTTAAGCAAGTTTTACAGGATTATGAGAATTATTTTGCTATTTTATTTTTTTTAAGATTTATTTATTTTTTTAAGATTATTTATTTATTTATTATTTATTTGACACAGAGAGACAGCGAGAGAGGGAACACAAGCAGGCAGAGTGGGAGAGGGAGAAGCAGGCTTCCCGCTGAGCAGGGAGCCCAATGTGGGGCTCGATCCCAGGACCCTGGGATCATGACCTGAGCCAAAGGCAGACGCTTAAAGACTGAGCCACCCAGGTACCCCTATTTTGCTATTTTAAACTATTACAGTGGCTCATAGTGGTCAGAATTTTGCTTTTATGACATACAGTTAATCATATCTATAACTTACTTGGTGACAAGTCCTTGGTCAGAAGTATAATCCATAATAACAATGTTGTTCTTATGGGAAAATGAGATTTGCTTTTCCAAGAATACAAAATAGTTAACAAAAAAAAGTAGAAGCAATTTATATTGTTAAACACCAGGGCTCTATATTCATACATATGAAAATATGAAATATGAAAATCTTAAATTAACACACAGGGTAGAAGGAAAAAGTAAGTAAGCAGGGGAGAGAGAAGGAAGAAATATCTTTCAAGCCCAAATTATAATTGTTATAAATTAATTCCTTTGTTACTCAACTAGAGTAACATATTTATATTTATATAAATATGCATGTTTATTTTTGTATTTTTAAGAAAAAGAGTATTTTTTTTCTTTTACTGACCCCATAAAAATGATCACAATTTAAAACTTTATCATTTGACCTGCTGAAATGTTACCAATAAAACACTAAGAAAGAAAGTAACTGATTAACAGTTGTGGATCCAATTAAACATGTTTTAAGAAGAAATTATTTTATATTAGAAAAAATACATATATACACACACACACACACATATGATATATATAGTATATTTTCATTCCACTTTTATTTCTAGGGATTTATATATTTATACTGTTTTATTCATCTCTGCTTATAAATGGAAAACCCCAAGAAACTGACTAAATTGTAAGCATGAATTGATGCAGCATTCAGCACGTAAATCTAAAAACAAAAATCCAGGGTAAGATAATAACATATTATGTTTTTAGAACTTGATCTCTCAGGCTCCCAAAGAGCTTCATAAACTTTAATTAGGCCTCACAACAATCCTGCCAAGTAAGTACTGTAAGACCCATTGAGCAGATGGGCAGACACAGAAGAACTTGCCCGAGATCACAAAGCTTGTTAGTACCCAAAAGTTGCCCTCTGAGTCCTGTGTTCTACTTCATGGACCACGCTCTTCATGAGCCTGTCAGATGAGTTCTCAGATTCAAATGAGGACCCTTAAGCTAATTAATCATTGTACATCCTATCTAATATAACTTGGAAACCATTCAAGTAAAAAGAAAGGTATTTTGGGGGCACCTGGGTGGCTCAGTCGGTTAAGTGTCTGACTCCTGATTTCGGCTCAGGTCATGATCTTGTGAGATCAAGCCCCCCACTGGGCTCCCTCGCTGGGCATAGAGCCTGCTTAAGGTTCTCCCTCTCCCCCTGCCCCCTCCCAAGTATTTTGAAATGGAATATTCACCTTCATTATATTTTTCACAAGGCTTAGCAGATGATACTGGTTAAATGGTATAAAAAGTAAAAATAAAAACTGAATGAGTAACCCCATGAAGGAACACCTGTATGACTGGTGAACTTGAAAATTCCCTATTTGGCATAACACAATCAGAAATTACATTCCAAGTCTTCAGACGTTAGTAACACAATAACAAAGTGGCAAATTATACTGTTTTCTTTTCCACTGAGACATCATGAGTCTTCATTACTAGATTCAAACTAAAATGAGAATGCTCATCTATTTGTAAAGTGAGAATCCCTCCCAAATTTACCTCACAATGAATTAGATCTGGGATCTCTGGCTACTATCAAATTTTCTTTTAAATTTCACCTGAGGGCAGCCTGATGATGGGGCCGTAATCACTATTAAAAACCACAGGAGAGACTGCTGCTAAGATCATTACCTTTAGACCTCCATGTGTCTAATTACAGGACCCCTTGTTCTAAAAGCCATTCCATGTCTACAGAACATCTGCAGGGCTTCAAAGAGTCTAAGATTTTTCCTTACAATAAACTCTCCTTTAATCTCAGAGAATTAGAAGTGGTTGGGCAGAAAGCTATGTTATCTCAAGTCCTCTTCCAGTCATGGTGACCTGAGTAGACATGGTAATTGCTAGTGATATAAAACTATGAGGATTTATTTTACACGCAGTTGCTTTACTCTTGACGACAGGTGATTGCTAAAGCCCCTTCATGAAAAAAATACATCTGTCCTTCTCCATCGGAAGGGACGGGAACCACTGCAAGACTTGGTCATACTATGGAAATGGCTAATTATTGGGAATGTGAGCGGGAGAAGGTGCAGGACTCAGGTATGGGAATACCCTTGGAGCAACATTCCCTCAATAAATGGCACACATCATTCTGGGCTGATTTTAAGGGATCTTTGTCAAGCTTAATGTTATACTGTATTTCTTTTGAGTCATTAAAGAATTCTTATGACATTATTCTCTGTTTATACCTCAATTTTCAGGTCATTTTTGTTCCAGCACACTTTCTATGTGCCAATTAAAAATAAGCTATCAGTTAATGAGCTGAGAAAATTTATTCAAAGCCCCTTAAATCTCACTGCTCTTTTCTGATTACAGTTTTGGCCAATTTTAGAGAGGTAAGTCACAGAGTCCCATAAATTCTCTAATGATAAAAACAAAAATAAACAAATAAGATCCTTTCCTTAGACAAAGGATACAAAATGCACACTATTATATTTTGTATACAATAAAATTTTTACTTGGAATGAGAAGGTGAAAGTCATTTACTGCAAGAAAAAAACTGAGAAAAATCTGCAATGACAAGTGTGTTGCTTGGTTTATTGTAGAAAGGGATTAATCTATACAAGTTTTTAAAGGGATAGAGAATTATTTTTGAATGAAATATAGTTACTGGTAATCTTTCCCTTAGATACTTGCTTTAGTTTCCAGTTATATTATTTAAACTTCACATAATCTTCAAGGTACTGAGTGGCTGGTAATACCTACAAAGCCAAAACAAAAAATTGACCACCACTAATGATAACACAGTGAAGGAAAAAAAGGAGGAGGAAGGGAAGAAAGGGAGGGAAGGATGGAGGAAGAGGTCAGGAGAAAGAACAATCTTGTCACTGTTCAATACATGACAAGGACAACATTCAGCATGCCTATTGTTCTGTTTGGTCTGTAGGATTTTGTAATTGTTTTTAACAAAATTATTATTGTCATTTAAAGATCTGGAGACATTACATGCAAATCCAGGTTTCTAGCTGTTTCTGAAAAATTATTCTTTCAACACCAGGTCTACTTTCCCCCAAGACAACAGGCTGAGGTTGCAAAGTACATACCCCTGTAGGCAGGGCACATGATCTCATCTTGCTGCTATCCCCGTTCTCATCACTTGATTCCCACTGATATTTGGGTTTGCCACCTCTCAGGTAGCCCATTTCTAGTCAAAATGGTTTGTTAAACCAAAAGGGCCTGATGATCCGATTCCCATTCTTGATGAAAACGCCCATGGTGATGGATTTATATCATGATCTTCCCAATATTAATCCACCATTCCAGGAAAGCAAAGCTCCAGTGAAAAAAAACAAGGTACTGAGTGGCTGGTAATACCTACAAAGCCAAAACAAAAAATTGACCACCACTAATGATAACATAGTGAAGGAGAAAAAGGAGGAGGAAGGGAAGAAAGGGAGGAAAGGACAGAGGAAGAGGAGGATCAGGAGAAAGAACAAGGAGAAAAAAAGAAAACTTTGTAGTGGAAAAAAGAAATGCCAGCTTTATTTAAATATGCTATTTATTTATTTTAATAAGTGGTAGTTCTCATCATATTAGATACAATAAATCAGTGTCAGAATGTTTATTTTTTTAAATATTTATGTCTTTATTTTGAGAGAGAGAGAGCACAAGCAGGGGGAGCGGCAGGCAGAGAGAGAAGCAGGCTCCCCGCTGACCAGGGAGCCTGATGCGGGACTTGATCCCAGAACCCTGGGATCATGACCTGAGTCGAAGGCAGATGCTTAACCGACTGAGCCACCCAGGTGCCCCCCAAATTTTTATTTTTAAATAAAAACTCTATCGTGCATTCAAACAAATCACTCAGAATAGTGTGGGAGGGGCATAAACATTAGGTGAAACTGGCTTATCACAAATACATTGACCTAGAGTCAATCTAAAAAAATTAGGGTAAACATGATGATGAAGTTATTCTGCTCTGCCCTGGGGACAATAGCCCTGCATCATGTCTTGCAATGGAAATTAATTTTTAATTCCAATCAAGGGTTAACTAAGTAACATGAACCATCGCCAAGAATCTTCAAGCACTTTATTTAGGAGATTCTTCCTCAATGCTTGGTGAACTAAGAAATAGCTTGGCTAACAGGTGAATGTGCTCAGTGTTATTGTTTTCTTCCTCATGAGAGGGGCACAAAAAGGCATTCCTATATGTATCTCAAGAGATTTACAGGACAGCTATGTCAGGAAGTGAAAATAACCTTGTTATGTGTAACAAATGTATCACTGGCAGGAGCCAAGTCTGCGGACTTCTCTCCTGTCTCTCAGCAATAAAATCTAACAGCTACTCAAATGTGAGATCAGCTCAAGCCCCAATTAAAGCTCAAATGTTGAGGACAAAAGTGTTTCCTTTGTGAAAAGAAGTTGATAAATCATATTCACCATGAAAAAGTTTGTCTGTACATCATGTCCTTTGATGGGCTATTCTTAAGAGTCCCGAGATTCCAGAGGGCCACGCAATGGGCTGGCTTGCATTAGATTTCTGCAGAGCTGGCAGCCTTATTCTGGAAGTCTTACATTTCAGGTAACCTGATGACAGGGAGGGTGGGCCACAGGCATGCATCTCAGCTCGCCTCTGAAGCCAAGGCAAGAGAGCTTGCAGGGCTGATATGTTGGGATCAATGAAACTCTCTGGGGAACTGGCTGTTCTCCTTTCAAATGCCACCTCCCTAATCTCTCCACTTGCTCAAGTCAGATTCTTCAAAGCCCTGAACAGGACATGAGGCTGGCATGATTAGGAAAGGCAAAGAAAGAATGCTCTCTATAAATCATGGGTAGAGGCAAAAAGCATCACATTTACGGGTGGTTAACAATCAAGGTCAGAATTGAGGCATACTGCTTGGAACTGTAATTGCTTCCTTTAGCCAGGAAGAGAAAACAAAGTTTCTTCATATTTATTAAGGGCCTACTGTATGCTAGACAGTGTGCTGGGCACTAGGTCAGGAGGCCTGCCCTCCAAGACCTTGAAATGTATGAAGGGAGAAAGGACAATTGCAAAAAAATATGATTGTATGGCCAATGGCCAACGGCCAGGACTTTTTCTCAGACAAAGCACAACAAAAAAACACTAACCTGAAGTTCTTTTTGCAGTGTTTGCACACAGATAATACTGTATGCCATGGGTTATTAAAAAAAACAAAACAACAACAACAACAAAAAACAGCTCTCAAACTGACAAAGGTGTGTGAGGCTGATAATCAAGACAGACTGACCTATATTCCCAAAGAGGCCTGATCACTAGAGTCCAGGGAAAGGGAACACTCTGCTCCCAGAAGGGGTGTCCTCACCACACCTCTTTGTTCTCAAGTAGGTGCCATACAAAGCTTATCTTTTCCCTAGCAACAACTCCCAAAGCATTCCAGGTCAATCCATACGAATCTTTTCAATGGCCATAGAGTAATGCGCTCCATGGATATGTCACAACCCATTGAAACAGTTCCTGCTGGTGAGCATGCAGGTTCCCTCCAGGACTCTGCCACCAGCAGTCAATATACCGACTCTTCCATGAGTGAAATCCACTGCTAGCCTTTATTTAACATGGTGACTGAAAAAAAAGACATCCCCATAAATGAAGTAGCAGATTAAAAAATGAAAAATACATGCTGAAGTCAACAGTTTCTTAAAATCTGGAGAGGGCCCTTCCTTGTGCTGGCGAGGAGACCCTGTGTCTGCTTGGGCAGACACCCTGTAGGAGTCTGCATACGGGACAGCCTGTTACCATTCTCTATCATCTTATTCATATATTTGGATAGTGGATAGTATCACAGTCTCTTGGGGCTGGAGTAGGCATGTGAATTGCCCAAAAGCACTAAGAAAAAAAAAAGTAGAAACATTTTGCTCTGCATTCTTTCAAATTATTACTGGTTATACAACTGAAATCTCACAAAACTGTAATAAGCTCATGAAACAAAGGGATTGGAATTCAGAGTCAGCAAACATTTATATGCCTATGACAAGCCAGGTGTCCATAAGAGCACTACCTGGGTCATGTAAGCCCCCTAATAAGGAGTCAGTATTAACATCCCCATTTGGGCAGGCCCCATATGCCGCGAGCAAATTTCAGAATTGAAATCCACACCTAACTTTCTTGCCACTTCTTTTTTTTTTTTTAAGATTTCATTTATTTATTTGAGAGAGAGAGCCCGAGCAGGAGGAGCGGCAGAGGGAGAAGGAGAAGCAGACTCCCCACTGAGCAGGGAGCCCAATGAGGGACTCCATCCCAGGACCCCGGGATCATGCCCTGAGCCGAAGGCAGAAGCCCAACTGACTGAGCCACCCAGGTGGCCCTCTTGCCATTTCTAACATACAATTCTGTCAACTGTCTGATGACTCATGACTCCTTACTACAATACTAGACCGGCACTTCATGATGTTAAATGGGAGGCCTCTCTGAGCAGTAGCAATTAGACTGTAGAAATAAGAAAAGAGTCTGAAGCTTAAGTCCTAAATTTAGTGTGGGTTTGGGTTTGAATGTATGTGTGTAGGTCTGTGAGGAATATGGAAAAATGTTAACACACTTCATTTTATTTCATTGGAAGACGTTTAAAATAAATACCATGTTTTTACGGAACTGGAAACACAATCACATTTGTTATTTAAAAAAATAGAGAAAGCAAATATGCATCTATGCTTTAAATATATTAATTATATTTTGGCAGTAATTCTGAGTAAAACCAGAATTAAAAGAGAAAACACGGGAGGATGATGACAAGTGATAAAATGGTACTAAAAAGGTTTTTTATTAAAAAATTACCAGAAGACGATGCAGTTAAGTGTGGCTCCTCCTAATGACAGCGGCTTCTGCTGCTTCCAGTTTGTGGGCAGTTGTAAATGATAGTATTTTATTTTGAAAAGTTGCTTTAGAACGCACAGATGCCAAAGAAATAGGTGTTGTGTAATATGACATTTAAAAAGTCCTCCATCAGCTGGGCTTCAGCTCCGTAACACACGGGGCCTGTCCATCCCGGCACGTCTCCTTCTCTCCATCGGGAGAAAAGGCCGTCTACACAGGATGGCAGAGACACTTGCACTGGGAGTGAGGGGACCCGGGGGTCCTCGCCTTCCTCGACCGGTGATCAGCCTTATCACCTTCACTTCTCTACGCTTCCTCATTCATAAAAGTGGGGCTAACAGCCTTAGTTGTGAGGCTCAACCTAAATGAACACGTGAGACAATACTTTTAAAAATGCGAGGTCTATGTTTAAGTGGGAGGATGTATAATTTGTCTCAGAGAGTTAGATGGTGCAGCTTAGGTGTTTTTAGGTGATCTCAACAGCTACTCCAATAAGGGTTCAAGTGCCCTAAATTTAGGAGAAAGGCACCTGGGCCTAAAATAAAACTGATGGTGAACATGAAAGGACTTAATACAACTCTAAACACCATGTGATACACTGGCAGGAGAGAGTGGACATCTAATTCAATCATTTGTCCTATAAAATCTATAGGGTAGACTGTAGACAGCTGAAGAGAAACCCAAGAAAGGCAAAACAGCTTAACAAAGGCCCCTCATTAATGGCAGGCAAAATACCTAATGAGAACCTAAGTCTTTCTAAAAATGCCCTATTTTAAGATTTTATTTATTTATTTGTCAGAGAGAGAGAGAGAGAGAGAGAGCATGAGCTTGCGCACAAGCAGGGGGAGCAGCAGAGGGAGAAGCAGGCTCCCCGCTGAGCAAGGAGCCTGATGTGAAGATGCGGGGCTGGAAACCCGGACCCTGGGTTCATGACCTGAGCCGAAGGCAGATGCTTAACCGACTGAGCCACCCACATGTCCCAAGAACTCCTATGCTGATTATTAATACTACCTCACCATAAGAAAAGAAAGTAGGTTTCACCAGACTCATCCTTATCCTCACCAGAGGTACTGAATGAAATTGAGAAAGACAAAGTGACTTGGCTAAAAAGTCACAGAGATGATCATGTCTAGAATTGAGGTTTTCTGGCTCCCAAACAGTGGCTCTTCCCATAACAGCAGTGCCTACCCCTTCATTCAGAATACTGATCTCACTGTTGTCCCATGTAAGGAAAGTAAGTATACTCCAGAAGACATTTTCTTTCCTTTTTAACCTACCACTTAGGTATAGCTCCCCAGCCTTTTTGCTGTGACACAATTTACTTCTCTGAGAAAGGGGCTTTGATGGTTCAGAATCATGTTCAATCTGGAAAAAAACCTTAAGAACCTTAAGATTTCTGTATGAGGAGATGATGAGGGAGGCGAGGGGAGACCGACTTAATGTTCCATGTGTAGCAAGCTACATCACTATGGTTCTTAAACCATGTTAGAAGGGAAGTGCTCCATCATTTAGTGGCCTCAGTATGCCCATCAGCCCTTCAGATGTGCTTATTCCTAACACAGTGGAGCTTGGCCTGGGTATGCAAACAAGAAACTGTTAACCAGGAAGATCAGGGATTGTGAACACCCAGTCGGTGACCCCTATTCTAAAGCACATCATGCTCCATTTATAAAATGACTATTTTAGCAGATCTTCAGCAAAGTATTACTTAGATTGATCATCCAGTATTTACTTAAGGCCTATGGACTCTAAGTTTACTCACCTTTAGTGTCCATCTCCAGGATTATTAATGCAAAAGACACTCAAGACTGTGACACAAGTGATAAACAACACATGGGAGAAAGATCAAATTTTAGGCTCCTACTTAGACCTTATGTTTGAAATATGAACCATGACAGAACCGCTTCTCAAACCGTGAAAGAAAAGCACAAATATAAAATTTTAGACCACTTTTGAACATCCTGATGTGGAACAGTAGAAAAAGAAAGATAGAACACTATCCAGTGGGGGAGGGCAGAATCAGAAATAGGTCCAGCTACACAAAAGCCTCTGTCCCTTCAGGGATGTCACTTAATCTCCACATTCTTAGCTTTGCTCATTAGGAAAATGGGAATTATAAAACTTGTCCTACCTAGTTCACAAAGAAGTGAAGACAAAATGAGGGAACACATGTGAAACTACATTTGGATGTAGTGTTGTAAATGTAGATTGTTTTATAAACGATGTACAGCTGAATTAAAGCTATAGTGAACTAGATGCTATGACATAAAAAGTAAAATACTTTCTAAAGAAACCTACTTGCCAAAGGGGGGTGGGAAAGACCCATTAAAACAATTCTAAAGCTACTTCTCAGTAAGATGATAATATTTGGAAGCACTTCTATAATCCATGCAAATATAAAGTTGTTTGAAAAACACGTGTGCCACTTTGGTGTTGGGCATTCTTTGATCAAGTAGTTAAAACCAGTCTTGTAAGTCTCCTCCCTGATATGTGAACTTTATTTATAATACATTACAAAACAAACTTTGAAATAGAATAAACATTCTTATATACTTTTTTAATTTTTGAAAATATTTCCATGTTTTCTTGGAAAAGTTATATGTGCAAAGTTCTTTTTTCACAACATTTTTAATCAGAATCTCTTTGGACTAATTGAGGACTCTGATACACAGTTTTAGAGGCTTCTTTGAGGAAAAAAAATTCTAAATGTGCTAAATATATAAGTATCAATAAGTTATGATTTGTGCTATAGAACCTACATGTATAAATGAATTTAGCCATTCCATAATAAATGAGATTTTAATTTATTACTCCATGTTTGCAATTTTTTTAAACCACATATTAATATGACATTTACTTCTTCAAAATAATGAGATAGTAACTATCCTACATTCTTGGAAATGCATGCATGTATCCTATGCCTATGATAATTTTTGTTGGCATAATGCTTTATAGTTTTCCAAAAACCTTTACAGGAAGGACCCCCTCCCCAACAACAGCAAGAAGCAGGTGAGAATGGATCTCCTGAAATTGCCAGAACATAGGACTTTGTTTCCAGGATCGGGGCTTTTCCCACTCAATGGCACTTCTTCTCTCTCTGGTTCAGGGTTATATATTCAAAAACAAAATGTCCTTGGAGGACAGTGAGAAACCGTCCACCATTTGAAATGGATCTGTAAGCTCTGACAGAGGAGAAGCCCCCGGGAGGGGCAGTGAAGACCCCCCTCAGATGCAGGGGTCAGGTTGAAGGGCGCACAGGGGCCCGGGGCTCTTACCGTCCAGGTGGCCGACTTGGCGGTGCTGGACTGCTGGAAGGACACGTCGAAGCTGTGCGGGCCCGGGTAGTCGGTGTTGGAGGGGATGGCGGGGGACGGAGAGAGCGCGTCGAAGGTGGAGCTGGGCTGCGCATAGGGCGATGGCGCCGTGACGCTGTTCTGCGCGTGGTCTGTGTTGTAGGGGCTGGTGGACGAGGAGCCGTTCTGAATCTGCTGGTCCATGCTGTTCAGGAGCCCCAGGTTCGTGTACTGTGGCTGTAGGACACCCAGAAACCCCAGGGTTAGCTATGTCAGCGGCAGATCATTGCTTTGAAAAGGCATCATTTGGTGCATGCATTCTACAGAAATTGACCTTGAATCTATGAAACCTCACAATACTCGGTAGAAGGACTAATTTGTGATACACAGAAACACCAAGGGAAGTCTGAGGCCTGCACGTGTTTTGTAATGACCTGCACAGATCACACAGCTTCATGTGCAGCCTTTGGAGACTGTGGTCTCCTGAAGAGCACCTGAAAATAGAATATATACAATGATATTGTAGTATTGTCTGGTGACAGACGGCAGCTGCCTATGTGGTGAGCATAGCATAGGGTATGGACTTGGAATTACTACACTGTACACCTGAAACTAATGTAACATTGTGCATCAACTATATTTAAATAAAAAATAAAAGTAGAATGTGTACTTATTAACAAACTGGGCGAAAATGTCCAGTGCTCAGTAGCTGTATGGAAGGTCTTTAAAATAAATGAATACCACCTGCTATTTTTTCCCCCCTCCCGCCACAGTATTCAGAATGAGAAAGACCACTGGATAGATATGTTCTAAAGGGGATTTAAGCCTCAAGTTGTTGTATATGGAGCAAAATCAGAGGTCCTCCAAATTTTCTTGTAGTCTTATTATCTAAATTCTGTCCCAGGGTATGAAGAATGCCCCACCTGCGCCCCGCCCCCGAGGACTCAGTTCATCAAGACTGGAGAAGCATGGGTAGCAAGGTTAGGGAGAGCCACCTAGATATTTTTAAAGATAACATGCTAGTATATCATCCAAACACAGCCTAATTTTTCATCTGTTCTTTCCTTTTCTTTGTAGCAGTTTCTTCTTTGCCAGAGTAGAACATGTATAAGAGGAACACCATCTAGTTAGGATTTACATTCTGTGTTTGATATAATTCAGAAGTATGTTAGCTCATGTACTCCTCTGCCTGATGCTCTTAGGTGTTCTGTGCAAATGGGCACAGAGTAGGCACTTGATATGATGTGTATGGAAAGAATGAATTGACTTGTCACTTAATCTGCAAAAAAAAAAAAAATGTATTACTATCAGAGAGCGGGGGGTGATTTGCTCAAGCATCAGCTAATAAGCAAAGAGTGGGAATTTTGAAACCAAATCTTCTCACTCTGAGTCCAGGGCCCTGCCCAGCACCATCACACCTGTCAGCCTGATGAGATAATTCAAGTCCTCCCTAAACTGGAGTCAAACTGGACACATTTCCAGAAGGGGCAACCACTGTTCAGTACAGTTTTTCCTGTGTGAAAACTTCTGACACATATTGATCTCATTGTTTCTTCAAGTTAGCGAAGGGGAAAATAAAGCAAAAGCAAGAAGAGAAAAGCAGTCTCGTTGGTACCTGTTTTATAAAGGAAATGAGGAGTCTGGCTCTTCAGTTGAAGGATAACTCTGAGAGTCCCCAACCAAGTAAAACTATGGAGAGGAACAGACTCACAAAGAAATAGAAGCTGGATGAAAATCGTAATTAAAGTAAATTATTTAACTAAACTTTAGGTATTTCACACAGGGAGGAGAAAGTACGAACTCCACCATTCCATTCAGTCCAGAGAGCATCTGTCTAAATGTTAAAGGCCGCATGTCCATTCCAGTACATTTATATATTCGCATTCCACGGCCGGATGCCACGTCCCCATTTGCTCTTCAAATAACTATTAATCTCTTTACACTTCTCCCCATGCTGACAAGAGCAGCTGTTTGTCTTGCCTTCTTTCCCCTCTGACTTCTGCAGCTCCTATTCCTCTCCTGTCCTCCAGCTTCAGCTTCCCCTCTTGACAGGTGAGGCAAACCTTCAGGTGAGACAACTGGGGGGTGGGGGCAGAGAATAAAACCTGAGGCCCCACCAGGCGTCCACACCCCGCCCCCGGCTGAATTCAAGTCCTCAGGTATGCAAGCCTGCAGCAGCGGCCTAGGAATGGGATTGAAAAGATCTTATTTGTGTTCAAGTTAAGGGTCAGCATGCAAAGCACTCCTGAGCGTCCTGTAGGAATCAGATAATGCTCCCAGAGGCACGTGCTTCCCTACAGCGGTACAATTAGGGAAGCAGCCGGCCCTGACAAAAAGGACAAAGAAACCGGCTGAGCACTTTCTCATAGGCAGTAAAATGCGTGGAGCCACCCCTTTCCTCCTCCTTCCAGCTACGCAGAATGGAACTGGGGCTAATTGTGGGCTTGGATGAGAACAAAGAAACATAGCCCTTTGAATTTTTTTTTTTTTTCAATATATGTAAAGAAAAGTTTTGGGACCAGCTCTAAAAAGCCAGTGAACAAACACTCAGTGCTTCTCAAAGGACTTAAGAGAAATGGAGAATGCCTAAATGAGTAAACCTCAGAGGCACAAAGGAGACCCCTGGAATAGCAGGAAGATTGAACATACTGGGTGGTACTAAAGAAGCAGAAACTGTATTCCCAGTCACTAATAGTCTGTAGGTGCTGATGGCTAAGCTTTTAAAGCCAGCATTTTTACTTCTATACAGTTCAGGGGAAATATTTTACTTAATAACAATAGAGTGTGCTTCCAAATCTAATGCCTCAACTTATGCATCATAAAGCTGCAATTCCCAGATGTAGACAAAGAGCTGCTTACTATCCAAGATAAGAATGGGAAAATGCATTTCAGTTCAAACTTTTTTTAAATTTTACTTTATGGAACCGTAAGTCAAGTAGTGTACTCAGGTGTCTTTAAAAAAAATTTAAAAGCCTAAAACCAACACTACTAGCTTTTAATTTGCCTAGAACACAAACAACAACAAACCCACCAAAGTTAAGGATTGCATGATTGGAAATCTACGTGGATACTTTGCAGAGCTTTGTTAAAAATCAGTGTCATAAACCTGCCATAGGAACCACATTTTGAAATTAATTTAAAAAGCATTCAGTTAACAGCAACAACAACAGTTTCTCATTTGCTTCTTTGACTTGACAAGAGAATGGACATGTTGACAGAGCAGGATTGGAGGCTGAGGGCAGATCAGTGTAGCCAAGAAGAACATGTGCTATGTAGGCAGGACCAGCAAAATCATTTTTGTGACCCATTGCAAAATGAAAATGCAGGGCCTCTTGGTCATAGATTATTGTTTCAAAATGGTGATAGCAGAGCATTAAACAAAACACAGGACGCTTGCTACCACACATTTTTGTATATATGAATGAAGCCAGCTCTGTACCAGGTTAATGAGAATAATATTCATCCCTCATTT
The DNA here is from genome assembly GCF_964656455.1 of Halichoerus grypus. Taxonomy (NCBI): domain Eukaryota; kingdom Metazoa; phylum Chordata; class Mammalia; order Carnivora; family Phocidae; genus Halichoerus; species Halichoerus grypus. Next base: position 76,416,998 of record NC_135712.1, read on the forward strand.
TCCACCAAAGTGAACATGGTCGGGTAAGGGCAGAAATGTCTGTGCTCCTTCCTTATTATAATTCCATAAACACAGAGGGAAGAAACTTGTGTTATGCTGGAATGCTAATGTAATGCCTATTTACAATGACCAGTAGAAGAGCCTCAGAAGTTGGAACCTGACACTTTCACGCCAGTCAAAAAAACTGCCCTCAGGAGAACTCTATGGGGTCTCCTATGTCCCATGCATTTCTTATGTAACAAAAACTATTAGGATATTTGAAATGAAACAAAAAAAGTAGATTGTCCCTTTCTAACCACAAGGTATCTTGGTCTTGAAATAAACTTAACATACTCTATAGATATTCAATGAATGAATGAATGAAAAATGTTATATATCTACACTATCATGTCTGAAAGAGGAGACAGCCATCTTTCTACAAAACCTGAATGGCAAAATGAATACAATTTGCCTGATAAAGTAAAACAATTGATTTCTTCTGAATTCGAACAGATGCTTCATTTCCTATAAAATAACTTTGAAATAGAAAACTCATCACTTGGACCCTAGGTTTTTTACCAACATCTATAACTGGAATATATTCAGGTTCATCACAGACTAGCCGATCTGACCACCGAAAGGATGAAACACACCCTGGTCCCTGAGACTTATACTCCAGGTAATCACAGAACCCTTGGGGGTGTTCTGAAACTTGGAACTGTCATGAGAAATGTAGGGATACCCAGGGACTGAATCTCAAACTGTTTGCTTTCACCATTAGGAAAGAGTAAGTGTAGGTAAGAACTATTCCCAAATATAGAAAAGAGTATTTTCCTGTTTTTCTCCTCTCTTATGCCTTTTGCATAAGTCATTTGACGAGTGCAATTTAAGGACTTAGACACAATTTGTGTTTCTGCAAATCTTTCTCCTCCAATGTATCTGTATAAGAGAAATTGTGTAAGTCCTACTTACCAGATATTGTTATCTGTAATAGCCAATTTATGGCAACATGGCAACAATAGCCAACAGTCTATGGCAAGAAGTTAATAAAAAAATGAGAGGGGGCGCCTGGGTGGCTCAGTCATTAAGCGTCTGCCTTCAGCTCAGGTCATGTTCCCAGGGTCCTGGGATCGAGCCCCGCATCAGGCTCCCTGCTCCGCAGGAAGCCTGCTTCTCCCTCTCCCACTCCCCCTGCTTGTGTTCCCTCTCTCGCTGTGGCTCTCTCTGTCAAATAAATAAATAAAACCTTTTAAAAAATAAAAATAAATAAAAAAAAATAAAAAAATGAGAGCCAAATCAGGGATAGGAGAGGTTCCTGTTGGGATATAGACTCAAAACTTATTTACTTCCATTTAAACGTCCCCTTGTCACAGGAAACAATCACTTGCCCAAATTTTATTTGGAAGAAATTATATTTATAATCTATGATTCACTATGAAACAAGGCTGGGGAATTAAATATTCTTTGGCACTTACATTCCTGAATGGATCCTCATATTGCAAAAGCACTCTGAACTTAGACTGGTGATGTGGGGTCTAAGCCCCAGCCCTGCCACTGAGGTGCTGAAAAACCCTGTGTAAGGTCCATGCACCGCCTGGACCTTCGCTTCCTATTAGGAGATTGATTCTAATGATCAAACATAAAAAGCGCGTCCATTCTAACATTCTGGTGGATGACCACACTCATCCACGAAGTTATTTTAAAGTGCCATGAGGTTACTTTCAAACAATGAGATAACTTTTGTAGCCAAACCTAGAAATCGAAAATGTTTCAGGCAGCATACACACGCTTTCCTCAGCTGAGAGAGCCTTTCACCTCAGGCTTCGTGGAGGAGCTTTCGAGAACATTCTAAAGCCCCTCCTGGGAAAAGAAAACAGTTTTCCTCATGACCCTGGCTTGACAAAGCATTCATTCGAATATGCTCTAGCAGACAGTACTACATTTTCATCCCCAAATATCGTCAGGATAGTGACTTTTCAACAAGCACTGCCTTAGGGAGAAATACTTGTCATGTTTTAGTTTTCCATCACCTGCCTCACCTGAAGGAATGATGGTTTGTTTTATGCTAGAATTGAACACAACTGAGTTAAAGTGCTCCATTCTCAGGCCAAGAAGATATTTGTGTTATAATGTCAAATTTAAGTACCATCTTTCAACCTTAAGAATTTAGTTAGCATCATATTTTCCTCCAGACCAGATTTTGTTCCTTGTAAAATATTTCCCTTCTTTTATCTTCCAAATGATCCCCCAAAGTGAACATTTGGCGGTAAAATACACAGCTACCTTACCATAAATAACATGTAAGAATAAAGCACCTAAGCACACAGGATTTCTGACAGCAGGCAGAGAGTTTACTAGAAGGTTTTATGTTCTGACACAAAGTGCTGAGATTCCTTTGAGGTCTGAGATTCCGTAACTCAGGAAAGAGCTCCTGAAAAGCCCCAACCAATGCCAGACAACCGCAGGTGAGACAAATAAATACAAAGTGGGCTGATCAGGTGGACAGCAATGTCCACAAATACTAGATAATAGCATTTGAAAATCGAGGAAGTGAAAAGTGTTGAAAACTCAACCCAAATAGATCCACTTTACACTGTGTAGAGCTCAATTAAGAAAAAATAAACTTTATGTTATGATTACAGTCAGTACTCCCTTTTAGTAATGAACAAAATCATAATCATGAGTGCCTACATTCTGCAAGAAACTTTTGTCACCATCACATACCAAGGAAGCACTGGGCTGAGCAGAAAGTAGAAAGGTCTAATTTTAACATTCAATAATTCTAGTTACAGATATGAAGGGAAAATATACAGAATTTCAATTTCTTCAAAGTTGGAACAAAAATATGTTCGAGGATATTTTCAATCTGTAACAACAGCTATTTTGATAGCTTTATTTAGCAGAAGTAGTAATATGAAAAGAAGACAATACATAGTAATGAAAATTTTCAGTGAAGATTAGGCCACCCGTATGGAGAGCACACCACGGTGACTTTAGAGGCTCATCAATAGTGTCTCATTGGTTTTTGAAGTGAGTTTAAAATACTTAAAAATAATATATATCTATCAGACCATATAATATATATGATATATCTGTCTTATATTATATATATGATATAATATATCTGTCTACGCCTTGTCAGAAATTATGGCTTAAATCAATGGGGCGATTGAATGCGATTAACATTGAATCATAGGAGACAGCTTTGTTTACTATGACATGAAACTGAAGACATAGCAATTTCAATAGTGACCATCAAGATTTAAAAAAAAAAATCAGGAACATATGTAGCATCCATATTCAATCCTCTCTACAAAAAGAATATTAGCTATTACTACTACTACTACTACCACTTTTACTGCTACTACGAATAATCTTTCTGAGTCCTTAACTGTGCGTTTTCTAGTCTTCAAGTTCTATTTATTCATTTAATCCTCATGAGCTAGGTGGCATTATTATCCTATGTTTTACACATATTTTATAGATGAGGAAACTGAAGCTCCACAAGATTATGTGACTTGCTCAAGGTAGTAAGTGACAGAGCCCAAGTGAGAAACCAGTCAGTCTGGCTTGAAAACCCGCGTTCTTACGTATCTTTCATTCCAACTGCATGTAAATCTGAGTCACTTAAATTTCTGCCTGGCATTCTTAGCTAAAAATGACATATATCTTAAAAAAAAATAAAAAGTTTTCCATATTAAAGACAGGCTATAAAACTAGCCATTCTTAGAATAGGTGTAATTGCAAAGGGTGAGAGAGCCGGCTTCTTGGAGCTGCCACCAGAAACTCAGTGCAGATGAGATCCTGTCCCTCTCAAGCTTGAAGACCTTGAGCAGGTCCCTACTGTCTTAGAATCAAGGCCCCAAATCTTTAAAGTGGTCTATGCCACACTATTTGAAACTCTCTTCTTTGCTCACTAAAGAACCAGCAAATAGGCACTCTTCCATTTTTCAAAGGCAAACTCCTTTGGTCTATAGCCTTCACACTGGCAGCCTGTGTTAGCTCAGTGTCATCCCCCAGGAGAAGCCCTCTGCCCAGGTGGGTGCTCTCCTTTGTTTCGCACGGTGATACCGCCCGAAGTTTCACTTGGCATCACATAATTATAACTGACATGAATTATCTGTACAAACATATTTTTTTAACATAGGTCTTTTCTGCATGACCGTAGACCTATGAGAGATTCTATCTTGCTTATTACTGAGTGTCATATCTGGAACAGAGTTTGAGGCACAGTAGCTGCTCCAGAAAATATTTATTGAAAGAATAAGTGCAAATCATTTCAAAATAAAAATCACTTTCAGAAGATAATCTTTTTTTATACTAACACAACTAAGTGTTGATTCTTAAGCTGAAGGAAGTCTACCTTCCAGTCCAATTCATGTGTTTACATACTACTGCCAAATGAATGTTAGGGTGCATCTCCAAATAATCTCTCTGACCTTTACTCTGTGTTTTGCTTTGTTTTGGTAGGTGAGAACTATGCTTTTAGCTTCAGCTTTTATGGGAACTAGTAGCAGAATAGCCAGTCCTGTCACTCACAAGGCAATGAGTAATACTTGGTAGCTCACACCTAGCTGGGAAGTTTATTAATGAGCTTCTACTTCCTTAAAACAAACACATACACGTTTTTGTGCCAAGGCAGTATTTTTTACCTAATGGCCTAGAGTTTGTTTCTCATGCATCAGGGTCAGCAGTAAGAGTCCAAATCTTTGGGGTCATATAATTATTCACTTCCTAGAGATGGTGCTTGTGGCCAAATGCAGATTTTTTTTTTTCCTTTGGAAAGAAACCACCCAGAAACAAGCTTAGAGTGAGACGTTAGTTTCTGGCGGATAGACCACAAAATTTGTTCCCCCTCTCTAATTTCCATGATTTTCTACCCAGTTAGCTAGAAGTCAGTTTAGAATAATGCCATAATTAAGGGTGTACAATGCATGTTTTGAGGAACTGAGATTGTACTATCAGACTTATAAACCATTTCTTGCAAATGGTCTAAATTCATGACTTCATTTCGCAGACCTTATAATACACACACAGAGGTTGAAACACCAGCCTTGATTTGCAAATAGAAAAGTAAAGCATGAAATAAGAAGTATACTACTCCGTTTTACTATTCTATACATATTCAAATGAGAAACACTGTTTCATGCATTCTAATTTGCTTTTGCTTGTCAAGTTCTTTGCTGATTGCTACATTTTCCATTGTATCTGAGATTAAAGTTTTCAGTGATTTACTACGCTTTGTAATTAGACATGGTGACTTATGTAACATTGGAGTGTTCCTTTAAGCTGTCACTTTTAACTGCAAAATAAAACCAAAGTTTCCAGCTATGCAGAAGACATGCCTTACTTTGAAAAGACAGCCATCTATTCATTTCATCCTATTTACCCCCTAATGAAAGTAACAATCAATCAGTTTAATAATTATAACAGCTCCTTGGTATCTTATTTGAGCACGAAAAAACAAACAAAAAACTAGGACACCATGTTTAAGAACAAAACGACTTAAAGATTTCTCAGACATCCTTTAATAATAGTAATACCATAGAAAATGAAACAGGAAAGTGTTTGCAAATCATCAAGCTTATTCACCCAGAGCACCCAAATCTCTGGTGATGATCGAGAGACATGCAGGGGACAAAATGAATCAGGGACAAAATGAATCAGTGTGGAAGCAAGGGAACACTTTTAAGAAGTGAAGGCAAAGCAAGATAAAAATCTAATCTATTTCGTTTTTTAAAAAATCAAACACATTCTCCGTCCTCATGGGTAATCAATTAAATGAAAGCAGCATACACTTTACACTGTTTACCTCTGTGAGAGTACAAGTCATTTCTTACTCAGGAAACTTCCCTGTCCTTTAAAAACTTTCTTGCCACTTGAAGTATAATGGAAATAAATACCAGGGCTCATTTAAAAAATGAGAGAGAGAGAGATTGAGAAAGACTTATAAGATGTCAAGGAAAACCATGCCATTCAGAACATACAGGTGGAGACAAGGCTTCTACAATGTATGCAATCACTTGGCTTTTTGCACAGGTCAGTTACAAAGAGCCATTTCTGTAAAAGCACATACAATATGCCATATTTTTATCTGAAGATACCCCTTCATGCAACAGCAACAGACACATGCCTCCATCACCTCCAGGGACATCGTTTGGTGGTCCTGGAGAGGATACAGAGATAAATGCCAGACATCCCCCACCAACCAAGAGTCTTCAGTCTGGAATTGGAGAGAAGGCATCTGGTTCACAGGGAGAGCAATGAGGGATGAACAGAGAAGTGTGGAAAAAGTTCAGAAGAAGGGGGGGTTATTCGGATGTTTGGGAAGGAGGGGGCTAAGAAATTTTTAAGGGTGAAGTAGTCTCCCAGCAGGGCCTTAAAAACTGGAAACAATTTGACCTGAAGAGAAATATCTGGGGGGTGGTGTTAGAGTACAGAAAGAAGCCAGGAGAAGTACTTTCTCTGGAAACTTACTATTCTGATTTTCAGCCTTTCAAGCACTTTGGGACTGGCTATTAAAATCATTTCCCAGCCTAAGGCTTATTATGGGCTTTCGACTTCACGCAGTGTCACCATTTCTCTCTATGTCTGTCTGTGGAGTCCTCAACCTTAGTCTGGTGACAGTCTCACATGGTCTATTTAAAAGTAATCAAGCCATTCCCAAAACATCTGATGTTGCCTGTTGAGAGGGTAATGGTTTTCCTTTTAATTCTGATTCCATCAATAGAGTGACACTAATCCAGACTGATTTGAGTAAACAGGGCATATTCTCCATTGTCTCTGTGATCTGAGAAAGAATAAACTTGAGAAAGCTCACTGCCTGGATTGGAAATGGCCCCTTTGGGTATTTTTGTGCAAGCTTGAAAGGAAAAAGAAAATGCCTGTACAGAGTTCTTTCCAAGGCAAGCTGAGTTTGGGGGTGGTAATTCTCATCGGGGTATTATACTAAACTGCACCTATTAGTGGCTTTAGCACCAATAAGAAAGTAGAACTATTTCTTTTGTAGTGTTTCCAGAAGAGCTGACGAGAGTGTTTCATAAATTTCCGCCTCTGGCAACACACCACAGCTTGACTCAAAATTCCCTCTTTCAGCTTTTATAGGAAATCTTTTTTTTCTTTTTTTTAACCATTGAAGAAACACAGACAAGATGCAATTCAGATCACAGGTTTTGCATGAGATAACAATTTACACTCTACCCGCATCCACTAACATTCCAAAAATGTTTTATTGCCAGTTATTCCCTCACCTAGAACCAACATGTACTTTACCTTAACACCAGTTACTGAATTTTAGATTGAAAGGTAAATATTACCTGGTGAAGCCATCTTGCCATCTACATACCTGACAGCCTGAATTTACTTTGTCTTTGAAAAACAAACTTAAGCAGGGTGTATAAACTTAGTCATTACCAAATAAGAAATAAATTTAGAAATGAGAACTTCCCAAGATTTTTTTTTCAGAATTTGAAAAGGAATGCCTTTTGAATAGAATAGGTGTGCTATATTAACAGACCAAGTCAGAAAATTGACTGTGGGGAAGTACAAAGAACTGTTTCTGAAAAGACTTTACAGGCACTTTATTTAACTACTTTGTTCTGCAAAGGAGGTTGTAAGCAATGTGGTAATTTCTGGAACTTCACTGTTTCCCCTAATGTCTGCACAAAGTTGAAAGCAGGACAATTGTTTTTCAATATTGGATATTTTCAAAATCCACTTTATGTTAGTGGAGGGTTAGGTTTGTACGGAAGAGACAGGAATGAGATACAAGCTTGGACTTCCCCCCACTTATCAGAAAGGCCAATTCTCCCTCCTGCCCGCCTCTTTGCATTTAAATCAAGTCACTGAGTTACCTCCCCCAAGAACCTACCCTCACCTACCCCTCTATTATCTCCTTAATTGCCTATATTTTCTTCCTGGGTGAGATGGAAGTGATGAAGGAGGGTGTGGAAGGAAAGGATATTAAATTGGGGGGGGGAAGACATGTCTTCCCTCCATATTCCTGTTCAAGTCTTAAATGCAGATGTGTATCCTCATCCAAAATGAAATTTGAAAAATTTATGGCAAAGATTTTTTTCATTTGAGATACCAAAATCTTGATTTCTTTATTGTTGCTTTTTGTTTAATTGGGGGGGGGGGTGTTTGTTTCTTAAATGGGACATTCATATTTGCTTCTGCTCTATTATTTCCCAATTGGAATTCTCATCTTCAACAAATATCATACTTGGTATATTCTCTCACATTTAGCTCCAGGATTACTATTGGCATTTAGAGCACTGACCAGAGAAACAGTTTTCTTATCCTGATTCTAAGATGACTATTTAATAAAGTTAATTATAATTAACATAAAAATACCAGTCTGAATTTTGTTCCTAGCTTTGATAATTTTGATAATTGATAATTTTGCTTCTTCCCTGCAGGATAACACTTGTCATGCCTACAGCATGTAGACAGAGTTTTGAATCTTGAATTCTGAACATTGTCCGTGTTCTCAAAATATTCATAGGTTCGAGTTCTTAGTAAGATAGAAGTCCCTACCATATTTTGTTAATGTTTCTACAACAGCTTTCCATTTTGACATATATAGTAAATACAGATCCGTGTTTAAATCCACATTCTCTTTCCAAGTCAATATATCACGCTCTTTCATCTGGTCCTGTGCAGTTTTTCCTTGTATTTTTAGAAATTTTCTCGTCTACCCAGAATGACCTTCCTTCCCCACCTTGGCTAAAATCTGGTTCTCAGATTATGTGAGATGTTACCTTTGTCATGTACAGTTTGAACCTATTTTACTGTCTTTGAGAGACTTTACTATCTCTTCCCACATTCTGTCTCATACTGAAGTCATTTATAATACCTTATGTGCACCCTAGAATTGTGAATTCTCAGACACCAGTGGCTGCCACTTACTCACCTCTGCTTTCCCTACAGTCCCTAGCCCTGTGACTATACTTAATTAGCTCTCAGTAAATGTTGGGTTGTAAGGAAATGCTTCTTTCATGGGGGAAATAATCTAAGTGGCTTGTGGGTGGGATATCAAAACTACTGTATCTGTTTAAACTAAATTTATACTACTTTTCCATTTTGGGGTGGGGGTTGGGGAAAATAGTGAAATAAAGAGCAGGTCTTTATTTGTAGGGTGACCATATACTTTGTCTTCTAAGTGGAACCCTTTTGACAGTGAAAGTGGTTCTATTCACGATTACATTTGAATAGCAGGCATAAATTAGGACAAACCGAAACCAATGGTTCCCAACTTACCCAGGGCAGAGACCATAGCTATTAAAGAGAGCAACACACAGAGAATGCCTAAGTTGTATAAGACTTTAGACACAATCCATTTCTACCCTTCCAAAGGTTCCAGAGGAGTGGTGAATATTCCTGCAAAACAGACAGCCAATGTGCAAAGCAGAGAAATGCATTTTTATACTGGTAGGTGGTCTGAAGCAAAGCCATTTATCCTTCCACAATTGGAGCACAGCTCCAATTATACTACTCCTCTGTTCAAAATCCTTCCATAGCTTATCACTGCCACAATATTAAATGTGACATGGCCCTCCATGAGCCACTCTATCTGACATTTCTAACTTTATTTCCTAATCTTTTCATGCTTTTGATTCCATCTGAGCTATTTCACATTGCTGAATATACCAGCATTCACCCCAACTCTGTGCCTCTGCTGACGCTTGTTTCTTCACTCAAAATCCTCCTTCCCTCTCATACTTCAAGGACTTAGAAAGTTCTACCTGACCTTCCAAGTGCAGCTGCATCCTACTTATATAGACTTTCTTGATCCTCCTGTTTCGAGGTACTCTCTTTCTCTTTGATCCTTTATATTATCTTGCTCACACTTCTCATAAGACAATGAGGATCTGCCCTGTATTATAACTGTATGTGTTCATTTCCCCTATGAACTATAAACTTCTTGGTGTAGGAACTGTTCCTTACTCATTTTCATATCCTATGCACCATCTTATACATAACGGACGCTCAGTAAACGCTTATTTAAAAAGAGTAAGTCAGTCTTCTAACCTAAGTTTCTCCCCATTCAGTAGTAGTATTCATGACTATTGACAAAATTCAACTTAATGAAAAGGCATCAGTGAAAATTATAAAATGTTGAGAGAGGTAGCACATTAATAAACTCCATTTTACTATTTTCTTGTGCCTCCAAATTGTGTTCTTGGGAGATTAAGAAATAAATTCATAGCTTCACTCTTGGATCCACTGTTTTACCTTGACACTTCAATCTATTTTCTTCCAGAACCCAAATCCATTACTGTACTAGATGTTCTGCATAAGTGAATCAGTCCACTAAATTGGCACTGGACAATAATACTCCATCAGTCATCTGATTTTTTTCATCACACATTCAAAAGAAAATTCTGAGTCCATTGGACTTAGAAAACCTTTTGTCTTCAAAGTAATAAGACTTTCATGGAAATAAACAAGTTATTTTTCACAGAGGTATCTTTTGGTACCTATGTTCACTCTTCCTTATTTATTTTATAATTAAAGGAATAAATTAGGGTATTCAACAGGGAGGGGGAGTTTACTTTCAAAATATTACTAGGAAGGGAGGACTTTTACTTATACTCCTCTATCCCACAAGCTCGCGTATCACCCAAAGTAATCATATGCACCTCAAAGAAAGCTCAGGAACATCTGTGGCAATGTATTTCTCATCCGTTTAACCATATCCTTCCTTGATAAATCTAAAATCTCCTAACCTCAGACTTATACTCCCTTAAAAGGAAGAATATAGAATCCAGATTCTATACATTGTCTAAGAAAATTTTAGTAACTTTGCACTCAGAAGATGCATGTGGAATGATGAAAAGGCAACCAATATTTCTTTGGTTGCCATAGCTAACTAGACATTCATTCATGTTTCTTAGTGTACTCTCCATACCACAGTTGAGGATCACTGCTCTTCTAAAAAACAAAACAAACCAAACATGCTTTTTCCTTATCTAGGTAAAGGATAAGTGATTTATTATCACCACTCATTTTTCCAATAGTAGCAAAAGAAAGTATGATCTATGATCTGTGATCTAAGATCTCTTTCTCCCAGTCCCCTCTGGGCTTGAGGGCAACCAATTGTAAAACAAGCAATGCAATCTAAGACCATAGCATGGAGTGAGGAACACAGCCTGGCTGACAGCTAAATTAAATCTGCAGCTTCTGCTTCTTCCCTACTACGCTTTTACTTATGGCGCTAAACATAACAGAAGCACAACATGGGAAAGCTTGAGATAAGACCTTTATTAACTATTAAGAGAAAAATCACTCCCATGGGAAAAATGCCTCTTGGAGACAGCTTTAGGTTAGGAAAGACTGTTTCCCTTGACCATGCCGGCCCAGAGGTCAATTAAATGGCAAGGTCCTCAACTCTGAGATCTTATACTACTGCCTTCTAATTACTCTTCTTGCTCTCAAGTAGATTTGCACTTCAGTTCTTTACTTAAACTTTTTTGGGGGCATTTACGGTGAATTACAATAGCCCTTTCCAGAATGCATTCTATTTCTCTTGATATGAAAGAGAAAAAGGTTAAATTAAGTAAACGGGACTGACTTAAACACCTATGGCTCTCTGGACTACAGAAAGAGTGACCATTAACCTTGATTTGTAAAATGAGGCATCTCAGTATATGAACCTTGAAGTCCCATTTAGTTCTAGAGTACTGGAACCCATTCACCAAAGTACCTTTCCATCTTCACACAGAAACCCAGATAGAGATTTTTAATAAAAATGTCCTAAATGTCCCTCTAAGGAAGATTTGAGAGTTTCTGTCTGTTTCTCTACGCCCCCCCTCTCCTTCTCGCACACACGCGTGCACGCACACATACAAACGCACACAGAGCCCAGTTTTTTGGCAAGAAAGTTGAACTAAAACTTAATCTGTGAGGAATTTCCTTTCCTTTGGGTCTCTCTCTCCAAGTCTGAGACCAGTCCCAGAGGCCATGTCATTCAAGCCTGGCACACTGGAATGGTGCTTGCTTGAGGCCTCTCTCCATTGTAATCCAGGGGTAGCTCCTTCAGCCGTGCCTGTTACATCCTGCCCATGTTCTCCACCCTTCCGGACCCCTTCCTGTTCACTAACAGCTTCCCCAAATCCAGCTCTGCTTGGAGGGAAAGAATTGGAAATTTGCGGAACAGGGGGTAGAGAAGGATCAGTGTTCTTCTATTGTTTTTGAGTTATCGACCCAAAGAAGTTACTAGCAAATTAAATTTAAAAATTATTCGAAGTCAGAGATTGGGTTATAGTTTCAAAATCATTTTCAGTCTCATGGGGAGTTCCATGCCTCTTTATTCTTAATCTGTCCAATTTTTAAACAATTTTTGTGTGATAATAGATCACTGTTTCTGTATTGATGGTTACTAATGAACGTTATCTCAAGATGAATCCTAAAACGTTACCAACTTTTGCATTAAATTTCCGGATTCTCAGGGCCATGCGGTCCCAGACATTTTGTATAGTCAGATATAGAACTGTATTTTTACAGAGGACTAGATATTAAAACGTAACCCTATACAGCAAAGAAAACCATTGTTAAGCAATAGGATGAAAATGAAGCTATAAAAATTACGCATAAAACACACATTAGTGGAAGGATATAAAATTCACCACAGCTGTTGCAGGAAGGTAGAGAAATTCAGCCATATTTTTTCATAGATATCCTCTTATACACATTAGCAGCATTCCAAGAGAAAACAGACAACTTGAGCACCTAACTATACACATTTACCTAAAGTTTTGAAAACTGTAAAGCCATGGAAAGGTATTTTCTCTCACGGTACGGGCGCTCTATGCTCACATATGACATGATTCTTTTGCCTCCATAAAAGGCAAGAGTTCCTACTGGTATCGTCTAAGCAAAACATTTATTCAGTTTTTCCCTTCATGAGAAATAATAATTACTTTCCACTTTGCATCAACTTCATACTTTTCTTATAGATATCTCTAAATCACCTTTCTTTTCTGCCCCTTCCTACTTAGACACGAAGGCAGATCCCAGCCTGCTTATAAATATATGTGTGAAATAGCTTGTGAACAAACACAAAGTCAGACATGATATGACTGACAGACCACCTCTCTAGTGATTAAAACTGGCCAACTTGGGATCACATAGAAACAAGATCATCTTTAAAGTCACCTCCAATTTTTTTAACCATTTGGTAACATTTTAAGCTAACTTTCCATATTAAAGCAAAACAAGAAACTCAAGTTTCTCCACTGAGGACAAGCATGCCTGCTTGAATGTTTTAAAGGAAAATAGGCACTTCCTTTTCCTTCTGTAGATAACTCGATATTTCCCCTGCTATATTTACACAGTTCAGGTGTCTAGACAATAGCACGGTCAATATGACAGTGCAGGCCCTGCTTTGTTGCCCTTTGCACGACTCTTCCTTTTGCTGTGTGCACCCGAGTCCTATGCACTTTGTTTTGATTTTTAAGGAGCTCAGTTTGAGCATTCCAGTCTACTTTTCCAAGCATTTCCCTGCAAGCATTTTCATCCGAAACACTGAACTCATGCTCACCACCCGCGCCTGCCCCCCTCCCCAACCTGATTAGTGTCAACACAGCTGCCCTATTCTGAGGAATGTAAACTAATATTGTTGTTAGACCTCCCTCAACCTTAGGAAACTTCCTCAAAGCCTTGCAGTCTCTTCAGGAGTTTTGTTTCCGTATCCCTTTGCCCAGTGATTTAAGTCCCGGAGACAAATTTGAGGAGAGATCAGAGAGGCAAATCATCAATTCCTTACCTAAAATCCTATATGCTATGATACACATTGCCATGTACTCATGTATAAATATTTAATAATGCATTGCCCCCAATAACTTTGTCATTATACAGTAAAAGTCTTAAGTCAATCACCGGACAATAGGGACATTAGTGAAGTCCCCTGAGGATTTAGATGGGTCTCTGGATTGATAGAATTCAAAACGAAGATGGTTTTTTAAAAAAAAAATCTCACCTGGATTATTTTGAAAAAGCTTCATTTGCTTTTAGGATGAAGTCTGGAGATAGAACTGAGAACTTAACTGAGTTAAGACACAGTCAACTAATTTGTCTTACTGGTACGTGAATACCCAACAGAGGAGTCATTTCCACGTATCTAGCAGAATGTGAGCTTCTCTCCCAGTCTGTTCTTACAAAAAGTGGTTTTACAAACTCCTGAATATTGGGTTTCTTCAAATACATAATGTCACCCAGAAAATTTTCTTCTCCCTCTTCTCCTATTATTTCATCTCCTACTTAAAGGGAAAAAAAAAATCTTACAGTCACCACAGAAAACATTAACCAAGAAAAGGAGATTCCTATACACAATTTGCAAAAACATTACATTGGGTGACCAAGAACCACAAATATGTAAGCTTTTATTTAAAAAACAAAAATGAAAAAGCATCTCTAAATGGAGTGCTAAAATCTAAAATCCTTACCTCACTAAATTGAGTCTGGGCATTGTTTTCCAGGTACAACATGTTAGCAGTAAGATTGATCAATGCCGCTGTCCTCTCTTCTGGCTCCAGGATTTTGCCAACCCCCCCACCCCCTCTGAGACCCTGACAATAGGAATCTACTAAGAAGATAACAGAACTCAAGTCCCTCTCTCTCTTTCTCTCTCTGTACATAATTTTAGGTTCCCTAATATATACCCAACTATAGGCATGAGGGGGCGGGACTCTTCTCTTTACCTGTCCAATCCATCAACTTCCACCTGGAGTCCTCCACTCCAATGGAGTGAGGCCTCTCCCATCTCATTAAGTAGTTAGAATTCCTTATCACCAATCTTTAAAAGAAAAAGAAAGAAAGAAAAAAAAAAAAAAAACAGGAGAGAGACAGGTAAAACTTTCCCTTGCCTCTTTCATAAGAAAGTGCTCTCTCCTAAAAACAAAACAAAATCTCCCCAAACAAACCACAGACCTTCCCACCACCAGGACTTAGAGAAGGCTTTTCAGAAGGTTATTTTGCACTTTGCAACTGAAAACTAAAACTTCAGGGAAAGCTTTTGGAAGCCTTTTTTTTTCTTTTTTCTTTTTTAAATTAGATGTGGAGTTTTAAGAATGACTACATAAAGTTAGGAATTTCTAACTAAATCCTAAATACTCAAATCCATTTCTAAATACTCAAATCCATGGTTATATTTTCTCAATATAAAAGTTAAAATCCACTGCCGGATAGTTAAAAAATTTTCAACTTATTCTCCACAGAGAAATGCCAGTGACTTAACACAAAGTTATGCCAACAGCAGTCACTCAATTTTTCAGAACAATTTAAACCATCAGTCCCGTTAACTTGTGAAAACAAACAAACATCCATATTATGTACAGGAAATAGAAATCCTGGGAAAAGTGCCCATTTTTTTAAGCCTTAAAAAAAAAAGCACCACTTCTTTCTATCATTATTTCTTGGGACATGGAATCAATACAATAGCTTATGTACTTGAATATTTTCTCTATTATATCCAGTTTTCATTAATGCTCCAAGACATTATCTTTTTCTATAAACAGTTAATAAATTACAAATAGAAAGAATAAATCTTAAAGTGTGAGAAACCCCAATTGGCTTTTGCCTTTAAAATATATCTACATAAACACATAAGAACATTATTGTAGAATCTGGCCTTGGTTACCATAATTTAGTGAAGGTGAAATGCACCCTGATGGTTATGGTTTGATTCACTAAAATACTCTTGTTACTGCTGAGTACGCTATGTAATTCAGTTAGATCTATATCAAAATATCACTCCCCACCCCGCACTTGGAAGGCCAAGTCCCTCTGTCCTGCCTGAAAGGTACAACTGGCCGAGACAGCTAGAAGTGGATACTTAGATTTTTTTTTTCTAAAATTTAAAAGATAAGAAGATTAGAAGAAAATTAGAAGCCAGGCTCGGTTGGTATATAAACTTTAGAAATTAAGTTTGCAAATATATTCAGGACCTTAGACTTACCTCCTTTTTACTTCTATTTTTGCATCCATGTGATTATTGGCATATTTATTTTAAAGCTCCTGAGTCACTGGTAAGAAAGCTTTTTTTTTGCAAAAATTTTCAATAACATCATTTGAAAATCAGGTGTCAAAGAATATGACAAAGCCCTATAACACTACAAATTTATATCAGACATAATGTGCATTTTTTTCTCTGAAATATTAACCAAATGAGCTCTGGGTACAACATGCCGTATAATTATTTGTATCATGTATTTAAATTCTATACCCACTGACAGCTTTTGGGTCAACAGTGAAGAGCAGATTGTTGCTTCCTTAATCCATGCTCTATTCCAGTGGTTCAAAAACTTGGGTGACCCTAAGAATCATCCAGAGTGCTTCTTAAAAACAGATGTGTGGACCTGGTCCCAGCTGTATTTTGCGCAGCCCATGAGGCAGTTCTGAATGAATCAGGCTCAGGAATCAATGTTGTAAAGTAAATGCCATTAGGACAACTGCCCAGAAAGTCAATATTGGATCATTTTTTTTACAATAATGGGGTAGCATACCTTTTTGAACCCTAAATGTAGGGCTCACAGACTCAAATGTTGATAATGTTCCATCAAATGTAAACACATTTCATCTTTTACAAAGTCAAAAGAGTCCCAGCAGGATGTGATGGACTAAAATGCCAAAATCTTTCTATTGACCAACTCATCCTTCAGCACAATCGGATCTGAGGATGATGGTCTATGTCTAACATAGCTACCAAGATTCTGGGCAAAACCTAAGACACGTGTATCTTATCTATCTATCTGTCACTGCTATTTGGGTGCTTTGGGCAGCTGAGGGGAAAGAGCACAGGACTGGGGGTTGTAGGAATAACTAGGAAATATAGGCTGTAATCCCAGCTCTGCCTTTAGTTAGCCCTGTGCCTCTGGGGCAGGAGTGAACCACTCTGGATTCAAGTTCCTCATTTGTGAAATGAGAGGCAGAACTAAATGATTTCTAAAGACCATTACAACAGTTAAGAGTCTCTGTCCAGAATCCATGGAAGCAAGTTAGAGGATTATTTGCATTCTTCTTATTTTACTTGGATATTTATATGACAATCTGCTCATCTCCAAACTGTGCAGTTGAAGCCATCAAGTTTTACAGATACCAAGATGCTTAAAGGACTTAAAGAAAAAGGTACAGTGTGGGGCGCCTGGGTGGCTCAGTTGGTTAAGCGACTGCCTTCGGCTCAGGTCATGATCCTAGAGTCCTGGGATCGAGTCCTGCATCGGGCTCCCTGCTCAGCAGGGAGTCTGCTTCTCCCTCTGACCCTCCCCCTCTCATGTGCTCTCTCTCTCTCTCTCTCTCAAATAAATAAATAAAATCTTAAAAAAAAAAATAAAAAGGTACAGTGTATTGTGGGGGACAATCTGTGTTTTTTGTTTTTAGTATCCTCATGATAAAAACTAAGCTAATATTTACCAATTCATTTAAATTCAAACTTAGCACACACATTGACATAAAAGAGTTAACTAAAGTGCATCTGATAATGTTTCATTTCAGAACTGGTATATAAATATCAAGCGTTTACTTAAGCAGGAGGTTACAGAGAAGCAACGATTCTCTCTACTCCCCACGCAATAATGCTTATCCTGGGATCTCAAAGGTTTAGTAATGTGCATTAACTTTCCTAACGACTTAGTGATGTATGTAAGTATTATTATCCCCATTTTGCAGATAAATAAACAAACTCAAAGATTTGAAGTGGGTTTCCCAAGTCCTCAGGAGTCAGAACAACTCTATTAAGAGCTCACAACTTTCCATTCTCAGCCCTTTCTCCCAGATTCCTCAAAGCTTCGTGGCCTCAGAATGAGGGGTCAGTGCTGCCCCTTGATGAGACTACCACTGTTATAAATCCAGTTCCCTGGGAATAGAAGTCGTCCAAGATGTGGGATCACCATTTCTGATTTCCAGAAATAATACTGCTAACATTTTGTTGGCTATCCTCCTGAACAGTTATTCCTGTAGGAGCTCTTTATATTTTATAGATAATAACCCTTTATTATCAGTGCTGGAAATATTTTTCTGCATGTGTGTGTCTGGTCTTTCAAACTTATATATAGTTTTATGGGTTGCTTTCTGGTGTAGAAGAATCCTAATTTTTCTACAGTCAAATTTATCATTTTTCCCTTATGACTTATTATTTTTCTTTTTTTAAAGATTTTATTTATTTATTTGTCAGAGAGAGCAAGCAAGAGTGGGAGGGAGCTAGCGAGTACAAGCAAGGCAAGTGGCAGGCAGAGAAGCAGGCTCCTCACTGAGCAAGGAGCCTGATGCGGGACTCGATCCGAGGACCCTGGGATCATGACCTGAGCTGAAGGCAGATGCTTAACCAACTGAGCCACCCAGGCAGATATCCTGACTTATTATTTTGCAAGCATAGTTTGAAAGGCCTCTCCCAGCCCAACATTATAAAATTCTTCAACCATATTATCATCTCATATTATTATGGCTTTTAACATTTTTTCACATGCAAATCTTTTAACTCTTTGGAATTTATATTGGTATGAGAAACAAGTGAAGATCCACTCCCTCCCAAAACAGATTACTTACCTTTACCATTTTATTAAAATTTTTTTTTCTGATTTGACATGTTATCTTTATAATATAACAAGTATCAATGGTTCCATTTTATATCTCTACGTAAGAAAGTTAAGCAAGTGTATAAATCCTTGGCATACATAAAACATTTGCTTGAACTTCTTAATCCATGTGTGTGAAGTTGGGTAAGGAATAACATGGTACCTACAACATTCTAAAAAGTAAAAAAAAAAAAAAAAAAAAAATGGAAGCAATTTTGTGTTCCTGGATCTGTATCTGCCCCCAGTGATTGGAGGTAGGTGTAGAAGGTGGGGAAGTCCTTAGGTTTCATGAAGCCACAGATTGGAGATCAGTGTTTCAGTGGCTTCCCTCATGAAGACATCAGTTCTATTGAATTGAGAGAAAAGAGAAGTTAAAGAGGCTTGGGTAAATTTAGCCAGGATTAAGTAGACATTTATTAAAGGAAACAAAAGACTGGTGACTTGTTTTTATAGTAGCAGTTGAGACTCCAAGAAAGAATACATACCTGATTCTAAACATATCAAACTTTCTATGCTTTAACCACATATCTACCTGAATGAAGTAGAAAAATGAATATCCAGTGATGTCCTTACTTCCCCTGCCTCCCCACGAGAGTCCTCCTCCCCATCACTTTATCTTTCCTAAGGAACAACTCCGACCATGTCACTTCTCAAGATGCCTCTATGTCAATGGAACAAAACCAACTACAGTTGACCCTTAAACATGGATTTGAACTACACAGGTCCGCTTATTTGCAGATTTTTTACAGTATACTACAGTAAATGTATTTTTTCTTCCTTATGATTTTCTTAATAACATTTTCTCTAGCTTACTTTATTATAAGAATTTGGTATATAATACATAAAACATACAAAATACGTGTTAATGGACTGTTATATTATCAAGAAGGCTTCCAATCAACAGGAAGCTTTGAGTAGTTAAGTTTTGGGGAAGTCAAAAGTTATATGCAGATTTTCAACTGTGCGGGGGTCAGTGTCCCTAATCCTCATATTGTTTAAGGGTCAATGTACTTCCCACAGACACTGAGGGCCCTTCACAGTCTGGCTCCAAGCTATGCTCTCAACCACACTTTCCATATATTCCACTCTGCTTGCCACATGCTGGCACTAGCTGACCATTCCTGACCCTCTGCTCAGTCTAGTCCCTCAGTCTGGAATGTCTTCATTCTCTTTACCTGATCCATGAAAACATTTTCAGTTTCCTTAAACACCACCTTCATGAGAAATTCTCCAATTCCCCATTTTTTTTGTTCATCATATCACATTAAGTGTCTAAAAACTTGATATGTTCAATTGAACAGTTAATTCTGTAAGAAAGAATTAGAAGGTTGAACAGTAGATTATTTTACTCAAGGTATTTATTATGACACAGATGCCCTTCCTGTGGGAATTAATGCACAGTATCTAATGAAAAGAGAAAAGAGAAAAAAATGATGGTTTCAATCTAAGTATAGTACCTCAAGTTCTTAATAACTATTTATCAAAAGGAAAATTGTCAGAATAATAAATCTGCAATAGTTAAAAAAGATTGGGGTTTTATAGAGCATGTGTGAAAGCTAAGAAATGTTGGGACTTTCCAAGCTGCCACAGAACAAAATCAATTAGATCATTTTGATGCCAGCTACCATAAAGGATGGCCAACACAGAACACACATTAGAGCCCTAATCCTTCCCAAGTGATTTCATTCTCCTCCTGCTCTGGATAGGTGAGAAGAATTAGCATTTGTAGAAACTACTGAAAGCCACTTAATTAATTCACCAAATCAATGTTCTCTTTATTCTAAGGCTAAGTTCCAAAGCAAGATATTTCAGGATCACTAGCTAGACTGAAAAATGAATCTTATAGGCATACAAAGGGAACTGAGTTCTATCCTAAATCTTACAGATGTACTCAGGCTATCATTTTTTATTTTTGTCAACTGTCAAATAGAAGGTAAAATGGTGACAGGATTTAGATTCTCTCTCTCTTTGTACTTTGAATGGGGCAGGCACTCTTCAAAGAGCTTAATATATATCAGACGTGGTTAATTCTCATACAAAGTTATCATTTAAGTACTGTTATTGTTCCTATCTTACAGATAAAGGTGAAGACACCAAAATGCAGACAAATACTAAATGATGAAATCAAGAGCAGAACATGTATATTTTGGCCCCCAAATCCACACAAACCCTGTGCTGTTCAAGAAGATTATGTCTTCATACCTCCTCCCACCCCAATATTTATCCCTCCTTCAATGCCATGTTCATAGCTCGTTTACCAGACACCCCACTCTATGATTATTTTAATAACAGTATTGTTAACCACTTCCCCAAATTTAGATAGTGTCTTACTTTGGAAGGACTCCAAAACAGTCCAGGTAAAGAGATGCACAAATGCACACAGATAAGATCATCTCTCCTAGCACTGCCTTTAATTTGCATTTGAATTTTTAGATTACAAAAGTCATGTGATATTTAGAGCAAAAAATGAAAAATAAAAAAAAAAATTTACATGCCATCTATCTGTAAGCAAACTTCGCAGAGAGAATTACTGTTAAGTTTCCATGATCTATCTTCCTCCTCTCTTTATGTATGTATTCTGCAAACAAAGCTAGGATCATGTTATATATATATATATATATACATAGCTATCATACTATTATGA
Source organism: Halichoerus grypus (assembly GCF_964656455.1). Lineage (NCBI taxonomy): Eukaryota > Metazoa > Chordata > Mammalia > Carnivora > Phocidae > Halichoerus > Halichoerus grypus. The sequence goes on from NC_135712.1 coordinate 76,438,193, forward strand.
GCATTTTCCCATGTTAAGTATTTCTACCACTAAACAGACTGGGTCAAAAGTTATGAACTTAAGTCTCCTCATGGGTATAGAATCAAGTCGGTTTCCAAAAGGGCGGCATCAGTTGCATTTTTATGAGGATAAGGACCACAATATTGAGGATTATCTTTTCCAATTATACAAACAAAAATAATTATTTTCTTATTTTAATATGAGTCTCCCAGATTATGAGCAAGATTAAATATATTTCAATACATTTAGTAGTCCTTTGCATTTCTTCTTTAAATGATGTGTTAATGTCCTTTGCTTTCCCCTCCAATCCCTACCCCACTGGAGGAGTAGTGTTTTTCTTATTAATAAGATATTAACCCTTTGATATTTTTGTCACATGCTTTCCAATTTTCTTTGCTCTTTTAGTATTATATATATTGAAATAAGAACTCTGATGACTTTATTACATAAAAATTACTTCTTTTTTGTCATTTATCCCATAACCTAGACATAACCCCTGTTAAAATTTTGGTATATTCTCTTCCAGAGATATATACTGCACACAACTCTGTACTTATGATAGTATACATTAAAGATATATTTGTTAAGTATGTATATGTGTCTGTGTAAATATATGCATATGCCTATTTTTAAAAATTAAGCTGTTAATATGACTGTATACTCAAGTAACTACATGTATTTTTTTAAACACTGTTTTTATTTTTTTATTATGTTACGTTAGTCACCACATAAACACTGTTTTTAAACTGCTACACAGCATTGTTAAATTAATTTAGCCATTTCATATTAATTGGGCATTCATTTGCTTCTATTTTTCTTTAACACTATAACTTTATTTTTTTATGTATTTATTTTTAAAGATTTTATTTATTTATTTGACAGAGAGAGAGAGCACAAGCAGAGGGAGCAACAGAGGGAGAGGGAGAAGCAGGCTCTTCACTGAGCAGGGAACCTGACGCAGGGCTGGATCCCAGGACCCTGGGATCATGACCTGAGCAGAAGGCAGATGCTTAACCGACTGAGCCACCCAGGTGCCCCCAACACTATAACTTTAAAACAAAAAGTATTCTACTGTGAATTAAAATACATTATTAGAAGCTGAATCATTCAATTAAAAGACATTCAATGTTTAAGGGCCAATAGATATTACTACATTGATCTCTGGATATTATACCTGTTTATCTTTAGACTAACAATATAAAACATAGTGAGTTTACCCTACCACAACATCATTAGCAGCTACTATTACTTAAAATATTTTTCACAGTTTAGAGTAAAAATGCACAAACAAAATTAACTTCCTTCTATTGCTATTATACATTATTCATTAAAATGAACATATTCATCTCCATCCCCATTGATTGCTCTGCTTTGGAAAGTGCAAGTCTTTAAATCAAACTAAGTTGTATTTGAATACTGGTGTGTTTGCTTAGATTTTTTGAACCTTCATCTATAAAATCAAAATATCACGCTATATTTTATACATATATATTATATATATATATTATATATATATATAATATATATAAAACATTTAACTTTCTAACCAATCTTCTGGAAGTCATTAGCTTATGATAAGTTCTAAATAGATTTAAATACCTTTTATCCTTTTATTTATTCGTATTTATTCATATCTGTAGTTCTGGACATGGCTACTGGATACCTTCTATAAATTCTTATTTCCATAAATACTAGATTTTTTAGTGTTTCACTAACTTTCATTCTCCTTTGTCATAGCCTCCAAATGGCTGCTACCACAGGAAGAGGTCTGCAATCAGTTGCCAGCTTGGAAAGGTGGAAAGAGCTCTGGAGTCACCAGCAGAAATCTGGGGTTTAGGTGTCACCTCTGTGCTTTTAAGTGAGTCCCTTTTTTTGAATGGATAGATCGTGAACAAATATTCATTCAAGCTAATTGCACAACACATCACCCTTCCTTCTAGTTTCATACTGAGATATATTTCAATACAATACCAACTTTTAAATAATTTCCCCTACCTAAAACAATAGAAAGGCAGTCCATTTTGCATTTAAGAATCATGCATGGAAGGGTATTATCCCAAGAGTCATGGACTTTGGGCTAAGCTCTGGCTCTGAGAGTAAATTGATATTACATAAAACAGGACATTTCCCTGTCCATTTTGTAGTTTTCCAATCCGTTCATTGGACTTAGTTTTGTTATATATTTGGCTTCCTATATTATTATGATTCTAGTCTCCTTGAAGTTTGTGTTTGTCTATTTAACCATAATATAAAGTTTACTCTATTGATGAAGACTGACAACGTCCCTATCAACTTTATATTTCATACCTTTTCCTTGTGGCATTTCCTTCCTAAAAAGCCTGTTAGGTAGTTGATTTTATAGACCAGTTGATTTCTATGATGTTTTCAGCTGTAGAGATTTTAGGCTTTACTTTTAGTTCCTCTATTTTTCTCTCCTCAGCAAGAATACTGGGTTGGCGGGGGGGGGGGGGGGGGGGGGGGGGGGGATGGCTCATTCTCCCTGGAGGCTGTACTTAGAGGCAACTCAGCTTTCTTTCTTACACAAATTCTCTCCACCCTTTCCAGGAAAAAAAGAAAATCCCTAGGCAAAATAAAAAGGGGGTGCATTCACTTTGGAATCCTGGATAAACTCCAGGGAAAAATCACACTTTGCCTATTTTGATTCAAACTCTCAGAGAATTCCAATGTCCTTTTAGGGTTTCAAGTCACTGGTCTGCACTCACCATTACTTACAGGACATGTGTTCAGTTGGTAAACCCACTATAGCTTCAGGAAACAGGATGGACAAGTCACTGGTTTATTACTTTGGGAAAACATGGAGGATCCCATCCTTGAATCTCCTGCTGCAGTATATACATCATCTTTTCTTAGGGACTGAGGTGGATGGACTGAACCATTCCTGGAGCCCTATTTTCCACTCATCCTCTCTGCTACACTACTCACACTTATGCTATGTCCACATCCTAAGTATGAAAAAATGATGTATGTAAATGTGATTTATATATACTTTTTAAGTTCCACTTTATGCACCCCGTGATTTGCTGTGTGACCTCGAGCCCTCTCTGTTTCTCAGTCCCATAGAAGTGCAGCAAAGGGTTGGCCAAGTCCTGTGGGATTTCCAAAGTCCTTTCTTGGCCTGACATTCTCAGATTCTCCGTAGGCTTCTAAGGGACACTAACTATTCTCTTACTGTGCAACTGTTTATACAATGTCTGCTTGGGCAGAAAACAGCTCTTCATCACAAAATGAAACAAGGAAAGCCACTTTAAAAAAAGAAGTTAGAATGATCAAGAGGAAAAACAAAAACGACGGAAGCCCTAGCTGAACCCCGGATCACTATCCCTGCCGCCTCCAGCAGAGGGGTGGAGGTAACTTAGGTATGACAAACCCTAGTGTTTCTCCAAACTGGCAAAGCAGCATGTACTGGCTGCTCTCCTAGGCACCAATGCCACCAAGCTGCTACAGTCTTCACTCTGTGACACAGGCCATGGGAGAAAAAGCACCTGTCTCTGGAAACCATTTCCATTCATTCTAAGAATAGGGTGTAGGAGGCATTGATCCCAAAATAACCGTATTTATAAAAATAAAAATGATACCGGCGCCTGGGGGGCTCAGTCTGTTGAGGATTGGACTCTTGATTTCGGCTCAGGTCATGATCTCAGGGTTGTGAGATTGAGCCCTGCGTGGGGCTCTGTGCTGGGCATGGAGCCTGCTTACAATTCTCTCTCTCCCTCTCCCTCTGTGCCCCATAAAAAATTAAGTAAATAAAAATAAAATAAAAATAACAAAGACGAAAACATGGTTCCTAGAATCATTTTTGTCCCAAGGACCCTGAGTACAGAAGAAAGTGAAGCATTCACAGTACTGGAAGGCAGAGCCTAGGCAATAAGGTTTGGAGGTGAACCCTGGGGATTGTTGACCAAAATGGAAAACCAAATCCAACTTTTTTTTTTTAATTTTATTTATTTATTTGACCGAGAGATAGCACAAGCAGGCGGAGCGGCAGGCAGAGGGAGAAGGAGAAGCAGGCTCCCCGCCGAGCAGGGAGCCCGATGCGGGGCTCGATCCCAGGACCCTGGGATCATGACCTGAGCCGAAGGCAGACGCTTAACCGACTGAGCCACCCAGGCACTCCAAACCAAATCCAACTTTAAGAGTATCTGAACATGTTGTGGGAAGAACCCCATGATAAATTTTGGCTTTAAAATAGTCTATATTTCTATCTAGGGTAGTGCTAATTGAGTACTTTTATTGACACAGTCTTATCAATAAGCTAAGAAGGATGCAGTAGTTTGGAGCTATGCTGTAAGAGCATTGGGTATTAGCATGCTTTGCAGCCTAAGAGCATGTAGATCTTATACTTTATAATTTTGCAGCTCTGTGCAACCCAGTTCCTCTATTCTCTTCCAACAGGCAAACTCAAATGTGTCCTTCAACACGCCTATAACGTGTTTCCTCTGTTTGATTCAACACTTGAGTGTCTGCTGCATACCCAGCATTGTGTTGGCATCTGTGGATCACTTGTCTTCTCTAAGCAGCCAGTTACTTTCAGCTCTGAATTACCCAATCCTGGCAATAACTACATGATTATAGATCTCATCTCATTACTTTTGAGTTCTGTTTCCATGAATCTCACACTAAAATACAAGCTTGAGGGCAAGGGTGATACCCAATTTAGTTCTGTACTTCCTGCAGCTTGGAGAGTGTGCATAAAGGCACTCAATTCAGTTTGTCAGATGACTACTCTGGTTTGATCCCTGAGATACATCTGTGCAGCAGGCATGGCCTTATTATCTCCAATTCTCAGATAAGGAAACCAGGTTCCAGAGGGGTTCAATGTTATATTCAAGTCCACACATCCACTGTGCTTAAGGCTAGACGTACTCTGTGCCACACAGGTTGCCCAGTCAGAGAAGAGACTGCTCTTTCATGCCTATGCCCCAACAAGGGGAAGGGATTTGGTCTCCGAGCAAATCAATTTATTTGCATGCTCTGCAGGAGAAAGGGAAGGTCCTGTTGCCACAAATGACTCCCAAAGATACCTTCCTCCTTAGCAGCTCTTTTCCCTTAATGTTGATCTCCTGAGCTTCCTACTGTCACAGACACAATAAACTGACTTAGTTGCAGCTTCCCAAGCCTGATTCACAACTCGATTAAAAAGTGGTGCAACCAAGCAGGTGTGCCTCTGTGACCCAGGTGGTTAAGCCAGATCTTCTGGCCTCCGGAGTCCACTGGTTTGATTTTGTAAGAAAACATTACCTGCATCGATCATTACCTGGACAACTCTGTAACAGTGGTTACAGAAAGATTAAAAAAAAGATTCAGGAGGAGTGCTGCATCTAAAAAATATAGGCAATTTCCAGCAAAGACAGGAATTTACTTTAGGATTAAAATATATGTAGCTTAAAAGTAAAAAGAAACTAAGTATTAATAGCCTCTGAATAACAATGCAGAAACCATTTCTTCAGATGGAAACCAGTACGGTTCAAATTATTGTGTTCAAATCACAGAAAGAAACATGTGCCAATGTCAGGGTCCATTATAAATCATCTGAACACACACACACACACACACACCATGGAGCAGTCCCAACAAAATAAAAATAAAGGTGAGGAATTATTTGTAACTCCGGTGCCAAATAAATTAAAAAGTTATATTACTCCCATCTTAATGAACTCCTCATGCTCTCTTCTTTTAAGTATTCCTTTTTATTCATTGGGTTTTGTAATTCAGATCGATTACCTTCAGGGTAAGAGGGTTAAGCTACAGTGTTGAAAGGCTAAGTCAATGACAGTATAAATGGTGTGTCCTGAACCTGTAAGAATATGACCAAACCAGGACCCTGATGCTTCCTTCTGAGCATCTTTTTAAAAGATATATTCAGCATCTTCTCTCCCAACTAATTCCTGAAATGGTCCATATTCTTTCAATTTTTATTTAGCAGTCATAGTGAATTCTTAGTCATGGTCAATAGCTAGAGGACTGTGTAGGTAGACTAAAACTCATGCGTGATCCTCAAACATCAGACCACCTCCATTTAAGTCTCCACTGTTACTCTAGAAGGAAACAAGTCAAAAATGCTTATTGGGTCACATCACTGGGAAAATTGTCAAGTTTGAGTTTTACCTCCTTTCCTAACTGGGCAATCTAAACAGAAAAATAAAAGTCAAGGCTAATTTAAATAGTTAAACATTAGTTGATTTAATTGTATCCTAAGATCAAGTTATAGATCCATGTTAATGCTAGAAGGGATATTAGAGACCATTGGTAGAGACTATTTTATTTCTTCTCACACATACTTGCACATATACACATTTCATTTCTAACATTAACTGAATACTTCATTGTGCATGGTCTTACAATAAGACCCAAAAAAGAACAAGACTCATATCTGTCCTCAGACTTCCTGATAGAATGGAAGACACATCTCTGAAAAAAACAAAACAACAAAAACAATAAAGTTTATAAAGTCAGGATGAAATGTATATAAAATAGATGCTAAATAAAATAAATGCCAAGTGTTAAGTTACAAGTAACAGTTCTATGGAAACAAGGGAGAAGGAATGATTAATTCCCAGTGAGGAGATACGGAGTTTGGTCTTGTTATGGTTGGGCAGGAATTAAAGGAAGACAAAGAGAAAACATTCCTAAATTAAAACAACAGCATGGGACAAAAGACAGAGACACAGAATTCTGTATTCAGAATAATGAAATGAAGTTAGGTGAGCATGGGGGAACTTGGGAGATGGAAGGTGGAGTAGGAAACATATGCTGGAACAAGATTGGTGGGCTTGAATTATTTCTGTCTTTCTCATACATAAGCCGTTATGATGTATGATTTATGAGTTGACTTCCCTGAAGATAAAGATATTGGCTACATCACCTCTTATTTCCTATGGCTCTATTTTTCTAACTCCTTGGATTAAAAATTGGAAAACTTCATATGAATTGAAAGGATATCAAAAGGATTCTAGAATTAGAGCGAACTGTCTTCTGCCATTGCTATCACCAAAGATTAACATCAACTACTCTTCTCTTTCTCATCCTCTCCAGAGAAGTGTGCCTGCCAAGTCCACCCAACTGTCACAACAACGTTTGCCCTCTGACCTTTGGCAAACAATGCACAGAATGCCTTTTTAAAGGGCTAGATGCTACACACTTGTTTCTTTAAAGACGGACCTGCGAGGCTAATTAGAGAGTTCAATGTTCTGCCCATCTGGGGCTAACATTTACATTTAGGACTGTAAAGCAAAACTAGTGCTCCTAATAGATCCCCAGCTTGGGAGGACTCTAACCCAGCAGGAGCTAGCGTAGGTTCTCAGGCTAATTTAGGGATTCAAACACCAGGACCCATTTTTTTCGTCATACTCTTCTAGAAGTCTATGAGTCTCAGTAGTTAGCAATCAATTAGGCATTTGCTCATAAATTCTTTTCCCATTATTTCCTGGGACTATACGTGGACACACCCATAATGAGAACCACTTTCTCTTGTGCCTCAGCACGAAGAGCAGGCAAAGGAGAAAGAGCTCTGCCATTTTCTCTGGGAGGGAAATGTGGTATTGCAAAGATAAGGATGAAAAAGAATGCCTGGCTTACAGTGATGATGTTATAAGCAGCAATTCTAAGCACAGGTAAAAACAGAACTAAAAAATCTGACATGATTAAGAGACTCTAGAACTCATATAACCAATCCTTTCTCATTTTAGAGGCTGACAATATAAAACCCCCAAATGGAACATACATGTCCCGATGCTTGGCAACAGTTTTGTGAACATGAAATGGCTCTCCTCAGTCTCAGTTTGGCATTCTTATTTGAAAGAATTACATTACCCACTGCATTTAACTAAGAGAAATACATGTTTACCTATGTTGCCATGGCTTACACCCTAGGGGTACGAGAATTGCATCTTATGTACCCATTCAGCTGCCTCAAGTTCTGCTTTGAAATCAGTTAAGTTTGGGTCACTAGGACAGTTTTTTTCTAATAAATACATTAAGCTATTAGTAAATATTAACCTCTGTTTCCCTCTGGTAAAATATTTTTCAGATTTAAGTTTGGGCCTTCTAAAAGGTAAAAGAAATATGTGAATTAAATGAGAAAGGAGAAGTTACAGAGCAGTAGAAACTGAGGACAAGACGTGTCAGACACGCAGAGAGGTGGAAGAGGTGGCCGAGGATATGGATATGTCACCTCACAAAAGCATAGAAACAAAGTGCACACTCAAGCAGGTAGACAAAACTAAATGGAGACGAGAGAAAAAAAAAAATGACATTAGGATCTAGGTAACTGTGCAGAAGGTAATCTCTACTCTGCCCTGAAAGGACAGAATGTAAAATTTAGCAAGAAGAGCAGCATCCTCTGGGTTTTGGGATGAAAAGAAAGAAGGAAGGAAGGAAGGAAGGAAGGAAGGAAGGAAGGAAGGAAGGAAGGAAGGAAGAAAGAAAGAAAGAAAGAAAGAAAGAAGAAAGGAAGGAAGGAAGGAAGGAAGGAAGAAAGAAAGAAAGAAGAAAGGAAGGAAGAAAGAAAGAGAGAAAGAAAGAAAGAGAGAAAGAAAGAAAGAGAGAGAGAGAAAGAAAGAGAGAGAGAAAGAAAGAGAGAGAAAGAAAGAAAGAAAGAGAGAAAGAAAGAGAGAAAGAAAGAAAGAAGAAAGAAAAGGGAAGAGAAGGGAAAGGAAGGGAAGGGAAGGGAAGGGAAGGGAAGGGAAGGGAAGGGAAGGGAAGGGAAGGGAAGGGAAGGGAAGGGAAGGGAAGGGAAGGGAAGAGAAGAGAAGAGAAGAGAAGAGAAGAGAAGAGAAAAGAGAAGAGAAGAGAAGAGAAGAGAAAAGAGAAGAGAAGAGAAGAGAAGAGAAAAGAAAGACTGACTTGGGGGAGAATGAGGAGTTTGGAGTCATAAAACCTTTACCTACATATTAAACTAAATCAAGTGGATTCAGTTCATGGCAAATGACTTCTTTATACATAGTTTTAAACTCTCTTTCCTCTCTGTAGAAAGATTTGTACTTAAAACAGTCAATTAAGTAAATGGGTTTTGAGGATATATTTGATGAGAGTATTTACTGATTTTTATATAGCACTTCATCGTAGCAGACTAATGTGCTATATCTGATGCTATACCTAAAAGTACTTTGAATTTGGCTTGGAGAGCAATGGCTCCAAGTCAAAATATGGGCCTTAGAGTTGAATCTAGTGGTTCTGATACTTGCTAAGTCTGTGGGCCCAATGACAACCTGAAACTCCATTTCCACATTTATGACATGAGGACATCACAACTTCATTACCTCACTTACAAGGTACTTGTGAGGATTGTCAAATAAGAAAAAGGGTTGCGGCGCCTGGCTGGCTCAGACGGGGAGCATGCGACTCTTGATCTTGTATTTGTGAGTTTGAGCCCCACATTGGGTGTAGAGATTACTTAAAAAAATAAAAAGAAAGAAAGAAAAAGTGTTTTATAATCTATAAAGTGGAAAGGAAAAAAATAGAAGAGATTAGAATTACCAATAGTGTATTCAGATTGCCAAAAAAGTGATACGTGTAATGTCGCTGTGTTCTCCTTATCATACTCCTTCCCCAAACACACACACACATACAAACCCACAATCTCATTTGCATTTTATCTTTAACTATCTCAACTTGAGAACCATCAGCTCACAAAAGAATTCAGTCACAATGAAAGATGGCTGTGGAGCACACTATTAAGTATATATAGTTCTGTTTTATCTTCTGCCAAGTACGAAATTTGTTTTAAAGGAAATACTGTTTGTTAAAAGAAAGCAAATTTGTCTTCAGACAAACCATAAATTGTGGAACAGTTAGCCATGAATTAAGTGGGGTTTTTTTTCTGTTTTTTTTTTTTCCATATCCAGTGAAATTTTTTTGATCTTCAGGGGATACAGACTGGATGGATCTGTGTCCTCTTTCCCTACCAAGGTTATGCCCAGTTACTTACACATTTTAATTATGGAGCTAAATGTCAGACTGCTTGGGTGGTGAGATCTGATGATCCTGAAGATCTCTCCTAACCATGAGATTTCTATGATTAACAAACAAACAAACAACAACAAAAATGTGGGGAACCCACAACATAGCAATAAAAACGGAGAGGATGTTCAACAGTATTCTTAATGCCACTTAGTATTTATGTTTGGTCGTTTAATGTCTAGAAAACGATTGTAGTGTCTGTTAAATAGGGAACAAAGTTACCTACAAAAACTTGTGGCAGCCAGTATTATTCTCTAACTCTGCTAAGAATTGGCTTCTGAATTTTGAGTCATGGTCTGCTAAAAGGAAACAATTTTGGCTTGGCAACTCACCCTCTTTGTCTGAATTAACAAGATGTGTACAAAATTAATGAAGGCATACTCAAAGAGATTTCTAACTGAGCCCATCAACCTTATTAAACACAGCTTTGCTTCACAATAGTTTCTTGGAGCCATAATGGCCTGAAGCTGTCTGAAAGATTTACTGTCTAAGGACTTTGACCTAAAATAAGATTTACAAGGGAAATTTTTGAGGAGTAATATAAATGCAAGAATGAGAATTACTCAAAGGGAGTGAGTCTGACATGATCAGAAGGGATTAAAAAAATACAGTAAATGCCTTAGTTGGTACAGTAGAAGTTTCTTTTTTCAGATCCAAACTTTGTAGGGGAAAGTGTATACAGATCATTGCATCAAGATCAAGATAACTTTTAGAGAGATTGCTTCATATCCTGGTGGCTTAACTTCCCAGAGAAAAGAAGAAAAAAAAGAATCTTTACCACTGGTCTTCCTTAGGAAATCTTTTCACTGATTTATGGATTGTAGAGGAGGCCACCAACTAAAAGGAGAGACCCCATTCTCTCTTTACGTTGAGAGGCCTTGATGTTTGAGGATACAGCTGCCTTCAGATGCTCAGATAAAAGACACTAAGTGCAAAGTAGTAGTATTATCTACTTATTACCCCACTTATCTGCTTATTTCTTCCTTGAAGTCCTACTTCTGTCTGCAATATCAATCACTTCCCCGGCAGCTTGTCTCACTACAAAGGGAGGATTTGATCCCCTGCTTAGCCCTCCACAAGCAGCAGACTCGTGTAAGACTAATTCATTACACCACCAAGGCTGCAGGACAAGATTATGTGGGGGGTGGGTGTGCTATGCTCTTAGAGCACAATTCTTGGAAATGATGCAGAAATTCAATATCCCTTTCCATCAAACATGGTAGTCTAGGCACTAAACTTGGCATTGAGTAAGCACCAAACACATTAGAGGAAGTCTTGATACTTTCTCCAAATAAGAATAAGCTGTGGTTAGGCAAAATGACAATGTGAGAGCAACTATGTCACATTATCCAAGAAAAATTGATAGTCTTAAGTTGGTACATAGATATTGGTGAAATACAGAGTTAGTTTCAAGAGACAGTATACAGGCACTTTATTTTTCTAAAGGGCGCATCATAATATAGTGCAATTAGGACACGTGGATGCTAGGCTCGCTTCTTCACCAACTGGCTATGTAATCTAGGGCTTGCCACTTCACTTCTCTGAGCTTCATTTCCTTTACTGGTAAAAAAAAAAAATATTTATATATATATATATTAGCTATGAGATATCTCTGAAGGGTTCCAGCACCAACATTCTAAGAGAGTGCATACAGTGTTAGGTTATAAAGAAAAACAAGCTGGCTTGCATTATATCCAAAATAAGGGTTCTGCTTGGGAAGTGATACATAAAAGTTTGGGCCAGGGACAAGAAGCAAATTAGCACACTGTGCTGAACTCCTAGCTGACTTGAACTCCTAGAATCATTATAAAGGTTCATTTAACTGTCTTCATTAGCTGCTCTTAGTACATCAAAGGAATGTTTCCAAACCTTTACAATTAGCCATGTAAACAAAAGCACAATTTATTACTTCACCGTGCTCAGCAAATAAGGTTTCTGATACATTATCACATCCTACTGAGGATAATATCTCCATTAACACCTTAGGTTGGGCATACAAATATTAAACGTGGTCTTATACAGTGAAAGGTTTCAATACACTTTAAGAAGCGAATCAATCAATGAATTTGCTGAATGTCAATGAGAACTGACCCTACTGATCAACATTAAGCAGACATTGCCCAGACGTTTTCTGTTTTAGTTGAATGAGAGCCAAGATCTCATTCTCCGATAACCAAGCAATCAACCAAACAATCCTTTATTCAGTCCTAAGTAGTGCTGATACTAAGTATGCCCAAATATTCGACTCGGGAAGTCTAAAAAAGAATCTGTAATAAAAAGAAGGCAAAGATGAGTAATTAAAGAAAGTAAGGGTTTCTTCGAGGCCAATCAGGTGATCAATGCTGAAAATCTCTTTCATGGTTAGCTTTATGATAAATATTGCCTGCAGGTAGAGTATGAAACAATATTAAAGAACATGCATCTTTGGGATCCTATTCTTTTAACTTGGAGCTCCAGAACAAGAGCCATATTTTCAATTGTTTAACAGTATGAAATATTATGGGCGCCTTTTATTTAGACATACATACTAACCTGTTCACTAATGAAGTTAAATTGCTTTTAATAACATTTAATTACATCAAAAATCCAAAGAGTTAATGTACTTATAATGGCATGAGATATACATTACATGTTGTTGTGAAGATCAAGAGTGATAATGGACGTGAAATAACTTTTTTAAACTGCAGAAGGTTATTCAAACATAAGCCATTTTATTTATTTGTTTGTTTCTGATGGATAGGTATCATTTTCTAAATCCTTACTGCAATTAGCTTTTGATTCATTCATTTGAAAACCTCTGACATAGAACATGATTTATACAGAAGTGACTGACTAATTTCAAGAGAAGACTTGCAACCTTAAACATTTTGTCCTGCCTAACAATCTTTAGAGATGACTTGGATTAGCGTCTTCAAATTTGCATAAACTCAGAGAAAAATGTTCTTCAAAGAAAAAAAGAATAGCCTTCTAGGCACAATACTTTCGGATAATTCCCCAAATGTCGAAACTTCTGTTGTTTGATTCTATGGCAAGTTGCTTAATAGATGTAAAAGAAGCATTTTAAATTAATATTTACACATTCCATACGAACAAAAAAAGCAATAGATGGCATATAGAAATGGCAAAAAAAAAAAAAAAAAAAATCCAGTGAGGATGGACAGGAAATTCTTGGAGGGATTGCATCTAGTTTTCAAGACAATGGCAGAGTAGAATGATTACGTAGTGTCCATTAGGTTCTGTGGGGGCATTCAGAAGACTCACATTGCACCATTTCCTTAAGGAGCTAAGAATTTGGTTAAAGAGGTGAGCCAACTGGACCTCCAAACCATTCAATAAACATTTGCTGAGCACTAAATAAGGCCAGGCTTTGTAATGTGTTTCACAGAAAAGAAAGTAATAATTCCTGCTTTCATGGAGCATCAAGCTTGGTGAACAATCTGTCATAATTTATAAATCATTTTGTGACTGCTTATTGGAATCAAATCAGTGGTGACAAATTTTCAGCCTTTAAAAAAAAAATGTATTTAGCACTGCCAAATTTAGTGTATAAAGTGAGTGATCAAATTGGATAAGATGATTCTAATTGAGAAAAAAAACTAGCTTTAAAATAAGGACATATATTTTCTTATGTTCCTGATCAGCTGTCACTGAAGGTGAGTGACAAGGAGAAGGTCCAGCATTGAACTACCCAAGGTGGCCACTGAGAAGGACAGCCTGTTTGAAGGTCTAAATGGGTACAGTCATTTAAAAAACCTTTATTTCTCTTTTGATACATCCCTATTAGGGTATAAAAATCATCTGTAGTATGTATTTATTATAATCATATTTTCACTCAAAGACCACATTGCCTAGTCAATTAATTCTAAACAAATTATTATGCTTCAAATGAATGCCAACTAAGTGGGAAAATACAAAGCAAGGATCAAACATAGCTCCTCCATCCACTGGGCACATAACCTCTAACCCAAATAGATGGTAGAGCTTGTTAGTCAGACACAAATCACAGCTAAAATACAGGCATAGATCATAACATCCATAACTGATTTCCATCTAATATTCTCAAAGGGACTGACTAGAGATAACACTTCATGAGAGAAAATTTTACTTTTCTTTTTACCCAGAATAAATTTCTACTCTTCTATTCAACCTGATCATTACATAGAATCAAAGTTTTGGAGGATGGGAGAAACTATAATACCTTTAATTTTACACATTTTAAAAATACATACATGTACAAATAGAATCAGAAAACAATAGTAAGCATTTGTTCAGCACTTCCTAATGCTAGGTATGATTCTTAGTGCTTTAATTTACATGATTTTTATTTATGATTTTATACTCATATTAGCCTATGAGGGAGGTGCCTTCATAATGCACATTTTACAAATGAGGGAAGAAGCATAGGATGGTGAAATAACTTGCTGTAAGTCACATAACTAGCTAAGGAGTAGACATGGGCCATGAGCTTTGAACAGGGCTCCTGCGGCCACATTAACTTGCTTTTGTGCTGAGCATGGCAGGAAGCTTCTCTGGCCACCTCTACACACATGCTTGTCAATGACATTGACCAGGAAGTTGTGTGTGTGTGTGTGTGTGTGTGTGTGTGTGTGCTTGTTTTTTTTAGGCCTTCATTTTATCCATTATCTGCACTTGACTCTATATGAACTCTCACTATGACATCCATATACCACTGCCAAATACATTTTCAGTACACACCCTTGTCACAGCCTAAAGTTGAGTCAACCGTACAATGACAAGTCAACCCTCATTGTGCAGTAGGTGTTATGGTATCATAGGCAGTTTTAAAGCATATGCTAAATTTGAGATTTGGGGTCAGAATTTTTGTATTGTTTATGATAAGGAATTTAAATAATTGCTTGATAGTAGGGCTCTGACTTTAATATATATATTTGCTATTGGTCTTTCTGGATTTGAGAGCAATTTGATGACCAATTATCTAGAAATTGTAACAGAAGTTTAAAAAATAATTTGCAACTACTTAGAATCTCTGTGACTCAAGGTTTTTTTTTTTAAAGAATTACATAATAAAGGCCACCTGGGTGGCTCATTTGTTAAGCATCTGCCTTTGGCTCAGGTCATGATCCCAGGGTCCTGGGATCCAGCCCCACATTGGGCTCCCTGCTCAGCGGGAAGCCTGCTTCTCCCTCTCCCACTGCCCCTGCTTGTGTTCCTGCTCTCGGTATCTCTCTCTCTCTCTCTGTCAAATAAACAAACAAAATAAAAAAAAAAAAGAATTACATAATAAAAATAACACCACTAACAAAAAAAAAAAAAAAAGGAGCTGGATCTTAAAGCTGATAAAACATAATTTCTATATAAAACCACCCCTTCAGTTGTATTTATTTAAAACAACCCATCGTGTTCTATGATTGGCCTAATAAAAAGTAAATATTAAAAAAAATTATTGAGCAATGCTATTGCGATAATCACTTTCTATTTACTATCTCATTTAGCTTTCACAATGATCATATTAATCCCATTTTATAAAAGGAAAAGTACAACAACCCTAATGCTTAGAAAGGGTTAGTTATTCATACACCCAGGATATTTAAACACAGAGTTCATGTACTTAGCCCTTGGAATAAATCTCTAATAGTAAAATACTACTTGATTTGTTTTATGTGTTGGCATATTCCATGAGATTTCACTTTTATGAGTTATTCCAGGAAAACTTGATATCAAAATCTAGATCTCAAGATGTCTAGATTTGAATATAAGTTATCTATTTTGTAGTGAAGAAACTGAAACTAGAGAGTGGTAGTGACATGTGCCGGGTCACTCAGCTAAATGGTGTAGAATTCATGACCAGCATTTAGGTTCTCCAACTTCTATGGCAACAGCCTTTTCTCTGTACAATAGCCTATTTTTGTATAGACTGTACAGTCTATTGAAACGTTTGAACCAAGAGTCTCTTCTTGCAATTCAGTCATAAGATAATGGCTTGATTCTATCACCCATCAGACAGTTTGGTGTCCTAGACTCTGCATGGTAAAAGCTGAGACTCACAGTTTTCCAACCATGAGCTACTCTTTAGCTGAAACTCTGGATAGATTAATAAGGCTAGTTTCATTCTGTTGTTACAGAAGGATAATTTGAAATTAAAACCAAACTTCAAATTCTCCAAACCTCAAGTGATTATGGGAATTTCTTTAAAAATAAAACCAGCAAATCAAATGCCTATTTTATCCTTTACCATTCAGACTTTCACCAGATAAAGCAAGAAACTCAATTTCTGTAACACTATGAACACCATCCCATTACCACTACATAAATTAAGAGATCACACTTTAATTTTTTTCCCCAGTGAACTAAAATCACAAACTATCCCTATTTATTTAGGAACTGTATACAACCAAAATAAGAAAATACTATGTGAGTCATTACCACTCAAGGTTTTTTAGTATGACCCAGATGAGCAACAGGGGTCAGAAAAGAAAAAAAACAAAGTGAAAAAACCCACGGACACCTCAGTTTTTGTTTAAGATGCTATTATACGATGAAGACAGGTTTTTAAGTACATATTCCATAATTATTAAATTTCTCTGATAGATTACAAACTTTTTATATGTTTGTCTTAAGGCATGATTGTTACATGGTAAAATTTGTGTCAATCCGTACTTCATACCTTTTGCTTCACACTGTCTTATTTGTCCATTTTAAAATGCCACCAAGGATAACATATACTTACTATTTTCATAAAATCACTCCTAGACTGCAAGCTGAGGGATCGGCAAGGCATGTGTGTGGTAAGCAGGAAAGATTACATCAAGAGAGCTTAATTCCTGTCACCCCAAAGACCAGATGCAACCAAGAGAAAAAGCCTTCTCTTTAAAAGGTGCAAGGCAACTGTTGTTCCTAATTGTTCTTCTTTCTGTTTTTGCGTCAAGGTGGGGTGGGTAGGTTTGTGTGTGCATTTTTTTTTTTTAAACCAAAGAAGAGATTTTTTTTGCATGTAACATTTACCACCACGTTTTGTTTTTTTAAACATGATTTATGCTTTTAGAGAGGTTCATTTTCAGAAGAAATCTGAATGAGGACACCGTCTGTAGAAAGACATTCCAATGAACTGGTTAGGCAAGTAGTTGTTTGGAAGGAACACTGCCTCGGGGCTCAGGAGGCAGATGGAGGTAGCAGTGGAGGAGTGGGGAGTACCAGGACTCAGTCCCTTCTCCCTTCTCTGGCTCCAGACAGGACTCATATTCATGACTAATCTTCAGGAGTACAATCCCTCACTGCCCACCTCCCCTCCACAGAAAGCACTGATGAGGAAGTACTCCTTTTCTCAAAAATGAAAATGTTGGGGCGCCTGGGTGGCTCAGTCGTTAAGCGTCTGCCTTCGGCTCAGGTCATGATCCCAGGGTCCTGGGATCGAGCCCCGCATCGGGCTCCCTGCTCCGCGGGAAGCCTGCTTCTCCCTCTCCCACTCCCCCTGCTTGTGTTCCCTCTCTCTCGCTGTGCCTCTCTGTCAAATAAATAAAATCTTTAAAAAAAAAAACAAAAAACAAAAATGAAAATGTTGCTTCTGTGTACTCATTTTTGCGAGGCCCCCCCACCCCCTTGACCTAGAGAGAATAGAAGGAAAAGAAAGTCCCTAACTCTTTAGATTCCACGCCACGGAGTGATTATTTAGGATAGGTTTTGTTATATGTGTCAAACAGGGCACATTCGTTTTATAGGTTTTCACTAATGGTTCTGGAAAATGTGTGTGCCTGTGCTGTGTTTCCATCAAAGTCATACGAAGACACAAAAGGAGTTTTGGCAAGACTGCATTCAGAAACAAGGATGGGTGATTTATCTGTTACTAAGGATGAAGGCACGGAGTTATCAACCAGTCCAATTCCATGCTTTTACACATAAGGAAAATAGGACTCAGAAGGGGAAGTTATTGGTCCATCAACAGATAGCCAATTAGTGGCAGCAGAATGAGGACTAGAAGCCCGGACTTCTGACTCCTAGGTCAGTGGCTTCTCACTAAAACTCACGACTGCTAATGTTTGAGGGCTCTTCAAAATGGAAGAGACTCCCATAACCCTTCTAATCAGAAATAATCAATCCATCTTGGGTTTTTTTTTTTTTTTTTGTCTTTTTGCTTTTTATCTCTATTCCAGTTTTTTATCAACATGGTTCTCATTTTCTAGTTAGTGGCCTATTCGCCTATTCCCTAAAGTAAAGGGACTCTCATTTTCATCTATGTTCCTACTTTAGGAGCTGAGGAAGAAAAAGTAGATAATGAACAGGTTCTTATCTGAAAAGAATAGTCCTGTAGAGAGACACAATCTCTTAATCCCAACACACCTACTTCTCTTAACAATAAGCACATGACATTGCAGAGTTTGGGGACATATGCACATGCAGGCACCTCCACATCTCCAGCCACCATTCTCTAGTTGCCCATACTATGTATCCTATAATCAGTTCAGCAAGACCACCATGTTAGAATGTATCCCTTTCTTCCTTGATCTGACCTAACTCTTTGTCTATTTTCTTATTCCCTCTCTTCCCTGTTGAGTTCCAGCCAAACCTTCCTTCCAATACACAATTTACCAAGTTAACTTATACACTTAACTCAAGGGGTCTCAAACTGATAGCCCACATATATGTTCGGTGGGTCCAGGGAACTTACAAAAATAATAATAATTTGCATACTCTAAGTGAGGCAAATATTCTCCAGTTCTTACTTATCATCATTTCCTGTTCTCTTGCATTGAACGCTTCCCACATTTTAGGCTGCTCCCTAACTAACTTAGATAGTTCTCAACGTCTAAAGTACCTTCTCTTTCTCCTCTTTCACATGGCCAGTATGTTTCCTAAGCTTTTACATAGACATGATTATCAGAATTCCTGCTGAGGTTTGTCTATATTCTCCTCTGGTGCTTACCACTTTCTATCTTGATAAAAATTGTTTGTTAAGTGTCTCCTGTCCGGTAATAAATTGTGAGGTCCTTGGGAATAGAACATGCTCTTTACTTATTCATTCATTCCTCAGAATGTCTCAAATATAGAAAGCAGCAAATGTTGGCTAGGTGCAGGACCACTGAGTTGCTTAATGCCTAAAAGTTATGATTCTTTTTGAGTATGATGTGAATATTGTCCCCAAAGTTATAAAGCCCAGCAGTCATTGCTGATGACTAAATTGGTCCATTGTCCAATATGGGTACCCATTTGTCACCTTGTTTATTTATCTCTCAATAGGTAAGCAACAAATATTTTCTTGGATATGATTTAGATCATTTATAACCTAGTTCATTAACTTCATAGCTGTCTTCCTCACTGATTTTAAGTTATAGGTAGTGACAGACTTAGCTCTTTTATTTAAACTTTATACCTTTAGCAGAGTATCTTGAACTTAGTAAATAATCAGCACATTCTTGTCAAATTGACAAGAATACAAGCATGAAATTTTAGTCTTTTTGTGAGGGAAAAGATTCTTACGAACCTACAATTTAAGAAAACCAGGTATGAGAATTTGTTAACAGCATCTTACTGATGAAGACTTAATAAATGTTTAATTACTTTTCGAAACTATTACATTCTACCTTTTATTTTCTCAATGGCATAACCCAGCAGAACTTTCCACATATTTTAAGATGAGTCACAGCTAAAAATGTCTATTTTAAAGTAGTGACTGGCCTAGAAGTTTCTTCTCTGTCATTATGGCTCTGTACCCTTGGGCAAGTCACTCTGCACTCAGAGCCTGAGTTTCTCAGCCTATAAAAATACATATGTTAAAATACTGGATTGCACCAGTGTTTCTCCAACATCAGAAAATTACCTGGAGGGCTTATTGAAAGACTGTCGCCCTCCCTCCTCTAGTTTCTGATTCAGCAGATCTGGAGTGGAACCCAAAATATTTGCGTCTTTCAAAGTTCCTGAGTGTGCTGGCCAGAGATCACATTTTGAGAACCACTGAACTAAACTGTTTTGGAATCCACACAGCTCTGACTTTATTCACACTAAGATTCAAACCCAGGGATATCTGGGTATCCAATTCCAAAGTTTGTGCTCTGGAGTAGAGAATATTTTATTATGTTAAGATTACTGAATGACACCCAAATAACTAAAATAAAATACTATTTAGTAATGAAAGTGAAAATGTGTTCTGTGAGTTCTTGAGACCTGAATGGACACCAGAGTACATGAGCTTTTAAAAGAAATCTGCTTCAAAATTTGACTTAATTTGAAGAAAACTCAACTCTATCTAGTTTCAAATGGGGAAAAAATGGGCTTAATGGATTTTATAGCATATTGGTATATCTTCAGATATTACCTTCTTTTTTTGAAATACAAAAATACAAATCAATGCAAATATTGCTTTTATCTGCATCAGTAATTGCTCTACTTGGGATTAATAATTTCCTGTTTCCAGATTTCTCATATTCTAAGAAGTAATAGTAATGACCATCACTACTGAGAGCTGACCTCATACAAGATGTTATGTTAACGGCTTGACATGTCTCATCTCAATATGCTAAATAGCTTTACTCTGGTATGTCGCCAATATCATCATCCTCATCTTGCAAGTGGGTAAGATGAAGCTCAGAAACATATCAGAATTTAGCCAAGGTCATCCACATAGTGAATGAGAGATCTGGATTCAAAGGCAGGCAGCAAGCTCCTCCAGAGCCTGAGCTCATCAGCGCTATCTCTAATAGGAGATAGAAAGGTGGGTCTACTAATCCAGAAAGCTAGGTTTAATCCAGAGTCAACCATAAACCCTAGTGGAAACATTGGAGAAATTCACCCTAATCAACTTGGATCTTAGTTTTCCTATCTATTAAAGGAAAGCTAGAGTAAAACTACATCATGTCTACTGTTTCTAACATTCTAGAATTTTCTGAGTTTTATAGATAAACTAATATTAAATAAACTGGTCGCTTGAAGGAACGAACAGGTGACTCACAGCATATTACTTCAAAAACAAATCAGATGCTCTCTAAACCAGCATGATAGGATTTCAGACTCATAGGTTTTTAAGAGGATGTAAGGTCAGAACCAGCTCCTGTGTTTCTGCTGAAATCCCTTTCTGTTTATCTGCCCTCTTCAACTTTGTCATTCTGAATGCATACACACTAAGCACAGTGTCTTAAGTAACATTGCTGAGGTTACACCAAAGACAGGTGTTAGGGGAACTATTTCCCTAGGGCTATCATTTCCAACTCTCCCTCCTCAAAAACAGAGGGAGGGGATACAAGGAAAAGGGTTTCTTTTCAGATTAAACACAGCGACTGCAAACACCTTCCCCTAGGCAATAAATTCTCTGCCAGTGCGTGCTGCAGTTTACCCAAACACCAAAGCAAAAAGCAAACAGCCCCTTTTGTAAGGGAGGGGCTGTCACCTGTAAGTGATGTTTGTGAATTTCTAGAGAAGAAGAAAAAAGAAAAGAAAAGAAAGAAAACCCTTTCCCTTATTTTATTAAGCAGACTGTTTGTTCAAGGTTTGAAATGCATACTTGTGTTTAAGGTAAAAGTCCCTGGCTTGGCAATCTTGAACAAAGTGGTGCCTTCTGATTGGCTACACCGCACAAAGAACAGAACAGGAAAACAGTCTGCTCTTCTGGGGACATCTGAACTCAGTCTAATCTGAGTGGATATTGGGCCATGTCATAAGCAACATAAGTAACAACAAAACCCATCTTCCAAAAAGTGGAGGGCTTTTTCTATGCTTTTTCTTTCTACTGAAGAATACTTTGTTCACAGAGTATGTGCTTCTTATTTATACATATGAAGAATGAAATTTATCAAATGAGGACAAAACAATTGGCATATCAAAAACAATTTTGACACAATTCTACAATTTCTATTATATTTTGTTTCATTTGTTTTCATAGACTAATAAACAAAAGCTTACTTGGTACAAATTATGGTTGAATGATTATTTTAATGATAGTAGCCAAGGGGTAAGGGTAGTAAAGATCCTAAGAGCAAGGGTTAAGAAGTGCTGCACAGAAAAGGAGAAAATGTATGTGCATTCCCATGTTCAGGGCTAACCCTAGGGGGTGTATATATATATATATATATATATACACACACATGCATACATATATATCATATATTCATCTATATTCATATTCACATATATATCATATATTCATATATATACATATATATATATGAAATACACTGTGTACTCTTCTTTCTTCACCCCTTTCTTCATATCATTCCCATCCCAATGATTAGGCCTGCTCACTGCACTCAGAGACGCTCCATTCTCCAAGATGTCTTACTCATCTCCAGTCAAAACTACGATCCCTTCCATAGATCGCAATCAAAGTTATACAAAGAGGGACTGTTTCACCTCTATGTGCAAATGACTAGTCACCCAAAAGTATTTGTATTTTTTAAAAAGAGATAGTTTAACCAAAATTGATTCAAGTTTATAGACACTTCTGCACAGTTGAATGAGTATAAATTGAAAATAAACTCATGAAAAGAAATTTGATAATAAGTATCAGTAACACTGGTGTTCATACAATCTTACTCAATAATTACACTTATAAGCATCTAGTGCAAGAAAATATTCTCTATATAAATATTGTTAAAAATCTATGAGTAAAATAACAGTTAAATCATTGTATATCTATGTAATGACATAACAGAGCAATTAAAGTTGTCTTGAAGACTAGTAAGAGAAATATGTTCACCACTGAATGCAAAAAAAGTAGATTATAATTTTATATATGACATGATCTGAATACGTCTTATAAATCCATTCTTACGAGGAAAAAACTGGAAAAAATGAATAGTTTTATAACTCATCACTAAGTAGAGATTACATTTGCTTTTGATACTTCTAAAGTTCTTTTTCATTAGTATGCATTGCTTTTATAATCAGAGAAATTTATTAATTTGCATTTTATTATGAAAAGTAATATATACTCACCTATCTCAGAGTTCTTATTTTAAAAAAAAGCATAGACAGACAAGTGATAACAAAAATAATTTTTGAATGACTATATTTTTATACGCCAGGAACTTTGAATGAAAACAAATCAGATAATGAAACAAACTATTACAATTCTGAGGCCAATATTAGGTATTATTGTCTATCCATAAAAATGAGGAAAGAGAGGCTCATAGAGATTATCAAGTTCACACAGCTAAAACTGGTAAAGACAGAATTCCAACCACAGTATATCTGGCTAAAAATCTTATGTCATAATACTAAAGTAAGTAATAAACTGTAAAATCCTGTTACATAGAATGTAGTCATCAAAGTAAAAACAAGAACAAAAAAACAACCTTGCATCCAGTCTCCCTACCCTGAACTGTAGTGTTTCTCTGGAAGACCTGACAAGGAGGAAGTAGAGATGGGAGAGAAGTAGGACACTTGGAAAGGAATGAGGGAATGCATGGGAGGAACAAAAAGACGGTAGTAGTGGAGATGTGAGGGTGGCTGAGAGGCCTTCCTTCATGTGACCTCCTGATATTGGTGTCAGACTTAGAATTGGCAGATATTATGCATTTCAGATGCCTGGGAGACCAAGACATACAGAAAATAATTGCTGTTTATATGAAATATCAAGGATCATACCCCTTCCACCTTTTGAGCCAGGAGAAAGCACATAGGGAGGGAAATTGAGAATTTCTGAGTGACTCATGCAGCAATGTTGTTCACCAGCCCTTTATAGCCTGACAAGACTGAATTACTGAAGAATACTTTGTTCACAGAGTATGTGCTTCTTATTTATACATATGAAGAATGAAATTTATCAAATGAGGACAAAACAATTGGCATATCAAAAACAATTTTGACACAATTCTACAATTTTAGAAAACATCTATAGATGTGGTTCATATTGAGTTATGGTGAGTCAGCGTGTGCGTCTGCGTGCATGTGTATGTGTGTGTGTAGGCAGGGAGGGAGAAAAAGTTGACGGAGGTTATGGAGGGGATGTTTATAAATTTATATTTAAAAAAATTCAGCAAATTAGAGCTCTGACATGATTTATGGTCCTGCTTAGAAAATATAAGTACTTACTGTTTTTTGAAAAAAAATCATTCTGATGAACAAAACCATCCATAGAATTCCCTATTCTTCCTGGTAGTATTCAGTCAGAACTATAACTTTAGTATGAAGGAAAAACAACATCAATGATAAATATCCTATTCAATAAAATAGACTTGAGTTCTTTAAAAATACATTTGACACTTGAAAGCAAAAATTATAACATTGCCTGATGGAGTGTTCAATGTACATGGATGTAATATACAGGACAACTACAACATCATGGGCGAAGGTTAGGAAACCAATATTGTGGTAGGTTTTCCACATTCCATTTGAAGTGGTAAAATATTGATTCTTAATAGACTATGAGAAATTATGAATATGACAATCCCTAGAGAAACAATTAAAAATATGCAAAGAAATATAGCCAAAACCAAGATAGAATAATTAAAAGGAAATACTAAAAATAGGTCAAGTGATCTAAATAGCAGCAGAGAAAAGGAAAACAAAAGAGCAATGGAGAGAACAAACACACCAAACACAAATGCTATATATATATACACACATATATGTGTGTGTGTGTGCATTTATATCATTTACTATACATATATATATAATATAAATACACCAATTAATAGAGATTGCCAAAATAGATAAAAAGCGACCAACTATACATTGTAGAAGCAACTCCACCTCGAATATAATGATAAATATAGGTTAAAAGTAAAAGGATGAAGATTTACCATGACAACATTATTCAAAAGTTAGATTGGTTACATTAATATAAAAACAAAGTAGACTTCAGAACAAAGTACATCACCAGGAATAAAGAGAAATATATAATGACAGAAAGATTAATTCACCAAGGAGATAAAAACAATACACCTAAAAATAGAGTTTCAATATATATGAAGCAAAAACAGACTTGAAAGGAAAAAGAGACAAATCCAATATTGGAGTTGAAGACTTCAGTCTTCATCTCTTAGGAATCAACAGAACTTAGTAGGCTGAAAATAAGCAAGGATAGAGAAGAACTGCATAATACCATAAACCAATGGGCCTCAACTGACGTTTATAGAACACTCCGCCCAACAAAAACAGAATTCACAGTCTTTTTAAGCGCCCACAGAACATTCATCAAGATAAACCATATCTTGACTCATGAAATGAACCTTAACAAATTTCAAAAATAGGAGACCAAACAAAATATGTTTTCTGATCATAATGGAATTAAACTAGAAGTCAGTAATGGAAAGATAATAGAAAATACCCAAATACTTGGAAATTAAACATGCTTGTAAAATCACACAGGTCAAAGTGGAAGTCTCAAGAGAAATCATAAAATATTTTAAACTGAACAATATAAAAATAAAACATGTCAACATTTAGGGGATGCCACTAAAGCAGTGTTTCATGGGAAATTTATAAACGTAAATACTAACATTAGAAAACAAGAAAGATCTCAACTCAAAAATATAAATTTTTAATTTAAGAACCCTGAAAAGGAAGAACAAAATAAACTCAAAGAAGCAGAAGAAAGTAAGACTAGAAATAATAAAGTTGAAAACAGAAATACAATAGAGAAAAACAATGAAACCAAAAAGCTGAGCTGGCTCTTCGAAAGATCAATACAATTAATAAATCTCTAGTGAGACTGATAGAGAAAAAGAGAGAGGACACAAGTTATCAATATCAGAAATGAAACAGGAAGATATTACAGATCCCACAGACATTAAAAGCTTAGTAAGGGAATACTCCAAACAATTCTCCATACAAAACTTCAAAACTTTGATGCAATCAACCAATTCCTTACAAATCACTATTTATTTTTTTTAAAGATTTATTTACTTATTTTAGAGAGAGAGAGTGCACACATGCACACATGGGCAGGAGTCACAGAGGAAGAAGGAGAGAGAAACTCAAGCAAACTCCACGCTGAGTGTGGAGCCTCACGTGGGGCTCGATCTCACAACTGTGAGATCATGACCTGAGATCACGACCTGAGCGGAAACCAAGAGTCAGGCGTTTAACCCACTGCACCACTGAGGTGCCCCTACAAACCACTATTTATGAAAACTTACTCAAGATGAAATAAATCATCTCAATAGTTCTATAACAATTAACGGAACTGAACTTATAATTAAAGAGCTTTCCAAAAAGAAATATCCAGGCCCAGAGGGTTTCATTAGCAAATTCTTCCAAACATTTCAGAAGAAATAATATCAATTCTATATAATCTTTCCCAGAACATAAAGTTACCTCACACAAAGCACAAACACAGAAATCACACTGAGGTTCATGAACAATAAAACTGGCAAGATGAAAATGACCATGCATCATGATTGCTAATACCATCTCTCAATGGTGAGCTTAACCTTCATTTGCTTTAAACTGTAGTTTCTTTCCTATCTGAGTCCAAACCTTTAAAGCCTACAAAATTCTACCTAGTCTTATCATTTTATAGATATTATAAACAATGCTGTAATGAAGCCTTCATTTCTGTGTATGGGTGTGTGTTGTGTGTACATATATCAGTATGTATATATCTGTGTGTATGTGTGTGTGTGTGTATACTTATTTACATATCTTGAAAATGCCTAAAAGTGGCACTTATGGATGAAGGGTAAGTACCTTTAAAATTAAATAAATTAGAAGAGGCAAATTGTCCTCCAAACATATCAATTTATATTCCTGCCCAAAGTGAAAAGATTCTCTGTTTCTCAACAATTTCATCAGCACTGGATATCATCAAATCATTTAAATTTTTGCTGACCAGGTAGATGATAATCTGACACAATCTATGATGATAACCAATGAAACTCATTGTTGGAATTCACAATTTTTTTTATTATTAGAGAGATTGAATATTTTATGTCTGTTAAACATTTGTGAATTACTTAGACTCTTTGCCAAAGAGCAGGGACTTCATCTTTCTCTTATTAATTTTTAATGTTTAGGTTGTTAAGGCCATTAAACCTTTGCCATGTGTTATAAACTTTTCAAATTTACATTTTGTCCTTTTTTCTATAGAAATTACTCCTTAGCCAAATGTTTGAATCTTCTCTTTTAAAACTTCTGCGTGTTACCTGAGAGTTTTTTAATAAATTATTTTCATAATAGTTATCCAAACTTGGACCTCTTTTCCCTTCCCTGTTTTGATCAATTTGACTCATATTTCAAGACCTAAAAATATCACCTTCTCTGTAACATATTCCAAGTATTTTCAGGCACAATAAATCATTCCTTTTGTGTCTTTAAAAAATAAATAAATAAAAATAAAAAAATGAAAAAATACATACATGTGAGTAATTTTGTACACATTGGCTCATTTGCTGAATTATGGTGTTCTCAAAGCTAGAGACCATGATTTGTTCATCTGTTTCACAAAGAACAGAGCATGCAGTAAGTACTAAGGAAATGCTTGTGGCTAGATCTAGTATATATACTTGAAATCTTATAGGAATCTTGGATCATTTAAGATGTAAGGCAGTATACGTGGTGCTGTGGCCTAAGCCTTTCCAAAATACCCATTATCTGCTCTTTGAAATGCAGAGCTGAAGACTCTTCGTGTATATCTGGGATGCTACAATAAGAATTTACAAAGCTGGATGGTTTTAGATAATTGCCACTTGAATCACAAGGGAAAAACCCAGTTCAACTAAATAGGGCTTCCTTTAAAGCACAAAGAACCAATAAATGCAAAAATAAAAGTTACGTAGTTTCCATCAATCATTCCAGGAGAACATTTAAGTGTTGATGCCCTTATCTCCTTCTTGAAGATATGACAGGCATGTTTAGACAGTTTGTAAATAAGGCAAGGCTGAGATATAAAGGAATATATTAGACAGTAGAATCAAAAGCCAACAGGATCTTGGAAACACAGGCTAAATTATGAAAAAATTTTGAGAAATCTCATCACCTTCATTTGCTAATTCAATGTAGTTCATTCTTCAGTGACATTAAAATCATTCTGATGAAGAAGGCACATACATTCTCTGCAACTCAAATTTCCTTTGTTAATAATCAGAGCAAGACATTATGACTCTATTTCATGACTAATTACTAAGGTGAAGGTTGTATCAAAAAATCGATAAAAATGGGATGCCATTCTCAATTTCAAGATTTCTGTCCTTAATAACCTGACATGTTGTTTCATGTCCCCAGATTCATATTTCTTGCATAGTGAGAACATGCTTGGCGGAGATCCCAAATTTTTAAAATATTATATGCAAAAGGAAAGTAATTTATGTGCAGAGTTTTAGATCTATTTAGCTATTAACCTCTACATAAGAAAAGTGAAAATATGCTACCAAGTAGCAGAAGCTGTCTGTTTAAAGGACAAGGAATCTAAGAGGATCCTAGTTCTTACTTTCCAAACCAGAATACTAGTTATAGGATCCTGAGCATGTCTACCATTTTGCCACTCCTGTTGCTGAGGACTGTCACTGTTGTACATTCCCATTGATGTGTCCTCCACACGTGGACATAGATGAGGATGTTGGAATGGTCCTAAGACAAGGGAAGACACAGGATTCATACAGACCTATAACTTACTAGCAATATCTCATTTCTTTGGATATTAAAAACAGAACAGCCACAGAGAGGCAAGCTTAAGTCATCAAGTTCCTTCTCCCTCAACTTGTAGATTTCTTTCAATATCCTTGTTCCTAAGTGACCTATCACTGGGAAAATCACATTTCATTTTATTTTCCAGCTTTTTCTGGATCATTTCAATCCCTATTTCCTTGCAATGTTTCTGGGTCTTATTTCCTGATTTTGTGTTACCCTCAATTTAAGCTGGTAAACAATTCCAAGCTTGAAGGTGCTAATAAGTGATGGGATGAATGTTTTATCATCCGTCATTACTGATGGTGACCTGTGCCTCTTCAGAGGAGACAAAGTGTGGAGACTCTACTATAGGATTATCTCATGGAGGAGGAGTGGTTTCTCCACACAGACATCCCTAATGCTCACAGAACAGACAGGTACTTAAGAAGAAATAGAACTCAAGTTCCTCTCAAATACAGTACCCTGGAGGAAAAATGAGAAAAGAAAAGATCAAGTCCAGTAGTATGGGTAGGATACTGACACTGCTGTTGAGTACACATGTCATCCTAGAAAAGTTATTTAACCCGTTTTGCCTTTGATTAATTTATAAAACAGCGATAATAAATTCTACCTCACAAAGTGATTGGAAAGATTAAATATCAAACATGTTAATTGCCACCGACTATTGATGCTTAAGGAAAAGGTAGTTTCAAAAATTTGTAATTTAGAATTATAACAGGAAAATCTGGATCTATTTCAAATTGAACACACTCTGTTTCAATCAGTCCTCCTAGTAGCATTGTTAAAAATCTATTTCAAAGAATCAATATCGTGTGTGTGTGTGTGTGTGTGTGTTTCCTGACACTCAGGAAAAAAATGTTGAATGCAAATGGATAATCCTTTTAAATATCAGTATTTCTTAAATAACAATAACCTCCAACCCATACAGCAGTGCATTCTTAGACACTTATCATGAGGGCAATGACATCTATGTAGTTTCTTGACTTTCTCCCCTTCATTTTTCCCTTTTCAAACATCATTGTAGAACTTCCATGACTCTCACTCAGATACTCCACTAGGATTTCTTTAAAGTTTCCTTTAGCTGATTTGTAAAAGCACCAAAATGGACGTTAAATGACTAAAGTTTTGCTCAGATAGCAAACCTGGGTACTTTCCAACAGAAGTGAGAAAACAGTGGAAGTAAAGAATAAAGTACCTCAGCAGCGTAACATCTTCCAATTGACAGACCATAGTTACAAGGGAAGGAATACGAGAGGCAGAGGGGACAGGAAGCTTTGCCGCTGTGAATGTTCAAGAAGAGAACAGTCCTCTGACAGGAGATATTCTAGAACTGTGCTACCCAATATTCTACCAACTAGACACATGTGGTCATTTAAATTTTAATTTAATTTAAATTAAGTTCCTCAGTTGCACTAACCACATTTCAAATGCCCAAAGGATACATGGGACTAGTGGCTACTGCATTGAACAGTACAGAATATAGAACATTTACATCACTGAAAGAAAGTTCTCTTAGACAGGACTGCTTGAAAGAGAACTTTTTGACTTTTTAAGATAACTTCCAATTCTCATTTCACAGGACTTCAAAATTTCCTGAGGGCCTATTATGTGACAGCTACTGTAACAAATGCTGAGCATGACAAAATATGGCCCCTGTCCCCTTGAGAGACAGAGAAATAAACAATGATAAGATTGTATAATAAGTAATAGGACTAAAAATAGACCTAGGTTGCTTCAGAGGAATGGTCTCTAACTCAAACTGGTGGCGAATAGTGATATGGAAGTTTTCCCAGAGAAGACAGGATATACTGTTTGTTGAGGGACAGAGAAGAATTGGCTAGAGGGGGAAAACAAAAACAAACACAAAAACAAACACACAAAAAAGATGTTCCTAAGGAGAGAATTTCTAATAATATAAAAAAATAAGAAAGGGCATGGCACATTTAGAAACCACATGCTTCAGTGTGTGAAAGCATGTGAAATAAGAGTAAAAACCATAAATAAAAAGGCTTGATTCTCCATTTTAAGCTTTATATAAATTCACCTGCTTTTATGAGTTCAGGAATCAGAACAGAAAATCCCTGGAGAGAATATAGAAGAAAGGTTTGCCTAGGCTTGTGCTACCTATCACGAGGTGATATTATTAAGTGAACTGGAGATATCCTAATTTTGAAGTCATTCTCAAATCAGAATTTACCCCTACATAGGTTTAATTGTAATACATTCCAAGGCCTTGAGTGACCTGCCCCTTGGATTTATCCATCCTTTTCCTTTCACTAGCTCAAAGATAACAGAGAACTGTGTCAGTATTAGAACACAAGGGGCCATTGAAGAATAGTTATATTCCTTTTATCAATTTAGGGGCAAAACATCAGTATATTTGCAAAGTTACAACTTTATATTTTTGGCTCTTTCCTCTTCCCTTTCCTGACACACCTTCTCCTAATATTAAAAAAAAAAAAAAAAAATAAGTACAATTCCAGATAAAAAAATATATAGTGAAAATTCCAGTAAAATCTTCTATTAGATAAGACAGGCAAGGTATTTTTAAAGTGATTTCCAAAATCATGTTGACACATGATCTATGAAATCCCCACCTTTTTTTCTAGCTCTTTTCCACCTGTTTTTCTAGAAGGATTTGTTTGTTTGAGTTGTGTTTACAGAAAAAGTAGGATTTGTATGGTGAATGAATAAAAAAAAAAAATAACAAGACAAAAATAAAACACAAACAAACCAGCACTATGTACTACAGAAATACAGAAAATTTCATCTAAACATTTCAGAAAAGTGTTTTAATATTATTAACCCATTACACTCCTGATCTCCCCATTTTACAGATAAGAAACTGAAGGCCAAGGTCATGAGTGACTCACTGGCAAAGCATCCCCCCCAAAATACTATTTTATGTATTACTTACCTTCTTTCCCCTTATTCTATTACTAGGTACTTAAATCTGTATCTCGATTCACATTGAATTTACTTCCTCCTCCTTTATTTAAGGATAGTTCCATGAAAGAGGCAGCCTGCCATAGTATAGATAGAATTTGGATAGAATTCAGATCTAGACTCTGGTTCTGACTCTAACTTGACCTCTTGTAAAACCCTGGACTGGTACCACCCTCTCCAAATTGGGATAGACATAAGGAACAATTCAGATAAAGAACATAAGGGATTATTCCCACCCACCCACCTTCCTCACACCAGTAAGGTGCAGTAAGAAGAGTTGAGGAAGACGCAAAATCCACAAACACTTAATTTTCTCTCTGCTGATCACATTGACTCTCTACCCAGTGGCCTTGTCCATTCAGGGCCATCTGCCTTTTCATATGC
Source organism: Halichoerus grypus (assembly GCF_964656455.1). Lineage (NCBI taxonomy): Eukaryota > Metazoa > Chordata > Mammalia > Carnivora > Phocidae > Halichoerus > Halichoerus grypus. The sequence goes on from NC_135712.1 coordinate 76,470,035, forward strand.
CATGAAATACACAGACTTCACAGAGATGTGGATGGCACGGCCCACAGATTAAAGGAGACGTTCCTGCCACTCACCCACATGGGGTCACTGAGGTCCGAATCCTGCATGCGGATACAGTCCATGCTAATCTCAATCTTGTTTCTTGCACCATTTTCTGATGGTTCATCCACAAAGTTCAAGTCAATGGGCTGAACTGAACATATGGGCCTACCATAAAGGACAAACAAAAGTGTGTTAGGCAAGGAATGGGACTAAAACACAAGCACCCAGTTGACAACAATGATCTCCCTCTCTTTCAAAGTTGGTAAGGCTCATTTGTTGGAGTCAGAGACTCTAGGTTCAAATCGTGGCTCAACCACATGCCAAATGTGTTATCTCAGGCAGTTCAAATCTAAGTCCTATTTGTACAGTGGGAATCATGATCCCTGCCCTTGTCAGAGAATTGCTGGGTAGAACATGGGAGAGAAAGGATGTATCGGGAATTGAGTATTTTATACCCTATCCCTTAGAGTACCAAGTACTTTGATATTCTTTTATCTTCTGCTGAATTTACTCACTTATCCAAACTTGATCTTAATACAGTAGACAATAATCATTTTCCTAGCAAGGCATAAATGACCAACAAAATTTAGTATTCTACCTTCTCAGGGGGTATTTGTGTTGTAACAGCAAATAAGAGTCTTTAAGCCAAAGGAACAGATTTTGGGTATCAAGGGAGTCACTGGAGAAGTTATTGGGAGTTAGGCAGGAAAGCCTCCCCACCTTTTTTTAATTTCAATTCAATTAATTAGCATATAGTATATTATTAGTTTCAGAGGTAGAATTCAGTGATTCATCAGTTGCATACAACACCCAGTGCTCATTACATCATGTGCTCTCCTTAATGCCCATCACCCAGTTACCCCACCCCCTCCTCCAGCAACACTCAGTTTGTTTCTATGATTAAGAGTCTCTTATGGTTTGAGGAGAGCCCTTCTGATGCTCCAAAATTATACCACCTTGGAATAATGATCTTTTGGTGTTGTAAGCTGAATAAACCTCTACTGAATTTTGAACACAGAAATACTATTGGAGGAAATAAATTTTCCCAACAATATTGACTGGTTTTTATTGATTCTAGAAACATGCCCTAGTGAGCAATATTTTTATAATCTCTATTTATCTATTTATAATAATTCAAGTACAACATGTTTTTGCTTCTTTGATACTCACTGTTCCAGAAAATCCCAGATATGTTGGAAGACCTCTGGACTGAGGAACTCACTTGTCTGTGTGCTCTGGGACATAGTGGATCGGTAATAACTTTCTTTCCAAGAGAAATGAGCTGGGGTTTCTACAAACCTTAAGAGGACAAAAATGAAACTAGAATTACAGTTTCTGTATTTATGATATTGAATATTAAAACTAAAGCATACTCAATCAAGAAATCTCAGGTGACTTTTCAGAACCATGCAGGCATATAAAGCAAATTTCAGAAGTTGCATGATTGGTGTTTCATGGATCCCATTTTGCTGTAAAGTCAGATAATCATATCCTATATCAAATTCTTTTGTAACTAGTAATATTGTTACACTCTACACTTCCACTACCCAGCATCTATGTTCTGAAGATTCCAAAAAGAAGATAAATATTCCCTCATTAAGTCTGGCAGCAAGGGTGACCTATTATTAAACCTGCTTTATAAATGTCTCAACTGATTATCTGTCCATTCTGCCTCTAGCAGGTAAAAAGTAGAATCAGAAAACAGAAAGGAGTTCAGAAAATTTCAATTTCACCTGCAGTAAAATCACCTCTCTCATAACTACCGTCTTAGGATTGTGCCCAGGGACAATAAATGCAAACCTCTGAACCTAGATTTTTTTTTTTTTTTTTTGAATCACCGGTTAACTTACTTTTATGTGTGTGTGGGTGGTTTTTAATTGGAGTGTAAAATTCTATGTTAGACTAAAGGATAAGTAAACATCTGAATATGTTGCAAATGAATGCCATTTCTGTTTGCTCCATTTTATTGCTGGGTCCCCAAGTTTGCCTTTACTTAAAAAAATAAATAACCTTGATCCTATATATATGGAGGAAAATGCCAGCTTTCCCAGGTGATGCTGTCTCCAAGTCCACATATTATCTACACAGATCATCTCAGTCTATGATTCATTGTGATTATCAGTAGACTAATTTTACCCCAGGATGAAATTACCTAAGCTCTTAATCATTACTGTTAATATTGTAAAGTATTAATAAATAGTGTACCAAGAGAGTCAATCATCTTAAATTTGCAAATGAATACTCTGGTCTAGTTACATAATAGAAGATAATAGCATTGTATTTATTGTTGATAATTTCCAAACTATATGGAGAAGCACATTCATTTACTCAAGTTAAACACATAGAATCTATTATTTACTAGCAAGAATAAAGGCCACTGAAAATAAAAAGCAAATAAGACTGTCTCACTCTCTAGAAGGTACAGAAGGTAAGACAAGAAACCAAACCTCTAATAAAAATAGTAAGAGTATGTATAACACTATGAAAGTACAAAGTTAAAATATATCATCTCATCTGAGGGATCAAAGAAAGAGCCTTAAACAATCTGAAGCAATTAGCTATGCCAGGTAAGGATTAATGATATGAGTGAGCAGTCTATGGCAACAACAATAAACAAAATACTAAAATGGAAAATAATTTGGTGTATGTGAGAAAGTTGCAAGCAACTCTATGTTAGCACAGTGTAAGAGCTGGGGCAGAGAATGCTGGAAAATAGAGCTGGGGAGAGAAGAAGAGAATCGTATGCTATGTTCAAAGAAGCTTAAATATTTCAATACTTCTAGTTTTTGCAAAAGATTTTTAAATGAACTTTTTATTTTGAGATCAATATAGATTTACATGCAGTTGTAATGAATTATACAGAGAGAGTTCATGCACCCTTTATGCAGTTCCCCCAATGGTAAGTCACAATTTACAAAACCGTTAAAAATATTATAACCAGGATATTGATACTGCTACAGTGCACTGATCTTATTCAGAAATTCTCAGTTTTACTTGTACTCATTTGCACACATGCACGCATGTATATGTTGTATATGTATTTAGTTCTACACAAGTTTTTGATCACACGTGTAGATATCCACCCCCATAGTATTAAAGGATTTGAAGGATGAGACTGACAGAATACATTTCATACTGATAAATCTGGAAGCTGTGTGGAGGAAAGGTTTATAAGCATATCAGTTTATGTGCAAAGTGGTTACACCAGTCTGGGGAAGACAATTGGATGCTAGCAGAAGTAAGGATGGAGAAAATGGGGACAAATTCAATTATTAGCAAAAAGGTTAAATCAGACATTGTTTATGTTCACATTTTCTCTCTAGTTTCTCTCTGACTGTTAAAAGACCTTCCCTGTATTTCTGATGTCACCACTAACCAGCTGCAAAACTGTGGAAAAGCCTCCCAGCTCCATGAACTTCAGCTTCCTTGATTGTGACATGGGGATAGTCATCCCTGCTCCGTTGCATCACAGATGCCTACACAGTCCTAAGATTTACTCCCCACAAAGCATTTCCTGGTTCCTTACTTGAAATATAATCTTTCTTCTCCAAACTTTTCTGGCCTTTTGTTGCGTCTCATCAATGCTAATTCATCCTCTATTACTTGTACAACAATTAATCGAGTGTAGAGGATCTTAAGTAACTTGAAGGCAAAGCCCGTATCTCCTTGAATTTCTTAGTTTTATATTTCCTCGAGGTTAGAGTGGAAGGAACATGGGTTTTGAAGCGAGACAGACTTGGGTTCAAATTTTAGCTCTACTACTGACATACTGTAAAGTCATGATCAAGTTACTTAACCTCTTTGTACCTTATTTTCTTCAACTATGCTTCCTTCACAGGGTGGTTGAAAGTCTTACTTGAAATAATGTATTACACATTTTCCATATAGTGCATGGTAGTCAATACATTGATTGGATTAGATCAAGTACATAATTTGTACCCAGAAAATACTTACTGAATTGAACTAATTAAATAGCATATTTGAAAGGCTTCTTAAAGCTGTAGAAGTGTCACACAAAAGTAATTATATTAAACCTGAATTATCCCTCATTTCTCTGCAGTTCAAATTGTTTATTCTCTTTCTGTGTCTGTAGGCCCAAACAGTGCTCCCATTACCTCTCATTTTCTCCTAGATCACCTTTATCTCAGGCTTGCTACATTGAATGGGGCAACAGCTCCTCCCCACCCCTACCCCCTTCTCCAGGGCCTCAAGCTTTAAGGGGACTTGATTACAAAAGATGGGAGTGGGCTTTGGAATAGATCAGTGGTTTTCATATTGGTTTCATGAAACTCTAGGGTTTCTGGTGCCTCAGTGGGTTCGCCAGATGTAAAGAAATGTCCCTAGTGGTAGGACTCCAGACACTCCTTAACAGCAGCAAGTTTGTTGTTTGCATTTTAAGTATATTATTGTTCTGAGCAAGATTTCATTTGAAGAACTGGTTCTGTTAACAATTTAAAACTCAGTGGTCTCAGTTAGAGGAACTCCCAGGTGTCTCCTATGCAAACCGAGAATTGATTCTTGATCTCCGAATAAAGATGGAAAACATTATTGAGAGAAAGGAAGGAAAGAGATCAGCTGGTGCCATAGGGCAGGAAGAGTGAGGTAAATCCTACCTATCTTCAGAGGCTTTGCCCTTGGGTGAATCTCAGTATCAATTTACTCATGGAACAATCACTCTGTTCAAATGGTTTTGTCAAATCAGTCACACCCAAAGTTAGGAAGTCTCAAGTCACTTTTTTTTTTTCTTTTCAGCTTGTTTTTTGTGGATGAACTATCCTGCACTCTTTACATTAACTCAGCCAAAAAAAAAAAAGAACCCTACACTGTAGAAGTCACCTGAAAACCCCCAAAGGTATCTGCTTATAGTCTGCATTCCCTCCTGCTCTTCCTGTTCTGCCCCAGAAGTCACCACTCAAATCTCTTACATTAAGTTTCTTTCAGCACTCCTGAAAAATCTCCAAATCTACTATTTCAGAGTTCAACACAACCTTAATTTTATAGATGGATTTTAGAATTAATAGGCTCCTGAGACCATCTAGCCTACTTTTTCTTATTTAATAGATGGAAAAGCTAAAATCTAAAAAGAACTAGTTCAACCCAGCTATATTGTATTCAACATAGGTCTCTACCCACAGTCCAGGAAGAATAAATTGAGGCATCAAACACTAATTACCAACCCTTCGCCTCTTGTAACAGTTCCCGTACTTGTCATTTTCTGGATATTTAAAGCCTCCTTACTCCCCTTTAGAACATCCAAACTTAATACTATGAGAGTAGAAGTACATTTGATTAAATATCTTCTAATTCATGTAACAAAATAAAACAGCATTTAGTAGTGATGCAGACCAGAAACTCACTGGCTGCTCCTAGACTTCCTGACTCAAAGGCTCCCTTGATGTCATTCCTTCTGGTAGAGAGAGAATGTGGCACAGGGAACTCCCGGAAAGCAGACCTGGAGTACCCCCTCAGTAACTGTGCCCACACTTGGAAAGATGGGGTCACACATGAACCTAAACCTTTGAGGACCACATAGAATGTCAAAGTCGGTTGTGCCCTTTAAGACTGTCTAGTCTTGCTACCTTATTTCACAAGGAAACTGAGGCTGAGACCTGAAAAATTTAGCCTAGATCCATGGCCACGCGAGAATACTGGTTAATGAAGGCAGACTGTTCAATATTCTGGAATTTTCCACGCCAGTTGTTAAACATAGTCATTATTATAATTTATTATAAAGTATTAAACTTAAAATTAAATTACGTTAAAAGCAAAGATAATAAATACTCAAAATGGATCACTTCCTAATTATTTTACTATTATCTGTGTTCTTGAAAGCCATTTAAAAAAATAATGTAGTGAAATTGCTCAGATTAAAAAAAATCCTCTGTGAATTTATTGCTATACTCATCTAATAATATATTTTAGCCAAGGCTTATGTGCAAAGGACTCAACAATACATATATTGAGTACTATGTGAAAGGCTATGTTGGAGATTTAGTGATGAGTGAGACATGTATCTTGCTCCTTTGACAGTTTTTCATAATTCAATGCCAGAAATAGAACACCTTCAATGTTTGTCTAATTTTTACCTTTTGTTATAACCTTTTGTGCTCCTAAATTCCCGCTGGACTGTGACCTTCTAAAGGACAGAAAAGCCAGCATGGGCCATTCATTTTGGTTTGTGCTCTATTTGCCTGGTGATTGGCAGGAAAGACTTGCCATTGATTATGGCAGGATTTCACTTCACTAGGCCTGCTTTTCTAGTTTTCCACATGACAATTTTAAGCTCAGAGAGGATAAGGAAATTATTCAAGCTCACTCAGCTAGTAAATGATAGAACCGGGCTTGCTATTTATTTATTTATTTATTTATGATAGAGCTAGGCTTTGAATTTAAGATTGTATGACTTCAAAGTTCATGCTTTATTAAATTATATATATTATATATACATGGTTCTAATTTTCATTCATCTTAAAAGGTGAGCAATAGTGTTTTTCATAGTTAGGAGGATATTTTTTTCTGTAAAAGAACAAAATTTCCTAATTCTGTCTCATCATAAGTTACCGTTTTTCCTTCAAATGAGCAGGAAATGGTGTGAAAAAACAAGTACTGATCAGTGAATGATATTGACAAGAATATCTGTTCTTTCTGCAGATTCTCAATATTGATTGGAGTTCACTCTCAAATGTAGTGTGAGAAAAGAGAGCTGAGGTCCCTATTATTTTCCAAGGGGACCTGAGCACTCAAATACTATGGTAGTGTCCCCAGTTCTCAGATAGAAGTTGTTTAAAACTCTGAACCTGACTTCCTCTTCTGTATATCCATCTATCCACCCATCTAATCTGTCAATCCATCAAATTATTGCCTAAGCCTTTATTACCAACCTCTCTAGATCTTCCCCAGAACAAGTCTTCCAATGCTCTTTCCGATGCAGGAGCATTCCAAATCACATAATTCCATTTTTATTTTTAGTTTGGAAACACTCCTATATTTTCAGTTTACTCTGTTATTATGATAACCATTATGATTATTAATTGTCATACTTAATTTTAGGGATGCCAAAGAGTACCTTGATGCCCTTTAATAAATCGCCTCATCATTGCATGCAACAATGCCCAAGAGCCCTGGAGGAGTAAACTTATTCATATGTCTGAGATATGTCCACCTCCAGAAAGCTACTTACATAATCCAAATCAAGTCCATTAACATCTTTTCTTCATTAAATAGAATTCTTTCCTTTTCAACTTCATGTTGAAAAATGACCAGTCTGTTCCTTATCACTGTATTCACCCCATGGTCAAACCCATATGCCAGCTTCACTCCTGGCAGAGAAAACTTACATGGGTAAAATGTATTTAGAGCATATCTTATGCCTTGAAATACTGATTTGCCACAATTTGAAAAACAAAGTGTCATAACCAAGAAATTTCGTTTTATGTTTTATTACTGAACTAATAAACTAAATTCTTAAGAAAGTCTCTTTTGTATCTTTCAGTGTCTGTTTATCCTCCATTCTGCCATAATCAGTTCACTTCCCTTTCATATTCAGACTTTTCTCTTCCCACTACCACCTGTCTGAGGATCTGATTGCCCACAGCCTGCTTCTGCCATAATCCTTTATTGTGTATACCAAACTCTCAATTCTCCCATCAAAGCCTATATATCTAGTGTCAACTCACCAGTTGTTAACTCTGAGGGAGTGAGCTTTTCTTCTCTCAAGTCTAAAATCCTCTAAGTTCCATATTTTGTGTCCCACTCTCTATTCTAACCAATTGCCGCCTTAAAAGTGGTGATTTCTCTGACTATAGCCCCCATCTCTCACATCCCCAGCTCACTGAACCTTCTTCCTGCCCTCATTTCATTTGTCAGCAGTCTCTCCCAACTGATGTGTGATCATCGGTCTTTCCTAAACAGCATTTTTATCAGGCTACTTGTTCCCTGACTCAGAATTTACAATCACTCACCTCTGATCCCTGGACAAAATCTAATCAGACCTCATCCCTCATCCTTTTTATTCCTTTGGGCAGATGCTCTTTTCCAAATTATTCAGCCAGCTATATCCTACAGGTTGTTTCTTTTCAGCCATGAGTGTTTTCAAATTATGACCTCTTGTACTCCCCCCATCTTTCCCTAGGTCATAATCTTTACTTTCGCTACCATCCAGTACAAAGCTCAGCTCCCCTAGAAAGGGTACCACAATACACTAAACGTTTGTGTCCCCTCCAAAATTCATAGGTGGAAATTTAATCTCCAATGTGATAGTTTTTGTAGGTGGGGCCTTTGCAAGATGATTAGGTCATGATGGTAGAGCCCTCATGAATAGGATTCATGCCCTTATAAAAGGGGCCCATAGAGCTCTCTCCTGCCCTCCACCATGTGAGGTTACAGAGAGTGAAGACTGACATCTATGAACTAGGAAACACAGGAACCAAATCTGCCAGTGCCTTGATCTTGGACTTCCCAGCCTTCAGAATTGTGAAAAATAAATTTCTGTTGTTTATAAGCCACCCAATCTATGGTATTTCATTATAGCAACCTGAATGGACTAAGACAACTACACTATTCTTTTATTGTTTGAGTTTACTTCCTCAGTTTGGCATGTTTTAAGCATTCTTGTCCTTCATTAATTCTATTGTAATCCACACATGTTGGAATGATGTTTCCATTTTGTCTACACAGGTCCTCTAATAAGTGAGGAACTGGGAGTCAAAACCTATATTACTATTTTCCTGGTTCTTTACAGCAGAGAGTTATAGGGAAAAAAAAAAAAAAACAACATGAAAAGGGCTATATTTCTCATCCCCTATACTTTCTTTCTACAAATGAGGACTCCCAGGGATTTTATTCACAGTCCCATAGGAAGCCCACAGGGTTCTAGTGCTAAACCCAGGGCATCCTGGATCCCTCTGCAATGCTCTGAAGAAAGTGGACAATTAAAACTTTTTGTGGGCCACTTGGGTGGCTCAGTCAGTTAAGTGTCCATCTCTTGATTTTGGCTCAGGTCATGATCTCAGGGTCATGAGATCAAGCCCACACACAGAGTCTGCCTGGGATTCTCTCTCTCCCCCTCTCTCTCTGTCCTCCTCTTGCTCTCTCTCTCTCTAAATAAATAAATAAAATATTAAAAAATCTTTTTTGTAAACGGAGCAATCTCTCTAAATCCATGAACATAAAAAAAAGTTATCATCCAACATCACTCTCCTATAATCAATTGATCAGTTAATAGTCTGATCCATTTCAATTTACAATTTGGCATCTGGTAGAAGATAATGATAGGGGAGACTTGAGTCCATCTTACTTTAAAGCCATTTTAACATTACGGCATGCAAATAGAAATACATGCAAGCTTACAGGGAACTTATCTATAACCTGCCCCCAAATTAGAATTTAGGAGACATTTGAATAGCTGTAATCATCATGACATCAGGGTTTGGATATGTTATGATTTTGCACCAGTGTGAAGACCTGATAGGAAGTTCCATTAAGAGAAAAATTAAAAAAAAAAAAAAAAGCACAAGAATAAAGAGACAGGTATACCTCAGAAGCTCCTGGGGAATTTGATGTGATGATAACCCAGTAAAAAACTTCCCAATGGTGATCTGGAATCATTAAGATAAGTTCACAAAGCACATAGTATTCTTGGTTTAAAACGACAGAGAAATATGCCTTATTTTCAGAAATATCTACCTTCCTTTTAAAATGCTATTTAAAGAGTATATGTTTATCTAGTAAATGGAACTGCCCAGAATGACATATTTCTTAAGGGCTCCTGGTAGATAAGTTTTGTTTTTACTAAGACAGTATGGCTCTCTTTGTTCTTTCTGATCATATCTCGTCTTATAGTACAGTTTCTTATTTGTAGTTTCTAATGGAGTAGTTGGCTCTTGGAGACAAAGTTCGCATTACCATTTATTTATTTCAGTAGTCTGACACAGTAACAGACACCAAGTGGGTGTCAAGTAAATACTTGTAGAAGGAAATACTTGGAAAATAGAGTACACATAACAAAGCCAATATCTAGAGCAGAAACAACAGTTAATATTCGATTGTTTCTATGAGCAAGGTTCTCTACAATATGCCTGACATGAATTAATTTTCACAACATCTTATGATGTAAATACCAATATTATCCCATTTTACAGAGAAGAAAACTGAAGCCAAGTGGCAATTTACTTCCTCCAGAGCACATGGTCACTGGGAGGATGGCGGGTCTGGAGTCTAAAGGATTTGGTTTCAGAGTCTCTAGTCTGTTAATTACAAAGTTAATGACTATGGACAAGTTATTCCGCTGCCTCTCTAAACCTCAATTTCCCTATCTGTAACAGTGCAAAAACGGATAGTACCTATCTCAGGCAAGAGGGAAGGCCTTGGAAACTTACTATGGAAGGTTGTTCCACTTTCTCAGCAAGGGGCAGTAGGTGTCACACTTGAAAGTTCAACAGAACCACCTGACCCACATTTGGAAAATACAAAGTCCCTGTCCCTACCTCCCAAAGATTCTGTTTCAGATGATCTGGAATGAGGCTCAAGAATCTGCACTTTAAGGAAATTGCATGTGCAAAGATATGGCTTGGGGATTCACCTACATTCTAATCCCTTTGAAGTTTTTTAATCAAAAATGGAGCACCTTGATAAATCTACATTTTCTCCAAATATCTATTCTCACACAGGAGGCAAGGTATTATCACAGCCTTGTTCACTGAAATGTGTTTTTATCAGCTAAATAAAGCAGTATGGTATAATAACTACAGTTAATATTTTTAACACATCTTACATGCTAGGCATTATTCTAAATGCTTTATGGGTATTAACTCACTTAATCCATCCAACAACCCATGATGAAGTTTGACTCTGTTAATCCTCATTTTATAGATCAGGCAACTGAGGCACAGAGAACGTAAGTAACTACCCCAAAGTGCACACTCAGTACATGAGGGCAGCAAACTCAGCAGGCTGGCTCCAGAGTCTGTGCTCCTCTCACACTGTGCTGACTCTCCCAGGCAGAGGCAAAGGTCAGAACCCTGGCTTCCAGGTGATCTTAGTCAAGTCCCTGCTCCTCTCTGGGATTCAAGTTCCTCCTCGAGGAAGTGAGGGGGCTACCCCTAGTGATCTCTCAGGCCCTCTGGTCCAAAGATCCTATCATTCATTTTACAGGAGATTTTTGACCTTGTTATCTGAAGGTCGAAGACTCTAGAATTGCTGACAGTAAGACACGTTCCCTCTTCTAGAACTGCCCCATTATTATTTTTTCTTTACCTGCCAATTCAGAAAACTTTCCTCTGAGTCACTTGTCCTTTGTCCTTTCTTCTTGGGGAGGAAACCAAAGGCACTTCCGTCTAGAGCCCGTAGGGAGATCTGTCTCCACAGACTTCCTTCTGAGTCCCGCTGTCTTTGTTTAATCAGGCTTCCAAAGTGCTTCCGCCTGGGCCTGTTCGAACCTCATTAGTCTCCCAACGAGGCTCACCAGCTTCTCGTCCCTGCTTTCCTATTCTCTTGAGCAACAGCTCTCTTCAGACCTAATTCGTCCTTAGTCACATCTCTCCTGACTGTCCTCCTCACACCTGTACTTCTGTGCTACCATCCCTTCCACGCTTCAACTCTCAGGCTTCTTTTAGCCTCGCTATTTCTCAAATCGCTACACATTAGAATATCTGGGGGGCTAAAATACAGATGCCTGGGTGCTACCCCAAACCAATTAAATCAGAATTTTGAGGAATGGAATCTGGGAAGGAGTATCATGGAAAAATTTAGAAGTCCCACAGGAGATTCTAATGTGTGGCATTGTTAAGCACCATTGGTGTCTAGTGCTGGTGATCCTCCAATGGAGGGATAAGCAAATCGGAATCACCTGAGCCGCTGGCTCCTCCTTACCTCCCGGGAGGAGAGTCTGGGCATGTGAGCCAAACAAGGAGCCACCTTCCAGGTGGTTTGGAAAAGCCCCTTGATGAAACAAAGTTCTAGCTGAACCTCTAAAAGCAAGATGGACACTACCCCTTCCACTCACTCACCTGTGGCTTCTCACTGCATCCTGCACCAACTTACTATTTCTAATCATGAAGAGTAACGCAGAGGAAAAAACACTTGACAGCGAGATCCATATTCTTTTTTTCTGTCTGGACTAACTGGCTATGGAATTGTGGGATTCCCTTTTCCTCTCAAAGCTTCATTTTCCCCTATGTGTAAAAGAAGGTAATTGGGTTACTAGATAATCACTAAGCTTCCTTCCTATTTTATTACTTTACTGTTTTAAGGCCCCACACCTATCGTTCCTCCACTATTACACAACTAGCTCCAGTTCTTTCTACATTACGCCAGATGATGACATCAGGCAAACTTATTCCCGAGCCCTGGGAGGCAAGGCTTTTTAAAGCTTTCTCACCATACCAAGAACTACTGCTGCCCAAGCTTCAGTTCAGGCCTCTGGGTCTTCACAGAGGCCCTCCCTGTCAGTGTCCTCTGACAGCGACCCCATCGGACAGCAGTCCCCCTCCACGTTTCTGGGCTTCCCACCTCCTGCAGGAAGGCAGCCCAGCGGTGCACGGGAGCTGGCGACAGGTTGACTGCAGTGTGGCCCTGGATGCCTTCTTCTGTTTGCTTACTTGGTCTTAGTGGGAGGTGGCCGAGTCTGTGAGGGGCTGCTGGCTGACGAACGTGTGGCAGAGAAGCGGTAACCAGAGTCTCTCCCCTTCCCTCCCTGGCAGCTTTCAGTTGGGAGATGCACCATCTAAACCTGTTAGAGAGGATGGCCTCTAAGGCCACGTACACTGATCTTCTGTCTAGGTACTGTGTGCGAGTATGCGGGTTTTATTTATTTTTTCCACAAGTAATTGGAACTTACCTAAACTAATAATGATAATAAAAATACTATAATTAATATTTGACAAGATGAAAAACTAAAATAAGGAATGTTCTTGGGTTTTGACCTGCCCTCCAGTGGCCTAGATCCTCTCCCTCTTTGCCCTAGCTCCTTGACATTTGAATCTGGGAATGGAGAAAGGAAAAAAGGAAACAAGAAAAAAAAAAACAAAAAAAAAAAACGAGGAAGGGTATTTTAGTCAATCTGCAAAATAAAGGGCTTTGGGTCAGAGGTTGGTGGGGGTGATGAAATATTTGTGGATTGAGCTGGCTGGGGAGGATGGGTTTGGGGCAGGGTTTGGTGGAAAAGAGATGAATAGAGTAACCTGTGAAAACTGGAGAGAAAAGTAAAGAAGAAAGGAACAAATGTGTACCACCTCAAGGCTATGAACTGGCTCTTCTTTAACATCCTTCCAAAGACCAAAAAAGAAGAAGAAAAGAAAAGAAATTTAAAAGAATGGAATTAAACAAATGTAAAATATGAAAAAAATTTTTTTCCAAACATTTTATTTATTTGACAGAGACACAGCAAGAGACAGAACACAAGCAGGGGGAGTGGGAGAGGGAGAAGCAGGCTTCCCGCGGAGCAGGGAGCCCGAAGTGGGGCTTGATCCCAGAACCCTGGGATTATGACCTAAGCCAAAGGCTGACGCTTAACGACTGAGCCACCTAGGAGCCCCTAAAAAATGAAAAATTTTTAAGTCATACTTGCTTGTTCTGTGCTTCTTAAAATCCATACCAGTTAGAGAGCCAACCCAGACTGGCCTTAGGCTCACAGGTATAGGAAGCATGATGATATTAAAGACATTTATCTGCATTTCAAAAAAGGAGATTTCAAAATAGTTCACAGAGAACAGGAGAGGCATAATTCCATAGAGAAAGACTCTCAAAGGAAACCTGCCTGAAGAAAAGTGCAAGACTCTCAGGTGAAACAGAGGTCTACCAATTACCACCCCCTAAACTATTGTTGTCTGTTTCTGGAAAGCGCTTTGGAGCACAGCTTTGCGCATTTGCTCAGGACAGTCTATGCCAGCCTCACATCATAGTGGCCGAGTCGAACAGTTGCAACAAAGACTGCATGGCCTATCAAGCTAGAAATACTTACGATTTGACCTTTTATAAGAAAAGTTTGGGGCGCCTGAGTGGCTCAGTTGGACTGCCTTTGGCTCAGGTCATGATCCTGGAGTCCTGGGATCGAGTCCAGCATGGGGCTCCCTGCTCAGCAGGGAGTCTGCTTCTCCCTCTGACCCTCCTCCCTCTCATGCTCTCTGTCTCTCATTCTCTCTCTCTCAAATAAATAAATAAAATCTTAAAAAAAAAAAGTTTGCTGACCATGACTTAAAAAATAAAAGTTTAACTGCATAATCATGAATATTTCAAATGACTAAGGAGGCACAGGGTGAGTGTGTCAGTTGGTCAGGTGGAGTGTTTATAAAAATGGTTTGGGTTATTAAAAAGATTTTTTTTCTCTTTTTTTTGTTTTTATTTTTACTTATTTGTTTTTTACTTTAATTCATTAGCCAACACAGAGTAAGGACATCATTAGTTTCAGATGTAGTGTCCAGCCATCCATCAGTTGTGCCTAAAACCCAGTGCTCATCATATAAAGAGATTTCTGATAAATTAGATGCCAAAGGAACACCTATGGAAGGGTAAAGTATGGGTACAGCTTCAGGGAGACAAACAGGATGTGATGGCTACTGTGGGAACAAATTCAAAAGCTTATGGCTCAGAAGGAGCTGAGCTGTGCCACGTCATACTACAGACTACTTCTAAGCCAGATGCCCTATGAGCAGGGATGAGAGGAAGTTATGGTTACCAGAAGCAGCATGGTTTTCTGGTCACTGCAACAGTGTGGGAATCCTGGGATTTCCCTCCAGACCTTTGGTAATCAGTGATGTTAAACTTCACCCCTAGCTGATGCTTGTGATACATCCTTGTGGCTGATTCTGTTACAAATAAGCACTTCCTCTTTTTCTAATAGGCAGCCCCTGTCCATCAGAGCATCCCCTTAATGTTGTTATCTGTCTTTATCAATTTTTAATTTTAGCTTGTCGGAGCCTGAGGGAAACAGCAGATCACAGAGCAAGCTTTCTCCTTTTCCCACATAAATGCATTTCTCAATTCTATCCCTTGCATATATGTTCCTCATTACTACTAATTCTGTCTTCCCCTTTCTAAGCTTGTGTGAAGACTGATTTTGAAGGGTGGATCCAACTTCAGGCTAAAAGGAAAGAGGAAACGAAGAAACCTGCTCTAAAGCAAAGGGCTTATCCAGTGCAGAACAGATCTCCTCAGGCCTAATTCCCAGATTTTAAAGAAACAATAAACAATTTAGGGATCGGACAAGCATGATGACTTTTGATTAATGAGACGGACCTCATTTACATAGGATATTTATAACCCCGATTTCAGATATTCTCTATGACCTGCAGGCTTGTCACATTATGGTCACATTGTGACTACATTGAGCATAGAAAAATTCAAATTTAGCCTATTTGTGTGAAAAAAAGCTATATGTGCAGCTCTTTAAACCAGTATAACTTCTCACTCGCCATTCCACCCACCTTCTCTTAGGAGAAGTCAGCTGCTATCTGGAGCTAAGTTTCCTACATCTTAGTTATCGAAATAACTTCATTCATTTCTTTATTTTTCAAAGTGATTAAGTTTGTTGCAAGTATGGTGTGACACCCTCTCTCAAGGGAGTAAGTGACTTGATCCATGGGAAAGATGATATTTAGTATATTATCTATTATGGGATGATCTGTGATTGGTCCAGATGAGGGTGTGTGTTCGTGGGTCTGGAAGGTTATTAAACAGTAGTAGCAACAACTTACTTAGTTTTAGGGATGCTGAAACACGGGAGCAGTTTAAGGGCAGAACACTCTGCGTGTGTGTGTGTGTGTGTGTACATGTCTATCCCTATGTGTTTACTTTGTACATGAGTACATTTATGTTTTAGCAAGTTATTGTAATAAATGGTTATGAATTAGGTGTAAAGGTTCTTAGAGATTCTGATAACTCACTCTTAAAGGAGACAGGGTCTATGATAGGTGGAAGGACTGAAGAGAAATTTCAGATTGCAGTTTAGTGCCATAATGGGAAAGGAACGTGAATATGATAACTTTTTTTTTAAGATTTCATTTATTTATTTGAGAGGGAGAGAGAGAGAGAGAGCAGCATGGAGAGGGTAGAGGGAGAGGGAGAGAAAGGGAGAGAATCCCAAGCAGACTCCACACTGAGCACAGAGCCTCTAGCGGGGCTCGATCCCACAACCTGAGATCATGACCTAAGCCAAAACCAAGAGTCGGCTGCTTAACTGACTGAGCCACCCAGGTGCCCCAATTAGATAACTTTTTATTTTGGGTAATTTTCCAAGGTTTGGCTATAAAATTCAGGCTACCATAAAATCCTTCAGACCTGTCACAGTAAGAGCTATAGATTTCTTGCTTCTCCAGTGTGTTGAGTGAGGTGAAAGCTGAAAAGTTCTTTTTCTAATGAAACCAGTCCACTGTTGGTATAGAATTGGGGGCGGGGGGGAAGTGTGGTAAATTCTATCTCTTTAATAGAGAAGTAATCATGGAGTAACAGTTCCATGATATTTTGGAACTCAAAGTAAGTGAAGGGTGACACAAAATATGTAATTTATCATATTGTTTCCACAATATATTTAAAGTCCAGTAACTGAGAATCTAAGAAAATCTTATGATGTAAATTCATTACAATACAATTGTCTTGAACAAATATGCTATCCCTTGAGGTTTGACCTCGCTCAAGAAAAGAGAGAATAAAAATATATTTTACAACAGGAAGCATTATATATGAAAGGGAAGTATCTAATATAATTAAACATAAAGATTCTAAAGGTCCATGAGGGGAGCATTGGGAACCAATTGGGAACATGAACTTCAGAATTCCAATTTTGCCACACTACAGATGTTTGACCTTGAACAAGTTATATATATAAGCTTTCTAAATCTCAGTTTCTCATTTAGAGAACAGGGATACAAATACCTAATGCTGTATGTTGCAGTAAGAGTAAAGTGTCTGGTCCAGATCCCGGCAGGTACTCAATGAAAGGTAGCTAATGGTTATCACTGTTCTAAACTGTGGTCTGCATATTCCCATGCCCTGAGAATGATGAGTCACAGCAGTTATAATGAGGTGCATGTTTCAGTTCCATGGAGACTCACTGTTATTTCTCAGACAATTTTATGGTCTCTTGATAATTTTTTAAACAAAGGAAAAACAACCCAAACCACCGCACAGAAATTTAAATCTTAACAATTTCACACTAAGATTCACTGTGGTGTATGTACAGTACCCAAATTCTTCACATGGCTAGCTGCTTTGATTTTTAGTGTCAAATTTTTATACCATGATGGCTGGACCCAAAACTACCACACAGATGGTCTCAGACTCAGCACTCATGACCTTATTAAGGATCCAGAGTCATTGGCCATCAGTGTCAGTATGTAATGGCAATAATCTTTGGCAGACAGATACATACCTACTAGGTCTTCGTGCTGATCAAGGCACATTTCCTGAAACAAAAGCCGCGTGTTCATAGAGAGACCAAATGTATCCTCCCTGAGAACTTCATCTTCTCGCTGACCAGAAAACATCTTACGTGATCCTTGTTTTACAGTTAAAAGCTAATTACAATGGAAAGTGAATGCCATAATCTCAAAACCAATGCCACAGTCAAACTTTACTTCTCACTCACACTAAGTCTTAGGAGGACATTTCCTTCTAGGCAGCTCTCCCTGCTGAGCAGGGAGCCTGGGATCATGGCCTGAGCCAAAAGCAGACGCTTAACCAACTGAACCACCCAGGCACCCTGACTTGTGCTTTGAATGTTGATATCCCCGCAATGAGCCTGCATTATGTGAAGGGATGACTCCTGGGACCAAAGCGGAGACCTGATCTCTTTGCATATGTCTCGGTAGGCTTTTAGGATAAACAGAGCACCAAGATTAGGAGAGAACACAGGGAATATAAGCACCTTTTAAAATGTCATGGCCGGAAGAGATGAGCCCGGAACTTGAAGCGAATATACCTAGAAATAGTTCCTTTTCCACATTCCAACTTGTGAGAACACTGCTTTCATAGATCAAACACACACACACACACACACACACACACACATGCGTGCACGTGCACACACACACAATTCCATGCACATGGTGTCTTTAATTTAACTACAGGTAACAACGACATAGCACTGAGTATCCATGAGTATCTCATATAAACTGGAGAGCTGGAAACCAACTCTCCCCAAATTGCTTTTAGATTTCCAATATGTTACACAAAAATGGAGACTTTTAAAAATATACTTTGGAGAGAATGTAAGACAAAGCTTTAACCACTCTTTCCATGGTGGACAAAATCTTTTCAGCTGATGAAATATTTCCTAAGTAGTGATTTGTAAAATCTCTTAAAAAACTTAAAAACTGATTTGTACTTACTATATTATTGGCGTATTTATTAATATAATAGGCAATTGTCAAGATTATAAGAGCATCGATTGCAATTATAAAGAGAGATGTAAAAATTTTCCAGGAAATAAATATCTAGTATAATATTAGAAATTTAATAATGGGCTCAATTAACTCTGCATATGAAATTGTAGTTCATATGTAATTTAATTGTTCATCTGTAGTATTTATAAGAGAAAGATTTGAAATATATTTTGTTATTTTATGGCAGCCTTCAATCTCTGCTCCTTTCAAATTTCAAAGAGGAAGTCAGTCAGGGAGATGGGAAGCTTGACTTTGTGAAGTTGCAACTGGATCAATCCCCTGGGGGTGGTGGAGCACATTTGAGACTGCTTCCTAGTGGTTTGGGATAAGATAAATTTGTTTCAAATGAAGGAGACTCACCTCAGGAAAATCAGCTATTTGTCCAAGAACTCAAAGACCAAAGAGAAAATATCAAAGGCTAGCTTTCAGTACCGCTCAAAAACAGACGCTCATGTGTAGATTGTTTACTCAAGCACTGATAACCAGGCTCTTCCCCACTTGTTAAAACAAGTTAGTAGTTTGTCCATTCATTCAGCAAACATTTACTGAGTACCTATTACTTGCCAGGCAGCATGTTAAGTGCCAGAAATATAGAGAATAAATCAAATGCTCCAAGAGCCCAAGGGTAGGAGGAGGGATGGAGGGGCCATCAAACCCATATTAAGGAGCTAGGTTTGTGCATCTCAATACATTTCTGGTCTTTAAGCCAAATAATAAGGAATTCCAATCCTGACCTATCTTCCTATGAACAAGAGTATGAAGGATCAAAGTGGAGAGGGTCTGGAGGCCTCTGGAAAAAAAAAGTAGTAGCTAGCTGGTAGGCAGCTGGGGGAATTCCACACAAACCTAGCTTTTTCTTGGAGCTATAAGATATGGCAATAATGGAGCTCCCCAGCACCCCTGAGTTTCTAAATCAACCCAATTATGGCAGATACCTTCAATGGCTCCCTATCAAGTTTGAAGTCCAAATTCAATGGCACAGCTTTGAAAATGCTTGATGATCTAATCTCATCTTATAATAAAACAGAATTCATAACCTAGTCTTAATTTCTGAAATAGTCCTTGCATTTTATGGCCTTCTTCTTTGCTTACTTTGCTTTCTTTCAATCATATTTGTTTACAAATCAGTGACTTAGCTAATCTTTACATCTCACCTCAAATACAATTCTTCAGAAATGTTTCTTACCCCTGTCCAGCCCAAATAAATCTGTCTTCCATACTTCCATGGCAAACTGCTAGCTCTTACTGCACGCTGCCTTGTACAATAGTTGTTCACATGCCTGTCTCTATTCCTTATAACTGAGAATAAGGGCAGTGTATTACTGTGTCTCAATATCCACCACTGTGTCTATAGTAGTGTTGGTGCAAGGTATGACTTCAATAAATGTACATTAATTTGAATTGCTCTCTACTGTCCTTGTCCAAGTTGGGTCCTAAAACTCTCCAAAAGAAACTTAAGTTCTGCCTACCAGCTAGCTCCTACTTTTTTTTTCCAGAGGCCTCCAGACCCTCCCCACTTTGATCCTTCATACTCTTCTCTTGTTCTTTCTCGTCCATCCACCAACACCCAGATCAACGGCCTCCTATTACAGAAATTCCATCACCCCACCTCTTTCCCTCAGATTCTTTATTCAAGCACAGAGGTCACGAATTCAAATGCCCATAAGCACAAGACATATAACATCAAAGCAAGAAGCCAACTAGTATAAAAGAAGAAGTAGATGGACCCAACTGGAGACAATATGTCCACACAAAGGCAACTAGGTTATTATTTTTCTAATAGCCAGACAATTAATACCATGTACATTATAATGCAGTTATAATGATATCCCCTTAACACAAGGCAACACACCCTTCCTCACTAAACTCTATTCTCTGTACCTTTGCATTTTTTTTTTCTCCACCTGAAGTGCCTCTACCTTTATCTATCCTTCAAGACATGGAGCTAATGTTGTTTCCCCCTTTGAATCTTCTCCAATCCCTCCAGGTAGAATTTGCAATCTTTTTTTTTTACCCTTGTTTGCATGATACCTTTTTTACAGCTCTTGTCTGCCACTTGTCAGAGCACACCTCACACCAGTCCTATTAGCATGAGTTAGCTCTTTCTTATGTTGTCCTCCTTCAGCACAGTGCCAGACACACATATATACTCTGTATATACAGTTGAATTAAACCTGGATCCTTGTCATCCTTCTCCTGAGCAGTAGCAACTGGGTTCTTGGCCCTAAATTCTATAAGGCAAGTTTCTGAAAAGCACTACACCCAAATTATGGACAGGAAAATCTATGTTTCAAATGATGAGGTAATGGTCCTTGTCTCAACTAGAAGACTGGTAGCAACATTAAGGTCAAAAGCCTTATCTCTGACAACACAAGACCCATAGAGAGTTAGTTCCCTTAGACTTGGCCACCATTACCAGTGTGTTTACACAATACTTCACACTCTCCAAGAGAACAGAGAGGCACTCTAATTGATGAATACACTCTTGATATTGAACTTATTTATAGTTTTTGGAGGGGAGGGAGGCAGTTTGGTGAGTGTGCTGTTAAAACTCTAGGAACTTGGCAGTGGCCAGTGCACAGGAATTCCCCCTGCTTTGCATTTTAACACTGCTGTGATTTGTAGACATCACTATTTAATGAAGCACACAGCTGTGCAAGAAGAACAGGAGGCGGAGTTTGGCAATGAAGGGTCAGCAGGAAATCTGGCAATCATGTCATCTGGAATTTCCCTAACTCAGTCAAGCCGTCCCTCCTTCCTTTGCCCTCCTCCAGCTCAACCTCCAGTCACTCTCCAAAACGACCATTTTAATTACACAAATAACCAAGGAGAGAAATTGCAGTATAAGCCTTGCCCTTTAACTCAACTTTAGCAAGTATATTTTTATAAGTCCAGGAACTAGAGTGGCCAAACTTGCAAGATAAAATAAGAAATGATCCAGATCTTCAGCTAAAATTGTAATGGAAACATTGAGGGAAGCTAAAAAAGAAATCTCTTTGGATAATATTATAAATTATTTCTTTTAATTAAATTAGCCCTGCCCTTTCCTATTTTAGCTGCAAACAGAAGTTTCCAAAGCAGCAATCTGAAAGTTGAGAAACTTTGTGGTGTCCTGTGAAGCTGAGTTTTATAGTGGGGTTCAAATCCTAGCTCAGTAACTTACACATCCTGAGACACAGACAAGTTAATGTGGCCTTTTTGAACATATTTTCCTCCTCTATGGCATGGGGATAATAGGATATATCCACTGGGGATGTTAGGAGGGTTAACCTGAGAAAGTATACTTACAAGGTCTGACACCTAGGGACACGCAGTGTGTTTTCTCTTTACCTTTCTCCCTCACCCCATTCCCCCCCAACACATTGATACCACCTCCATCACTTAATAGTATCGTTGTAAGTCCAATGAAAAATAGGCTTCTTTTTAAAATATAACAGATTCAAGTAAGTACTTGATATCTGAGATATCTTGCTAAGTAAATGACATGATAATATCTTTATTTCAATAATGCAAAGCATTTATCAACACATATATTTATTCATTTCCAAAGTATTCCTATAAAGTATAAGGTCACAAGTATCCATCCTATGGATAGAGAAAATGGGAACAAAGGTTAAGTCATATGATCCAAATCTTTAAATGAAAACTATAATCCTTGAGTTCTATCATCCCTTATTGTAGCTTTCCCCATATTATCTCAAAGTATCCTCCTCAGAGTTATAAATCAAAGACAAGACTGATGATCCAAGAAATGCATACTAAAGACATCATAAATAAAAAAGCAACTGAGATTCTTAAATAAAGAAAAAAACAAGCAAACCAATGTTCTATTCACTACATGTTTCATTAAGAATAAATAACATAAAGCACTATTAAGTAAGGATGAATTTAAAACAAAGACAAATTAATCTTTTAACATTATACTTCAGCTTTAGATTTTTATAACCATAATAGAAAAAAGAAAAAAGGGCGCCTGGGTGGCTCAGTCGTTAAGCGTCTGCCTTCGGCTCAGGTCATGATCCCAGGGTCCTGGGATCGAGCCCCGCATCGGGCTCCCTGCTCGGCGGGAAGCCTGCTTCTCCCTCTCCCACTCCCCCTGCTTGTGTTCCCTCTCTCGCTCTGTCTCTCTCTGTCAAATAAATAAATAAAATCTTTAAAAAAAAAAAAGAAAAAAAAAGAAAAGAGAAAAAAAATACAACAAAGGAGCAATCAAAGAGTTAGACGGAAATGTAATCTTCACGCTAGCCAGAGGCTTGTGAAGTAAGCTATAACTAACGCATAGATTCAACTCTTTTGTGGGGAAAAAAAGGCTATTTAGATTAAAAGTTGGAAAACATCACCATTTGTTATAAAGTCCCCTGACCCATTTATTCCCCACACTCCCACATGTGCTGCCTTTTTAATCTTTTCATCTGTGATCAGCACACATGCTCTAAGGACCTGCTCTAGGTCAGGTACCTCCAGCTCCTTTGGCATACCGTATCTCAGCAGGCATATGCCATTTGAGTTCTTCTTCAGAGGTTAGATGTATTCAGGCCAGAGAAGAAATTAAGCAACCAAACTGAATGCTTTTATATGCTATTGGTCAGAGTGTGGATTTTGGCATCAAATTAATAAGTGACAGAACTGAAGATCAGATTCTGGCTAATGAACAAAAGAGGGAACCAAAAGATTATGGTTTCTTTTAGACTTTTGTTCACAAAACAACACGTTGGTTTCCTTAAATGAATATATTTCTCCTAACTATTAACACTGACAAATTATTTGCTGAAACTGGTTAAAATAGTTAAAAATAGTACATACAGTTATTGGAGTTCAATGTTAGTAAATCATTTTCTTAAGTTGTACCTATTGTCAAGGCTGCTTTCAAAGACTATTAATCTACTGATCAAGATCATGAAGTCAATTTAGAGGGCTAAAGCTAATTTAAGAAAAGAGAGGGAGAGAGCAAGCAATCATGTAAATACAAGAGATGACTCTGGAATGGGATAAATCACAAGGGAATAATTGGAATATATGCGATCCCACTGCATGTAGTATGGGTAAGCATTGTTTTATGAAATTTTGTGGTTCAACTTATAGATGATTACATGCCTATGTATATATGTGTGTGTATGCACAGTACACATATGCTACATAAACAACATACCTTTATGATGACTAGTGACCAAAAATATTGAAAGACCACTCTACAGAATAGTTAAGATACATTTTTAAATTTTCTTTTTTTTCCTTCTTTCTTTTCTCTAAGATTTTATTTTTAAGTAATCTATACACCCAATATGGGGCTTGAATTTACAACCCCAAGATCAAGAGTCACATGCTCTACCAACTGAGCCAGCCAGGTACCCCTAAGTTGTTTTTAATTAGCAGTAAGTTTCTATTTACATAAGTATAGCAAAAATTTTTAAAGTATATAATGAGCTGTAAATTTGTCTTATTTTAGTTTTTTTTTTATTGAGATATAATTTACATAAAGCAATATATTAAATTCAGGTGTACACATAATGATTTAATTCTTGTATAGATTATAAAATGATCACAATAGGCTCCTTTACATTCATCACCATATATAGTTATAGAATTTTTTCCCTTGATGAGAACTTTTAAGATTTACTCTCTTAGCAAATTTCAAATACGAAATACAGTACCATTAACTATAGTCACCATGCTATACAATATATCCCCATGACATTCATTTTATACCTAGAAGTTTGTACCTTTTGCCTCTTTTCACCCATTTTGCTTACCTTCCCTCACCCACCACTGGTAACCACAGATCTATTTTCTGTATCTATGAGCCCTGTTGTTTTTATTTTCTTCCTTTTTAAAAATATTATTACAGAAGTGAAATCATGCAGTATTTCTCTTTGTCTGACTTATTTCACTTAGCATAATGCCCTCAAAGCCCAGCCATGTTGTCATGAATGTCAAGATTTCATTCTTTTTTAATGGCTGAATAATATTCAATTATATATATTTATACCACATCTTCTTTATCCATTCATCCATTGATGGATGCAGGTAGTCCCCATATCTTGACTATTATAAATAATGCTGCAATGAACATAGGGGTGCATAAATCTTTTCGAGTTAATGTTTTCATGTTGTTCAGGTAAATACCCAGAAGTGAATTGCTGGATTATATTCTAGTTCTATTTTTAGTTTTTTGAGGAACCTCCATACTGTTTTCCATAGTGGCTGCACCAATTACATCCCCATCAATAGTGCACAGGTGTTCCCTTTTCTCCACATCCTCAACAATACTTGTTATTTCTTATCTTTTTGATTCTAGCCATTCTAACAGCTGTGAGGTGACATGGCATTTTTGTTTTTATCTGCATTTCTGATTTTTCAGTTATAATGCTTATGAGTATTAATATTTATGCTAATATTATTTTTAAAGTAATCATTTTCAGGAAAATGATCTAAATTTTAAATTAGTGGCATTCTGCTTAATAAGGTTTCACTATGAAATATCTAAAAGAGCAAAAATTTTAATATACTATAATTATAAACACATCCTAACCTTCTGAGACAGCAAACCTATGCCTGGGGTTATTTCCAAAGGAAAAATTTTGAGACAAAGAAAATATATAAATGTACACAGATTATGACTATTGTTAATTATAACAAAAATATATAACCCACCTAATAATCAACATGAAAGGCTTTTTTATTATCTACCAGCCAATATACATAATATAGCATTATATGCAGTCATTAAAAGGATCAGTCTGGCAAAGTCAGAAAAGTGTGTATATGATACATTTAATTAATACAACTTTATCTGTGCTGTATAAGTATGCGCATTCAAATATTATGCAAGTATCTAAGCTAAATATTGGAAGGAAGCAGGAAAATAGAAATGTTTAAATTGCTGGAGTCATAAACTAGTTTTTTTTTTTAAATTCTGTTTTTAGCCAATGTTATCATAAACTGTCCTATTAAAAATTATCATATCTTGAGGCTCTTGGGTGGCACATTCAGTTGAGTGTCCGACTCTTGGTTTTGATGGGGGTGGTGATCTCAGGGTCGTGGAATCAAGCCCTATGTCAGGCTCTGTGTTAGCAAGGAGTCAGCTTGGGATTCTCTCTCCCTCTTCCTCTGCCCCTCCTGCTCATGCTCTCTCTCTCTCTAAAATAAATAAATCTCAGAAAAAATTATCATAATTTAGTATGATTCTAAAATATAACCAAGATTGACAACAATTATCAGCAAAGTTCAAATTCTTTACATATTGCTAAAATTTTATGAAAGTGAGCTAGCAAGAGTGCTTTCAAGGTAACATAATGAAGCATAATGAGGCAAGACCTATTATATACAGTTGGGGATCTTCTCGTGTGTGTGTGAAATTCTGCAAGCTGTGGAGCATTGTTCCTCCTGGGTTTCAGGGGGCTGTTTGGGTTTTCCATGAAGCAGCAGGGTTCTGGAGTCAGAACTACTCCTGCTTTAGGCAACATTTCAAGCCCTCTTTGTGGACCTACCTTATCTATTAAACACAGCTGCTGATAACCTGTGTTCCTTGGTCTTTGAGAGATTTACCTTTTGCCTGGCTGATAATAGGATCTAGGTAATTCTGGGTCTGATATATCGGTGTTATATGGAGAAGTACACCAGCATCAGATGTATAGCTTGATGTGTCACAAGATGCCGAGAGCCCACAGGCAGAAGATAAGAAGAGTCTCTAGGGCAAAAACCAGAATTAAGGACTAAGGTCACAGTGGCAAGCTGATCTATTTTCCTGCCAAAATAATGCTTGCTATAATTGTCATCCTGTGTGCTAAATAGTTTGGATCAGGGGATGGTAATGCTGAAACTAGGGAGTGATTGGGAAATATTACAATGTTCTATAGAGATTTTTCTCCATATTTAAAAAGCACATTGGAGGGTGTTATGCTGAGCGAAATAAGTCAGAGAAAGACATGTATCATATGACCTCACTGATATGAGGAATTCTGAATCTCAGGAAACAAACTGAGGGTTGTTGGAGTGGTGGGGTGTGGGAGGGATGGGGTGGCTGGGTGATAGACACTGGGGAGGGTATGTGCTATGGTGAGTGCTGTGAACTGTGCAAGACTGTTGAATCACAGATCTGTACCTCTGAAACAAATAATACAATATATGTTAAAAAAAAAAAAGAAGATAGCAGGAGGGGAAGAATGAAGGGGGGGAAATCGGAGGGGGAGATGAACCATGAGAGACTATGGACTCTGAGAAACAAACTGAGGGTTCTAGAGGGGAGGGGGGTGGGAGGATGGGTTAGCCTGGTGATGGGTATTAAAGAGGGCACGTTCTGCATGGAGCACTGGGTGTTATCATGGAACACTACATCAAAAACTAATGATGTAATGTATGGTGATTAACATAACAATTAAAAAATTTTAAAAAAAAAAGCACATTTGAGAGCAAAGTGAGAGAAGTCCATGCCTTGGTAGACATGTTTGGGCAATATGGAATTAACAAATTCTTCTTGAGTTGTGATTTTTTTTTTGGGGGGGACAAAGGGAAAGAGAGAATCCTAAGCAGGCTCCATGCCCAGCATGGAGCCCAATGTGGGGCTCAATCTCACAACCCTGACTGAGATCATGACCTGAGCCGAAATCAAGGGTCGAACACTTAACCGACTGAGCCACCCAGGTGCCCCAATAAATTCTTCTTTAGTTTTGCAAGCCACGTTAATGTTAGCCTTTTTTTCAGATATTCTAGGCTTGGAAGTGCCACATCTACTGTTAAAGGACTGCTGGCATTGTTCATTCACAGCAAACTGATATTTCCCCCCTTGTGTGAACAATTTAAAGTGGCAGATGATCTCCTGTCAGGTCTACACCCATGTTCCTCTCTACCTTTTGACGTATAAAAAAATCTTTCACACATCTGGAGAATCCCTAGAAGGATTTTCCTTTACTGAGAGTCTTGAAAACAGTAGGTTCCTTTTCAATTTTCCAAATATAAAATTATGTCTTATATTAAATCTGTTTTGCTTTGTTTTGTTTTTTTTTAATAAACTCTACACACTCTCTAGCCCACTAGAGGTTTTGATTTAGCTCGAGGGTGGGAGGCATGACCTCTCCAGGTGAGAAAGGCAGCAGTTCTGTGCTAAGGAGCAACTTCAGGTATAGTAATGACATCTGTTAGTTAACACCAAACATAAGCTAAGAATAAAGAATGCTGAACTATATTTTATGTATATTTATATATATATGGCAGAAGTTTCTATGAGATCAAGACAATCACTTGTTCTATAGGAATGTCTTTCAAAAGTATACAGACATTGAAATGTTTCCAATCATTTCATTGAAATATGCCAGGCACTTAAATGTTTGATCTTTAAATTTATATGGGGAGGTTGTACAAAAAGGGTGTGTCTGAGAATTAATACATTTATTTAACTCCTTGGACGCATATTAGAATGATCTGGAAAACTGTAAAATATCTATCTAAATAATAGATGATAGATAGATAGATAGATAGATATTATATATCTGGTGTACAGGTTCCAGATTCATTAAATCAGAATCTGGAGGGGTTAGGTAAGGATATCAGTATATTTCACAAACTCCCCAGACAATTCTATGGTATAGCCATGATTGGACCCTCCCAGGTTAACATATTGCAGATGTTGGAAGGAAAGAGTCCTGGAGATAATCTTGTCCAATGCTTGTCCCTCTGTGTTTATTTCTCCACTTTCATGAAGAAAGCAGTTCAACATGTATTCATTGAAGTTGTCTCTGTTTCCCAGTAAAATTTTATTTGAAAAAAAAAAATAGTTCGAAGATAAAAACCCTTGACCAACTAACCTTCTCCTTGCATCAATAAGGACATGAGACCCCAGGGAAGGCACCCTACTTTGCTCAAGGATGCCATGTTCTAGATAAGAGCTAATCCTTTGTTTTCTTTATTTCCAGGGCATAGGGTTTTTTCCTACTCCCCAGCAGTGCCTTGCTGTTACTCCTCTGCTTCAATAGAAATAAGCAGAAATTCATACACTCAACTACCTAGCAATGATGATACCACTTTTGTGGTATTGATATTCCTATTACAAATTAGGATCTTACCATATGGAAAAATTTTATGGAATGATTTATTATTTGATGAAATATTGCTTACTCAAAGACATATATATTGCATACTAATGAGAACTAATGTCTTTAACACTTCCTGAGATAGGCGACTTATATCTGTTTGATTTCCTGGCCCTCTCTCTTTTGTCTCAAAGTCCTAAAAAATAGTAACTTAAATTCTTTTACATAACAAGAATTCTGTTATTATGAGAACATTTTTTTGAAAAGCTGAGATAACTATACTGCCATTTTTTTTTTAAAGATTTTATTTATTTGTCAGAGAGAGAAAGAGAGAGCACGCACAAGCTGGGGGAGTGGCAGGCAGAGGGAGAAGCAGGCTCCCCGCTGAGCAAGGAGCCTGATGCAGGACTCGATCCCAGGACCCTGGGGTCATGACCTGAGCCAAAGGTAGATGCTTAACCAACTGAGGCACTCAGGCATCCCTATACTGTTATTTTTTAAACTCAAACTTACTCGTCACTTACTAAATACCAGACATTGTGCATTATTTACCCTTATTACCAATTAACCCTTATTACCCAATGAACCCAGATACCAATCCTATGAAGTAGGTTTCATTATTATCCCCATTTTATATATGAGGAAACTGAGATGCAGAGTGGTTAGGCAATTTGTCTGAAGGACACATCCAGAAAGTGGCAGAGCTGAGACCATAACCCATTTTGATACCAAAGCTCAAGTTCATAAACCTATAATATATTCTTTCCCAGGCAGCTTGGGCATGGAAAACCTGCACTGTCAATCATTAGGTAAGATTTTTAATGCCCACATATTATATATAAAAATATTATACCAATGTGGACAACATTTGAGGGAAGTCATACAGCTGGGTAAATATAAACCTAAAAATCATAGCACATTACAAATATTTGGAACACTAGATTTCTGTGATTTTTGTATTTTTCCTCTTAAAGGAAAAAAAAGTCACTTCTAGGAATATTTTTAACCTGCATGGATTTTCAAAATTTATAAAACTTCCACGGGAAAGGAATTTTTGCCAACTTTATTCATTTTATACTTTCAAAATGATTTTTTTATTTTTTACGAATGATCCTAAAATTTCCACGAAAGGCTCCAAATAGCCAAAGCGACCTTGAAAAAGCAAAGCAAAGCAAAGCTGGAGGCATCCCAATTCTGGACTTCAAGTTAAACTACAAAGCTATAGTGATCAAAACAGTATGGTACTGGCACAAAAATAGACACATAGATCAATGGAACAGAATAGAAAATCTGAAATGAACCTGCAACTATATAGTCAATTAATCTTTGACAAAACAGGGAAGGATATCCAATGCAAAAAAGATAGTCTCTTCAACAAATGGTGTTGGGAAAACTGGACAGCAACATGCCAAAGAATGAAACTGGATGACTTTCTTACACCATAAACAAAAATAAATTCAAAATGGTTGAAAGACCTAAATGTGAGACATGAAACCATTAAAATCCTATAAGAGAACATAGGCAGCAATCTCTTTGACATTGGCCATAGCAACTTCTTACTAGACATGTCTCCAGAGGCAAAGGAAACAAAAGAAAAAATAAAATTATTGGGACTTCATCCAAATAAAAAACTTCTGCACAGCAAAGGAAACAATCGACAAAACTACAAGGCAACCTACGGAAGAGAAGAAGATATTTGCCAGTGACAGATCTGATAAAGGGTTAATATCCAAAATACATATAAAACTCAACACCCCAAAACATCCAATTACAAAATGGGCAGAAGACATGAAGAGACATTTTTTCCAAAGAAGACACACAGATGGCCAACAGACACATGAAAAGATGCTCAACATCACTCATCATCAGGGAAATACAAATCAAAACTATAATGAGATATCACCTCACACCTGTCAGAATGGCTAAAATCAACAATTGCAGAGGATGCGGAGAAAGGGGAACCCTCCTACACTGTTGGTGGGAATGCAAGCTGGTGCAGCCACTCTGGAAAACAGTATGAGGTTCCTCAAAAAATTAAAAATAAAACTACCCTATCATCCAACAATTGAATTGTACTACTAAGTATTTACCCAAAGGATACAAAAATACTAATTCAAAGGGATACATGCACCCTAATGTTTACAGCAGCATTATCTACAATAGCCAAATTATGGAAAGAGCCCAAATGTCCATCAACTGATGAATGGATAAAGAAGATGTGGTGTGTATGTGTGTATGTAATGAGCAAATGAGCATAGGGGGAGAAAGAAAGAGAGACCAAACCAAATGAGCATAGGGAGGAGAAAGAAAGCGAGCCCAAACCAAAAAACAGACTCTTAACTATAGAGAACAAACTGGTGATTACCAGAGGGGAGGTGGGTGGGGAGATGGGTTATGTAGGTGATGGGGATTAGGGAGTGCACTTGTGATGAGCACTGGGTGTTGTATGGAAATGTTGAAACCCTAAATTGTAAACCTGAAACTAATATTACACTGTATGTTAATTAACTGGAATTTAAATTTAAAAAACGATTTTGTGTAATTTTTTAAAGCATGTGCTAAGCACCAACATTGTACTAAACTCTAAGGAAACAAAATACAATAATAGTGCCAGAAGTGCAAAAATTTATGTATAGTACAAAGTGACACATGTTACTCATTCAGTCAAGACATATTTATTGAGTGATTCTTCTATGCTAAGCACTATGCTAGGTCCTGAGGAAATGGAGCTCTGGACAAAAGAGGCCTGTCCCTCCTTCAACTTAGAGCCTAGTGAGGGAGACAGACGACAGGGAGACACAGGAATTTCTCTCCTAGAACTTTGACAAGTGCATGAAGAGAAGAAGACAGGGCACAGTGAAAGCATGCATTAGAGGGGCCCGAGCCTGATGTCAGGGTGTTTTCCTGAGAGTGACAATTAGACTGAGAGCTGAACGGTGGGGAGATGTTATCTAAGTATTGGGCTGTCTAGAAAAAAACTACTTTATAAGCTGTGGATGACTTCACAAGGGAAGCAATGGGAACTGAGGCTTGAAAAGTTCATTCAGTATTGCCATGTAGAGAACCAGAAAAAGAGCGCTGTGGAAAGAAAAATAGCATAAGCCAAAAGGACCTCACTCCTTAACCTTTTAAGTCAGAGCAGGACAGAAACGCCCACACAGGCATGCACACACGTTTCCACATATATATATACTCCAGCATACTGACCACTTTGCCACCACCAAGGCTTTTCTTCATTTCAGTCTATTGCAAAAGACCAGCCTAATGTGTAAGTAAAATCTGGTTGGGAAGTGGACAGAAGATGTGTGTGGCTTGGCTGTCCAAATAGGAACCCAGAGAAATGTTCTCCAGGTTGGGTAACAACAAAGAACCTTTAATTCACACTAAAGTGTAAGTGGCTGCTATCAGGTTCTTTCCTTGAGAAAATTTTTGTTAGAGATCTTGAGGCTATCTCATTAATTGTGGTACCTCCATTAGAGGCTGAGATGAGGTAGCACAAAGTGTGCTGGAAACTTGTGTTCCAGCCTTAGTTCTCCTAACAACTGACTTGTGAAACTCTGGATAAATCATGACCACTTTCAGAGCCTCTGTTTCCTTCTGTTTTGAGAAAAAAATAAAAGTGACAGAGCTCTAAGTTCTCCTGTGGATCACTGTGTGACCAAAAGATGGAGCATTGGTACGCTTCCTGGCTCTTCTCTGCATTAGGATTTAAGGAGCTGGATTCTGAAAACTACTTTTATTTAAAGCCCTAAACATCCCTTCTACCTCTTCTTTCTATCCCATCATATATAAACTACTCAGACTAGTGGCCACCTGCCTATTCTTTCCCTGTTCATATAGGCAGACCTTTGGATTGGGACCCCTGAAAACAGCAACAATGAAAGTTGTTTATGGATATAAGGTAGGCTTTGGAGTCAGCCCTGGTTCCAGTTCTGGCTGCACCATTCACCAGTTGGCTGGGAGAAAGTTGTTTAACCTCACCATGTAGTGTTTCTCATCTGCAAAATAAAAGTGACAAGGCATCTATGTGTAGATTTCAAGAGGATGGATGTGAAAATACATATAGGGTACATAGCATTACGCCTGGCACATACTGCCCGAGTCAGTCTCAATACCTGTTGTTAATGATGTGATTTATTAATTTCCTATTATTCTTTTTACATACATTATTTCCAATACTATCAACAACACTTTGAGACAGAAATTATTCAGTGCACACTTTACAGAAGAAGAAAAAGAACAGGAGAGAAGTTTAAGTTTCCCAAGATCACATTTCAAGGACAGAGCTAAGACTCAATTTCAAGTTTGTGCTTTTTGCTCTACTCAATCCTGATTCTTTACCTAGTTAAAAACAGAGTAGCAGTCACGGAAACTCTCAGCAAACCTCAACCTCAGCCTTCTCTTTTGGCTCTTGCCCTGTGGCATCTACCCTGCTCATTATACCCTTGGCAGAGCTTATGCTGCTTTCCTTGGGACCAGGCAGGGGAGAAAGCTTTGTGGAATGCATTGTGGAGTCCTACTTATCTTCTGAATGAGTAAAGAATTTGAGGCCCTAGGGAAGAGGCGACTTACCAATCACATCTCCCCTTCAACAAGTCAAGAAACAATGGAGAGATAATCTATGACAGCAAGGAAAAAGCTCTCTAATGCTCTAAAGTCCCAAAGAGGCCCCTGCAGGGTTTCAAATCTGAATCATTTTGGCTGAGAAGGAAGTTAGTTTCAAAAATGAACTTTCGGAAAGTTGAGATTCATTGTCAATAAATCTTCCCTACAGTTTCTGTCTGATGTTTCGCATCCAGTTAAAACCTTTAATTCCCCCAGGGAAACTACTAAAACAACAAGAGGCCCTTTGGAAGCTTAGTAATCAACCCACTTAGGCAGCTCCAGAACCAGGGAGCCCCCAAGGCCAATTCAGGAGGTCCGCCTAACCTACAAGCACAGGTCCAC
The DNA here is from genome assembly GCF_964656455.1 of Halichoerus grypus. Taxonomy (NCBI): domain Eukaryota; kingdom Metazoa; phylum Chordata; class Mammalia; order Carnivora; family Phocidae; genus Halichoerus; species Halichoerus grypus. The sequence goes on from NC_135712.1 coordinate 76,503,423, forward strand.
CAGTGCTAATTTGAAGAAAGTTCTTTGGACAATCTTATACTGTTAGGGATTTCTAAGGGCTCATAAAATAATGTACTCACACTCAGGAATTTCAAACCTGCAGAAAAGTTACCCACTTACCCAACTTATTCAGAGTAAATGGTGCATTTATGTTGATCTGCATGGAAAAAGAAAAAGAGAAAGGAAAAAAAAGCCTCCTGTCAAATCAAGAGAGGTCAGATTCAAAAACTACATTCAACTAACATTACTAAACAAGACTGTGTGCCAGGCATTATCACCCTTACTTTACAAAAGTGAAAAAAGAGTATAGAGACAATGAGCAAACTATCTGAGGTCACTTATCTAGAAAATGACAGAAAGAGGATTGGTTTCATATTGGCAAGTTCAAGTCCGGGCTTCTTTCCCCTGGGCTTTGTGAACTTGTGATTTTTATTTTCCATTTTTATTCTCCATAGAAGTAAATATTATTAAAAAAAAATAGTGTTTTGCATTTTTCCCACATTCCCTGTTCAGCTTAAACACTACATAAATCCTCATGTCACTCTAAGTCAATTCTCATACACCTTTATCTGGTTTCCTGAAATATAGTTTCCCATAATCAGTTGGACTTTCCCATGATCACTCATTCATATCAGGTATGCTTCACTTAAATTTCTGTTTTATCTCTTTCTTTAACTGAGTTTTAGAAATACCAGGAGAGGAATTTTCATAGTCTTCACATCCTCACAGAAACAGACACATTCTTAATTCCCTTTTGTCACACATAACTCTTTAGGATCAATTATTGGAGTTGTTGCCCTGCTAGACAAAGGCTTTCTTGAGGGATACTTGGTGGCTCAGTCACTTAAGCATCTGTCTTCAGTTCAGGTCATGATCCTGGGGTTCTGGAATCCAGCCCCTCAGCTGGCTCCCTGCTCAGCGGGGAGTCTGCTCCTCCCTCAGCCCCTCCCCTGCTCTTACCCTCTCTTTCTCTCTTTCTCAAATAAATAAGGAAAATCTTTAAGAAAAACAACCAAAGGCTTTCTTGAAGACCAATACAATAAGATGCACAGCAATAACAACAATAGCACTTATTGAGACTTACTCTGTGCTAGACTCTATAAATACTTTTATATACATTTAATACATTTTATATACAATTCACTTAATCTTCACGCTAATCATATGGGACAGGTAAAATTTATTTTCTCCTTTTTACAGTTGAGGAAACTGAGTTCTGGAGATATGTAATAACTGACTCCACACAGCTGATAGGCTGTCAGCTGAAGAGAACAAGTAATTTTAAAGTAATCTCTAGAGCCTTTGTTATTCAATCTCTTTTATCATAAACTATGGAAAGATAATAGCCTCAAACTTTATTTTGCCATTATATGTAAACACAGGTCCATCTCTAGTTTCAAAGTCTCATTCTCTTTTTAGAAGTGTTGGAAACCAATCTTAACAACCCTTTATGAAATCACAAATCACAGATTCTTTGGTTTGGGTGGACTTTGATAATCTGCCTAACCACAGTTCATTAATTCTGTGCTATATTAACTGTCAAAAAGATTTGGAGGGGCGCCTGAGTGGCTCAGTCGTTAAAGGTCTGCCTTTGGCTCGGGTCATGATCCCGGGGTCCTGGGATCGAGCCCCGCATCGGGCTCTCTGCTCTGCGGGAAGCCTGCTTCTCCCTCTCCCACTCCCCCTGCTTGTGTTCCCTCTCTCGCTGTGTCTCTCTCTGTCAAATAAATAAATTTAAAAAATCTTAAAAAAAAAATACATTGAGATTTAAAAAAAAAAAATTTGGAATATATTAATATGGCCCAAGGCTTTTTATGTTCCTAGAATGGTATATTGTGATTATTACCATGCCATAATCATTCCTAAAATTATCTGTGGAATATTTAAAGGGTGCAAGGGAGCTCATTATCTTAACTTCAAGAAGTGGAGAAGTCAGTGCTGCTAGATGGCCCTGTTTCTAGCTCTCTGTGTGTCAACTCTTTTCATTAAAATATATCAGTATCGAGGGGCATAAAACATGTCATTGTCATAGCTATTGTATTGGCTGCCCAGTCAATAATTCTCATGAATAGCTGATCCTGAATAGTGATACCACACTCAAGCCATGATACCTATCTATCTACCTTCCCTATACTGGAGTTCCTGCATTTGTAACTAGGAAATCGCCATGCTATTTATTGGTCTTCACCATATGGAGCTCACATTTCTCATCTGTAATTTTGGGATAATAATAATGCATTAGCAGCGGTGATGTAGCCATAGCCAAATGAGACAGTACAGGAAGCACCATACACTGTGCTTGAGCCAGAGTAAGGTGTGCACTAAAGGCTTGTTGAAATAGAATCTGTGAATGATGGCACCACTTTTTTTATAAAGGCCACATTACCTAAGATGGAGACCTGTCAGAAAACTGTTGCTGCTAGTGTTTCTGATCATCACAGTGTTGTTTCTACTGCTGCTGTTTAACAACCTCAATTAGAAAACCCAGAAGGATAGTCAACCAAAAGGAGCCTCTGGGCAAGCATTTAACCTCAAATTATTGCACAACCTGTTGATCCACCTTTTATCAAGGCTCACTCCAGACACTTCACATGTCCATGCAGATTAAGCTACTAAGACTTCTAAAAAGTACAAGGGGATTTATCCACTCAGTACTGCAGTCAGACAAGTGGTTCCTAGTCACAAAACAGCATCAGCACACAAAACTTCTCTTTCTAGAACAAGACCAGGATGACTTAAATAAATTCCTTTAGTAGCCAGTTGGTAAAAATTTGTATAAAACATCACAACTCAAGCTTAATTAACTACTTAACTTTAAAATTTTAAATATGAGGATTCATTTTTCCTCCCCTTTTTATTTCAGGTCAAAAAAAGATTCAAATTCTCCATATAATAACAGAGGTGGCTTTCAAACTATAGAAATGATCCCTGAAAGTATAGTCTTCAGAGGTGGCTTTCAACAAACCAATGCTGGTATGCACAAAGCTATGTCAGAATACAGATTTATAGTTCTGCAAACTCTAGAAATTTTTTAACGTATATTAATAATACCATTTTTTTAAACTGATGAATTATAACTAAGTCCTATTTTCCTATCATTTAGTCATTCTGGATTTTTTACATCTTTTCTGTGGACAAAATAATGGACAACTGGATGATTAACTGACGGTACTTGAATCCAAACTTGATGTTTTAGAATCACTGAAATGTAGTCACTGTCTTCCTTTCCTACTCCAACACAAAATAAGAAGGCTATGTCACAACTTTGAACTTAGGTTTTTTATTATTCAAATGTCACATGCATAAAGTTAATACAAATAAATTCTTTTCCAAACACCAAGGTAGCAGGTGGTACATGGGGACTTGCACAAAAAGAGCAATGACTTTGAGTCAAGAGAAATGAGTGAGCTCAAGCCCTTACTGGTTATGGGACCCGAGGCCGACTTCACATCTCTGTGCCTTAGTTTCTTCATCATGAAGATAAGGATAGTAAAAGCAACCCGAGAGGGTTGCTGTGAATGTTAAAATGAGGCAGTGAGGGTGGAACTCTTGGGACAAAGGAGGGGCTTACTGTTTTTTTATGAAGGAAAGAATTGATGAGTTAAAAAACAAACAAACAAACAAAAACAGGAAAAATGGTCTTTCCTGTCAGACTCTAAGTTCTGTGAAAGCAGGAACCTTGTTGACCATTTCATCATTGTGTGCCTAGGATTTCACCATGGTCCACATTTGGTTCAAAAACAGTTAAATTGAATAGTTCAGTAATGGTTTAATTGAATCGGTTTGCATTAATGTCTGTTATTCCTTTTATTCTTTTTCTTTTGTTGAGACAAGTATAGTAGATACTATTCTTCCTATTATCCACTGTCATTTCCACAATACTGTAGTCCTATATCTATAATAAAAGATGATATCAAGTATTCAAATATTGTTTAAAAAATTATCACAAGCAGCAACTTAAATGCCATTTAGTTTAAGTAAAATCAATAGACCTTTACTTACAATGGGCTGAACATGTGAGTGGTAGAGATATAATAATAAAAAATATTTGTTTAATCTACTATACACAGATACTTCTGTTCTAAGAACTTTATATGTGTCAGTATATTTAATCCTCATAATACGACAGATCCTATTATTAGCCTATTTTTACAGATAAGGAAAGTGAGAGAGTAATCTATATATGGTTTCTTGGCTAATTAAAAAGTAAAGCTGGACTGTGAACTCAGGCACTATGGCTTTACGGAAGTGTCACTAACTACTTTCTACACCCTTTCTATGAGGTGTAACCCATAGCCCCCATCTTAAATGAAGGAATGATTGCCACCTCTAATTGAACAAAATTAAGAAAAGTAAAATATAAGAAAGAAAGGAGGGAAGAACTGATTATTGAAGATCAAAGATATTTTGATATAAACTTTTAAAAATTATTTGTATAAACAGACTAAGGAAGAAAAACCATATAATCATTGCAAGTGATACAGAAAAAGCATTTGACAATATCCAACTTTCATAAAGGAAACTAGGAATAGAGGGGAACTTCCTCAGCTTGATCAAGAATATCTACAAGAAAGGGGCGCCGGGGTAACTCAGTCATTATGTGTCTGCTTTTGGCTCAGGTCATGATCCCAGAGTCCTGGGATCAAGCCCTGCATCGGGCTCCCTGCTCAGTAGGAAGCCTGCTTCTTCCTTTCTCACTCCCCCTGCTTGTGTTCCCTCTCTCGCTGTCAGTCTCTCTGTCAAATAAATAAATAAAATCTTAAAAAAAAAAAAAAAAAGAACTTATGTAATGGCAAGAAACTGGATGCTTCCTAAGATTGGGAATGAGGCAAGAATGTTCTTTCTCAGCAGTTCTATTCAAAATTGTACTGGTGGAATAAGACAAGAAAAGCATATAAAATGTATACAAATAGGGAAGAAATAAATAAAACTGACTTTATTCACTGGTGACATAGTTGTTTATTTATAAAATTCCCAAGAGTTTACAGAAATCTCCTGAACTGATAAGTTAATGTAGCAAAGTCACAAAACACGAGGTTACTGTATAAAAGTCGTTTTTCTGTATATCAGAAATGAACAATTAGAAATTAAAAAACAATTTATACTAGCACCAAAAAGGAGAGAAATATTTGTGGTTCCTTTCTTTTCTTCTTCTTTATTTCCTTTGCCTGTCTTTGTGTTTTCTTTGTATTTACATCTTGTCTTCTTTCCTTCCTTCATCTTCCTCTCTACACTTTCACTTTTCAGTGTAGGTTACACCACATTCCAAAAGGAATGTGACATAATTTACAGAGCAATAGACTACAGATAGGCAATGGTCTTGGTGAAAAAATAGAGCCTTTCCTCATTCCATACAGGAAAATAAATTCTATATTGTTCTAAAATGAAGGTCAGAAAAATATATAAATGTTACATACTTGCATCTTCTTTCCGATTTAAGAGGGAAAAGAGACTCTACAGAAAACAAAACAATGGGAGAAAAAGAGTATGACTACCACAGAGTAATTGAATCAGAAAAAAAATCTAGATTTGCAAGAGGCAAAGACACTGAGGGGTTAGGGGCAGAATCCACTCAGAGTTACGAGTGGCTGACCTGCTACTAATCTCAAGCTCATCATCTCCATCTCCTTCAGGCAAACCTAGCATGGATTAGATTATTGGCACACCAGTTTTTAGCAAGTGTATCAGAATCTACTTAGTATGGTCTCGAGACCAGCACAAAAGAATGATGATCTATAGGTAGAATTCCAAGACTTTCAAAAAATATATATAGGAAAGAAAATATCCGAATTTCCCCTCCCCCTCAAAACAAACAAACAAAGAAGCAAAAAAAAATCATTATTTTCAGCCATGTCACAGATACCTATCACCTACAATCTTTGGCTTACGGCCCCATCTCAAGCATCCACTTGCATGGCCTCACTGACAAAGTAACAGAAATACCCAAGGTGACCTCTCCTCTGATGCGAGAAGTTAATAAAGGCTATAAATGGAAACATATAAAGTGCTATATAAAACATATATATTTTAGTATTCAACTAATTCTTCAAATTACTTGAACTAATCCATTACAGATTTGTTACTCTTTCACACATTTACATTCTTCAGAAAAATTTTGGATTTTGAGGAGTGGATAGTCAAGGAAATGCTTTCCTTGGAAATATACATTAATTAAAACCAAGGAAGAAGATAATAAGGCGTAACAGGGTTTTTTTTTATGAATTAAGCTTAATAAAATACCTGAAACATGAGTGTTTATTTGGGGAATGATAGTACCTAAATCTAAATATGGTTTTGCCTTAGTAACCAACAAATTACTTTATAAAGCATGGAATACCATGTATGCCAAAAAAGGAGTCACTGAATGAAATTTGAATAGGGACAATTATTTTGAATTTACGCTAATCTAAAGGTAAGAGAATTTTCATAGTGGTAAAAAGCTTGTCTTGAGCAAGATGATCTACTTGAGTGCTTCTAGTTCTGGTGTTCTACATTTCTATTGGTCACTCTATTAAAAAGAAATAACTGGCCTGTTTATAAATAGTAATAGACAACCAAAAGACAATAGCAGAAAAACAAAAGAACATCTGGTGCTGTGGGCAACAGAGGAAGTAATAGAGACTCAAGACTCATGAATGGGAAGGTTGCTTTCCTTTTACAGATGAGAACCCTGAAGTTTAAACAGGGCAACGAATCAGTTACAGCAGTGGTTCTCAATTAGAGGTGATTTTTGTCCCCCAGGGAATATTTTGAAATGCTTGGAGACATTTTTGGTTGTTCGAGAGCTTGAGGAGTAAGCATAGTATTGGCATCTAGTGGAAAGGGGCCAGGGATCCTGCTAAACATTCTACAATGCACAGATAAGCCTTCCCCTCCCCCAACAAAGAATGATCCAGCCCAAAATGTCAATAGTGTGGAGGTTAAGAAGCCCTGAGTTGCTATACAACAAGGTAAGCTAGTTACCTTTCTGTGTGTCTAGAAGTAAAGAAAGCTATATTACTAAATATACTGTGCATCCCTGAATCATTTCATTTTGCTTGTCATGATGGAACAGAGACTGAAAATTCTTGACAATGCCAGCTCTGGTTACCTTTCCATTACATGAAGCACTGGATTCAAGAGTCTGGTCAAACAAACATCATCAAGAAAAATTTCAAACATTTGGAAACATATTCAACTCTAGTTGAAATATAAGGTATCACACAGAAGAATTAAATATGCCTCTAAAAATAGTTCTGTTAATTATCAGCAACTGCATTAATAGAGGGATTCTACGAAAGTGAATAATACCTACATTGGGTTGGTCTAGACAAAAGAGAAAAAGAATATAACAGAACAGCTAAGCATGCCACTAACAGGCCTAAGCCATCCTTCCTCACCGCGCCCCGCCCCCCCCATTCCAGCCAGGATTGGATTACTTCCTGAGGAATTCAATTCTTGGCCTCTGAAGGTATCACCCAGCATCGATTTGAAGAAATGTGTCTGTAGGAAGTTCTACAAGGTACAGCTCTGGGGGACCCATAGAATGACAATGATGTCCACAGATCTGCATGACACTACAGTGACAGCTAGAGACCATAGAGTGTTAGAGCTAGAAGTAAGGGAGAAGTTATTTTAGTCAACTTTCAGTCAAGGAAACAGAGGTTCTGAGATGGGAGATGGAGGAGAGTGACTGGTCCAATGTCAAATAACAAGTTAATGTCACAGCCAGAATCCTGTTCTCCAGAATAGCCTGGCTCCCATTCAACTAATGGTAGATGTGTAGATTAAGTAAATATGTACTCTACCTACTCTGTATGAACTTTGTTGGGTTCTGCATATGAGATTGGTTTTACCCACATAGTGGGAAGCACTATATTTCATTCTACTGAAAAGATTTTCCAGGAGATTGGAAGTCTGAAAAGAAAAAACAACTTTTCCAAGGTCACAAAGCTAGCAAGTGGCAGAGCCTGGATTCAAACCAGTGTCATCTCATTCCAAGTTCAAAATATTGAACTGTTTGTGTTACTCCGTGTGCCAGGGAAAATAACAAGGTAGGGGAAAAGAGGCAAGGATTACCATCATATTGGAGATGAAAAGCACAAGGACTTCTCCTGATAAAAACATGAAGATATAATATGTACAAGATTAGAAAATAAACCTGCCTCATCTATTTTCAATATCCACGTTCCTCTCTTTCTTCAATTCCCTGTCCCATACTGTATAATACTATCTGTAACAAGGAGATGAACTACTGGAAAGACTTTTCCAATAATCTAAGATAGAAACTTTTCCTGTACATGACCATAAGACTTAAAACAAAAAATCACAACAGCTGCAAGGAGCAGGTAACCTAGGATATACTTATTCTTTTGGGAGTCATGACCCTATTGCCAAACTAATGAGAGTTATCAATACTCTCAGAAAAAAATGCACACATATGCACACAGTTCTGACACACTTTCACCTACAAACTATTCATGGAAATCCCAGAAGCCAATCAGTGGACCTCAAATTCTTTAGGGGAAGAATTTTTGTTTTAGAATAAGCTCCGCCACCAAGTAGATGTATGACTCTGAACAAATTAAATGAACCTCAGTGTCTCAGTTTCTCCAATTTAAGAGGGTAGATTTGCACTCTAGATTTGTCGTTCTATGTTGCTGATGGAAGCAGCCGAATACGGTGGAAGGTAGTCCAGAAGTCAGAAAACCCCATCTGCCATCACAGGTGTGTGATCCAAGGAGGTTCATTTCCCCTCTCTGGGGCTTATTCCCTGCAGTTGTAAAGTGAGGAGTTAATAAAAGATGACCTGTAAAGTACCTTTCAGCTCTAATGGTTTGAGATTCCTAATTCAAGGAAGAATAATGTGGGGCAGGAAACAGACACCTGCTTATAACAGAAACACTACTGGATCTCTAGAGTTCCCATGCATATGAAGACATCATGCTTGCTCCTGGCTAGGTCCTGGTGTGTGACAGGTGAGTAGGGATGCTGCAGCAGTGGATATCAGTTTTTTGATCAGCATCCTTGCCAAGCTTTGTGACCATAAACCCCTGGAGGACGGAACTCTATCAGCAGCCACATCTCCACTTGCTAAAGAGCACCGTTGATAAGGACTCATTTGGGTTTGGGGAGAGAACAGGTCAGGAAGTAACTTCACAATTAGAGGAAACTAAACAGCTGTTTCTGGGACAGAGGGGCGTTGTAACCAATACTCTCAGTGTCAGAAGTGTGTAAACTGCATCCTCTTAAGCAATCAAGTATCTGTTTGAAATCAAAGAGCTTTCCTCAAGCACAAAAGGATCAGAATAAATCTTTCTTATCTTTGGGAAGATCATACCCTATACCAGCAGTCACTGATAACATTTCTAAATTTTTGAGATCTGGAGACTTGAGTTAAATTATATCCCTTTCCTAGGTCTCAAGTTACTCATCTTTGCAATTGTTGAAGGGCAAGGGTGGAGAGTGAGGAGAGGGTTAGACAAGACCACCTCTAAGGCATTTTATCGTTTGAAGATTTTTAGCGTATTTTTCTCAAAACCAAAATATTTCTTTAAACTCATTCCTCTAACCCCCAATTCTTTTTAAGGAACCAGACATTGAATCTTATTTCTGGACTTTTTGATATAACCATTGCTTCACTTTGCCTCTAATACAATTGCAGAACTATAACAGATAAAGCAAGTTGCAACCTTTCAGACCACACTGTGTTGAGGGTTTCTTTGAAATGAAAAGGAAGTAAAGAGCAATAACACACCCTTGATCAACATCCTTCCAAAGATATCTCCAATTGTTTACTTTCACTCAGTTATTTTGCGTCCCCCAGTTTTTTAGCAAGCATTTTCTGGATACCTGCTACGTTCCAAAACATTATGAGGAAGACATTGCTTCTGCTTTGAATACGCTCATAGTAGAGAAGTTACCGGGACCATAACTCACAGGCAATAGCTCACAGTCCCTTTACCATAGTATTAGAATTTGAAAGTCCCTTGAAGGGCTCCTAGTGCCACCACCCATTTGAAGCTTGACATTTCTTTACAGTGGCCCTGCCATGTGGTTGTCTTGCTAGTCTTTGGCTAACTCAGATAATCAGGTATCTCACTCTTTCTTGGGTCAGTCCATTTCAGTTTCATTTCTAATTCCATATTCCTTTGAAATTATGTGAGAAGAGCACAAAACAGGTTCCCGTTATACAAAGGACATAAAGATATAAGGGAGAGCTGGGAGGGGGCATCAAGGTCATGTATGAGCCTTGCATCAAGGGTAAAATACAAACTGATTTCTGACACAGAGAGGGGCTCATTCAAACCAGGCAAGTGTTTTCCCATTTCTTTGTGCTGGTTTTCCCATTTCTGGAATGATGGGGTTGGACTGTGTAAAAGAAAAGCTTTGCATTTGCATGACCACTAGCCTAGAAAATATCAAGGCAGTTCTGATTCTCCACAATTGAGTTGAATCAAGTGAATCAAAAGAAGGACCATGGGCTTCAGTGATCCTAGTTCTCTAGTCTCTTTTGAACCTAACCGAAGACTCTTCTGACCAGTGAATGATGGGCCTTATTTTGCTGCTTCTCTCTTACGAAGAGTGCAAATTTTTAGTCCTTCATTAGTCCAATCACCATGGACCTCCTCTTTCCAGTACATAAAAATCCCGGCTTTCCCTTCAATAAACTTCTCAGTGAATTTTTTCACTGGTGGTGTTTTCCCTCTCCTGACAAGTTAGTAAACTTTGTAATTATCTTGTAGCTCTTGGGAGTTGTCTCATTTACTATGTTTTTTTTTTTTTTTTTTTTTTTTTTAAGTAGGTGGACTCTAAGGTCCTGTCTAGCTGTAGCAGTCCATGAATCTATATTTCCAAGAGAGCCACAGGCAAGGCCACCTGCCATTCATTCTCTGAAAGTTAGGATGTGAGGACCTATGGTCCCAGAGAACTGAGGACATTCTGCTGCTGTATCTCAGGTTCTCTGTATGGCATTACCCTCTGCCTCTGAGAGAGTTCTGTTTAGATCTCTTCGTTACTCACCCTCTTTCATTCTCATCCTCAATATTGAGGAGAAGCAGCAAAGACTGGTTCTAAAGTATAGCTGAGGACAAAGTCAGAAATCAGTGCCCACGATGGACCTAGACCTGGACATTCTGAGCATTCCTACCTGACTTCCTTTTCTCTCCTAGAATGACGACCCACAGATTTGCACCCTCTCTTCCTTTCCTTCTATTACAAAATCAAATTAATTTAAAGAACCCCTAGCCACGGTCCTCATTTTACAGGGGAAAATCGTGACTCAGAAATGTGAAGAGCAACAATCAAGTCTGCAGGGCCATGTGGCCCAAGGTCAAATCTAGAATATGGGGTTTCCAATTCCCAAAGCAGTGTCTGTCTCACAGCTCCATGCTCTTTCTCCCTGTCAATTTGTTTTTTAGCTGGTTTCATTTTTTTCTTTTTTTTTAGTGCATATTGTCTCAGGGTTATTTTTGAAGGAGCAATGTATGACCTCTGTTTCACCCTTTAACCCTTTAAAGTTAAGACCACTGGGAAGAGACAAATGCATTAAATAAATATTATTATCAAATTACCACTTCTGAGGAAAAACCTGCTGAGATAGAAAGATCCTTCTTTCTTTTTTTCTCTTTCTTATCCTCTCTTTTCTTCCATGGAACACACATATGCAGTTCTCACTTTCTGAAATTCCCTTTCCCACTGTTTTTTTTTTTTTTTTTTTTTTCCACTTCTTAATTTAGAGTTTGTTACTCTGTTTATATTACCCTCAGAACTCTCTGTCCAGCTGTCCGCCACGGCATTTATAATGCATATGGCTATTGTTTGATTAGCTTTCTCTCTTCCTTACAAGATGTTAGGTTTTTGAAGACAAAGAATGGGTCACACTCACCTTTATATTACTGGCACAAGGTAGGCACCAAATCAGTGTTGAATTACTGATTGGAAGAATAAAGAATGAAAGAAAAGCATTTCTTTGGGGCCATATGGCCATATGGCCCTGTTTTCATGAGAGATTGTCACAATCCTACAAGAAGACCACATCCTGCTCTGTGCTGTCTTTCACCGACTCACACCCCGACTCACACCCCAATTTAGTCATAATAGTATTTCACCAACTGCTCTCCTGCAGTTGTTGAAACTGCAGACATCCAGGATGTAATCAAATCTCATTAGTCCCCAAAACTTTGAATACAAAACCTTACCGAACCTATATTTCATCTTAGGTGACATGTCTAAATTCTGCAGATTTCCTTCTGGTGAGAACATGGGGCACTTTAACACTTTGCGAGCAGGTGCTGAGCTGTTGTTATTTCAGGTCATGCAAGACCAAGATTCTGTAAATTCAGAAGCAGTGAGCAGGGGCTACGACTGGCAGGCTACTGCGATGACTTCATGGTCAAGTATAAAGAGGAGACTGCGTTCCCAATGAAGGAACAGAGGATGAAGTCATCATCTTGGCTGTGTCCGGGAACTGAAGTTGTCCAACTATATGGTGGGACATTCAATATGCTAAATGGGATAGGAGATAGAACTGATTCCCCGGATACTGACAAAGACATGTAGCCCTTCATGTTTTAGAAATGGCATTTCTCCTGCTGCTCTGGCATCCTGTATGTCAGCAACTGAGTTTTCAAAGAAAGATTTATCTCTAAAGGAGGTAAAGGGGTTGAGCATGTGTTATAAATTGTTATCAAAGCAGAGCATAGATGGTGGGGTCCTCATAAGGCAGCAAAGTGTAATGGATGTGGCTTCATTCTAGCACTGCTGCTCACCAGCCAAAAGGCCTTGGGTGACTTATATAATTGCTCTGTGCCTATTTTCTCATCTGTAAAATGGGGATAATAATATTATCTATCTCCTGGGTTATTTTTAAGCTTAAATGAATATATAGATATAAAGGATTTAATACAATGCTCAGCACATGGTTATCTACCAGGTAGACATTATTATTCTTTTAGGTAATGTCTTCATAATCATTAAGGATTTGAGCCATAGAATAAGATAACCCTGGGCTTGTATCTCAGCTTTACCGCTTAATAGCTTCATGGAGCTGACAAGTTCATTAACTGCTAATCCTGAGTTTTCTCATCTGTGCGATGGAAATGATAAAATCATCTAAATCATACGATTTTTGTGAAGATTAAAAGGATAGCATGTGCAATGTGCATAGCATGATTCCTAGTGTATTTGAGTGCTCATTAGTATCATTTATAATACTCTCTATGTGCCATTCAGTAACTGAGGCTCCAGGGAGTTTAAGATTCATTGTTTTTAAGAATCCCAGGCTAGTGTGGGAAGTGGAAGGATGGTTTGGTGCAGTGGGGGAAAGAGAACCCTGGCAGTATGTAGTGAAGACCACAGAGGCAGGAGTGATGCTCATCTTACTTCTGAGTAGAAATTTTCAATGCAGAACAAGGGTGAAAATTGTCTAGGCAAAATCAATGAACTTAAAGCCATAGAAGATGTTTCAGTATTGATTTTCTCTGGTTTGTTTTTTGCCGTTATAAATAATCTTCAATGAACAACTTTGTACTCACTGTATATCTAATTTTTTTCCTTAGGGTCAATTCCCAGAAGTGAAACTGCCAAGTAAAATGGTAAACATTCTTAAGGCTTTTGCAAAATATCATCCTCTTCTCTACCAGGATTATGTAACGATTTTAAGCAATGTAGGAAGGTATCAGTCCCTAGAAACCTTGACAACACTGGGTATTAAATGTAAAAAGGAAAAGAAAAGTGCCAACATATTCAGCAGAAAATGGCAGCTCATTCTTAATTTGCCTTTCTTTAGTTTCTAGCAGTGTTGAACACTTTTCATATATGCATTGGCTATTTGCAATCTTTCTTTTTAAATTTTCTTTTGCATCTTTTATTTTGCACTGACATGTGAACACACACATTAAGAATATTAACACAGTGCCATGTATTGAAATATTTTTCCTAGTTTGCCTTTTCAATTTATATATGGTAGTATTATTTCAATGTAAACAATTACAATTTTTATAACAAAAGCAGTTGGTCTTTTCCTTTGTGGTTTCTACCTTTGCTTTTATACTTAGAGAGGCCTTCTTCAAATTCTAATAAATATACAATTTTGAAGACTCGTTTTTGTTGTTTTGGTACTTAACTGTTAAGCCTTCCTATTTCTTTCACTAGCATGAGCACTAATAATCTGATTTTTAACTCCAACAAGCAGGATCCACTCCTTGGATCTCTGTTGTGTTTGATTGACCTGTCTACTCTTGCACTCTATTTACCATACAATTTTATTATTATAATACTGTAATGTGTTTTAATAACTTGTAATAAAAATCTAACTATTTTTTTTTTCAATTGCTTCTTGGCCATTTACTACCCCAGATAGCTTTGTCAATTTCTAACAACACAATAAAAGTCAGTGAGAATTGTGATTGGAATTCCATCTCATGTGTACTTTATTTGGAGGAGAATTGACATCTGTATATTATCAAGTATTTCCATCAAGATTCTGCTTTTTCTACACTTATTCAGGTCTTCTCTATTTCTCATTGAAGTCTTGTGTTCTTCCTCATATACATCTGGCACTCTTCTTAAGAGTTAAGTCATCTCCAAATAATTGATGCCTTTGCTAAGGCATTCTGGATGTTTATCAGTACTCACAGTAGTAACCTTGATAAATCAGTTTATATTGACTCTTTTTCCCTATCTTATTTCCTCTGCACCTTCATTCTTGTTCCTTGGGATCATCACCCAAATAAACTACCAGCACTCAGGTCGTTGTTTCAGTCTCTGCATTTGAAGGAACCTGAATTATGACACTTGAGATCATCTTTCCAAACACCAGTAATTGGCAATTGCGATTTTTGGAGATATGCAGATTTTCAGTGGTATGCTCTAGGGTCCAGTGCGTCTGGATTAGAAGTCCTGGAACATGCTATCTCATTTTCTTAGGAAAAGAATCCCTCATATTGACATAGTCTTGGATCACTTATCACTTCTATAGAGATCTGGGATAAAATAGGTACACTGGTGTATACAGCGTCTATATATAGTTCTCCAGCTTCTAGTCTGAAGATTAATAAATACAGGGCTAAAGAGACTTAATTTTCTCACCATTAGCAAAATTAATCTTCACTCATGATATCAGTTATATTTTTTTGGCTTTATTCAAAGACTTGCCTATTATTTCTTTATTACTAAAGTAATAAACACAAGCATCTCAGTTTGTATCTTATTACTCATAATAATCACAATAACAAAATCATTTCCATTTGTTGTCAGATACAGGTTCTATGCCAATTATTTTACATATTATTTTTCTAATTCCATTAACAACCCACCTGCAAAGTAGATCTTAGTAATGAAGCCGAGTTTAAGCTAAGTTAAGGGAACTGTGGGAGTGGAATAACTACAGATGATGGAATTGTGTTGTTTTTGTAGTTGTTTTTACCCCAGGAAATGTCAATCCTAAAACACGTGATTAAATTTCTATCATCAGTGTTTCAATATAGATGTCTTGTCCATCCTTTGTTAAATTTATTCCTAAGTATGCTGTGGTTTTATTTTTCACTACTATAAATAATATTGTTTGTTTTCCAACATTTTATTATTGATGCACAGAAATAAAATGCATATTTTTTGCATTTATACTATATGACCTTGCTAAATTATTAAGTCTAATAAAAGTTGTTTTTGTAAATTCCTTAGGGATTTCTTTGATGTACTTTATGGGTTTCCAAACTTTATGATTTATTTATTTATTTGTTTAGATTTATTGCTGACTGGAGCCTTCAGAATAGTATTGAAAAATTACTAATTATATTCATTGGCAAGAACAAACCTTCTTTTTTCCCCCACTTAAAGAGGACATGATTCAATATTTTATCATTCACCAGAATGTTAGCTGGAGGTTTTTGGTGTTTTTGTTTGTTTGTTTATTTTGTTTTGTTTTTGTAAATGTCCTTTATCAAATTGAAGAAGATGTCTTCCTTCCTAGTTCCCGGAGTTATAAAATGATGTTAAATTCTGTCAAACACTTTTTCTGCATCTATTTAGATTATGTGTTTTTTTCTTTTATTCTGATAATGTGATGAATTAAATTCACTTTCAAATTTTGAACAAACCTAGGGTAGATGGAACTAGAGGGTAATATGCTAAGAGAAATAAGTCAGTCAGAGAAAGACTAGTATCATATGATTTCACTCATATATGGAATTTAAGAAATAAAACAAATGACCATAGGGGAAAGGAGGGAAAAATAAAATGAAATCAGAGGGAGACAAACCATAAGAGACTCTTACCTATAGGAAACAAACAGGGTTGCTGGAGAGGAGGTAGGTGGAGGATGGGGTAACCGGGTGATGGGCACTAAGGAGGGCACGTGATGGAATGAGCACTCAGTCTTATATGTAACTGAGGAATCGCTAAATTCTACCTCTGAAAGTAATTATAAAAAAAATAAACCAACTTTGCTTTTCTAGGGTAAAACTTGAGTCATTATACGCTATTAGTTTATCTACTGCTAGATTTGATATGCTAATATTTTTGTTAGTATGTTTGCGTCTATGTTCATGAGAGATATTGGTGAGACATTTTCTCTTTTTTGTAATGTCTTTACCACATTTTAGCATCAGGAATAGGGTGACTTCTTAAATTAGTTGAGGAGAGTTCTCTCCTCCTCTGTATTTTGAAAGAATTTATATAAGACTGGTATTATTTCTTGCTTAACTGTTTGACTGGATTCACCACTGAAACTACCTGGGCCTAGAGTTTTCTCTGTGGGAAGGCCTTTGATAACAAATTCAATTTATTTAATAATTTAGAGTTATTCAAATTTTTATATCTCAATGAGTAAATTTTGGTAAATTATATTTTTCAAGGAATATGTGAATTTCAATTTAACGCTTAAATTAATTGGCATAAAGGTGTTCATAATATTCCCATATTACCCTTTGTTGTCTTCAGTATCTGTTGTGATACTCTTTCTTTTACTCCTGCTATTGGGGTTTGTGAGTTTTTTTCTTTCTTTTTTCTTGATTAGTCTTGCTAGAGGTTTAATAATTTTTATTAATGCTATACAAAGAACCAACTGTTGGCTTTAATTTCTCTAATGTTAATTTCTGCTTGTGTCTTTTTGTTTTCCTTTTACTTAGGCTTTAATTTGCTCTTTTTCTCCTATCATTTTAATGCAGGAACTTACATCATTATTTTAATCCATTTCTCCCTAATATAGATGTTTAATATATAAATTTCCCTCTGTACTATTTTGACAGCAATGCTATACTATTTATTTTTTTCTGGTGCTCTTTTTTTATTTCTCATGTACTATATTTGAATTCCTATCCAGTTTAATATTATTTTGGCTTAAAGAATTTCCTTTTAACGTTTTATGTTGTTAGTGCAGGCTTGCTAACAACAAATTCCCAACTTTTTTTTTTTTTTAAATGTCTTCATTTCACCATTATTTTTCAAAGGTATTTTCATGGGATATAGAATCCTGCTTTAATAGGGGTTTTTTGTTGTTGTTAATTTTTAGTTTAGTTTTTTTGTTTGTTTGGGTATTTATTTATTTATTTATTTTTTCCGTTACCTGTTTTTTTTTAATTATTATTATCTTATGTTAATCACCATACATTACATCATTAGTTTTTGATGTAGTGTTCCATGATTCATTGTTTGCGTATAACACCCAGTTCTTCATGCAGAACATGCCCTCTTTAATACCCATCACCAGGCTAACACATCCCCCCACCCCCCACCCCCCTAGAACCCTCAGTTTGTTTCTCCGAGTCCATAGTCTCTCATGGTTGTTTGGGTATTTAAAAGATAACATTCCATTGTCTTTTGGATTCCATTTTACTAATAAGAAACCAGCCATAATTTGCATTGTTTTTTCCCTGAATAAAGTTTTTCCACTTTCTCTGTTGACTTTCAAAGTTTTTCTTTCTTTTTGGCTTTTAGAAATGTATTTATGATATGCCTACCTGTGGTTTTCTTTTTATGTTTCTGCTTAGTGTTTTCTGGGTTTCTTAAGGATTTGTTAGTTGTGTCTTTCATAAAATTTGGAGAATATCAGCTATTACTTAAGTACATTCTCCATCAATTCTTACTTTCTTTTTCTTCTAGAATTTCAAGTAGACATTTGTAATATCCTATAATATTGTCCCATATGCCCTTAAGGTGCTGTTCATTTTTCTTCAACCTCTTTCTTCCCTCATATTGAATAATCTCTATTTGCTTCGAGACCATTGACACTTTCTTCCCCCATTTCTAGTCTTCTGTGAAGCTTATGTTGTGGATTTTAAAAATTTCAGATTTTTGTATATTTTAATTACAGATTTGTTATTTTATTTCCTTTTATATTTTTTCATTTCTCTACTTAGACTCTTCATCTGTCTATCATTAAGACTGTATTTTCTCCTTTTAGCCCTTGAGATTATTCATAATAGCTTCCTTAAAATTTTTATTTGTTAAATCAAACTCTAGAGCTAGCTCAACTCTTTATATTTACCTCATTTTTTTTTTTTTTTTTTTGCCTGTTTTGTAATTATGTTATTTTATATTGGGCAGTTTGGACAATATGTTTTAAGTACACTAGATTTTGTTATGTTTCTCTAAAGACTGTGGATTTTTGTTCAGAAAAGCAGTTCAATTACTATTTACCTTGAAATTGTATTTGCTTAGTTTTATGCTTATTGGGACATATCTGTGTAAAGTCTAAAATATTTCTTAAGCCCCTCTAACTTGGTGATACTTATACATCTAGGTCCTGCATCTTCTGTGGATATTACCAAAACTTAGTTTTAGGATTTAAAAGTGGTATGGAGGAGGCCTTACTCTAAAGGTAGGAGTCAGGAAACTACTATCTGTCTGAGTCAAGGCTGGCCCCATACTTGGCTCTTCTGTAAATAAAGTTTTACTGGAACACGGACACACATTCATTTATGTGTTTGTATAGATGCTTTTACACCATGAAAGCAACAGAGAGCTTATGGACCAGAGACCTGAAAATATTTACTCTGTGGCCCTTTACAGAAAAGGTATCCTGATGCCTGCTCTAGGACATGATCCATATTCTTTTTCTTTTTTTTTTTAAGATTTTATTTTTAAGTAATCTCTACACCCAGTGTGGGGTTTGAACTTACAACCTTGAGATCAAGTCACATGCTCTACCGACTGAGCTAGTGCCCCCGTGATCCATATTCTTAATGCATGGTCTTTCTGATGTCTCAGCTGACAGCTCAGGATATCAACAAGATTTCTTCACCCTGGCTGGGTATGGGACATCCATGTCTCCCAAAAGTGCACACCTTTCAGTCTCTCTGTTCTACTCTCATCTCTGTAGCATATGCTTGCTTGTAAGCTTCCCACAGTCTATTCCCGCACTCGGGAAGCTCAGCTCTCAGCCAGAGACTTGATAGAAGCAAGTTCTAGGATCCCCACTCAGCCCAACTCTACCCTCCTGGTGTGCTCTCCTATAGATTCCAGCTGTTTCAGCAACTTTTAATTCTGCTCTCTGCTCTAACTTCAAGAGGACCTCTGTGCTTTGCTCAGGCTACAGTTCGCTGCCACAGTTTAGAAAATTGATCCCAGGCAGAGAGCCAGGACAATCGTGGAACCCACATTTGAGTTTTTCTTTCAGGGATTTCAGGCTTGCACTATTTGTTGTTCAATGCCTTAAAACAGTTTTCTTATATATTTGTTTAATATTATAGTGTTAACATATGATCACAAGTATAAATACTTTTATTGTCATTTTAAAATACCAAATCCACTTTTTTTTTTGCAAATCACGTGACTGAGTAAACATATAAAAACATTTTACCTGTTAATATACACTGAGCCAGTTATAGGATTATAGTAAAATATGTTAGCTGAGAACTACCCAACTGGAATAAGCTTGAACTTAGGATAATGCATCATTCTATTCTCCTCTTTAGAAGCTGCAAAGGATTTCTTCAGCTGCCCTCCAGATCCTTAACATCCCACAAGGCAAATCAAGCAGATTAACCAATATTGCATCATCTATTACTATTCTGTTTACTTATTCTGAATAATTTTTAATATTCTTAACTCTCTTCTCTATTTCTCTAGAATGTTGAAATTCAGACTGTAGGTTGATTTTGAACACTTCCAATTTTATTGTTTTCATTAGAGCATGCAACATCATACTTACCATAGAAATCTATTTCACTACTCTCTGTCTCTCCTTTACATAGAAGGAATTACATCCTGTTACTTCTGTGTAACACTCCTTAGGGGTATAGTAGAATGTATACTTCTTCCTTATTCAACCCAAATGGAGTTTCTCTGTTAAAGGGTTACAACTTAAATAGCATAAAATCAGATCACTAGGTGTTTTTATAATTATTAGAATTCTCAAGGAATTGGACAAATGATATTTAATTAAATGATACTCATCAGCTTATAATTAGATGCAGGCTTACTGATAATATATTTGATAAATATATTATGGCTATAAACAACCTCCAAAAATAAGAAAGGCCTAGTAAATATTTGAATAATGGGCCTCTGTTGTTACTTCCTTTGCTAAGGAAAACTATATTTATTTCAAGTTAGATATCAGATATTCATCATAGTCATTAGTTCTCATAATTATATGAATATGTATTTGGAGTGTTCATACTTCAAGTTTCTTTCTGGTTATGTTTCACATAAAGAACCTATGTTCAAATAACACTTTCATATACTGCAGGCTATTATTAAGTCAAAATTGAACTTAAAATTAAAAATAAAAAAGACATGCTTTTAAAATAGAAGTGCTAATAAGACCTTAAGTGAACTTTCATGTCTTGGCTGTAGAAATTAGCTGACTTTTATCTATAAAAAGGGTAATTGGTATATTAGGTAGGTTACTTTCTGCTGCAAGTAATAGACACCCCAATTAAAAGTGGCTTTAAAATATTTTTTCATATAACAAGATGTCTGAAGTATGATCTCAGAATTAATTCAGTGATTCAATAGCATCATCAAGGACTGGAGTTCTTCTCTTCTCCCTGTTCTGCCATCCTCAACATATTAGCTTATGCCCTCAGAACTACACTCTCATAGTTTCAAGCAAGTTGCAATGGCTACAAGTATTACTTGCTCAAGTAAAATTTGTCAAGTTGCTTAGGCATCGATCTGTTTGGAATTTTTACACAGAACACACCAAACTGGGACCTGATCCTGTACAAAAGCAGTTTAACAAGTACAAATGCAAGATTATAATATCAAACTAAGCTTGACTATGTGGCTAACAGGGGTCAATCGATACTTGTGAAATTCCCCTATTCTCGGTGGTATGCTGATACATGTTTAACAGTTGGATTTCTGGGGAAAAAATATCCCTGAATTCTAGCATACGTCAATTTCCATAGTGTAAACACTCCCATCGTGGCCGATTTTAAGCATGAGAATGACGTCTTTGAATGCAGAGTTGCAAAGAGATGGGTAGCAGCACATTCTTCAAAATGAGTAGTTTTGCCGCACAAATGCAATTAGTGTAAACCTGGAGAGCATAGATAATTGTAAAATGTGGTAAATAATTAAGAAGTGATGAGTTTTGGTTATTTATTGCATGTACCTTTAATATTATTTACTTAGTTACAAGCTCATATACTTTATTTTTTAATAATGGCTGTATTTAACAACTGGTTTGCAGAATTCCTGAAGATTTCATGACCAGCTGTTCTGAGCTGGGTATGAGCTAGCTTCAGCACACCACTGGCCCCCACAGCCATTTCCTCTGTCTTTATTAAACTTGTAGCCTTATACCATGCACATATATAAAAGGTTAAGGTTTTTATTAAATGTTATACACAAAACATATCTTTATTTCATTCATTATAAAAGTAGACAAAACTTTGTTATATTTAATATCCAAAGCAGAAAACTGGGCAAAGCTTGGGAACATTAAAATATTTTGTAAACTAAATGAAAAGGCCTAAGTTGTAAAGTCTTATCCCATTTTACTGATATTTGATCAAAAGAAAAGAAAACTGTAAAATGGCATCTTGAATACATGATAGGGCCAGAGGTCTCAAATTCTGAATCAGCGTTCCTCAACCTAGCTCTGATTCCAGTGTGATCCTAGTAAAGGAACGGTGCATCACAGAGTGTCATTTTTCTGTTAGAAAATAGGGAGCAATACAAGATAGTCTTGAAGGTCTCCTCTAGTTTTAAAGTTTGTCACTGTGATTTTTTTTAAAAAATCTATGACTCTGAGTATAACTTATCTGAGTCTTTATATTTAAAGTGAGTTTCTTGCAGACAACATATATTTAGGCAATCTCTGTCTTTTAATTGATTTATTTGGACCAGTCACATTAAGGTGATTATTGGTTTAGGTCAGTTAATATTGACCATGTTTGTAACTGGTTTTTATTCACCGGGTTTGTTATTTGATCCCACCACCATTACCCCTTTTTATGCATGCTTTGGTTTTAATTGCATATATTATATGATACTATTTTATATCCTTTCTTTGTGTATCAGTTACGATTAAACATTTGTCCTATGGTTCACAATATGCATTTTTGACTAATCTAATTCTGCTTTCAAATAACACTATACTCCTTCATGTATAGGGTAGGTACATTATAACAAAAATCTTCTGATTCCTCTTTCTCATCTCTTGGGACACTGCTGTCATTTATTTCACTTAGCTATATGTTTTAATCACCTAATACGTTGTTATTATTATTGTTTTCAATGGTTTTCTTTTAGAGCAATTAAGAATAAAAAAAAACTAGGGCACCCAGATGGTTCAATTGGTTAAGCGTCTGACTCTTGATTTCAGCTCAGGTCATGATCTTGGGGTCATTAGATCAAGCCCTGCAAAGGCTCCTCAATGGGGGCTCCACATGGGTGTGGAGCCCGCTTAAGATTCATCCTCTCTCTCTCTTTCTCCCCACACCCCCCTAAAAAAAAGAAGAATTTCATTTTATTTTCATTTATTTTTTCTCCAATCCTCCTCTTTCTTTTATATGGAAAGATACTTTTATTCAAGCATCTTACCTATATTATTTTCCTTCTGCCATAAGGACTTAGAAGATTTATTACAGTCAGGTCTGATGGCAATAAATCCCCCTGGTTTTTGTTTGTCTGAAAAGTCTTTTCTTTTTCCTTTCACTTTCGAAGGATAATTTCACTGGATGTAGAATTGTACATTTGTGGGGACTCCCCCCCAATACTTTTATTATTTCACTCTCCTTTCTTTTTTCTTGCTTGCCTGAATAATTTTTAGAAGTCGGCTGTAATTCTTACCCTTGTTTCCCATTAAGTATGGTGATTCCCTCCCTTTCCCTTTCTTCTTTCAAGATTTTCTCTGTCTTTGGTTTTCTACAGTTCAAATATGGTATTCCTAGAAGGGTGCGTGTGTGTGTGTGCGTGTGTGTGTGTGTGTGTGTGTGTGTGTGCGCGCGCACGCGCGTGCGTGTTTGGTGTTGGTGTTTACGCTGCTTCTTGTCTGAGATTCTGAGATCTGTAGCTCTTTGTTTCATTAATTTGAGAAAGTCCTCAACCATTATTACTCTAAATATTTCTTCTGCTCTCCTCTTTTTCTGGTATTCTAATTACAAGGATGTTATATTTTTGATACTGTTCTTGGATGATCTGTTTATTATTTCATTCTTTTTTGCCTCCTTAGATTTCAGTTTGGGAAGACTCTGCTGACTTCTTTTCCAGTTTACTGCTTCCTTCCCTGGCTGTGGATTATTGATGAGTCTACTATTGAACCCATAAAAGACATTTTCATTCTTGCTATAGTCTTTTGTTATTTTTACAGCAGTGTTGGGTACACAGCAAAATTGAGCAGAGCTATAGATATTTCCCATGCATCACCTACTCAAACATAAGCACAATTTCCACCATGGTCAACCAGAGTGGTACATTTGTGACACTTCATTATCGCCCAAAGTACATAATTTATATGAGGGTTCACTCTTGATGTTGCACATTCTATGCATTTGGGCAAATATACAATATATATATAAAATATATTATATAATGACCTGTATCCACTATTATAGTATCATACAGAAAAGTTTTACTCCCCTAAAAATCCTCTGTGCTATGCCTATTCACCCCTGCTTCCCCAAAAATCACTGGCCATCACTGATCATTTTATTATTTCTATAGTTTTGTCTTTTCCACAATGTCATATAGTTGTGATCATACATTATGTAGCCTCTTCAGATTGGTTTCTTTTACTCAGTAATATTCATTTAAAGTTCTTCCATGTCTCTTTGTGTCTGATAATTCATTTCTTTTTAGCACTAATATTTCGCTGTTTGGACATACCAGTTTACTTATCAGTTCACCTATTGAAGGAGACCTTGGTTACCTACAGCTTTTGAAAACTCATGAATGCTATAAACATCCATATGTAGGTTTTTGTATGAACATAAGTTTTCAACTCATTTGAGAAAATACAAAGGAGCACAATTGCTGGATCATGTTATAAGAGTATATTTAGTTTTGTTAAAAACTGCCAAACTATCTTCCAAAGTGGCTGTACTATTTTGCATTTCTATTCAGCAATGAATAAGGGTTCATGCTGCTTCACATCCTTGCCAGCATTTGGTGTTGTTAGTGTTTTAGATTTTGGCCATTCTAATAGATGTGCAGTAGTATCACATTGTTTTAATTTGCAATTCCATAGTGCCATAATATGTTGAATGTCTTTTCATATGTTTATTTGCCATATGTATATCTTCCTTGGGGAGGTGTCTATTTAGGTCTTTTGCCCACTTTTTAATCGAGTTGTTCATTTTCTTATTGTTGAGCCTTAAGAGTTGTTTGTGTATTTTGGATAATAGTCCTTTACCAGATCTGTCTTTTGCAAATATTTTCTCCCAGTCTGTGGCTTGTCTTCTCATTTTTTGACAGGGTCTTTCACAGAGCAGGAGTTATAATTTTAATGAAATCTAGGTTATCAATTATTTTTTTCATAGATTGTGACTATGTGTCATCCCCATATTCAAGGGTCATCTAGACTTTCTCCTGTTGTTTTATAGGAGATTTATAGTTTTGAGTTTTATATTTAGGTCTATGATATATGCATTTAAAGTTAATTTTTATAAAGGTGTAAGGTCTGTGTCGAGCTTTGTTTTTTGTTGTTGTTTTTGTTTTTGCATGTGGTTGTTCACTTGTTCCAGCACCATTTGTTAAAAAGACTATTTTGCTCCATTGCATTAGCTTTTCCCTTTGTCAGAGATTAGTTGACCATACAATGCTATTGTAATAGCACTGTATGGTGACAGGGTAGCCACACTTGTGGTCAGCATAGCATAACATATAGACTTGTTGAATCATGGAAATTACAGTAAAATTGTGTGTCAACTACACTTTGTTTTTTAAAAAAAGGTCAGGTGGCTATATTTATGTGGGTCTATTTCTGGGCTCTCTATTCTGTTTCATTGATTACCTATTGTTTCACCAATACCACACTGTCTTGATTACTGTAGCTTTATACTGAGTCTTGAACTTGGGTATTGTCAGTCCTCCAACTTTGTTTTTCTCCTTCAGTCATGTGTTTACTATTCTGGGTTTTTTGCCTCTCCATATAACCTTGAAAATCAGTTTGTTCAATATCAAAATAATTTCCTGATATTTTTATATGGATCATATTGAACACATACATCAGGTTGGGAGGAACTAACATCTTGACAATATTGAATCTTCCTATCCATAAACATGGACTATCTCTCCATTTAGTTGTACTTTGGTTTCTTTCATCAGTGTTTTATACATGTCCTCATCCTGTACATATTTTGTTAGATTTATACTAAAGTTATTTTTTGTGTGCTAATATGTTTTTAATTTCAAATTCCACTTGTTTACTATTAGTATACAGGAAAGAAACTGACTTTTGAGTACATTAAACTTCTATCCTATGACCTTGTTTATAATTACTTATTAGTTCCAGAAGTTTTTTTTTATTGATTCTTTTGTATTTCCCACATAGACAACCATATCATCTGCAAACAAAAGAGTTTTATATCTTCCTTCCCAGATATATACTTTTAATTTCCTTTTCTTGTCTTACACTGTGATAATCAGGACTTCAAATAAAATATTGAAAGCAGTGGTGAGAGGGGGCATCCTTGCCTGTTTCTAATCTTAGCAGGCAAGCTTCCAGTTTTTCAACACTAAATATGTTAGCAATAGGTTGTTTGTAGATTTTTTTGTTAAATCAATTTGAGAAAGTACCATGCATTCCTAGTTTGTTGAGAGTTTGTATCATGAATGGGTATTAGATTCTGTCAAATGCTTTCTCTGCATCTGTTGATATGATCATGTGATTTTTCTTGTTTAGCCTACTGATGTGATTGATTACATTAGTTGATTTTTGAATGTTGAACCAGTCTGGCATACCTGGGACAAACTGTAGTGTTGTAACATTCTTGATTCTATCATTTCCTTTTTCTTCTTAAATTTTCCATTTGTCCTCTAATATAATTCATCAGTTCTTGCATGTTTTGACTTTTTCTCTTAGAGCCCTTAACATACTAATCTCCTATTGGATAATTCCAACACTTATATCATATCTGAGACTGGTCTTGATGATTGTTTTATTTTTAATACTATGACTTTACCTTTTACATTCTTGGAAATTTGTTGAAAACTGGACATGTAACAGAAAGACAGAAACAAATAATTTTGCTTTTAATGGGATAATTTATGTCAATACTGCTAGAAGCCAGGCTAAATTAAAATTTGTTATAGGTATAGGTGTCAGAGACTTCAAATTCTCCTAGTGGTCTTATTTTTATTTCCGTATTTTTTTTTTTTTTTTTGATTTTGGGTTTTCCTCTATGAGAGTCTGTGCCTTGCTTTTCTTTCAGTTGCAGTCTGCTTTTCTTATACTGGAGTCCAACTGTTAGAGTGGTGCAATGTTGTACAGGAAAAGGCTCTATAATATTCCAATTAAATCTCAGTCTTTCAGTGTATTTATATCACAGGCATGTAGGCTTTATTAGTGTTTCTCCACCTAAGTGGCGTTATTCCACCTGACCACTACTCCCTTTCAGACTGCAGTATTCCTGGTCTATTTCCTTGAAACGCTGATGCTGTCAACAATGTTACGTTTTCTCCTTACTAAAACATTAAGGCTGAATAGGGACTGAGTGAGAGATTCCCAGCTGATGAGCATCCAACAAAGTCTTTTCTTCTGGATAATAGTCCTCTCGGTGGTATTATGGAGAAAACCATTTATTTCACAATGGTTCTTTTTTCCCTCCCCTTTAAGGGAGGATTTTAGTCAATCTCCATATTGAAAACCTGGCGGGGTTCCTGATAGAAGCCCAGGAAAGTGTGGGTCTCCCCTAAGACTGCAGTTCCAAGGGGTCTGTCACTGCTGAGCCCTTGGTTGGGGTTGACACAACCTCCAGCAATTAAACAATATTACCAATTAAATGTTCCTGCCACCTTATGGCTTCAACTGCAGTGAAGCAGATCTCTACTATGTCTCTCTGGATGAACCTATCTTTTTAGGTTTTATGGTAGCCATTTGTCCTGCAGCTTCACTTCATTGATGGGTCCAAGAAAAATAATTGATTTTTGCTTTGTCCAGCTTTATTTATCATAAGAGAAAGAGTGACAACCTCTAACCTCCTTACATGTTGGGGTTCAACCAAGAGTCTCTAATTTTTAAAGATTTTACATAAGCAGATGTCTCAGTTTCTATTTAATTACATTTCAATAGACGAAAAATAGCTCTTAAAAATATTACTAGTGTTCCTTTCACTGCTGCAAATTCTGTGAGTCCCTCAGTAGATAAGCTATGGCATTTCTTTCCTAACTGATGATCAAGGCTTGAAATCATATGAAATTCATTTCAGAGAGCTACAGTTCAAGAGCTGTCCCATGATCTTCCCACTCAGGTGTTCTCAGTGGAATGCAAAAGCTAGAATTTGGCTTTTCTCCACCAACCCAATTAAGATCCCTTCCAGCTCATCAAGCTGAACAAAAATTACATTAAGGGCATGTGACAATGGAAAATAAGACGACATGGCACTTAAGAGATGGGCCAAGAAATTTTATGTTGAAATCTGAGTGGTGTGAGGTATCTCAGTACAAGAAAGATTTCTGAATAATTAGGTCATTGATACAAATATGGAAGGGTTTTGTAATTTCTAGGTTTCTCAAGTTGTTCTATTGGTTATTCCTTTAGGGCTTTTTTAAAATATTTTTTATAAGAAGGCATTACAACATTGGCATGAGAACTTTATAGTCTCTTGCAAGGTAAATATTAGTAATATATCTGTCCCACAAAAAAAACCAGCCAAAAATGCTTCTTAAATTAAAAAATATATATATGTACATACAAAATTTGTACACTTTTTACCTCTTAGTAAATTCCCTAAGTAGTTACCTCAGATAATTTTAGGTTCTAATATCAAAGCCAGTAAACAAAATGATCACAAATTGATTCTAAGATTAAACTGATTTTCTTGCCATATAACATGTAGAAGAAAATCCAACTTATCTTCCCTTCACATATCTTCCTTTTCACATCCTTTCACATTTTCTTTTCTTTTTTTTTTAAGAATTTATTTATTTATTTGACAGAGAGAGACACAGTGAGAGAGGGAACACAAGCAAGGGGAGTGGGAGAGGACAAAGCAGGCTTCCTGCTGAGCAAGGAGCCCGATGTGGGGCTTGATCCCAGGACCCTGGAATCACGACCTGAGCCGACGACAGATGCTTAATGACTGAGCCACCCAGGCATCCCCCTACATTTTCATTTTAAAATCTGTATTTCATTTTGTCACAAATGGATACTTGTCACCTGTTTCTTTGACATGATTACATTTTTTTAAAATAAAAAAACATTATTTTACTTAAGTATTTATTTCATATGTTTAGTGGGGTACTTCCACTGGTTTTGTACTTTAAGACATTTGCTGGCAAATGGGTCTCATACTTTCCCAGCTTTAGCTAATAAGCACAAAGTTGTCTCACAAATAAATGGGGATTAGTCCTATAGCATTTACTATGAATAACATAAACACACATAAAGAGAGGATCTAATCATCATTTGATTCTTTAATCTTTTCAGCCCTAGTGGAGGGTGGGCTGAAATTCAACCATTTCTCCCCTAAGCACAAAGGACCACATGAAAGACTTGAGATGCTTCTCCCTAACACACTCTTTCAGAGCTAAAATAACAAAGACTAAGAATCCGTTTAGATTTAATCCCTTAAAAAATATAAATATTACAGACAACTAGACAAGCATCTTATTATAAATGAAACATGGTTTAGGGCAAAAGCTTTAAGAAAATTAAACACTCAAAGGAATTTTTGCTTAACAATCACAGCTCATGAAAGCTTGCCTACCATATATCCAAAAAGGTCTAGTTTTAGGTAGACTCAACTGAGACATCTGGAAAATTAAGTTATTTGATCAATCCATTTAATATAGTATTATTATTACAAATGTAACAGCAGCAACATGACCAGCAGGCACCATGATTTAAAAAGAAAATGGTACTTGTTTTAATTCAATCAGTCTCAATTTAGGAGATAACTACTGAGCAGAATTTTAGGACAATTATGTAAGATAGTTCATAATAGTTATGTATACTAGAAACTGAGATATAAGATTCATTGCCTTTTGTGAGTAAACAAAAATAGAGTGGATCTCATTGGCAAATTTACCAAAGAGAAATGATCTCAGGCCAAAACTAGAGTTAACTCTGATCCAACATATTAACATATTTAAAGGAAGAATATGCTAGTCAGGGTGGAGTAGATAATTTCTTGGTCCTTGGTCAGGTCTGAGGAATATGAAGAGAGGTACATTCTGTTGGGTCTCCAGCTCTATTCTGACACCTGTAGAGTCTGGACCAAGAATATGAGTATTTATATGTTCCTTTCAGTGGATGTATCTTTACGGAGTTAGTTATATGGAGATGGATTGATTGGGTTAACAAATTATCCATTTACTTCCATTTTTTTCTGCTATGCCATATTCATCTGGCAACATTCTGAATCTAATTTGCTATTCCCTACAATAAGTCTATAGGAAAAGAATATGCTTATCAGTCAACAGAAGTTTATTCAAGACAGTCATATTATAAGACAGTCTCATTATAAGAGTTAACACACTGACTTTCTCATTTTCACATATCAATCTCAGAGTATTTGGTTAGCCAAGAAATTGATCTTGTGCTGAAACATCAGGTTTCTAAGCTTTCAAGTTTGAGAACTAGCTTTGAATGGACATACACTCATTCAAGTAATGCCATGCTATGGAAATGAGATGCCCTTTTACAGATGACACCCAAGCCCCAAATAGGGCCCATGTATAAACTTCAACAACTGTATTGGTTATCTTTTGAAATATGTCCTTGATACCACCACTATTTACCACCTTAGGACAAAGCACCATCAACTCTCATCTGGAACAAAAGCCACTAGACTTGGTCTCTATAGTCTTTTCCCCACAGAGCATATAGCCAAAGCGATTCTTTAAAATATAAGAAAAAATAAAATCCTTATGAGAGAAATGTCAAACCTTCTTTATATCCACCTTCTGCAGTCCTGCTCTCTGACAATTGATCTCACTTCTTAACTCTATTCTTGCTCACTATGTTCCAGTCACTCTGATCTTCATGCACTCCTTGCCTGGGATTCTCTTTCTCCCCCAGAGTCCCTCATTATTCCTTTCAGGTCTCCACTCAAAGGTCACTTCATCTAAGAGGATTTAAAGATGGCAATCCATTTAATATAGTTCTTCTTCCAAACCTGTCATTCTCTCTATATACCCCTTCCCTTGCCTCACTTTTATACAGAGAATTGCTACCACTCAACATATCATGTGTTGATTTGTGGGCTGAAGATAGAAGTTCCGTAAGTGACACGTTTTTACTCACCACTGTGTGGAATAGAGTTTGGCACATAAATGGTATTCAGTACATTTTTTTTTAATTAACAGTTGCAAGAGAAAAATATGTAGTAACAAAGAGGCTATTTGACTAGATTCCAGGATTCTAATCCTACTTTTGCCTTCTACTAGGTATCTGTGTGATGTTTGTCAAGTTACTAGCTCTCTACCTTCAGGTTCTTTATCTATAAAATGAAAATAACAGCTATGTGGCTCAAATCCTATATGTGAAAGGGTTTTACATAATAAAATGCTGATCAGCTCTGAGGGATTTGGACAAACAAGATGTCCAATCTTACAAACAGGATAGGTGGCCAAGTTTAGTGAGAAGAACACTGTATTGTGAGTAATGGTGACTGTGAGTCCTGATTCCTCCACTGACCAGCTCTGTGACATTGGCTCAATTATCCAACCCTTTCAAGCCTTATTTCCATGATGAAAGAGAAACTTTTTCCAGTATGATTTTTTTCCACTCATTTTAAAGAAATTATATCTTCTCAGGAAAAACAATATAAGTAATAATGGCTAAGGAATTTTTATTGCTCTTTCTTCATAATTCATCAGCCAACAGTAATTTCATGAATACCCTTATGTGTCTAGTCCTATTCTAGGGCTTTGGGATAAATCAGGGCACAAAAGAGACAAATATCCTGCCTTTATAGAGTACAACTTCCACTGTGGACAGACAAATAAACAATAAATATAACAAGTAAACAAAATAGTATTTTGAAAGGAAATGTTGCATGGACAAAATAGCATAGTAAGGAATTAGGAACTCACCCTATTGAAGGGGATGTAAGAAGGGAAAGGAGTCAGGTTACAATTACATAAGAGGCCATGACATTTGATCACACAGTCATTAAAAGACTTTTTTTTCTCTTCCTCTCCTCCCCGCTCCCACCTTTTTCCCCCTTAAAATTTTGAAACTGTTGATATTGTGAATGATGCTGCAATGTACATAGGGGCGCATAAAAAAAGTGAAACTATACTATAAATATATTTTACTTAAAATTATAGAATTACGTATTCCCACTGAGTAGCATATTACAATAATATACCTATGAAGAAATACTATTATAAAAGAACTTTGAAATTAGTCATTTAATCTTTACATGCAGAAATCTGTAAACATCTTAATTATGACATGCAGGTGATCTCATTGGGTCTCTTAATATTGATTTCTTTAAAAGAAGTGATATTTTGTATCCATTCATCAGCTGATGGACACTTGGGCTGTTTCCATAATCTGGCTATTGTCGATAATGCTGCTACAAATAACAGGGCACATGTATTCCTTTGAATTAGTATTTTTGTGTTCTTTTGGTAAATACCTAGTAGTGCAATTGCCGATCATAGGGTAGTTTTATTTTTAACTTTTTGAGGAATCTGCATACTGTTTTTTAGAGTGGCTGCACTAGTTGGCATTCCCACCAACAGTACAAGACAGTTCTTCTTTCTCCACATCCTTGCCAGTTGCTGTTTTTAGCCATGAAGATGTGCAATATTACTTGGCAATAAAAAAGAATGTAATCTTGCCATTTGCAATGACACGGATGGAGCTAGAGTACCATGCTAAGTGAAATAAGTCAGTCAGAGAAAAACCAAATACAACATGATTTCACTCATGAGTGGAATTTAAGAAGGAAAACAAATGAACAAAGGGAAAAAAAGAGAGGGAGGCAAACCAAGAAACGGACTCTTAACTATAGAGCACAAACGGATGGTTACTAGAGGGGAGGTGGGTGGGCGGATGGGTTTAATAGGTGATGGGGATTAAGGAGTGCACTTGTGATGAGCACTGGGTGCTGTGTGGAAGTGTTAAATCACTATACTGTACAACTGAAACATTATACTGTATGTTAATTAACTGGACTTAAAATAAAAACTTAAATTGAGGGGGGAGGAGCAAGATGTCAGAGAAGTAGGAGATCTAAATTTTGTCTGGTCCCAGGAATTCAGCTAGTTAGTTCTCAAACCATTCAGAACACCTACAAACTCAACAGCAGATCGAAGAAAAGAATAGCAGCAACTCTCTGAACAGAAAAGCGACCACTTTCTGGAAGGTAGGATGTGCGTGCAGAGAAGTGAATCCGAGGTGATATTTAGGAAGACAGACGGCAGGGGAGGGGGCCTCCGTCAGCTGCTACTGGCAGATAACAGAGCAACAGAGCACAAAATCGGAACTTTTAGAAGTCTGCTCTGCTGAGGGACGTCACTCCAGTGGCTAAGCAGGGGGTGGAACCCTCGTGGGACAGTGTGGTCTCAGGACCCTCGGGGTCACAGAAAGACCGGGGGTGCTTGAGTGAAGCGGAGCTCCCAGGTATCGGGGCGGGGAAGCTGGCTGCAGAGACGGAGCCGAGGAGTGGGCTCTCAGCTCGGGATTGCCATAAACTGTGATCTGCGGCACAGTCGGGCCACTGTTCTTCCAGCAGGGACCCAACAAGCAGCAGACCCGGGGAGACTCCCCTTCCTCCCCCTGGAGAAGTGTCATGGGAGCACACCGCAGGATTCTGCTGGGTTTGGAGACTCCACATGGGGTCGTATGCCAGAGATAGAAATGCTAGGTCACAGGCCGGGTGAGCACGGAGTGCAGCCAGAGACCGGGGAGACGGGAGTGACTGACTGCTCTTCTCTGGGGGCACACTGAGGAGTGGGGCCACGAGTTCTTGGCTCCTCCAGGACCAAGACTGGGAGGCCGCCATTTTCACTCTCGTCCTCCAGAGCTGTACAGAAAGCTTGCAGGGAACAAAAGCTCCCGAGAACAAACCCAAGCAGATTACTTAGCCCGCACCCGGCAAGGGCGGGGCAATTCCACCTCCAGCAAAGACATTTGAGAACCACGGCAACAGGCCCCTCCCCCAGAAGATCAGCAAGAACAGCCAGCCAAGACCAAGTTTACCAATCAATGAGAACGGCGAAACTCCAGCACTAGGAGAATACAGCACATAGATTGATGGCTTTTTCCCCATGATTCTTTAGTCTTTCAAAGTTAATTTTTAAAATTTTCTTTATTTTTCTCTTTTTGAATTTTTTAGTTGAATTTTTCTTCTTTCCTTTTTCAACCAACATCTTATCAATTCCTTTTTTAAAATCTTTTTAATATTTCATTTTTACAGTCACATTCTATCTCTTCATTGTATTTTACCTTATTTTTTGTATATATATAAGTTTTTCTTTCTTTAAAATTTTGGGATACAGTTTCTTCTAACAGACCAAAATATACCCTAAATCTAGTGTATGACGTTGTCCCATTCTCCTGTCTGATCACATTCTCCCTCTCTTTTTATTTTTTTATTCTTTTTTCAACCAACTTCTTATCTTATCAATTCCTTTTTTAAAACCCTTTTTAATTTTCATCTTTACAGTCATATTCTATCCCTTCATCGTATTTACCCTTGTTTTTCTATATATATATAAGTTGTTCATGCTTTAAAATTTTGGGAGGCAACTTCTTCTAACAGACCAAAATACACCCAAAATCTAGTGTGTGGCTCTGTTATATTCACCAGCCTGATCATATTCTTTTTTTTTTCTCCCTTTCTTCCCCCCACCGAGTTCCGGGTCTCTTCTGATTTGTTTAGTGTATATTTTTCTGGGGTCGTTGTTACCCATTTAGCATTCTTTTTTTAGCATTTTGTTCTCTCATTCATCTATTCTCCTCCAGACAAAATGATCCAAATAAATAAAATCATGAAGGAAAGAGGAGAGATCACAACCAACACCAAAGAAATACAAACAATTATAAGAACATATTATGAGCAACTCTATGCCAGCAAATTAGATATCCTGGAAGAAATGGATGCAATCCTAGAGATGTATCAACTACCAAAAATGAAGACAGAAAAACTCACTTCAAAAAAAAAGATCAAGAGGTAGTACCAACTGCCAGGGACATAATCAATACGGACATTAGTAAGATGTCATTAGTAAGATCATTCTGAACGATGATCATTTTAAAGATATGATGATTTTAAAGATACTAGCTGGGCTTGAAAAAAGTATACAAGATAGTAGGGAATCCCTTTCTGGAGAAATAAAAAAACTAAAATCTAACCAAGTCGAAATCAAAAAGGCTACTAATGAGGTGCAATCAAAAATGGAGGCTCTAACTGCTAGGATAAATGAGGCAGAAGAGAGAATTAGTGAGATAGAAGACAAAATTATGGAAAATAAAGAAACTGAGAAAAAGAGAGATAAACAACTACTGGATCATGAGGGCAGAATTCGAGAGATAAGCGATACCATAAGACAAAACAACATTAGAATAATTGGGATCCCAGAAGAAAGAGAGAGAGGGACAGAAGGTATATTGGAGCAAATTATAGCAGAGAACTTCCCTAATTTGGGGAAGGAAACAGGCATCAAAATCCAGGAGGCACAGAGAACCCACCTCAAAATCAATAAAAATAGGTCAACACCCCAACATCTAATAGTAAAACTTACGAGTCTCAGAGACAAAGAGAAAATCCTGAAAGTAGCTCGGGACAAGAGATCTGTAACCTACAATGGTAGAAACATTAAATTGGCAACAAACCTATCCACAGAGACCTGGCAGGCCAGAAAGGACTGGCATGATATATTCAGAGCACTAAATGAGAAAAATATGCAGCCAAGAATACTATAGCCAGCTAGGCTGTCATTGAAAATAGGAGAGATAAAAAGCTTCCAGGACAAACAAAAACTAAGAGAATTTGCGAACACCAAACCAGCCCTACAAGAAATATTGAAAGGGGTACTCTCAAAGAAAGAGCCTAAAA
The DNA here is from genome assembly GCF_964656455.1 of Halichoerus grypus. Lineage (NCBI taxonomy): Eukaryota > Metazoa > Chordata > Mammalia > Carnivora > Phocidae > Halichoerus > Halichoerus grypus. The sequence goes on from NC_135712.1 coordinate 76,539,029, forward strand.
GTAACATAGACCAGAAAGGAACAGAGACAATATACAGTAACTGTCACCTTACAGGCAATACGATGGCACTAAATTCCTACCTTTCAATAGTTACCCTGAATGTAAATGGGCTAAATGTCCCAGTCAAAAGACACAGGGTATCAGATTGGATAAAAAAAGAAGACCCATTGATATGCTGTCTGCAAGAGACTGATTTTAGATGCAAAGACACCTCCAGATTTAAAGTGAGGGAGTGGAAAACCATTTACCATGCTAATGGACATAAAAAGAAAGCTGGGGTGGCAATCCTTATATCATATACATTAGATTTTAAACCAAAGACTATAATAAAAGATGAGGAAGAACACTACATCATACTTAAAGGGTCTATCCAACAAGAAGATCTTACAATTGTAAATATCTACACCCCTAACATGGGAGCAGCCAATTATATAAGCCAGTTAATAAAAAAATCAAAGAAACACATCGACAACAATACAGTAATAGTGGGGGATTTTAACACGCCCCTCACTCAAATGGATAGACCATCTAAGCAAAAGACCAACAAGGAAATAAAGGCTTTAAATGACACACTGGACCAAATGGACTTCACAGATATATTCAGAACATTTCATCCCAAAGCAACAGAATACATATTCTTGTCTAGTGCACATGGAACATTTTCCAGAATAGATCACAGTCTGGGTCACAAATCAGGTCTCAACTGGTGCCGAAAGATTGGGATCATTCCCTGCATATTTTCGGACCACAATGCCATGAAACTAGAACACAATCACAAGAGGAAAGTCGGAAAGAACTCAAATACATGGAGGCTAAAAAGCATCCTACTAAAGAATGAATGGGTCAACTGGGAAATTAAAGAAGAATTAAATAAAATTCATGGAAACAAATGAAAATGAAAACACACCTGTTCAAAATCTTTGGGATGCAGCAAAGGCAGTCCTAAGAGGAAAGTATATAGCAATACAAGCCTTTCTCAAGAAACAAGAAAGGTCTCAAATACACAACCTAACCCCACACCTAAAGGAACTGGAGAAAGAACAGCAAATAAAGCCTAAACCCAGCAGGAGAAGAGAAATAATAAAGATCAGAGCAGAAATCAATGAATAGAAACCAAAAGAACCGAACAGATCAACGAAACTAGGAGCTGGTTCTTTGAAAGAATTAACAAGATTGATAACCCCCTGGCCAGACTTATCAAAAAGAAAAGAAAAATGATCCAAATAAATAAAATCATGAAGGAAAGAGGAGAGATCACAACCAACACCAAAGAAATACAAACAATTATAAGAACATATTATGAGCAACTCTATGCCAGCAAATTAGATATCCTGGAAGAAATGGATGCAATCCTAGAGATGTATCAACTACCAAAAATGAACCAGGAAGAAATAGAAAACCTGAACAGACCTATATCCACTAAGGAAATTGAAGCAATAATCAAAAATCTCCCAACAAACAAAAGCCCAGGGCCAGATGGCTTCCCAGGGGAATTCTACCAAACATTTAAAGAAGAATTAATACCTATTCTTCTGAAACTGTTCCAAAAAATAGAAATGGAAGGAAAACTTCCAACCTCATTTTACGAGGCCACCATTACCTTGATCCCCAAATCAGACAAAGACCCCATCAAAAAGGAGAATTACAGACCAATATCCTTGATGAACACGAATGCAAAAATTCTCACCAAAATACTAGCCAATAGGATCCAACAGTACATTAAAAGGATTATTCACCACGACCAAATGGGATTTATCCCTGGGCTGCAAGTTTGGTTCAACATCCACAAATCAATCAATGTGATACAATACATTAATAAAAGAAAGAACAAGAACCATATGATCCTCTTAATAGATGCAGAAAAAGCATTTGACAAAGTATAGCATCCTTTCTTGATTAAAACTCTTCACAGTGTAGGGATAGAGGGTACATACCTCAATATCATAAAAGCAATCTATGAAAAACCCACAGCAAATATCCTAATCAATGGGGAAAAACTGAGAGCTTTTCCCCTAAGGTCAGGAACATGGCAGGGATGTCCACTATCACCACTGCTGTTCAACATAGTAGTAGAAGTCCTAGCACCAGCAATCAGACAACTAAAAGAAAGAAAAGTCATCCAAATCGGCAAAAAAGAAGTGAAACTCTCATTTTTTGCAGATGATATGATACTTTATGTGGAAAACCCAAAAGACTCCACCCCAAAACTACTAGAACTCATATAGGAATTCAGCAAAGTGGCAGGATATAAAATCAATGCACAGAAATCAGTTGCATTTATATACACCAACAACAAGACAGAAGAAAGAGAAATTAAGGAGTCGATTCCATTTACAATTGCACCCAAAACCATAAGATACCTAGGAATAAATCTAACCAAAGAGGTAAAGGATCTATACTCAGAAAACTATAGAATACTCATGAAAGAAATTGAGGAAGACACAAAGAAATGGAAAAACGTTCCATGCTCATGGACTGGAAGAACAAATATTGTGAAAATGTCGATGCTGCCTAGAGCAATCTACACATTCAATGCAATCCCTATCAAAATACCATCCACTTTTTCCAAAGAAATGGAACAAATAATCCCAAAATTTGTATGGACCCAGAAAAGACCCTGAATAGCCACAGGAATGTTGAAAAAGAAAAGCAAAGCTGGCAGCATCACAATTCCGGACTTCCAGCTCTATTACAAAGCTGTCATCATCAAGACAGTATGGTACTGGCACAAAAACAGACACAGATCAATGGAACAGAATAGAGAGCCCAGAAGTGGACCTTCAACTCTGTAGTCAACTAATCTTTGACAAAGCAGGAAAGAATGTCCAATGGAAAAAAGACAGTCTCTTCAACAAATGGTGTTGGGAAAATAGGACAGCCACAGGCAGAAGAATGAAACTGGACCATTTCCTTACACCACACACAAAAACAGACTCAAAATGGATGAAAGACCTAAATGTGAGACAGGAATCCATCAAAATCCTTGAGGAGAACACAGACAGCAACCTCTTCAACCTCAGCTGCCGCAACTTCTTCCTAGAAACATCGCCAAAGGCAAGGGAAGCAAGGGCAAAAATGAACTTTTGAGACTGCATCAAGATAAAAAGCTTTTGCATAGCAAAGGAAACAGTCAACAAAACCAAAAGACAACCGACAGAATGGGAGAAGATATTTGCAAATGACATATCAGATAAAGGGCTAATATCCAAAATCTATAAAGAATTTATCAAACTCAACACGCAAAGAACAAATAATCCAATCAAGAAATGGGCAGAAGACATGAACAGGCATTTCTGCAAAGAAGACATTCAAATGGCCAACAGACACATGAAAAAGTGTTCAAAATCAACAGGGAAATCCAAATCAAAACCTAAATGAGATACCACCTCACACCAGTCAGAATGGCTAAAATTAACAAGTCAAGAAAGGACAGATGTTGGTGAGGATGTGGAGAAAGGGGAACCCTGCTACACTGTTGGTGGGAATGCAAGCTGGTGCAGCCACTCTGGAAAACAGTATGGAGGTTCCTCAAAAAGTTGAAAATAGAGCTACCCTATGACCCAGAAATTGCATTACTGCATATTTACCAAAGATACAAATGTAATGATCCAAAGAGGCACATGCACCCCAATGTTTATAGCAGCATTGTCCACAATAGCCAAACTATGGAAAGAGCCTAGCTGTCCATCAACAGATGAATGGATAAAGAAGATGTGGTATATATATATAAAATGGAATATTATGCAGCCATCAAAAAATGAAATCTTGCCATTTGCAAGGACGTGGATGGAACTAGAGGGTATTATGCTAAGCAAAATAAGTCAATCAGAGAAAGACAAGTATCATATGATCTCACTGATATGAGGAATTTGAGAAACAAGACAGAGGATCATAGGGGAAGGGAGGGAAAAATGAAACAAGATGAAACTGGAGAGGGAGACAAACCATAAGAGATTCTTAATCTCAGGAAACAAACTGAGAGTTGTTGGAATGTGGAGGGGTGGGAGGGAGGGAGTGGCTGGGTGATGGACATTGGGGAAGGTAGGTCCTTTGGTGAGCGCTGTGAATTGGGTAAGACTGATGAATCACAGACCTGTACCCCTGAAACAAATAATACATTATATGTTAATAAAAAAAAAAAAAAAAAAAAAAAACCCTTAAATTGAAAGAACAAATGTTTTCATTGCAAATGAAATAAATCACAATATGTTCAAAACTCTGGCATATTCTTTAGTCCACTTATTTGGGGATTCATGATTTTTGTGTTAACTTTTCCATTCTTGGAAACTGCCATAGTAAGGGGGTAGAGGAAGGACAGAGGCTTTTTTTTTTTTTTAAAGACAGTGACCCCTCATTTGGCTTCTACCTTCCTAGGGGGGCTGCATGCACACTGCCCAGGTAGCTGTACTTTATAAGCAGATGATGGTTAGAGGGAGGCCATCTTCCTGAGAGCAAGCCATGTGTGGTTTTGTAATGGCTTTCCAGGTAAACATAATGAATCATTTCTCTCCATTAGCCCTCTGGATGTATTGTGTGACTAAAGAAGCCACCAGAGGAGGACCTGTTAAATTGGACCCTCTAGGAGAGAAGTTGTTGAAATTATAGGTTATATTTAGTACCTTTGGTCAACTACTTATCATAGAACATAGACATCCGAACCAGTCACGATCTTAACAGCGATACTCCCATTTTTAGAAAACTTTTATGCCCTAGCAATGACCTAATTTTTAGGGCATGACTAATTAAGAAAAAGTCCAAAATAACAGAATAGTCATTTTTAGCCTAGAATCTGAAATTGAAGAACACATCAGCATTCAGATTGCTGTTTATAGTGACCCTCCTCTTTGTGTATTAGAAACTATCACCTGCAAGCTGGGGTGGAATAGTGTCTCTTTGTTAGGACTTCTGGAGTTCTTGGAAGTGACAGAGTGCCAGACAAATGCTATTATTTATAGTCTGTCTCCATTCAATGAAAAGGATCCATAAGCTGCTGCTGCCAAGAGTAGCATTAGTTACCCAGCTTGACAGTTTCATTTCAGTGTTCCCCTTGGTGGAAACTGAACAGGATTCTTGAGCAATTAAAATCATGGCACTCCCTTGTGACTAGAGAAGCCTGTTTCAGACCCAAGCTGCCTTTGGGTTCCAGCAGTGTCTGCCCTACACATGTTCTCACACGGTTTGACATGGCGACCAAAACTATTTTGTCAGGGAGTAAATTATGGGTGTGGCCAGCAACCATCTCTAGTCTCAAACCTGATTCACTTGCTTTTCTCACTTTTTCAATTTTTTGGCCAAGATTTATTTCTGTTATAAGGAGAAAAGCTCCAATATGTTGGGTTCCCACCTGCCTACATCTTTTATTTGGTCCTTCACTTGGTCTAAAACCATGTATCAAGGGAGGGAAAGGCAGATGAGGAGTGAGGGGGAGGGCACAAAAGTATACAAATATAGAGCAAAAACATTTCAACAGAGTTAGGTAATGATTGAATACCTACTATGTACAGGATTCAAGGTAGTCAGAAATAATTAAGAGCTTAGTCATTTAAGCAAATATAAATACCAAAAGATAAAAATAAAGTTCTATGGTATATCAGAAAGGAACATAACACATTTGTGGTAAGCAAAATTTTCATTCACTCATTCATTCATTCGTGTACCATGCATTTGTAGAACAGTTTGTTCTCAAATTGGGCTCTCTAGGGTAGTATTTATGGTACAAAAGATACTTGGTAACATTTGCCCTCTTTAGATTTAGACTGTTTTTCTAGAATGCTAAATGTTTTGTTTTATGGTCTCTAAGCATAAAAAAGACAAAACTTATGACAAAAACCAGTCCTCCATAAATTTGACTGTTAACTAAGATAATGACCATTAAAAAAAAAAAAAAAATGTTGTAGAAATCAGGACCCAACTCATCTCCACCAGTGTCTAGCTTTTTTTAACCTGGACAAGTTACTCTGTGCCTCAATTTCTTCATCTATGGAATCTAAATAATAAGATCTATGACCTATAGAATGCTTATTATAGGCCAGATGCTATCTTAAGCCATTTATACAATTAACTCATTTAATTCTCAAAGCAACCCCAGTCAGGTAGAGGCTACTATACTTGAGGAAACACACACAGAGATTAAGTTAGGAGATCTAACAATTGGCAGAGAGAGAGTCTGCACCAAGGCACACAACCTCCAAATCCAGTCTCTTAAACATTATACTAGTTACCTACTTGGTTAGCAGTTAATACTAGTAAATCTTAAGGTGGTTTAAGGATTAAATGTGTAAAATTAAATATGCAAAATGCTTAGAATAGTTTCTGGCACATAGTAAGAATTCGATAAATATTAGATACTCAGCTGCCTTATGTCTCACCCTCATTTTCTAAAAATACAGTATCAGAAGTTGAGATCTTTAAAAATTCATAATTGTGGTTTCTGTCATTGCCCTACTGAATAAGTGCTCATTAAAACCACATTATTTTATATCCATCAAATTAGAAAAAAATAAAAATAGTGATAGCCAAAGCTGGGACTCTGGCAAAATATATTGGCATGTCCTTTTAAATAGTAATATTTTCCAGAAACTTGAAAAAGTATATTGCCTTTTATGTATCAACCCTCTCACTTCTTAGATGGCAGCATAATGTGAGGGAAGCACCAAAGTCTTCAGATCAGATAGTCCTGGTTTCAAATTCTGACTCAGATGAGAATGAAAATACAAAGAGGTCCTTCAACTTACTAGTTAAGTCACATTGGTCAAATTAGTTATCTCTCTGAGCATTTTGTCCTTGTCTGCAAACTGGGATATTACTTACCTCAAAAAATGTATTATATGAAATAACGCAGGTAAATTACATGGCACTTTGTATAGATTGAACACGTATTAGTTTGTTTTCCTTGAATATTTGTTCCGTGGAATGATCCCAAGGAAATAACTCAAAAGAAAGGATGATTTTATAATATATTAAATTTTTAATAAAAATTATAGGGGTGCCTGGTTGGCATAGTCAGTTGAGTGTCTGACTCTTGGTTTCGGCTCAGGTAGTGGTCTTGGGGTCATGAGATAGAACCCTGAGTAGGGCTCCACGTTCACCATGGAGTCTGCTTGGGATTGTCTCTCCCTTCTCCTTCTGTCACTCCCCTCCATGCTCATGCGTTCTTTCTCTTACTCTCTCTCTCTAAAATAATCTTTTTAAAAAATTTTAATAAAAATTATAATTAACCTAAATGCTCAACAAAGGAAATAAATATATTAAGTTGCATTGATAATGAGATCCTTATGCTGTTACTTATGTTAAGTGCAAAAATACATGACAAATTGAGTGGGGTGGAGCAAGATGGCGGAGGAGTAGGAGACCTGGATTTCGTCTGGTCTCAGGAATTCAGCTGGATAGGGATCAAACCATTCTGAACACCTACAAACTCAACAGGAGATTGAAGAAAAGAATAGCAACAACTCTCTGAACAGAAAAGCGACCATCTGAGGTGATATTCGGGAGGATAGACGGCAGGGGAGGGGCCTCCGTGGGCCACTTCTGGCAAGTGACAGAGCCTCGGAGCACAAAATCGGAACTTTTAGAAGTCTGCTCCGCTAAGGGACGTCACTCCAGTGGCTAAGCGGGGCATGGAACCCTCGTAGGACAGAGTGGTCTCAGGACCCTTGGGGTCACAGAAAGACCGGGGGTGCCTGAGTGCGGCAGAGCTCCCAGGTATCGGAGCGGGGAAGCCGGCTGCAGAGACGGAGCCGAGGCGCAGGCTCTCAGCTCAGGGTTGCCATAAACCATGATCCGCGGCACAGTCGGGCCACTGCTCCTCCAGCAGGGACCCAACAAGCAGCAGATCTGGGGAGACTCACCTTCTTCCCCTGGGAGGAGAGGCGCGGGAGCGCACTGCAGGGATCTGCGGGGTTTGGAGACTCCACACGGGGTCGGGTGCCAGAGATAGAAACACGTGGTCACAGGCTGGGTGAACACAGAGTGCAGCCAGAGACCGGGGAGACGGGAGTGACTGACGGCTTTTCTCTGGGGACTCACTGAGGAGCGGGGCCCCGAGTTCTCAGCTCCTCCGAGGCAGAGATTGGGAGGCCGCCATTTTCACTCTCGTCCTACAAAGCTGTACGGAAAGCTTGCAGGGTACAAAAGCTCCGGAGAGCAAACCCGAGCAGATTACTTAGCCCGGACCGGGCAAGGGCGGGGCAATTCCGCCTCTGGCAAAGACATTTGGGAACCATGGCAACAGGCCCCTCCCCCAGAAGATCAGCGAGAACAGCCAGACAAGACCAATCAATGAGAACGGCAGAACTCCAGCGCTAGGGGAATTCTGCACATAGAATCCATGGCTTTTTTTACCATGGTTCTGTAGTCTTTCAAAGTTTATTTTTTTTCTTCTTTTAACTGTCTTTTTTTCTTTTCTTTTTTTAATTTTTCTATTTCCCTTTTTCAACCAACATCTTATCAATCCCTTTTTTAAAAAAAACATTTTTATTTTTCATTTTTAGAGTCATATTCTATCCCTTCATAGTAGTTACCCGTATTTTTGGCATATATGTATAAGTTGTTCTCTCTTTAAAATTTTGAGATAGTTTCTTCTAACAGATCAAAATATAACCTAAATATCTAGTGTATGTTTTTTTTCTACTCCCCTGACTGATCACATTCTCTACTTTTCCTTTTTTTTTTAAATCCTCTTCTTTCTTTTTTCAAACAACTTCTTATCAATTCCTTTTATAAAATTTTTTATAATTTCCATCTCTACAGTCATATTCCATCCTTTCATCATATCAACCCTTATTTTTGTACATATATAAGTTTTTCTTTCTCTAAAATTTTGGGAGGCACTTTCTTCTAACAGACCAAAATACACCCAAAATCTAGTGTGGGGCATTGATCTATATACCAGCCTGATCATATTTGATCATATTCTGTTTTATTTTGTTTTGTTCTGTTTTTGTTTGTTTTTATCTTTATCTTTTTTTTTTTTTCCTTTTTTCTCTCTTTCCCTTTCTTTTCCCACTGCTTCAGGTCTTTTCTGATTTTTTAGAGTATATTTTCTGGGGACGTTGTTACCCTGTTAGCATTTTGTTCTCTCATTCATCTATTCACCTCTGGACAAAATGACAAGATGGAAAAAATCACCTCAACAAAAAGAACAAGAGGTAGTTCCGACTGCCAGGGACCTACTCAATACGGGCATTAGTATGATGTTGGATCTAGAGTTCATAATCATCACTTTAAAAATACTAGCTGGGCTTGAAAAAAACATGGAAGTTATTAGAGATACCCTTCCTGGAGAAGTAAAAGAACTAAAATCTAACCAAGTCAAAATCAAAAAGGCTATTAATGAGGTGCAATCAAATATGGGGGCGCTAACTCCTAGGATAAATGAAGCAGAAGAAAGAATCAGTGATATAGAACACCAAGTGATGGAAAATAAAGAAGCTGAGAAAAAGAGAGATAAACAACTACTGGATCACGAGGGCAGAATTCAAGAGATAAGCGATACCATAAGACAAAACAACATTAGAATAATTGGGATCCCAGAAGAAGAAGAAAGAGAGAGAGGGGCAGAAGGTATAATGGAGCAAATTATAGCAGAGAACTTCCCTAATTTGGGGAAGGAAACAGGCATCAAAATCCAGGAAGCACAGAGAACCCCTCTCAAAATCAATAAAAATAGGTCAACACCCTGACATCTAATAGTAAAACTTACGAGTCTCAGAGACAAAGAGAAAATCCTGAAAGCAGCTCGGGACAAGAGATATGTACCTACAATGGTAGAAACATTAGACTGGCAACAGACCTATCCACAGAGACCTGGCAGGCCAGAAAGGACAGGCAGGATATATTCAGAGCACTAAATGAGAAAAATATGCAGCCAAGAATACTATATCCAGCTAGGCTGTCATTGAAAATAGGAGAGATAAAAAGCTTCCAGGACAAACAAAAACTAAAGGAATTTGCAAACATGAAACCAGCCATACAAGAAATCTTGAAAGGGGTCCTCTAAGCAAAGAGAGACCCTAAAAGCAACATAGACCAGAAAGGAACACAGACAATATACAGTAACAGTCACCTTACAGGCAATACAATGGCACTAAATTCATATCTTTCAATAGTTACCCTGAATGTAAATGGGCTAAATGCCCCAATCAAAAGACACAGGCTATCAGATTGGATAAAAAAACAAGGCCCTTCGATATGCTGTCTGCAAGAGACTCATTTTAGACCCAAAGACACCCCCAGATTGAAAGTAAGGGGGTGGAAAACCATTTACCATGCTAATGGACACCAAAAGAAAGCTGGAGTGGCAATCCTTATATCAGACAAATTAGATTTTAAACCAAAGACTGTAATAAGAAATGAGGAAGGACACTATATCCTACTTAAAGGGTCTATCCAACAAGAAGATCTAACAATTGTAAATATCTATGCCCCTAATATGGGAGCAGCCAATTATATAAGGCAATTAATAACAAAAGCAAAGAAACACATTGACAACAACACAATAATAGTGGGGGACTTTAACACACCCCTCACTGAAATGGACAGATTGTCTAAGCAAAAGATCAATAAGGAAATAAAGGCTTTAAATGACACACTGGACCAAATGGACTTCATAGACATATTCAGAACATTCCATCTCAAAGCAACAGAATACACATTCTTCTCTAGTGCCCATGGAACATTCTCCAGAATCGATCACATCCTAGGTCACAAATCAGGTCTCAACCAGTACCAAAAGATTGGGATCATTCCCTGCTTATTTTCACACCACAATGCTTTGAAACTAGAACTCAATCACAAGAGGAAAGTCAGAAAGAACTCAAACACATGGAGGCTAAAGAGCATCCTACTAAAGAATGAATGGGTCAACCAGGCAATTAAAGAAGAATTTAAAAAAATCATGGAAACAAATGAAAATGAAAACACAACTGTTCAAAATATTTGGGATGCAGCAAAGGCAGTCCTAAGAGGAAAGCATATAGCAATCCAAGCCTTTCTCAAGAAACAAGAAAGGTCTCACATACACAACCTAACCCTAACCTAAAGGACCTGGAGAAAGAACAGCAAATAAAGCCTAAACCCAGCAGGAGAAGAGAAATAATAAAGATCAGAGCAGAAATCAATGAAATAGAAACCAAAAGAACAGTAGAACAGATCAACGAAACTAGGAGCTGGTTCTTTGAAAGAATTAACAAGATTGATAAACCCCTGGCCAGACTTATCAAAAAGAAAAGAGAAATGACCCAAATCAACAAAATCATGAATGAAAGAGGAGAGATCACAAGCAACACCAAAGAAATACAAACAATTATAAGAACATATTATGAGTGGGCGCCTGGGTGGCTCAGTTGGTTAAGCGACTGTCTTCGGCTCAGGTCATGATCCTGGAGTCCCGGGATCAAGTCCCACATCGGGCTCCCTGCTCAGCAGGGAGTCTGCTTCTCCCTCTGACCCTTCTCTCTCTCATGCTCTCTGTCTCTCATTCTCTCTCTCACAAATAAATAAAATCTTTAAAAAAAAAAAAATTAAAAAAAAAAAAAGAACATATTATGAGCAACTCTATGCCAGCAAATTAGATAATCTGGAAGAAATGGATGCATTCCTAGAGATGTATCAACTACCAAAACTGAATCAGGAAGAAATAGAAAACCTGAACAGACCCATAACCACTAAGGAAATTGAAACAGTTATCAAAAATCTCCCAACAAACAAGAGCCCAGGGCCAGATGGCTTCCCAGGGGAATTCTACCAAACATTTAAAGAAGAATTAATACCTATTCTTTTGAAACTGTTCCAAAAAATAGAAATGGAAGGAAAACTTCCAAACTCATTTTATGAGGCCACCATTACCTTGATCCCAAAACCAGACAAAGACCCCATCAGAAAGGAGAATTACAGACCAATATCCCTGATGAACATGGATGCAAAAATTCTCACCAAAATACTACCCAATAGGATCCAACAGTACATTAAAAGGATTATTCACCACGACCAAGTGGGATTTATCCCTGGGCTGCAAGGTTGGTTCAACATCCACAAATCAATAAACGTGATACAATACATTAACAAAAGAAAGAACAAGAACCATATGATCCTCTCAATAGATGCAGAAAAAGCATTTGACAAAGTACAGCATCCTTTCTTGATCAAAACTCTTCAGAGTATAGGCATAGAGGGTACATACCTCAATATCATAAAAGCCATCTATGAAAAACCTACAGCGAATATCATTCTCAATGGGGAAAAACTGAGAGCTTTCCCCCTAAGGTCAGGAACGCCTCAGGGATGTCCACTATCACCACTGCTATTCAACATAGTAGTAGAAGTCCTAGCCACAGCAATCAGACAACAAAAAGAAATCAAAGGCATCCAAATCGGCAAAGAAGAAGTCAAACTCTCACTCTTTGCAGATGATATGATACTTTATGTGGACATCCCAAAAGACTTCACCCCAAAACTGCTAGAACTCATACAGGAATTCAGTAAAGTGGCAGGATATAAAATCAATGCACAGAAGTCAGTGGCATTCCTATACACCAACAACAGACAGAAGAAAGAGGAATTAAGGAGTCGATCCCATTTACCATTGCACCCAAAACCATAAGATACCTAGGAATAAATCTAACCAAAGAGGCAAAGAATCTGTACTCAGAAAACTATAAAATACTCATGAAAGAAATTGAGGAAGACACAAAGAAATGGAAAAACGTTCCATGCTCATGGACTGGAAGAACAAATATTGTGAAAATGTCAATACTACCTAGAACAATCTACACATTCAATGCAATCCCTATCAAAATACCATCCACTTTTTTCAAAGAAATGGAACAAATAATCCCAAAATTTGTATGGAACCAGAAAAGACCCCGAATAGCCAGAGGAATGTTGAAAAAGAAAAGCAAAGCTGGTGGCATCACAATTCCGGACTTCCAGCTCTATTACAAAGCTGTCATCATCAAGACAGTATGGTACTGGCATAAAAACAGACACATAGATCAATGGAACAGAATAGAGCCCAGAAATTGACCCTCAACTCTATGGTCAACTAACCTTTGACAAAGCAGGAAAGAATGTCCAATGGAAAAAAGACAGTCTCTTCAACAAATGGTGTTGGGAAAACTGGATAGCCACATGCAGAAGAATGAATCTGTACCACTTCCTTACACCACACACAAAAATAGACTCCAAATGGTTGAAAGACCTAAATGTGAGACAGGAGTCCATCAAAATCCTAAAGGAGAACACAGGCAGCAACCTCTTCAACCTCAGCCGCAGCAACTTCTTCCTAGAAACATCGCCAAAGGCAAGGGAAGCAAGGGCAAAAATGAACTATTGGGACTTCATCAAGATAAAAAGCTTTTGCACAGCAAAAGAAACAGTCAACAAAACCAAAAGACAACTGACAGAATGGGAGAAGATATTTGCAAATGACATATCAGGTAAAGGGCTAGTATCCAAAATCTATAAAGAACTTATCAAACTCAACACCCAAAGAACAAAGAATCCAATCAAGAAATGGGCAGAAGACATGAACAGACATTTTTCCAAAGAAGACATCCAAATGGCCAACAGACACATGAAAAAGTGCTCAACATTGCTCGGCATCAGGGAAATCCAAATCAAAACCTCAATGAGATACCACCTCACACCAGTCAGAATGGCTAAAATTAACAAGTCAGGAAATGACAGATGTTGGCGGGGATGCGGAGAAAGGGGAACCCTCCTACACTGTTGGTGGGAATGCAAGCTGGTGCAGCCACTCTGGAAAACAGTATGGAGGTTCCTCAAAAAGTTGAAAATAGAGCTACCATACAATCCAGCAATTGCACTACTGGGTATTTACCCCAAAGATACAAAAGTAGGGATCAGAAAGGGTACGCGCACCCCAATGTTTATAGCAGCAATGTCCACAATAGCCAAACTGTGGAAAGAGCCAAGATGTCCATCGACAGATGAATGGATAAAGAAGATGTGGTATATATATACAATGGAATATTATGTAGCCATCAAAAGGAATGAGATCTTGCCATTTGCAATGACGTGGATGGAACTGGAGGGTATTATGCTGAGCGAAATAAGTCAAACAGAGAAAGACATGTATCATATGACCTCACTGATATGAGGAATTCTTAATCTCAGGAAACAAACTGAGGGTTGCTGGAGTGGGGGGTGGGGTGGGACGGATGGGGTGACTGGGTGATAGACACTGGGGAGGGTATGTGCTCTGGTAAGCACTGTGAATTGTGCAAGACTGTTGCATCTCAGATCTGTACCTATGAAACAAATAATGCAATATATGTTAAGAAAAAAAAAAAGAAGAAGATAGCAGGAGGGAAGAATGAAGGGGGGGAAATCGGAGGGGTAGACGAACCATAAGAGACGATGGACTCTGAAAAACAAACTGAGGGTTCTAGAGGGGAGTGGGGGGAGGATGGGTTAGCCTGGTGATGGGTATTAAAGAGGGCACGTTCTGCATGGAGTACTGGGTGTTATGCACAAACAATGAATCATGGAACACTACACCTAAAACTAATGATGTAATGTATGGGGATTAACATAACAATAAAAAAAATTTAAAAAAACTATATTGGAAATCATTACATATTTTTATTTTTATTAAATTTATCTCATTCTTTCTTTTGGTTGAATAGTATTCTATTGTATGAATATAGCTTAATTTATTTTATCAGTTCTTCCTGGTGGAAATTTAAGTTTTTCCAGCCTTTGTTACTACAAACAATATTGCAATAAACATACTTCAGTTCCTTTGCACACACACAAAAAAAATACATGACAAATTGAAAGTTATTATATAATTTATATAATGAATAAAACATTGGTTATTTTATTATAACTTCCACATATTAAAATTAGGAACCAAAAAACAACTATTTTACTAGATTTTTCCTTGTTGGCTTCCATTATTGTTGGGAACATGTTATTTGTCTAATACATAATTTTTGATATCATTAATATCAAGTCACAAGTACCTTTATCTGAATGTTTCATCTGAGGATACCTAAGTGTTCTAACATTTATGTTTCCTCCTGAGCTTCAACAATCTTTCTTTACCTCACACTTAATTCAGATGATTCTAGAGCCAGTTTTGCTACAGTAGAAATACTACTAAAAACCTCTGAATTTTTAAATTTCTTATCATATATCCAAAATCTAAGATTAAGTATTTACCGAACATTTTTGAATAGTTTTGTAGTTTACAATGTTGAACTATTTAAAGCATTATCCTTTCTCTCTTTCTAGTCCCAGTCACCTAAACCAGCAGTTTTATCAATTTATTTTAATATTAGCTAATTTACAAAACTTTAAAAATGTGCTTAGCAACTCAGATAAACGAGATACTAAAAAAATCAATTTTCTTATAAAACCCAAAATTATATGTCAGTTTCATGTGTTTTTATTTTGGATATGTTACTGTCACAATTTCTTATTTTTTTGTTTACAAAATGCCCCAATTTCACTTTTGTAGAGAGAAGCTTGGACTGGTTAAAAAAAAAAAAAGTGCTTTGTGATTTCTTTAGCTTTTTCATATATATTCTATCTTCCCAAGAAGCAAAGAAATACAGAGCTTCTGTGAAAGGAAAAAGAAGGGAAGAAGAAAAGTAGAGAGAGGAAAACAAACAAAAACACAAAATAACAAGCTCTCTACCTTACTGCTCTGAAGGATTCAAGAATTAGAGATAAAATCATAGGGGTGCCTGGGTGGCTCAGTTGGTTAAGCGGCTGCTTTCAGCTCAGGTCATGATCCAGGGGTCCTGGGATCGAGCCTCACGTCAGGCTCCCTGTTCAGCGGGGAGCCTGTTTCTCCCTCTCCCTCTGTCTCCCTGCTTTGTGCCCTCACACTCTTTTCTCTGTCAAATAAATAAATAAAATCTTTAAAAAATTGTATATAAATTGTACATAGGAAGGTAAGGTGGTACCTGGAATGCCAGATAGAAGGGCTGGTAGTGAATTCATAGGGAGGACAACACTGAAGGCTTGTGCTCAGTGAGAAGACTTGATTCTACATGAGATTCTGCAGCAAGCACGTCAGTGCCCATGCAACACCGAGGATGGCCTACATTCATCAGCACTAACTTGAAGATAAGGGATTTATTAATATGCCAAGTTTTAGTGAAGAAATCTCAATTAGATCCACATCAGCCTCTACAGGATACTTAAAAAAAATCATTGACACAGGTGCAAAGATTTATCACATCAGAGAGTATCAATTAAGATGCTGAAAAAATTCATTTTGACTGGAAGTGTTTAGATTGCTCATAATTTAGTCTGAAAACCCTGTCTAACAAAGTTTTCGTACATTCCCTGAGATAAGAAAAGTGTGAAAAAGAAAGATAAAATGGAAACACATCTTATTAGCACTTTCTATTTGGAGGAGGTTGCAATATTATAGAAAAGTTGGAAGATATTTTTCTCAATGAAAACTTTGATAAATATATTTATTTTATTTATGTAGTTAAGAAGTAAATGACATTATTAAATTCAAGCATAAAAATGGAAGTTTGGCTGAACCAGAAAAAAAAAAAAGAAGAAAAACTAATGATGAATTTCAGATTAAAAAAATACCAAGCTTTACGTATTTTAAGAGGGAGGAGGCAGAGGGGAGGGAGAATCGTAAGCAGGCTCCATGCCCAGCACAGAGCCCGACGCAGGGCTCAATCTCAGGACCCTGAGATCATGACCTGAGCCGAAATCAGGAGTCCGATGCTTAACCGACTGTAACACCCAGGCAACCCCACAAAGCTTGGAATTTTTAAGGAAGCTCTAAGAATTGACCACTTTGATAAAATGTCAGGATATGATAGGGCAAGCAGGTTAAATACAGTTAATAATCTTAAGGTATAACATATTTAACTTCAGAAGGCAAAGTCTGTTGCAGTGTTACCCCCTCATGAATTTGTGTGTTTTCTATTATTTATTTCAATCTACACCACCATTTGTAAAAAAAGCTTACATTAAAAATCCACCCTACGTAACCACGTGGTAGATTAAATTATCATACCACCATCCAATTTTGTACTTCTTGAGTCAAAATGCTTTTATCAGTTTTAATATTATTGTGATGCTGGTTTTCCCCTCAATTATAAGAAAGCTAAACAAGTTCATAGAAAGTGAGAAAGGGTGTTTTCTGTTCAACTTGACAAATTAAGTTTGCTCATTTGAAAAAGAGAAAAAGGTACTGGAAATTTGAAAGTGGCAAGGGGATTTTGAGCCTTACAAAATTTTTCTTTCCTGTAATGATTTCTGAATTTAGAGGTAATTCGTAATAAAGACTCAGATATAAAAGGAGAATAGAAGGCAAACAATAAGAACAGAGTGACAATTAGTTCTCTCCATTTAAATTATCCCCCAAATATTATGGCTTAAGGTAAAACCGACATGTTAATAACTGTCATTTCCCAAACCTTGACTAACCAATAAGTACACATCACCTCATGTCCATTTCTCATCCTATTTTAAATGGAACAAAGTGACTTTCAGAGGTTGGGAAGTGCATAATTACATAGACTGAAGTCTTTGGACTTTGATCATAATTATAGTGCTTTATCCATCCATCACTTGTTGCTTGAGGACTGTTCCTGGCGAGTTATTTAAAGGAGATAGGAACTCTGTCAGGACAAATTTGAGCTGCAAAACAGCTAATCAGAAACTTGGCTCTCTTGACTTGAAACAGATTGAAAATTGCTACTTTAATCTCACAATCCATTTGGCTCTTAAGTAAAGTGAGAACGTGGTCTCCCTGTAGGAAGGCATGTGTTGTTCATATCATTGGGTACCTTTTTATAAGCTTCTATTGGGACCCTGGGTCCAAGTTTGCCTCACTGTAGCGGTCTCAAAATTGTGCAAACAAATGAATCCTCTGTGGTGCTTGATAAAAAATGCTAGTTTTGCATTCCTTCCCCTCACCCTCCATTTCCCAGAGAAAGGTATCAATGTAATTGTAAACCTAAAATTAACTGGGAAACTTACAGCATCCGAAGGCCTAGAGCTGTTTTTTCAGTAGTGGACTGAGAACAACATGAATCGAAATGGTTTGTTTTTGTTTACAATGCAATCCCAAGGCTCCACCTAGACTCATCAAATCATAGTCTCAGGCTGTGTATGTAACATCTCTCAGAATTCCTGACAACATCAGAAGTGAAAATGTATGTTACTGTGTTTTCCTGAACCTGAAGTTGGGCATTACAGTTTTGGGCATCAGTTACCTTCTACAATTTGAATAGAAATATAACACCACGTAAAGCATGTTGAGGAACATTAACAGATGCTACTAATAAGAATCACCCTTCCAATTTGCTGCCTCCAGGGTGGGCGCTTTGCACTTGGCAGTCTTCAGCAAGCAGGCATCTTCCTAACCTTCCTTGAACCTCCTTGTATGATTTCTATATATGCAATTCTACTTTAGATTCCCTGAGTCTAGGATTGTATCTTATATCTCCTACTATCCCCACTCGGCACCAAGAAATAATAAATAAATAAATTAATTAATTAATTCCTGGAATCCTTTAGTTAAACAAATCAAAACAAAACATAGTTTTAGTTTTCATATCTACAATTTGGGGATAAAAATCCTTTGCTTGGCGAATTAGTTTCATACTGCGGCTGTAACCAGTTACCACAAACTTGTGGCTTAAGCCAATATAAATGCATCATCTTGGAGTTCTGTAGGTCAGAAGCCTGACACTGGTCTCACCGGACTGAAATCAAGGTGCTGGCAGGGCTGCATTCCTTCTGGAAGCTGTAGAGGAAAATCTGTCATCTCGCCTTTTCCAGCATCTAGAGGGGCCAGCCTTGCTTGGCGCATGATCCCCTTCCAACTTCAAAATCTGTTGAGTCGTTTCTCACATCACATCAATGACTCTTTTTCTCCCTCCAACTTCCACTTTTAAGGACTCTCACGATTACATTGAAACCACATGGGTAATCCAAGATAATCTACCTATTTTAAGATCAGATGATTAGCAGCCTTAATTCCATCTGAAACCTTAATTCCCCTTTGCTGCGTAATAGAACACATTCACAGGTTCTGGAGATTAGGACCTGGTCATCTTTAGAGGCCATTATTCTGCCTACCACACCGGCTCACCTCCCAGGTGGATCAGATACATAAGGTACTGGGAAATAACTTCGTTAACGGTAAAGTTCTGTACAGTTCTAATAAAATGATAATATGTTCTGTGGTAGAAATAATGTTGAACAGGATCACGAGACTTAAATTCTAGATCTGGTTCTGCTACTATTTTGTTCTGTGATTTGGGGGGGGGGAAAATCACTTAACCCCTCTGGGATTCAGATTTCTCAATCTGAATTGTGAAGTATAAACATTGAGAGAGACAAGCCAAGATCATACCAAGACGCTTAATGATATCAGGCAAAATGGAACTTAAGGTATACCCACATGAGGACACAATTATTGCTGGAAAGGAATCCCCAGTGTGTTGGTGTGCTACACACACAATAGGAAAACTGAGGAATACACTAAGGCAATGCATTTCAGAGTTGTGTTGGGTTCCTATATAATTTCTCCACGTCCCAGCTGTGAAGAGTAGATCAGAGGTTGTAATCCCTAACTACTTTATGAGGAAACTTTCATTTAAATAGCTTAAATAATTTCATGAAGGTCATATAATCAGTTAGTGGTGGAGTTAAGACTATTATTCAGATCTTTTGACAAATTCTATGTGCACTCAGCGAACACACTTCCCTGCCTCCCTGCCATTTAAATGGACTTACAGCCCAGGGGTAGCATCTAGAATTATAATGCATCACACTTTGGACTAACCACAAATGATCATAACGGTCTTTTAGAATTTATTCTTGTGAAAATTGTAAGGGTTTGAAGCAGTTTTTTTTTTCTTCATTACAACTGATGGATACGTTAGTCCCTGTTGATAAATTGTACTTTCATATTTCTTTATGAGCCAATTCTTCCTGCCTTCTGCCTTGCTTCAATTCAAGTGCTGATAGAAATAACATACACAGACTGTAGCATGTTGGCTTGTTATGGATCGAGAAACAGTGATTATGGAGATGGCTAAAATGAATGGATTAGCTTTACTAAAAGCTGGTTTGCTCATTGCAGTGAGTAGATACATCCTTTATGTTACATCAGAAGTTGTATCATTATATGTTATATCAATTTTGGAGGACTTTGTATGTGCATAGACAACACTGTGGGCATGTATTTTATTTTTGTACTTGCCATGATCCTGACAGGAATAAGAGCACTTGAAAAAAGAGTGACTGTAGAGAGTTTAATGAAGGGACTATTTGCCAAGGCATAAGGGATAGGATATGGGTTTTTGGAGTTAGTAGTGGCTGGGAATGCTTACCACTTCTACGCTTGAAAGAAAAGGAGGGTAGGCACCTGGACCTATGGCAAAAGGGTGCCTGACAGGACCTGCAGCCTTTAGTAGAAAACCCAACAGGGAAGTGGCCAGGGAAACATATACCCTAACTTCCCTCCTTAAGAACTTCTACTTTTTTTTTTTAATTTAAATTCAATTAGCCAACATATAGTACATCATTAGATTTGATATAATGTGCAATGATTCATTAGTTGCGTATAACACCCAGTGCTCATCACATCTTCTTATGCACTTCTAACCCAAGAGGAAACCAGAGGAGAAAGGAAGGGTCAGGGTAGCCTTTAGAAGTCAGCTTCCAGAGGTACAGAACAAGAAGGAGAAGAATGGAGGATGCACGTGGAGAAGCCGGTGGAGGACACCCAACACAGAACTACAACTGCCCTTCTGTGATATTCTCTCATAAACAAAATGATGTTCCACTAGAAGTTCTCTGTCACCACACTTCCTTTTGGGATATATTTAGAAAACGTACTTAATAGAGTTGACCTTTTAACTGGTAAAGCATAAAATTCACAATCAATATGCAATTTACACAGGAAATGCTTCTTACTCATCCATATACCATGTTAGCAGTTTGAGCTTTTTTGGATTGACTGGCAAAAATAATACAATATTATCTCGCAAGTGGCTCGAATTGTAATATGCTGCATTTTCTCTTATTTTTGGCCCTCAGCTATCATATTATTTCAAAATTTGATCTTGATTCATTTTTATCACATTAACTGGTTTATTTGCAAAATTATATTTTGAAAGGATTTAGTCTGTCTTTTCTAATTACTCAGCTTAAAAATCTATTTTAAAAACTAGATAGCAATTCTAAAAACTAAAGTGTGAAAGAAGACCCGAATTATTACCCAACAATAAACTGACAGAGATTTAGATTCTAAAATGCTACATTTTCGATTCATTTTGAGTTTTCACCTAATAAAAAATAAACAGAACTCACTGCTGATACTTTTCATTTTTAAGGAAATGGTAATCTACCCATTCGCTCTTCTTTATTGATCTGGCATAATTTCATCTATGCTTCGATATTTTTGTTAAAATTAAGTTAGCAATAAAATGACAAGACTTGTGATTTTTCCCCACCTTTTCTTCTTCTTTGTAATGGTCAATATCATCAAAGGGGAAATCTTAGCTCTATAGTTTTCATGCTCTTTTGATTATCAGAAAAGCTTTTGCAAAGACTAACTTAGCATCAACACTGGGGTACAACTAAATGTATAGTATGTCAATATGTTTAGGTGCAAAGAAAAATAAGACAGGGCGAAATCCCAATTTTAACTGAGAGAATGATTATCATAGAACTTTGAAATTGGCTTTTTGGGAATGGCATTAACATTCAGTAATAAATGATAATAGCATCTCTCATTTATTCTATTCTGTGATAAAAGGAAACCATGCATTAAGGTAGCTTGGAGTTAAAAATAACAAGATATCCTGTTCTTTCCTTTTTTGAAAATTCCCTTTCATGACTTTTTTCTAAAGACAAGGTCAGGAAAAAAGACAAATTTAACTATGTAGATGACTATGATTATGGAATGATTAAATTTGGTCTTTCTTAAAATAGATTTTGTAAACTGAGAACTACAAGGTTTGTCTGCTAAGAAAAAGCAACTCAAACCCATTCACTCACCAGGCATTGAAGAGAATGTTACTTATTCTTACACTGACAACACACGGTATCGTAGATTTCTTACAGTGATGATCCACATATTCATTTATTCACTAAGTAGTATGGACAGGAAAATAGTAATAATTCAGTCTTTAAAATACGTGGCAAAACAGTTAAAATATTTGGGAAAAATGTATCTGTTATTAAGTATATAAGTACCATAGAGTTAAATAAACGAACATTATAGCCGTACCTTACTCATTTTGCTATTTCCAGTGCCTTGCACAGAATAGATGCTCAGCAACAAACATTTCTCTGCTCTTTTATTTATTTGCAAGTTAAGTTTTCATTACAAATGGAGGGTACATAATCTTGCCGAACACAATTTATTAAACTGTTTCAATGCACTATTAGTATTTTGAATTTTACAGTATGTCAAAAACAGATGATTTTTGTTCCATGAATTAACAGGTTGTTAGGACAATATGAGAAGCCATTTTCTCATTTATTTATATTTCCAGGCTTCTCTCATCAATCACTGGAAATGCCTGTAGACAGGGGTGTACAGGTTGACGTGTGGGTTGCTAGTCAATAGAAGAAAGTTTCTTCTGGAGCTGAGGTAGATCCAAGTACCTACTTTAAAAAAGATGTCCTCAAGGGAAGCATTATACAGCTAATATTTCATGAGAACTATACTCTTAGAATACCACTTCAAAAGATTTTTAGTAGAATAGAAAATTTTGAGTCTGGAAAACTATTTTGAGAACTAGAAAATGTTGGGTGTTGTGCTCTTTATTGACCCAACCCCCACCTCCAATGCTAACATTGTGATTCGTGGCAGAGAGCAAGGCAGGAATTAGATCACCATTCGCGTTTCTCATTTCAACCTGAAGACCACAGACTTTCTCCCTCTCTCTCTCTTTTTTTTTCCTTTTTCTCCCTCTCTTTTCTTTCTCCACCATTTACCTTTCTGCCTTACTTTTCTGCTTCTGCTTTCTCAGAGAGCCCACCAGAAACCTCACAGGAAGAGGAGCAAAGTCTACATCGTCCACATTAGTGTCCTACATGGTGACAAGTCATATTAATGAAAAAAGATCACACATCTTCCGTAATTGCCTAGGCAATGTGACAGTAACTGAGCCCTGCCCAGAGAGCCCACTCCACTTCTGGTATGAGCTTCCAATAAGCCTCGGTGGTGAATGACAAGTTAACCCCTTTGGAACCCCACCATTTTCAACACTCAGAGGACCTCTCTCATTAGTCTTATAAAATAAAGTATGAAATTCCAACATCAAATCTCATGCTGTTAAATTAACAACATCACACGCTACATACGACTTAAATATCTCCCATAACTTTATGACTGGAAAAACACTGTTCAGATTTCATTTACCAGTTTAAAAATAGCAAACTCTAATTTGAAACACATACACACACATCATGCACACTCACTAATATCCCCTCTTAGTGCTAGGCAAATGTTCCTTCCTATAAACATAAATAAAATTCAGTACAATCATAAATTTTAAAAGTCAGATTTGTCAAAAGATGATGTTTGTTATGAAACAAATCAAGAAGAAAATATTTCTTAGAGCCAAAATGACAAGCCACAATCTGTTGGCATAACAATGGCTATTCATCTATTTTTAATGTACAAATCAAAATTATTCCGTGTTTATTTTGACTTGAAGATAGTCCATAGATTATTATATCCCTGACCAATGAAATTTCTTCTTCTTGGGTGGGTGAGTGCTGAGCAAGGCAAATAACAGATTTTAAACATCTGCAAATGGTGTGATAATTATTTTTTTAAGAAACCATAGAAATCTTCCAACTTTGTCACTTTGTAGATCCAGACATGAACTAAGAAAGAAAATTAGAAAAGATGCCCACAGACCACTTTAAGTCCACAGAAAGTCCAAAATAATATCACTGTGCTCATAAACAAGGAGGGGTTGCTCTTTGTAGACAGAAACACTCATAATACACAAGGCACTCCAATTAAGTTTTGATAGAAGTTACTTCACGTTTCAACTCACCGCTGGATGTATGGGTCAGGACAGTACTGTAGGGTAGCACACCGTGAAGTTTCACAATTCATTTCCTTCAACTCTCTTTGATAATCAACAAATGGAGAACTATTATAGAACCTATACACATGTACCTGTGTATATATAGATAATAAAGCCAGGAGGCTAAAAGCAATAGGGTCAAATGCTATCAGACATAGAAGTTTAGACACTTCCCCCTTCACACACATTTGCAAAGAGGCGGAGCGTTTCTCGATTTTAGCCAATGAGATTGTCAAGTGACTCAAACATCAGAAACAGTTGATTCTTACCAGCTGGGCATCCTCTCTAAAATTGTTCTTCCCCCTCTACCACGGCTTTAGAGTCCTGGAGGCATAGTGGCCACACTTGTGGGCAACTTGGAGGCATCTCTGAACTTCTGGTCTCTCTGGTGATTGGATGCTGGCATGAATGGCATCAGAGTTTAATTTCAGCAGACTGGACTTTTATAATAGAACTGAGCTGCTGAGTGTCCATCCTGCTCCAGCTAATTAACGTTTCCTTGTATCTGCATACTGATTTGATTTGAGGACTTCTGTAACTGCTTCTGGAGCTTTTTTTTTTTTTTTTTTTTTTTTTAGCAGAGCTGCTTAGGAAGGTTGTTTTTTTTCATCTCCCCCCCCCTTCCCCCCATTCTCCCTTTCAGCCAACCGCCTGTTGTGGTCACAATCTCAAATAGCAAAGACAGGGAAATTCCTTGATTATATTTAACCTAGAACTCACTCTTCGTCTCAACTAAGAAAAAGTGGTATCCATTCACATCCCTTAGAAGTTTTTCCTGCCCCAAATAGAAGAATATAACCTTTATCGAGTTGTGTTTCATTTTTAAATATCCTGCCTCAAACACACACACAAGATTTTCTTAAAGTGATACTACTATATTATTTCAGACTATTTTGAAGCTTACAAAATTATTTTAAATTGCCTGTTACTGAAAACATTCTGGTTTATTTTAGTCTCTATCAGTCTGTCTCACTTTCTTATTATGTTTATTGTTTTTGCTGGTTTTGGTTTTGCTTTGGCTTGACCTACTTTAGAGTAAAATCATTAAATTCTTTATATATCCAAAAATGAGTATAATATCAGAAAAGTCTACATACAGAATCATTTACTTCCTTTCTGAATACAGGCTGTAAACCTATCCTGGTTTTGTGGATTTGGAAATTGAATGAAATATGATTCAGAAGCTAAATTAAAATAGACTCCAGCAGAAAGAAAAAAAAAGTTTGTGTGCCCAAGCGTCACTAACATGACAAGTTCACATCCTCCACTCACTCCCTAATCACAGGTCACCTGCAAACGGGTAACATTAATAGTAGCCAAAGTTGTAAGACAATCAAAAGTCCTTTTCAGAGAAATTTGACATTTCCTTAAAAGAAATTCTGGTTTTCAAAATGTGTTTCATAAAAATATTTCATTTGTTGCTTCAGCCAGGATAGAAGGGAGAAGCTATTTAAAACTTGACATTCTCTTCCCTTACTTAGCAGGAGAGTGTCTAACATCTGTGAATTGTGAAATTCATAAACATGCTGGCCTGAGCCCCAGCCAAATCAAACAGCTTGTTCTACAAAATGTGAAACTTGAAGGGAAGATCATTTTACTAATTAATTAAAGATTTGTTAATTGGAGTTAGAGTGTTTGGCTTTACTCCTGCTATTGGAATACAGGTGACCGGAATATACAAAGTTCTTAAATTGAAAATACTCAATTTCCTTTGACCATGGCCAAGTTGTTCCATCACACAGGGCCTTGTTTTTCCCATTTATAAAATGAGAGGTGAAATAACGATCTCTGGTTCAGTGCTTCTCAAATGTTAATGCATCTGTGAGTCACCTAGAAATCTTGTTAACACGTCTTCTGGTTCAGTAGGTCTGTGGCAAGGCCTGAGACTCTGTATTTCTAAAAAGCTCCCACGTGATGCTGATGCTGCTGGTCCTTGCGTCACATTTGGAATAGCAAGACCTGGTGCTCTTTTCAGGCCTGGTATTTATTTACTTCTAGGAAATAAGCAGAACTTGTCTACATATTTTAAATTACCAGGAGAGGCTCTAGACCCCCAAATAAGTTATCAATTTGCCAACATTTCTAGCATGTTTTTAATTTCAAAATGTTTACAGCCTAATTTATAGAAAAGAACATTTAAAATGCATGCCTTGACATCAGTAGCTGTTGTAAAAAAAATCCTAAATTTACTTAGCTAAGAAGGACAGATATTAAATGGCAAAAAATTTTACATAAATAATTATGAAAAATAATGGGTCCTATTGCATTGCAGAAATAAATGCAGAAAGATACCTTGACCAAGGGCAAAAAAGGCAAACTCTCTAAGATTTGACAGCACACCAGTAGCACACAACCATCTAAAACCTGGGAAAATAAGTGACAATTATACTATAATTACCATAATTGCCACTTGTATTAATATTACAACTGTCTCCCCTACCCCCGCAGAGTCTCAGGTTACAAATACATAAGTTATTTCTTTGGTGTGCAAGTTACATGCTTTTCCAGCAACTTAAGTCTCTTAGGCAAAGACTATAATAGAATGAGGTACACAGAAGCCTAGGAAAAGACAATCGCCTTTCTGACCAAGACCTACAAGTTTGAATGATGTTGTTTGTGATGACTTTTGATATGCATGAAAAGGAAGAGAAAGATAAAGACTTGAGGGAAACAGCAGCATTTATGACCTGAAATTCTGGACATAACACAAGAGAAAGAGACACTTTCTCCTTCCCAGCTCCTAGCATCTGAGAGTGTGCACTCTGCCAAACTCAGGTATTTAAAACACAAACCTTTCTCACTTATGTCCATGTGAATTATTTCACTACAGCTCTTCTTTATGCATGCCATCCACTGGTTACATACTTTCCTGGTTGCTCTCCTGCCCTGGATCATATTTTGTGCCCCCTCCAGAATGTATCCACAGCTCGAAAATCCTTCAGAGAACAGGAAGCCTTTCTCATCCCTTCAGGTCAAAGGAAATTCCCCCCACCTCTACCGTCCTGACTCATATCTGTACTTGTGTAAGGGTACCTGCTACTTCCTTTGTGGATGTGACCAATTTTTGCATAAGCCCCATCTTCTGTACTGGACCGTGAACAGTTTGAGGGTGAGTTTGCTACTTGATTTGTTTCTGCATCTCCAGGGACGAGCAAAATACAGTTCAGTGGATGAATAACATGTTTATATCGTTGCAAAAATCATCTAATCGTAAGTACAAGTGATAAAAAAAGAACTTCCATAAAACACTTGACTTTTAGAATCAACTAGTAAAGTTGTGTAATTTACATACAATGAAATTCACTAATTCTCAGTGTTCAGTTTGAGGAGTTTTGACACATTATATACCATGTAGCCTCTACCACAACCAAATATAGAATATTCCATTACCCCAAAAGTCCCCTCATGCCCCTTTGTGGTTAATTCTTTTACCACCGACTCTGGACAATCACTCTCTTGCTTTTTGCCATTATATACTAGATATATATTTTCTAGAGCAGCATTACCCAATAGAATTTTCTCTGATGAAGGAAATATTCTATATTTGCACTGTCCAACATGGTAGCCACTAGTCACATGTAACTAATGTGATTGGGGAAATAGATCTTTGTTTTTATTTATTTATTTTTATTTTCATTGAATTTTAATCAACTTAAACTTAAATAGTCACATTTGGCTAGTGGCTACCATGTTGGACAGTGCAAATATAGAATATCACATAAATAAAGGCATACAGTATGCATGTATTCTTTTGTGTCTAGGTTCTTTTCCTTGGCACACGGTTTTTGATATATACCTATGTTGTTACATATGAGTAACTGGTTCTTTTTTATGGCTGTTGAACATGTGGATTCTTCCCCTTTCTTTTTTTCTTCTTTTTGTTATTAAGGACAAATTCTGGTCTCCAATACTCAATTATGGCCAGAAGTAAAAGTCCAATAGGCTTTTAAAGAGCTCAATAGTAATATGTCCTACTGGGTACCTTAGCAATGTGGAATAGCTCGTTTTTTCCAAGGTTGCTAAATCTCTAGAGGAGACAGCAGATATGTAAAGAAACTAGCTAACCTGGATTTCGTCTGGTCTCTGGTGCCAACTTAATCCCTGACCTTAGGCAAGCAGCGTACTTTGAGCCTTAGTTCTTGATCTTTAATAGGAAGGATGCATCAAAGAAGATTCTTTTGTTATAAGCAATAGAAACTCACTCTGGCTAAATGAAAATACGTTATTTTAAAAAATATGAAAATTCACAGAGTGGAAGAGAAAGTTGAAAAATGAGGTTCAGGAAAGGGTCAGAAGCAGGATAGCTTCAGGGTTCTAAGTAATAGGAATGAATAGAGTCACTTCATTATGCCACAGCAGGAATAAATCAGACCTAACAGGTTTTTCTGAACTTGAGTCATTTAGCTTAAGATTCAAATTCTTAGAAGGAAGATGCCATGTTTGGCCAGGAGAAGTCTGAACACACTGATTGATGGCCCCACCAAGACTGGGGCAAAGAGAGTTTCCAAAAGAAAATTGAGTTTCTATTACCAAGGAAAGGGCAATAGGTACAGGACAATTGAAAACAACAGATGCTTCATAAGGGGCTTAAAGTGGCTGATCTCGCACATTCCTTAGAGCTCTGGCTGTCTGTGGCTGTGGGATTGGAGAAGCTAAATGTCTTTCTTTTGGGTAACTAAACCTCAGGACCTGTCCTCTCCAAGCCATCCTGGCTGGTGCCCCTTTTATAATATGGGAATCAGGAGAGAACCTTCTAGCATACAAGGTGATAGAGTAAACTCATCAAGTGTTGGTCACATTGAAGGGACTGAGGAGTGTGGTGATTTTTAGTCTTACAACACTCTGTAGTACATGACTTCAGATTAACCCCCACAATCTCTATTTTAGTGGAAACCAAGTTCTGCTTTGGGGAGGATTCTACTAACCCTTCCAACTTTGTGCTCTATGAATCTCATATTTGCTAAAGTCGGTCATCTAGGAGGAGTAAAGCAGGACCTAGAACTTAAGTGTGCTGGATTAAGGTCAAATGCTTTTTTTATATCAGTGAAAAAGCAGATGCATTGCAAGCTTAGCAATGTGCCTCCTCTTATTTGACCTCCACCTTTTAGAGGTCACTAGAATTCATCGAATAGAAAAAATGCACAGGTAAGCTAGTGTCTCAGAATCTACTGAGAAGTAAGATGCTTCAGGGGGTTGTCTGGGAAAAGGGAAACCTCTCTATTCAGAGGCCATGCAAGGAAACGCAGAGGCCAATTTGGGAGGGAGGAGGTTGGCAGTTTCCCTGACAGACAAACCTGATACCCTCCAAGTCACACCCAGTGTCCAAAAGCAATGTGGGTGGGCTTCTTTTCCAGACATCCCTGAACAGCTGTGTGAGGGCTGTTCCTCACTCCCACCCCTCCTTCGCTTAATACCCACGTGAGTGAGAGATAAATAAGGAGACACAGGAAGTCCTTATTTGGCACTTTCCAGATTTTTTTTTTCCTGAGCCATTTGTCGATCGCAGATATGATGCACTTTACTCTTGATGTCTTGGTGTGCATTTTCTAAAACAAGGAAATCTCTTACATAATCACAATTCAATAACTGAAATGTAGAGACTAAGACTGATCCAATTTTATCTTCTCTATATATCCTATTCAGATTTTTCCAATTATCCCAATAATGTCCTTGATAACAAGAGAAAATTCTGGCTCACACATGTCTTTATGTCTCATGACATAGATATTTTTGAAAGGTGCAGGCCAATTATTTTGTAGAACATACCTTGGTTTAGGTTTGGCTGATGTTTCCTCATGATTAGAGTTAGTAATATACTTTCAGTAGAAACATCACAAAGGTGATACTGTGACCATCTCAGTACATCATTTCAAGAATTGCTCAGTTTTTCAAGCCCACCAAAAGGTTTTCCCTAGGGCTCTTCTTAGAATTAGATTTACTATAAACCTAATAAAGTTATATGTCGAGCCTCTCACCTGTACAGTCCTGGGAACTACTTAGCAATACTTTTATATTGCCATTATGTTTCCATAAAATATATGAATGTGAAATATTTGAACCATAACCTTCTAATGTTACTGTACCATTCTACTCCAATTTTCCCTCCATCACCTTTCATTTCACACAGAGTGGTTGTAGAGGTGCAGTGGGATTTTTAGGATCCAGCCAAGAGCACGTTAGACAGGGGATTCTTTTAGTTTGTGTGTCAGGGGCTACATTGATGTGGTTTGTAGTTATCTTTGTGTAGAGTTCAGCTATTGCTACTCATCCTGTAGTAGGAATGGCTTTCAAGAATACTCCTTCTGCCCGTGTATTGACTCACTAGGCACAGTGTCACTGAGCCTGGGGCTGCGGGTCATAGAGCTATGACCATCCGTTACTGCCATGGGAAAGGTGTGAATAGTAATGGTGAAATACAGTCTGCAACTCACAGAGCCAGAAACTAACCTGTGGAAACGTTTTCTTCTTTTTATCAGGCATGTGAAGTTATAAGCAATGGAGGCAATATCATCAGTATTTACCAAAACCCAGGTTCTCTCCTATCTGTTATGTAGCATATACAATTATAAATGAACCTTCTATTATCTGGTCATTTATGATGGGTGATGCATTAAATAGAACTTATCCTTATATTTGTGTTTTTAGGAACACGAATGTGTGGCACCAAGTGTGTTTGTCAAGCCTTAGATCGGGGCTGTATATGTGATGTTAAGGTTGTATATGTGATGTATTTAAGAGTCCAAGATTCTATGACTGTAAACTTGCAGGCTACATTTATGTATTATCCATCTACTTATATATCTACATGAAATCACTTTGTTCCGGAATGATTTGAGGTACCTTATAAAATACATATACTTATAAGAAGATTAAAGAATACATATGCAGGATTACCAGGGGCTGAAAATAGGATAAAATGGGGAGGTTGTTGTTGAATGGGTATAGAGTCTCAGTTCTGCAAGATGAGAAAGTTCAGGAGGTCTATTTTACAACAATGTTAATATATCTAACTACCAAACTACACTTAAATTGTTATAACAGAAAATTTGGTGTTGGGCATTTTTCACCACAATTTAAAAAATTTTTACTTTAAAAACATGTAGGTAAATGAGGAAATCAATAACCACTATAAACATCAAGGGTAAGAAAAATAGGAGAAAATCAAGGACAGTATTTGTTCCAAAATAGTACATGAAGTTCTAACTTGTGCTTAAGGGCCATGAACTTATCTGTAAACTTGTAAGAAGCTAATGTAAGGCGGACTTATATGTCATGTTTTTGATACACAATAATAGCTTAGACTAGTTATACAGTGCACATTCTAGATACAAAATATATCTGTTAAAAGAATAAGGGAGAAAAGATGGCAAATACTGGGTCTTCCAAATAAATTAAACTTTGGCTTCTAGTCTGTAAATCTAATGCATTTGTTTGATTGCTTATTACAAATAAATGACAGTGGATGATGTAATGAGGCCTGGCTTTCTAGTGACTTCCAGTATAATTTTCTTGCAAGACTCTATGGCACTCATTGATTTGACAATTGATTCAGAGATTCAACATGTATATTCCTTGAGGGCTTCTTTGTGCCCATCAGGGAACTGGGGGCTCTGGGTAGCAAGTGGGTCACTTTGACTCAGTCCCTGCACTCAAATAACCTTCAGTAAAGTTGAAAATGATTTTCTTTTTTTCTTTTCTCTTTTTTTTCTTTTCCTTTCTTTTCTTTCTTTCTTTTTTAAAGATTTTATTTATTTATTATATCAGGGAGAGAGAGAGAGAGCACAAGCAGGGGGAACAGCAGGCAGAGGGAGAAGCAGGGTCCCTGCAAGGAACCCGATGTGGAGCTCAATCCCAGGACCCTGGGACCATGACCTGAGCCGAAGCAGACGCTTAACTGACTGAGCCACCCAGGCACCCCTTTTCATTCTTTTTTATTTTTTTAATCTTAAGCTTCCTAGATAAAAGGATGACTATGGTATAATTGTGTCTCTGAGTTACTGATGACCAATTTGTCACCTGGGCTTTTGGTTTGGGGTATTTGGTGCCTGATTAATACAGATAAGAATATGTTTACTAGAATTCATGAAACATGTGTGTAGGTAGGAGATAATATAATGTAGCATTCTTATTTACTTTCTTGTGGCTTGAGCCCAAGAGAGTCAGCTGTGGCTAAACCTCTCCCTCAGACACACATTCATTCCCAAATTTGTGTCTTATTGTTTGAAGACTGGGATCATTTAGTACTCATAGTACTCATAGTTTGAGTACTATTGATCATCAGAAAGTCATAAAAGCTATCATTTGTGGAGGGAAAGGCTGTGGATGTGAGCCAAGAAAACAAGGCCCACTCTGTGTATCCCAAAGACTACAGCATGATTTCTTTCTTCCTTCCTTCCTTCCTTCCTCTTTCTTTTTTCTTTCTTTCTTTTTCTTTCTTTCTTTCTTTCTTTCTTTCTTTCTTTCTTTCTTTCTTTCTTTCTTCTTTCTTTTTTTCTTTCTCTTTCTTTCTTTCTTTCTTTCTTTCTTTCTTTCTTTCTTTCTTTTTTTCTTTCTTTCTTTCTTCTTTCTTTCTTTTTTAGAGATAGAGAGTATGTGAGCCTGGGGTGGGAATGGGGTGTGCGGGCTAGTGGGGGAGGGCCAGAGGGAGAGGGAGAGAGCTGGGCATGGAGCCTGCTGCAAGGCTTGATCTCAGGATCCTGAGATCATGACCTGAGCCGAAATCAAGAGTCTGATGCTTAACCGACTCAGCCACCTAGGCGCCCCTATTTCTTAAACCACTGGATGCTTTTCTGGTGTGTAGTTTCCTGAAATATACTCTTTGTCTATAGAGCACAGATCCCAAAAGAGGGGCTAAGGACATTTGTAAAGACTTGTTAATTTTTATTTTTGAAAATTATACTCAAAGTTAAAAGGGAATTTAGAGATCATTTACTCAGAAAATGTCCCAGCAAACAGAATGATGTAAAAATAACAAGCCTGTGTATAGTGTTTTAAATTTTACT
The DNA here is from genome assembly GCF_964656455.1 of Halichoerus grypus. Lineage (NCBI taxonomy): Eukaryota > Metazoa > Chordata > Mammalia > Carnivora > Phocidae > Halichoerus > Halichoerus grypus. The sequence continues at coordinate 76,572,102 of NC_135712.1, forward strand.
GAACAGTTTCACAGACAGTCTCTCATCAGAGCCTCCTAAGTGCCATGTGAGGACCAGGACGAGTGGTATCATCACCTCCATTTAATATGCACGAGGAAACTAAGCCACAGACCACTTAAATAAACTCACAATCACATAACCATCAGTGGCAGTAGCCTGTAGTAGACCCAACTCTTACTTCCAACCCTGAATCCATTTGCTTCAATAGAATAACATTAATTAAATTCCTATGGTATACCTGGTGTTGTGCAGAGGTCTGGAGAAATAAAGGTAAACAAAACCCAGTCTCTTTCTTCCTCATAGTACATGTGTAAGTCCAGAGTTTTTATAGTGTTTGGCATTTACTAAATATTTTATGTCCATTATCTATTTAGATAAAAACCTAAAGGCCCTAGGAGTTAGATGCTATTATCTCCACTTTGCAGAGGAAGAGATGGTTGGCCACCCTGCCTTCATCATTCAGCCGGACAGTCTTGGAGCCATGATCTGAACTCAGTTAAAACTGTTTCCCTAAATTTATTGCCATGCTTCTGACCCCTCCAAAAGACTCAGAATACGTTGTGTGCATTTTTATGTGTTGGAGTCCCCAGCATGGTCTCTAGCACATGTCTCTCAATGTTTTTTTCCTGGTCCAGTTAGCCTGTGATAACGTAAGCACCACAAATGCCAACCCTTAAAGAAAGGCATGAGCTCATGACAAGCACCCACATTTGGGCCAGGAGTCAAGAATGTTAACTCTGCTTATTTTGAAATCTGGGTTGTGCACACTGTTCAAGCATGTGGGAGTGGATGCACTGATAAAATGCTTCTGTGGGATGGAAGTGATTCTCAGGGCACCCTTACAGGGGAATCCACATGGGATGACCCTTGAATAGGTCTTGTTTACAGCAACATCTCTGTGCCAAGTTTCTGAGGATTACATTTAAAGTACAACCTTGGAGGAATAACACCATTCGAAAACACAACTACTCTTGGCTGCCTTTAGGTAGGTAACACACTACTCTGCAACTCAGCCATTGATCCATTTAAACCATCTGGATTCTCATTCAGTATCTCTTATGTTATACTTCTGAACAGAATAAATAATATTCCCCATGGACCTGAACAACTATTTATGCTATGATAACGATTGGATCATACATTTTCGAAGTAAAAATCATCTTTCTTTTTCAGATCATGAGACCCTGACCATACATATATAACAAGAAGTGTGTGAAGAGAGAGAAGAGAGAGAGTGAGGGAAAGAGAGAGAGATAGTAGATACAATGATGATATTTATATATATGTGTGTGTGTATATATATATTATGTATACTATGTGTATATATGTGCATATATATGTATATTTATAATAAATATATTAACATATATGCACATTATCTATATGTAGAGAGAATATTTACTAGCTAATTTTCTCTTCTATTTTGCTTCATTTTGCCCCAATAATCAGGGCAAAAAAAGCAAAGCAAAATTATTTTAAAATCCTCTAATGGAAGAAATAAAACAATCCAGGCAGCTTATTCTCAGGGTATGGAAAATTTTATATGGACACGACCACAGAAGCAAAACAAAGCAAAGAAAGTTCATAAACTCTTAGTAATTATTTCTGGGTAGATGGGTTAATGGAGTAAAGAAAGTATTTTCTTGCTAATACTTTTCTATAGTTTTCAAACTTTATATAGTGAATATGCATAATTTTTATATTCTGAAATAACCTATATGAAACAACTATCAAAAATACTTCCTGCAGAATTTGTCTCTGGAAGGTGTGTCTAAAAGAGGAGTGACACAAATTATGCCAGAATACATGGATCTAAAAGAATGAGTCTCAATTCTCTGATGGATCTGGGTCTACATGGAGAATTACTAAGGAATGGGAAAGACACTCACCCTCATTTGAAATATGGCCAGAAGTGCAGTTCTAGAGGTTGAATTGAGTTCAGAGAGTTTACATGGGCTCATTGGATGAGGATGGAGTTTGTGACCCATGGTCCAGGACAGGATGCCATATTTTAAATGCAGTTCTCTCCACTGACAACAACTGGATCGTGAAGGGGAAAATGGCTCTTATAAGACATTTGTGATGTGAGTAAGACAGCCTTGGAAATACACAGCTCAGCTCTCTCGACATGGAGCACATAACCAACTGATAGCCACAGCACTCTTTCTTCCAGCCACACTGCTATCTCAGAAAGGTCACGCTACCTCCAGGCTCCTTCCAGCCAAGGACGGATCCTGGTAGGGCTACTTAACCAGGCCCATTTGGGCAACACATGGGATATCTCCAGTGGGTGATTTTGACTCAAGAATGCCTCATTGGCCTGGCCAACTTTTCTTGAAACTGTACTTCAGTCTGAGGTTCTTTCTCTTTGAATCTTCCTTCTTTTTCCCTCCTCCTCTTGATTTTCAGAGACAGTACTTATTACCTTTTGAAGTAATATCCTTACTTTCTGGCCTTCTTCTGCTTCCTCCTTCTTTATCCTCCAAAAGCATCCTCCTTAGTACATCTTTTGCACATCTGATTCTATCTTGCAGTCTGCTCCAAGAAGATGCAAAGTGATACACATGGTCCTGAGAGTTGTCTGAGAATGTGTATAGAAGCTGGGTACTTAGGATGGACTCACATATAACTTGACAAGTAAATAGGGTGGCATCCAGAGCCATGGGGAGCATAGGTATTTTCTGGCTCAAGTTGGGGCCCAAATGATACATATCTCACTGATATTGACCTAGCAAAACATCCACTGATGTTGACCTAGCAAAACATCTACTGTAGACTTGCAGATTCTAAGATTTAGGGTTTTAGGAAGATATGGGGGGACACATTGCCTGAAAGTAAGTGGAATTGTGTGGTTACTGCTAGGTTGTATCGACTCTCTGCAGAAGGATATTGAGAAATTGAGGGCACTTAACAAGCAGTTAAAGGCTAAGTGTGAGAGCCAGATGGCCTCTTTGGTAGCTTACAAAGAGATGAGGACCTCTTTGCAAAAACAAACAAAGCTAAGCAGCAGACTGAGAACCTGATCAAGTCATAGAGCTCAAGAGACATTTGAATGCTCTATCAAGGCTGCATAGAAATACCTGAGACCCTGAAATGTGGGATAGGAATACTAAGTGGATGCCTCTGATAAGCTCTGTGGTCAGTTGGGGCCATTACAGCAAAATATCACAGATTAGATGGTGTATAAAAAACAGAAATTTATTCTTCGTAGTATGGAGACTGGAAGTCTGAGATCAGGGTCCCAGTATGGTCAAGAAAGGGCCCTCTTCCCAGTTGCAGACTTGTTGTGTCCTCACATGGTAGAAGGAGCTAGGGAGCTTGGTGGCATCTTTTATAAAAGCACAAATCCCATTCTTGAGGGCTCCAGCTTCAAGACCTAATCACCTCCCAAAGGCCCCACCTCCTAATGCCAGCACATTAGACATTAGGATTTCAACATATGAATCTGGCGGAGGGCAAAAACATTTAGACCATAGCACTCCCCTAAGCCCTCAGAACTTATAGAAATGGATCACTCTGTCCTACTAAGGGCCAGAACTTTCTTCATACTGGAAGATGCTACAGAGGTCTTTCCTGGAAAAGCAATAAGTATTTCACCTCAGGTGTGCCTTTAACTCCTCTCTTGGCTGCAAGTCTCCTAAATAGGGCTAAATATCATCTGTTCATGATAAGGGAACCCATCTGTTAATGATAAAAGGAAAAAAAAATAATTATTCACCCAAGAAGTTGCCAGAATTAGCTAGCATGCACCAGCAAAAGTCAGAGAAATATCCCTGGGATAGGATTTTGAAGGTACTTGATTGAGAGGGCTGGAATATAAGACTATACAAGAAAGAGGTCATTATGCACTTTCTCATGACATGGGATTTAACACCCTAGTAAGGTTTGGACGGGGCAAGCTTACTGCTAGGGTGGCTCTTAAAAATCTGGAAAAGGTGATGAACAATGATGAGGAAAGAGGAATTGCTTGAGTTTCTCTGGCAGGTGGTAGAGAAAGAATAAAGAGGCTAAGGGAACTGGACATGCTAGAATGGATATATAATGTAAAGCCAGAAGACCTGTCAAGGGAATATGTTTGATGGGAAGGCCAAGATGACACATGATTTTCCAAGGCTGTCAAAAATGTGCTGGGGAGAAGAGTAGCAGCATCGCTAAGAAATTCAGTGCTGGCTCTCCTCTGCAAGCCAGGGCTGGTGGTAAAAAAGATTGGCATATAGCTGACTTATTAATATCCATGGCAAAGATGCCCAGCTACTCCCTGGTAATAGAGGCCAGATAGTGCCATTTTCCTGTCAGATACTAGGAGATCACAATTACCATAATGACCAGCAAGGTCAGAGATGCAGCCAAAGAGCTTGACCCACAGGGAGCTGTGGAGATGTTTAATGGATCATGGCACACCTAGGGGCAAAATAAATGGGCAGCCAACAAGGGTTCTTCTTAAAAATACAGATAGAAAAAAGTAAGAATGGGAGAGTGGGAGCTGAAGGTAGCCACACAACACAAAGTGACAATCCCTTGCTTGATTTGTTGATCTAAGTCAATTATTAGATGTAAAATCCATTGACTGAAGAGGTAGCTGAATCCCTAGGAAAAAGATATCTGACACGATGGCAAGTATATGCCATGGAAATTCCTTCAGTTTTCCTTCTGAGACCTACAGCTGCAGCCAGCTCTAGGAGTATGGACTGAACTCTGCACTTAGAAGGGCTCCTCATTAATGTTGTATTCTTAGAGTCTTGAAATTCTTAATTTTAAACAAGTGGCCCCACATTTTCATTTGTATTGGACCCTACATATTTTATAGCCAGTCTTACCCACAGCTATTGCCTGGGTGACTACACATTGGGTACAGAAGGTCTGAGTTGACATCAATGCCCAGAAACTAAGTATAATCATGGTCCCCTGTTGGAGTGGGAGCTCACGTGATTAGGTAATAAGTGGAATCTTGGTTCAAATCCAGCTCACAGTGGGTTCACTGTGTCTGGAGGCTCACCTAGTGGTCATTTTTCCAGTCATCAAGTATTTAATTGGAAGTAATATACTTGACAATTAAACTGATGCCCACATTGGATTCTTGGCCTTTAGAGAAAGTGTGATCAGAGTGGGAAAGATTAAATGAAAACCTTTGAAACTGCTCATTCAGTCAAGGGAGTAAATAAAAAGGAATGTCACATTCCAGGAAGGATGGTGATTAGTGCCATCATTAAAGAGCTAAATGATATAGAACAGGGATGACGGGAGTATCCCAATCATATCTCTGTTTAATTTCTGAATATGGCCCCTGCCATATTGAGAACTCAGATCTATCCTGGAGACTAAGTGTAAACTCTTGAAAGCTCAATTAAGTAGTAGCTCTGATTGCAACTGCTATGCCAGAGATTATATCTTTTTTTTTTTTTAATTTTATTTATTTATTTGACAGAGAGAGACACAGCGAGAGAGGGAACACAAGCACAGGGAGTGGGAGAGGGAGAAGCAGGTTTCCCGCGGAGCAGGGAGCCCGATGCGGGGCTCGATCCCAGGACCCTGGGATCATGACCCGAGCCGAAGGCAGACGCTTAACGACTGAGCCACCCAGGTGCCCCGCCAGAGATTATATCTTTGCCAGAGCAAATTAACAAGGTCTCAGGTACACGATATGCTGCCATCAATTCGGTAAATGCATTCTTGTCAATTCTGATTATAAAGAAGGATACAGGTCACATTCATATAGGACATGCAACATTACTCATTTATAGTTTTGCCTCAGGGTTGTTAGCTCTCCTGCTCTTTTTCATATTGTAGAATGAAGGTAACTGGGCTGTCTGGTCAACCCACAGAACAACACACTGATGGCGTTATATGAATAACATCATGCTGATCAGGCAGGACAAACAACAGATGGCCTTGCTGGAAGTATTGATAAGATCCATGTGCTCCAGAGCTATAAGAGATAAACTCTACAAAGATTCAGAGTCCTTCACTTCAATAAAGTCTTCAGGGATCCCCTTGTCAGGAGTTTGCCAGAATATGCCATCTAAAATAAAAGAAAAATTGCTGCATCTTGTATCTCCTAACATGAAGAAGGAAGCAGAAAGCCTGATAGCTCTTTTTGGGTTCTGGAGGAAATATCCCATGCCTAAGAATAACACTCTGGCCCATATACTGGCTACTCTGGCCCATATGCTGGATGACAGAGAAGACTCTAGGGATCTGGTGGGAAAATATGTAGCATGGAGCTTATGGTAAGCTCCAGGAGGAGAATCACAATGAAGACCCTGATATTCTGGAGTATGTCCACACCATTCACAGCAGACAAAAAAAGTCTTGGTAAAATAACTCCTTCCAAGTTACTGGGTCTTGGTAGCAACAGAATAGTTGGCCATGGGGCATTAAATGGCCATGTGTCTATAACTGCATATCATTAGCTAGGTCATTTCAGTTCTTCTGTATCATAAAGTCAGCCTAGCATTTGTCAAGCAAAAGATGAAAATGGTACATCCAGATTGGGCCCAAGCAGGATGAGAGTTTGGTTAGCTGCATGCACAAGTAACTCAGACCACCCCTCCCAAACACCTACAGCAGTTGTACCAGCAGCTTTCCTGTACTTTGTACCCAAGACCAACTAAAGAAGGTCGAAAAGCCTGTCCATGGACTCCAGCCACAAACAACAAGCTATGACTTTGAATAAGGAAGAGATGGGAGTATCCAAGAGATGGAAGGAAGACAGTGCATTTGGGTCAGAGTGAGAGAAGGGGAGATGGCACAAGAGGAGAGCAATATATTCAGGAGCCACATTATACCAAGCCAGAAAAGGAGTTGGGTCTTATTTTAAGAGGAATGGAAAAATTTTGAAAGATTTCACACAGAGATGTGACATGTTCCAAATACTGTTTTAAAAAATTGATCTGTCCTGTCTGTGGAGAATATTCTGGAAGTGGGGCAAAAGTGGACCAGGAAGATTAGTTAGGAATCATGTGGGTGAATAGCAATCCAAATCAAGACAGGCCCTCAGTCTACCCTGTGAACGGGTTACATTGTCCATCCTTGAGTGGGAAGTAGCTGTGTAGGCGGATGACACAGCCTCTCTCTTACAGCTCACATTCCAGTGTCTGACATTCTGACCAACTCAGTTTCCAAAATATATGTAGTATGGTACCCATAGAGTTTGGCAGGATCAGTACACATGTAATAGTAAGAGCTTACCCTCTGTGCCATATCCTCTTAAATATTACTCCTAATATCCCGTCTTTGGAAAGTCAACTCCTATAGTGAATTGCAGATTAAATGTATTCCACATGAACCTCTGCTCCTAGTTCCATATTAAAATAAAACAAGAGAATCAAAGTAATGAAGGGAATTAAATCTGTGTATATATATATCAGTATACATGGAATTTCTTTTTTTTTTTTTTTAAGATTTTATTTATTTATTTAACAGAGTGAGATAGCGAGAGCAGGAACACAAGCAGGGGGAGTGGGAGAGGGAGAAGCAGGCTTCCTGCTGAGCAGGGAGCCCGATGTGGGGCTCGATCCCAGGACTCTGGGATCATGACCTGAGCCGAAGGCAGACGCTTAATGACTGAGCCACCCAGGCGCCCCAGTACATGGAATTTCTTTCAAAGGGCTGAATGCAATAAATAAAGAAAAAGAGTAAGTTCCCAGTTAGACTTGCTGAGCCAGTGGGGTTGCCCGGGGTGCTAGCTCTACAGGGCAAAACTTCCCCAAAGAAGAACAAACCTCAAGAACTTTCCATAACCCTGCGTTCAGTCCATCGGATTACTCTTTTGAAAAAACATCAATGGGTGATAATAACATATCCATTTTAATGAAAGCATTTTACTTCAGTTCTCATTTACTATTAATGATGTCAACACTGAATATGACTGTTTTCCAAGAGGGAAAAGGAGAAGCATTCACTGGAATAAACTAGGCTCAGAATTTGTTCTGTATTACATGAAACATACCCGTTACCCATGTATAGAAAGAACTCTAAAGGGAGTTTTAAAGACATAATCAATATTTATATTAAAATAATTTCTTGTTTATAGTTTTGAGTATTTTTCATTCATCTGCACTTAATGGTTAGGAATTGAGAAAATATAAGAATGCAATGATACAATCAGGCTGGTGGTATCTCAAATAGATAGTAAGAGAAGGGCAAAGAAAAAAATCTTTTTATGAAACCATAGTATCTTTTCCCTGAATCCTAAGATTAAAACAAGTTATACACATTCATTAAATCCATACTTTACGTTCCAAATTCTGGGGGGAAGACCATTATATATTACTGAGAGGCAGGGAATTTGTGAAGTTTTTAAAATGTACTCTTTTGATTTTAATATTGAAATGCTATGAATGTGGGTTTCTTTGGAAAGATATTAAAAAATTCTTAATTATAATCTTGACAGAATAATCGGGGCTTAGTGTTTGGGTAACAAATTATGCCATTGCTGATTGGAGCTCTAGCTCAAGCTGAAAAAAAGAAAAACATAGGATAAAATACCTTCAGGGACAATTTATGTAAATAGCTGATAATGTATTTAAACCACATTCTGTCCTAAATTTGTTTGGAAATGAGGTACGAAATGAACCAACTCAAGTTAAATAAACAGCCCAAGAAAGTAAAATATATACAATGTGTTTACATCACCAGCATTCTGGGATTTTGATCTGTCACGGTTCAATGACTTCATCATTGCCTTGTCTCCTTGTATTTCTCACTGTGAAAGACATCCCTGGCCTCAGCCACCGTGGTTTATCACATGTCCCAGAACTCAGGCCCCTGAGCTGCAGGACGAATAACAAGAAAACTCATTTCTAGAAGTCTGATGACAGATGAGCTGGGAGGATGACAGTCAAGGAAGAGAAATTCTTATGGGGTTCTGCCACTTCTCTAATGCCTTACAAACCCTCTTTCCTCAGTCTGATGTTATACCTAGTAATGGTCTCTCCCCAAGACTTTCCAGAATTTTTCAAGAGTATCCACCTCATCTACCCCTAACACACACACACACACAAACACACACACACACACACACACACACACACACAAGCCCCTCTCTTTCTTCTCTGTTTTATTTAGAAATTTGATTATCTCTAAAATAATTTTATTTTAAAAAGCCAAGCTATAGTGGTTAATTAACTCATAACCTGAGAATTTGCTGTAATCAGAGATCTTTCAGCAATTTAAAACTTATTACGTCTTTTTGTAAGGGCCAACTATCCCAAGTCCACTGTTTTTTTCCTTCAAGTCCACTGAAACTTTATGTTTGCTAGCCTTTCATTAAATTTTACCACAAAATAATAGAATATTAGAACCATGAGTTTTGAGAGACTGTATGTGGTATTCAAAAACATTTTACGCTGATCTTAAAAACTATATAAATACATTAAAGTGAAAAACATAATCCTGCTATTCACTATTTAATGTTTTGGCATTTCCTTCTAGACTTTGTACAAAGGCACACAAATCTATGTATGTACAAGACTTTTAAAAATACGTGTGTGTGTGTATATATATCCATAATGATACATACACTGTTATTATATATTCTGCTTTTTCATTTAACCTTATATTAGGATAAATTTTATATACTCATAATAGTCATAATATCATTTTAAACTACTTTATATCTATTGACATGAAATGTTCCAAATTAGCTATTTTACTACAATAAAAAATTTAACTTTTTCAATTTTTCACAGTTGGGAAAAAAATTGCAATAAATACCTTTCCACAAATAACCTTTCTTCTACTGAGTTAATGTTTTAAAATAAACTTTCTATTTTGAAATAATTTTGATTTACAGAAAAGTTGTAGAGATAGCAGAGAAGTTACCATGTAACTTTCACGCAGCTTCCCCAAATGTTAACATCTTACATAACCATCGTACATTTGTCAAGATATAAAAAAAATCCACATTAATTACAGTAACTAAACTACAGACTCTAGAGATATACACCAGTTTTTCCACTAATGACCTCTTGAAACTTTTGGTTGATGTCTTTTATCAATTTCAGAAAATTGTCAGTGTATTTTAAAATATTGACTGTACTCCATTCCCCCTTTCTCCTAACTTCTTGTTCACATTTTTAAAAAATCTTTGTCCTTCTAGGTTTCATTTTGGCCCATATCTTCATGTTTACCTTTTAATTTTTTAATTATCTTAACTGCTGTATCAATCTGCTGCAAAGCTCATCCCAAGTTTCTTTTCTTTTTTTTAAATTGTATTATTTTTATTTCTAGAAAATTTTATTTGGTACTTTAAAAAAATGGGGGCACATGGGTGGCTCAGTTGGTTAAGTGTATGTCTTTGGCTCATGTCATGATCCCGGGGTCTTGGGATTGAGCCCAGCGTCGGGTTCCCCACTAAGCTGGGAGTCTGCTTCTCCCTCCCTCGCTGTCCCTCCCCACCCCTTGCTCATGCTCTCTCTCTCTCTCTCAAATAAATAAATAAAATCTTTAAAAAAAAATAAAGTGTTGAGAATCAACTTTTAAGAACAAACCATAAAATGTGGTGGTTCTTTAGAGTTTTTTTACACCCACATGTATTTTTCATGCTCGCCTTTCATTTCTTTAAATATATAATGTATTAGTTACCTATTGCATAACAAATTAGCAAAACTAATTAAACTTAGCATCTTAAAACAACAGATATTAATCAATTCCCAGTTTCTCTGGGTCAGGAATCCAGGCACAACCTAGCTGGGGCCCCTGCTTCACGGAACCTCACAAGGTCTCAGTCAAGCTATCAGTCAGGGCTTTATCTGTATCTCAAGGCTTGACTCATGTGGTTGTTTGCTGGATTCAATTCCTTTCAGGTTGTTGGATCAAGGGCCTCGGTTTGTCACTGGCAGTTGACTGAAGGTCACACTCAATTCCTTGCCACATCAGCCTCTTAAACATCAGAGCTTCCTTCTTTAAAGCAAGCAAGTCAAGGAGGCATGAAAGGGTGCTGGCAAGGCAGATGTCACACTCTCACATAATCATGGAAGTGATATTCATCACTTCTGATGTTTTCTATTCATTGGAGCAAGTCCCCACATCGGTCCTCCCACTCAAGGAGAGAGAATTATGCAAGTGTGTGAATATTAAAAGGCGGGAATTGTTAAGGGCCATTTTAGAAACTTGTCTATCACAATTAACTAGCTGTTTTATAGACTTTACCTAGTAATCCCAGTATCTGAAGTCTTTTCAGGCCCAGTTCTGCTCTGTTGGTTTTACTTCTCACTCATGGTGACTTGTTTCCTTGTATGTTTTGTTGTTATTATTATTATTATTATTATTATTATTATTATTTTAAGTAGGCTCCATGTGGGGCCTGAACTCATGACCCTGAGATTAAAAGTAGGATGCTCTACTGGCTGAGCCACCCAGATTCCCCATGTTTTGTTACTTTTGACTATGAACTGTTCATTTTAATCAATTTTATTATTGTATTTATGTTTTTCAAGTGCTCTACTAACCTATTTATTCAGTAGCTGACTGTATAGTTTAAGATAAATTCTCAGTAGGGACTTGGCTGGAATGTTAACTGTTGGAACTGATCATTGAGAAAGAGGGATTTTTGTTTGTTTTGTCTTTGACTTCTTTTTGGTTAGTATGAAAAGGAAAACTTATTTTCCAGATGAAGCCTGAAGTCCTGAGTCATTGAGTGATATATACACTTTTAGTATAGTTTTCCTAACAAAAATTTTCTGGAACAACATGGGTTTGAACTGTGCAGGTAAACCTATACGCAGATTTTGTGGTTATTGTTGTTAAATATAGTACCATAATGTCTTTTCTCTTCCTTATGATTTTCTTAATAACATTTTCTTTTCTCTAGCTTACTTTATGGTAAGAATACGGTATGTAATAAGTAACATACCAAATATGTGTTAACCAATTGTTTATGTTATTGGTCCATCTTCTGGTCAACACTAGGCTACTGGTAGTTAAGTTTTTTGAAGAGTCAAAGTTACACATGGATTTTCAACTGTGTGGGGAATTGGTGTCCCTAACCCCCATGTTGTTCAAGGGTCAACTGTAGTTTAAAGGAAAAGCTATGTAGGTGAAATGCCTAAATAAGTTGGAAGATGGTGGGGAGGGGAAGGAATACTGGGACTTCAGGACGGTGCTGCTTTTGCCCACGAAGGCAGTAACAACTAGGTTAGAACAAAACTGTCAGAAGGGCCTACCTCTTGTTTACATTGGTCCTATAGTTTCTAGCAAAAGAAAAGCAGAAATCAGTTGGAGCCACTAATCTCTCACCTCCTTTGGCAAGCAAAACAAAACAAAATAAACTCTCATAAACTCTCAAGGGAATAAACTCTTCTGCCTTTGCATGCTTTTCTCAAGAAAAATTAGAATTAGTAATTGTATATTAACCAAAGAGGAAATAGGTCTTAAATTAAACTTGGATTAAAAAGCAGGTAACAAAACCTCAAAGACCCACATTGATCATATAGTCCAACTTCTTCACCTTCTAGGTGAGAAAAGACAAACCCAGAGAGGGGCAGTGACTGGCCTGGGAACACACAGGGCTTTAGAAGCCAAGTTGGGATTAGCACTGCAGCCATCTACTTCTAGTCCAATGTTGGTTCCACTGCTGCATTATCGCTTACGTAGAAGGGAAGAGAAATACACATTCAGCATTTCAGGAATCAGCACATGGGCCTGTCCCCCTATATAACTGGTTTTCAACCTTCTTATATTCCTAGCAATTGAGCCCTGAGAAGAGAGACTCTATCCTTTTGCATTAGATGTTTATCCTTCAGAGCTGATTTACTCATGCCACTGAAAAGTGCATAAATGAATTCTTAACCCAGGAGAATATCTATTGCAGCACACTGGCTCTGGTGCTATTAAAGAGAAGAATGCGCCTCTATTTTAACAACATAGTGTTCATTATTAAATAGCAGACTCTATGAGCTATATAATTGAACATCGGGCAATCCAGAATTTGCGAACAGAACTTCTGGTACAAAAAAGAGTGTGTGAAATCAGTGTCATGATGCAACAGCCATTCCCTGCAGCTCAAAGAGGAGGCTTAAAAGCACAGTCAAAAAGAATTAATATTTTCTGGCGCGGATGCCTCACTGGCTGCACAAGGTGATTTTACTGTGCATTATACTTTAATTATAACTGCGCTTTAGCCATCTGCTCTACTTCATTCCCTAATTATAGATGCAAAAAGCATTTCACAACTCCCACCCATAAAAAAAAGATCTGAGGGATTTCATGGCAGACTTGCTCTGAGCTCCTCCCTCCTTTCTTGGCCTGTGGACGCTCCCTTCAACGGTGCACTTGAATAGACCTAGAAAATGTTTCTAATGCACTGATCATGTCAGAAGGTCTGGAGTGTCTGAGCTTGTCCCATTCGTTAATTATTCTCTTCTACTGTTATTATACATACTTTGGCCAGCTTCCTATAACCATGGTCATATGTGACTTCCTAGTCACTGTTCTTTCTTTTTATTTTTTTATTTTAACCATTTTCTTTACTGGGGTATAATTGGCATACAGCATCATATTAGTTTCAGGTGTATGACATAATAATTTGATATTTGTATATATTGCAAAATGATCACCACAATAAGTCTAGTTAACTTCTGACATATATTTTCTATAACCACTCTCCTCCCTAAAAAATCATTTAAAAATTAGTCTTTTTATTTTATGTATTTTACTTTATTTTATTTTATTTATCTCCAATGCTATCATTTCAAGCATCTCAAACTCTTTTGGAGAACCCTATCAGAACACTGTTATTGTCCTCATTTTTTTTTCAGTGGAGGGGGGAGATTTCAAGAGTTTAAGGGTTTTGCTGTTATTGTTTTTAAAGATTTATTTATTTGAGGGGGAGGGGCAGAGGAAGAGGGAGAGTCTTTTTTTTAAAAAGATTTTATATATTTATTTGTTTGAGAAAGAGAGAGCGGGGGTGAGGGGAGACAGAAGAGAGGGAGAAGCAGAGTCCGTGCTGAGCTCAGAGCCCCATGAGGTGCTCAGTCTCATGACCCTGAGATCATGATCTGAGTCAAAATCAAGTCGGATGCTTAACCGACTGTGCTACCCTAGCACCCCTAAAGATTTTCTTTAAGGTGACACAGTTTGTCAGTGGCTTGAAATCACATCTGCAGGTATCAGGTCCCACTCTTTCCCACTCATCACTATTACGTATCATTTGAAAGTGGTACTTAAATTCCCAATGGGATCACTGAGGTGCCTGAAGCCAGCTCGTGGTGTGTCACAAGAGCAGATTGTATATAACTCTTTCCAACCAGTCTCTCATGTTCATAGCTTGATGTTGGCCATGGTGGGAGTACTAAATCACTAAATGGGCACACACTACAAATCAGAGCTCCCCCTGTTTCTCTCAGAGCCAGGTATTATCCACTTACTGGAATCCACTGAATATGGGAAATAGATCTATGCATTCTCAGAAAAATAACATAATTTGCAACCCAATGACCTCTTTATCTCTGGATTTGAATAAGTGCATATGAAGACCACTCATGAATGAGGAAAAGCTAAGCTCAACTAAACTTTCTCTCATGACTCTTTCAATATTCTAAAAATAGGATAGTCAAAAGAGGACTCTTACTCAAGGTGGTAAATTCAGAATTTTTGAAAAGTTTTCATGGTTTTAAAAGCAATGAGCTTAGGTGTCTAGCAAATCTCAAGATGGTATACAACAGTCCCAAAGCAGGGACTCCAGGGAAATAACAGGTTCTTGGCATTCAAATTCACTCCAGTTGGACATGTGAACCATGTGAGGGAATGCTTTCTGGAAGCTAGATTTGGGCATTTCTGAAGAAAAGGAAATGAATATATGTGGCTTTTTCAAGGGTGCTAAAAAGAAACAATTTAGAATTTCCCTATTTCCCTCTCACCCAAAATTCGTGCAAATTTGCACCAAAGCACAAATTGCAGATATTCACAAGATTGCAGTTGAAATCCAAGAGCAAAGCCATTAAAACACACACACACCCCAAACCTGAACGGAAGAAGAGTTTAAAACATCAACTATGAAACCAAAAATAAGCACCAACTTTCTAGACAGAAAATGAAGTGTAAGCTTTTTACCAAACATCTAGTGAAAATCTCAAATCACAAAGTAATAGAAGCACAACACTAAAATTCAGCACATGTTATACTGATTAGAGATTCAATTAGGTTCTCTATATAGCAAAGACAGCTGCATCGGATGGTATGCTTCCTAATGGACATTTGAATTTATATATGTGCTGATCTCCAAAATTTATTTGTGGTGACCTCAAAAGTACTTAGTTAAAGCCAACAGAAAGATTTAGTACTAATATGTAATTGCCAGATTCTGCAGATGTGTTTTTTTCAGCCATTATTGGATCTACCTTTGGAGAGTCCCTAAATGGCAAGTTTATTCATTTAGTAGAGGATAGTGCTGATGGTCAGGAGGTTTAGTAGTCCTAGATCTGAAATTAATTAGAATAAGGGCTTTAGAAAACATCTAAAGCAGTGGAGAGCAGTATAAAGAGGCAGTAGAGTGTGATTACTAAGAGAATGGATTTAGGAGCTGGACTGCTTGATTTGCCCCCTATCTGTGCTACTTACTAGCTGTCAGACTTTGGGCAAATTAGTTAAACTTTATGTCCTTCGGTGTTCTCAATACTATAGGTACTATAACAGAACTGCCTTCTTCTTGGGATTATGGTAATAGTTAAAGAATCATACATATAAAGTGCTTAGAATAGTATCCGACACATAGTAAGGGTCTAATCAATGTTGACTTTTAACCCACTTAGCCTCTTCATTTTACAAAATGAAAAACTGAAGCCCGGAGCGGTTAAATGCATTATTTGAAATCACATGGCAAATTAGAGGTAGAATTGGGATTAGAACCCAGGACCTCTTTTCCATTGTTCCACCACCTTCTCCAGTAGTGCTGAATAGGTGATTTACATTTATTCAGTTAAACAAGCATTGTCAAACTCTGCTGGGAGTTGGGATTCTCTGAGCACTTCCTCCAATACAAAAGTAAATAACAGATTTAATTCTCAAACAAGGTCTTATGATTCCAGATGAATTGTTTTCACCTCTTCAATATGCTACTACTTCTCAGTTATGTGTTTTTGGAATGCTATCTTATTCATTTGTTTGTGAAATAGGAAAAATTCAATAACAACAGTAATAGAAAAGATTCCAGAAAGTTTATGTATAGGAATGACATAAAAGTGATTCAATCGTGGTTTGCATTCAAAAGAGGAAGAGGAAAGAACAAATGAAGTAAAAATTGGGTAAACAATTTTCAGATTCAGTGCAGACAATGACCAAGCCATCTACCAAAGAGATTGACATGGCGGCTTCCTCTGTGTCCCAAGAGAAAGGAAATTCTCCTGAAGGAACTATAAAATATGGATTAGCACCACAGAACCTATAATGGTTTGGCTTTGGTAAACTTAATCTGCAGTCCCATAAACAACTCTTAAGGAAGAAGTTGCCAGACCTCTTTGAACATTGCTATCACTATGGCTGCTCCTGCTTCTGCTGTTATCAACCATGTTGGTTTCCTATCATTATTCACTTTGGGTGTTCTTCCACTTCTGAAAGAAAGATTATTAATTCATTACTTTCTCAGAGTACTCCAGTTTCAAAAGGAGGATGGTGGTGGAGAAGAACAGAAATCAGGCTGTGGTTATAAGTCCAAGGCCCTGGTAAATTATGGGAATTGATGGGTTAAGAGAGTTCATAGAGTCTGAAATCCAAGATTATTGATTACCTTTCCAGGCCTGGATGGACACAGGTGTGAGGTTGAGACAGTGATGTGGTTGGTAGCAGCAGGAAATTGGCAAAAAAATTGGTCAAAAGTCACATGGGGAGGTGAATATAATGTTGAAGCAAGTTCTGAGTTTGGAGATGAGAGAGCTGAAAGAAGGTCAGAGAGCTGGAGGGACTCAGAGGTATGCTCGGGAATTATCCAAACCTCTTTGAGCTCTTCAGTTTCTGCTTTGTGATGGTCTAGGTCATGGAACCCTATACAAAACCTTAGCAGTTATGGCTCAAAACATAGGGAACTCTCTTCTGGATCTACCTTTTACTTGTTGTCTCCCAAGAGTTAACTCAGCTTGGGACTTCCAGGTTCCTTGCCATAGATGCACAAAGCTCTATGAGTCTGGTTTCTGCCTCTGTCCAGACTATTCAGATGGATGCCTTACCCCTGAATATGGTCTTTCAAGTTTTTTTGACTTTATATATCTCAAACCACAGGCCAGGCTATATCAACACCCACCACAGGCTCTAGAATTCTAGTTAATGTCCAGCCCTCTGGTTCTCACCAGACAAGATTTACGTGGACATGGTTACTAAGTGGTATTGTTGTGGCTATTTCTGAGCCAGGCTCATATCCTGGTCTCAAGGTGTTATGTAATGCTTCACAGTGTTGTAATAAGCTTATGTACTATGAGCCCTGTGTTTCTTTCTATATAAATTAGATAGTCTTCTTTGACCTTATCTGGCTTGAGGTTCATGGAGCTTATTGCATCTGTGGTTTTATATACTTTACCTGTTTTGAAAAATAGCCAGAATTTCTTCCAATATTTCTTATGTTTCTCTCTATCTCTCCTCCTTCTGTATTAAAATTTTATGTTAAATTTTTAAAACTTGTGTCTTATTTGTTTCTTAGATGCCTTTATTTTTCATCTTTTTTTTTTTTCCTTTGGTGCTAAGATCTGGATATTTTCTGATGACCTGTCATTCAGCTCACTTATATTCTGTTGTTTTGCTTCTAATCTGCTACCAATCCTATCTACACAATTTGTAAGTTCTGTTTAGAATTTTACAGTTCTACAATTTCCATTTAACTTTTTATAAATTTTAAATTGATGGTGAAATTATCTCTTTTCTCTCTTTTCATCTATATTAATCCTAGTTACTTATAAGCCCCTGTCTGCTAATTACAGTATGGCTTATGTATAATAACAAATAATTATCTACCTTTTCCTCTAAGGTTTTAGTCACTTCATATTGTTTTTACCATGTTTTGTAATTTTTAATTTAATTTTAGATACTTTGGGTGAAACATTTTGGGAATTCTGAATAATGTTATCTTCCTCCAAATAGGAAGACTCCTCAGGCAGGCAGACAGTATCTGCACATCATCTTCATCCTGTCAAAGACTGGTTTTGAACTTTGTTAGGTCAGGTCTGTTTCAGCTTTGCCCATACTTTAAAGGAATAGCTCTTACTCTTAATGCCTAATTATTTCTCCCAGCTCTGGTACATCTCAACAGAAAGCCTGAGTATTTTACCCAGGCCCCCCCATCTTGGTGGGCTTTGAGCTCCAATCTCTGTGTTTCAAACACTTCATGGTTATTTAGATCTCTGATCATGTCTTCAGTCTCCACACTGCTCTTTCTTCTGAATTTCTAGTCCTGCATCTCATGCCCAGTTTTGGAGTTAGCCAATAATGCCAATGAAATATTTAGATTATATGTTGGATTTTGCTTGTAAGGCTTCCACTTCTCTGTGACTTTTTTTTTTTTAACCTTAAATCCTAGTCATTTGGTAGTAACAAACTCCAACCTGTGGCTCCTCTACCTGGTAAGACTAGTGCTTTCTACTGGAGATCTCCACCACCCATTCCCAGATGTCCTTCTGTGTAAACTAGAAACTTCTCCGAGGGAAAATGCCAGATCAATAGTTGTGCTCTTTTTCTTTCAGGGTTCATAGCCCTGAAATTACACCTGCCTTATTTGCTCTTAAATTCCTTCTAGTACTTGTTGTATATATGAATATAAAATATACATATTTTTGATAAGTATATTTTTCAGTACAATATAAACTGTTCTATCATGGCTGACATCCAAAGTTACTAGGCAACTTTAAATATCTAAACAAATGTTTATTTCATAATCCATATATATTTTAATTTATTTTCAGTTTTAATTAGATTTTGAGATGGCTTAGAGAAAAAAAGTCCATTTGTGAAATTTGTTTACTAAATAGAAATGAAAAATTCCGTATTGAGCAAAAATGAAGTAAGCAAACATATAAACTAGAAGGGTTGATACCGTTCTATGACTAAGTATCATATTTGGATCTGAGTTTCTAGGTAGCCTAGGCAAAAAAGGAAACATTATCCAATACATAAATCTCATTACCAAAAAGGGATGCTACTTTGCTGTATTGCTACTTACACAGAAAATATAACTTTTCATAGTCTGGAATATTTTAAATAAAATATTTTATGTAAACTTTCTATAAATGTTTTATCTAAAATGATGAAATAGCTCCTATATTAAAAGCCAAAATGATGTCATTACATAATAACAGAATAAATACATATTTGTTTGCACTGACACCAGATGACAATGGCCAAACATTTACCAAAACCCAAAGAATAATATAAGCTTCTGCTATCTTATACCTATAGAAATTCCAATAAAATATAAGTAATGAATGGAAATCCATATTTACTTCATTATGCATTTGATTTTTAACAATAATATCTAAAGACATTCAGGTATTGAGGCATTGAGGAAATTTCACCAGATAGATAGATAGATACAGAGAGAGATGGATACAGATATAGGTATAATCACAACATTAGTCCAATAAACTCAGAAACAAATATGTGGACAGACTGGCATCAAGATATCAGCATATTGCTAACAGAAAGATTATATAGAAGGGGTCTGGTCAAACTTAGTCCATACCATTGTAAGACTGTCCTATTAGTGGATACAGCTAAGTTTCTAACTTAAGTATACTTGTGCTTGTTGAATCAGTGGATGTATGAATGAGTAAATAAATAGGTGAAAAAGTAAATGGATTTTGGCCCCACACTTGAGGACAGTGCTCACCTCACAGATGGGAGTTAAATGACCCCAGCTGTGGGATTTGGAGAGCTTGGTGGGTGGTGAACCAGGCATCTCGGTACTCTGCTTTCCAATTTCATCGGCATCTTTTATAAGCCATCTGTAACATTACAGTGATACCTCAATTAACAAAGCCTTTGGAACAAAGCTCCTTTATAATCAAGTTGGCAGCCCTGACAATAGCTCATAAACATGCAAAGCATGCTACCGTGTGTCATTCAGCTCAGTGACAATGTTCCAACTAAGCTGCATGTATGCACATGGCAAAATATTGTTGTGTAGAGTTACCATCGGCACACACAGCCAACAGAACTGATCCCAGTAGTCCTGTGGTATTGTTGAGCTTGTCCTCCCTCCTTGGCTTTTTATTTTCTTTCCAATCTCTGTTTCACATTTAATGCTCATATCTCCTTCTGTTCTTTAGCTGCTTATCCCAACCCTATCTAAAGAAAAAAAGGAGGTCCTGTGGGTAGCTATTTGTACCTGTGGCTTGCCTGACTGATCTCAGTTCCAGCTCACATTTGTGCACTAGATAGAATGCATTCTAGAACCACACCTGCCAGTAGTACTGGGCATGGACAATGACTGTTTTACAAAGAAAAATTCTAAGCTCAAGAAGAGTGTCTGGTATATTCTCTCCCAAGGGTTGCAGGCAAAACACCCAGTGTAGTAGTCCCAACAGGACTATTCCAGTAATAGCAAATAATGTGCTTAGATTTCCTCTTTCTGGGACACCTGGGTGGCTCAGTCAGTTGAGCGTCTGCTTTCCGAAAGAACTGGAAAGAGCCTCGCATGTTCTATGGCACAAAGGCTCCATGGCTAACTCCCATGCTCTTCCTCTGCCAGTCTTTGTTGCTGAGCCTTGATTTCCACACTTGCAAAATAAGACTGATGATCTCTAAGAATCCTTCCAGATACAACTTTCCAGTATTCAAAATCCATAACTGAAAACATACAGAGAAAATTAACTGCCTCTCTCCAAGAGTTGAGAGTATTGAAAACATAAATTCTGGTGGATGTTGTCTTACAGTTCTGAGTCACAGAAGAAAACATATTTCATTGATGATATTTCTCTTGAAATATAAAAGATATTCTCTCTGGGATGCTTAGTAATCCCTTCAGGGAAAAAAAAGCAGAGAATTACAAAACTAAGTGGCGTGACACCACTGTTACCGTCCCAAAATCTGGATAGAAGATTCAAGAGTCAGGACATGATTCACTGTGTTCTTTTTTCCTTGCCTCTGCAATCATGGAAACGTGTATCAAAATGTAGCCTCCACCAGCTTTTGTCCCTGAGTTTTTGTGATAAGCTTGTCTTGTCCACTCATTTCACATAACATGAGAGAAAAATTCTGTAGCACTAAACTATTGGAAAACCAGACAACGTGAAGTATTGTGAACTGTCAAGCCCAGCTTTCTCCCACTCTGGTTCTCCTGCCCTCCCAACAGCCCCAGGCATTTGGAAAGGTGGAAAGAGAAAATCTTTTTTTTTTTTTAAGATTTTATTTATTTATTTATTTGAGAGAGAGAACACAAGAGAGAGCAGAGAGCACAAGTAGGCAGAGCGGCAGGCAGACGGAAAAGAAGAAGCAGACTCCCCACTTAGCAGGGAGACTGATGCGGGCTCAATCCCAGGACCCTGAGATTATGACCTGAGCTGAAGGCAGACGCTAAACTGACTGAGCCACCCAGGTGTCCCAGAAAGAGGAAATCTAAGCACATTATTTGCTATTACTGGAATAGTCCTGTTGGGACTACAACATTGGGTATTTTGCCTGCAACCCTTGGGAGAGAATATACTAGGGACTCCTCTTGAGCTTAGAATTTTGTTACTGTGAAGGAAGGGGATTCAAAGTTAGGAAGTATGTTTTCACTGCTGCTAAAATACATAACAGAGTTCTTTCTTCTCCTTTCCAGCTATTCTGCCCTTACAGAGTTCTGAAATCTCAGATTGATAAGGACTTGATGAGAAATGTTATAAATGTTCTTTCTGATGCAGAATCTTCCATACCCCTTTTGAAGTAAAACCCAGCTTTTGCACGAGCCTTCTCTTTCATATGGAACATACCTCTTCACAAGGCAACCAACTCCAATTAGACATAGCATCGACTCTAATACAGTTCTTTAGTCTGTTAGAGAGAAATATGCTTCACTGCAATTTCTACCCAATAATATCCTTAATCCTACCTCTTGGGGTCATATTTTAATTCTTTCCCTTGCTAGCCCTTAAAATATTTTAAGACAGCAAACAAATGCCCTAAAATGATGTTCCTTGAAATTTTCTCCCAAAAACAGAACTTGAGTTACAGAATTGGTTTCGAGAGGAAATTATAATTATAGGGGTATGAAAGGGGTCACAACATTATTATTATTATTATTGTTGTTGTTGTTGATGTTGTTGTTGTTGCAGGTGGAGTAAAAATTAGCAAGAACGAAAAGAAACCTTCAAGTCCTCATACCTTAAATGAGTTGGTAAGTCAGTTTGATTCAACAAAAACATCAAGAAGCAGGCAGCAGTTGTCAGGTGCTCTATTTTGGCAAGGGGATATCTTGATTTCACATTCCCCCTTTCTACTCCAATCTCCACTAACTCCCTTTGTTGGTAACTGTCTGAAAGTCTGCTGCAAGCTCACCGATGACTCGAAAGAGAAGAGATAAACTAGTAAAGTCACAATGTGACTAAGGATAAACTCAGCGATGAACAAAGGGTGGCATCGAGAATGACACATTTCAGGTTGCGGAGAAGCATTTCCTAGGTAGGAAAACAAGCCCCATCTAATACTTCAAAACTTAAAAGGGACAACTGAACTGCTCTCTGCCTTTGGATCATACATAGAAATGCAAAGGCACAAAGGGAGAGGAATGTGATTAGCAGAGGCATAGGTGAAAGATTTAGGGCTTCCCCCCCCCCCACCAGAATGATGTGATTATTTGAAAAATAGTACAATACTGGCCCCATCCATGGTAGGGTGTTTCCAAATAGAGGCAGTAGAGTGTGCTGTGGTCAGATCCTACCAAGGATACAGTTCTAGTTACCATGGCTTTCAAAGGAAGTAAATATCCTGGAAAGTTTTAGGAGAAATTTGATTAGGTTGGTAGGAGAACAAATACATGCCTTAAGAGAGCAGAAGGAAGGCTTTTGAGGATGTTCAAGTTGGATAAGAAAGAGCACATGAAGAAATGTGAATGGCTCTTCTGGCAAAGAGGAATTAGAACTAGTACAAAGAGGAGAAAGTTTCAGGAAGTGAAAGTAAGGTTCAATATAAGGAAGCACTTAATGATCAGTAAGAGCTATCTACCAATATAATAAGACATCTCAGACAGTAGAAAATTTGAAGTGGAGAGGGGTCTGTTGTTGGAGATGCTTTTGGGTCAATTCAGGCACCTGGTGAAGATTCCAATTCACTAGATCCTTAAAATATAAAACTTGAGCTCAGAACAAGATGGTACCTTAAATTTTGGATGTGTAGGAGAAAGGGTCCTGGACTAGAGTTCTAGTTTATGTTTTCCATGAAACAGTTTTGTGACTTGAGACAAATTACTTTCCTTCTCTGGGCTTGTTTTTCCTTCTGCGAAAGGTATGGGTTTGTGCTTAGATCAGTCGTTTTCAAACATAAAATATTACCCAGAAGTATATATAATTAAAATAAGTTTAAAATTTTTAAAAATGCATTTGAGTTGCAGTAGGGATGGGGTTTCTCTTCTCCCCAGGGCTTCTCAAGGCAGCCTCTGCAGGGGCTCTTCATGAGTCCTTAGACTTGATTGTGTAAGCAGCATGGATTGATCGTAAGCCATCTCCCCACTGATCTCTGAGAACGTACAGTTTGCTGTTCTCAGTGTGATCCACCATCTCCTACCTCACAGAACTAGGGAAAAGACTGAAGGCTTTGAAAGCCATTCAGGAAAGTTACTTCAGGAACTGAGATAGTTTGTACACATTCAGACAGAGTCCCCTGAACATACCCTGCTTCTGAGAACTTGTTTATTCTTTTTGCCAGGTCTGGAATATATTCCCACTTTTTTTGCCCTGGCCCAAATCCTACACACTCTTCAAAATCCACCTCAAACTTCCTGAAGAAAGAATGCTCAAACCAGTCCCCTTCTCCCTGCTCCTTTGCAACTTCTTGGAACACTGCACTATTTATGTTTACTTTGTCATCCCAAAGGCTCCACGGACTGCTGAAGACAGCACAGTGCAGAGTGCGTGGGGTTAAGAATCAGAGCTTCTCCACATGCTGATTGTGCAAATGTGGGTACATCACTGAACTTCTTTGAGGTTCAGTTTCTTCATCTGTAAAATGGGAATGGGTGTACCCATTCGAAAGGGTTTGTTTTTTTTTTTTTTTTGTGAGGATCAAATGAGATAATGTATGCAAAACATCTGGGAAGGAAAAACCTTATGTTATTAATTCTACTCAACATTTCTTTTGCCCCAGAGGAAAGGAAATTCAAGCATTCCTTGGGGGAAGATGTTTTTGTTTTTGTTTTTCTTGACATAGAGATCTCCTCCTCCTGCATATCTTTGACTCAGTATTTAGTATTTCAATATTTAGAAACACTGAAAAAAGTAAAAAAAGATATTGACTAAGGAGGAGAAAGTGATCTCTTTTATTAGTAATGCTTTATAAGGTGCATGTTTATATGTCTGATCTATTTTTGCTCCTTACAACATCCTGTGGTGGACACTATTCTCTTCCACTTACAATTGAGAAAATGGAGGCTAAGGATTATTTCTCCCCTAAGTCACTCCCTAGGCTAGTTAGAGAGGAAGTGATTTGCAAATTTGGTCCTTCCTTATTCCCAAACTCCCAAGTTTTCTACTTTGTTTTGCTGCGCAAGTGGACCTTCCTTGGTTTCTGCCCTTGGGAAAATCTTAATGCTTCCTTTTAGTGTGGGTGCTGGAGAAGAGGAGTGAGATCTCACTCTAGATCAGAGAGGACACAGAACAGCCAGGGCTGCCTCACCCTTCCAGGAAACAGACTCCCAGTCTTGCCTCATGTGTAGGACTCCTTCGTGGTAGCGCTGCTCTGGGACATCAAGATTTATAGCCCTCTCCCGTGGGAAGAGCTGTGTTCCTGCCTTGCTCTCAAAGCCCGTATCTGAGGAGTTAAACTCCTCTCCAGGGGAGTTCTTTTCTTTGTTCTAGTTTTGCCCTTGCTTGTTTCCAGATTGATCCACAGCTCACTCTCCGCCCCCCAATACCCTGGATTTTGCAATCACCCTCAGGCCTTTTGAGGAAGAGTCATGTTTCCTCACGGAGTTGTCCCTCAGTCCATTAAGGGCTGTTTCCCCAGGCACAGCAGTTGTGATGTGCCCCAAACCCTTGGCCCAGACCCACGGATCCAGACTGATCATTGAGGTAAGCCCAGGCGATTCAGCAACCCCAAATTTGGGAGGTCTGGGTATAGGAAAACCCATAAAACTCTTTATGCAACAGCTGATGACAGATTTCACCTACCTTCCTCCACCACGCACCCAGCCGCCCACACTTGGCCCAGATACGGAGTCCAGAAGAGCAAGCACGTGCTTCTGGAGGGCGAACTTGGCAAGAACCCTTCCTTCCCCGGGGCATGGCTGCGGATTATGCAGAACCGATAACTCACCGCTGAGGCTGTACCGCATGACGGCAACCATTTCAGGCGCGGACGGGTGTCTTCACCCCAGCTGAATTCATGACATAAGAATAGACTGCCAGCTCCACCCAGGCCTTCCCAGGAGCGCACTGACCTTCCTTCCTCTGTGCCAAAGATAGAAGTATGCCCACAAGCTTTCAACAGCAGATCACCATTAGCTTCTTCCCTGTCTTGGTTTAGCTGGGAAAAATGGCAACCTGAATTAGGATTGAGACAAACCCATGAGTTTTGCAGGAGCCACTCCCTCCTAAAAAAGCTCAGAGAACTGCATAATGATGAGGACATTTCAGACAAAGAGTGTGACGGAAGAGAAGCACCAAGCATGGTTCTTTATGCCTGTCCAGCATATTCGGCAGAGTTGCAAAGAATGAAATCCTCACCGGGAGTGCTGGGATCCTTGTCCTGTAATAATAAGTGAGGTTGCAGAGCATTTTGATGTGGACACACTGGGGCAATGTGAAAACTAGGATTTATTGTTTGGGTACGTTCTGTTTGCGAGGCATTATGCAAGTGGCTCATACATTTGCCTCATTTCATCCTTACAGCAATATGTGAAGGAGGGATTAAAAAGACCAGTTGCAGATGAGCAAACTGAAGCTCAGCATGCCAGAAAGTAAGTGCAAGAATCTGGATTCAAATTCTGCTCCTTCTTACTAAAGAGATTCTCTGACTATTCCATGCTGAATAAGTAGCTGTCACATTCTAGGTCTCTGGTCCTTGCTAATCTATTGTATTCCAAATCTTTTGGGAGTCATCATACTGAGCTTTTATACTCTGTGTGTTTTGAGTGCTGGGCACATACTCAGTGCTTCAGCAGATACAATATGAGTAGAAGACAGATTTCAAAACTAATTACAGAAAACTGTATACAAAAAAGACAAATTTGTAAGTAGGTTCAGATTATGTGGTGAGATGCAGGCTGCACGCACCTAAGTGCCAAGAGGACACTCAAGGAGGGAAGGAGATCATCTCAGCAAGTCTTTTCCTTCACTGGTCCTCGGTTTCCTCAATGATAAAATGGGGTGCTAGAAGGATAATCTGTAAGGTTGCTTCTAGTGCTAGCATGCCATAGGTCCCTTCCCAGAAGGCTCATGTTTCTAATTGTAGTAGAATGAGCACTGGAATGAGAGTCAGGAACCATTGGTCTCAGGACTGGCCTGGCCCTAACTAGGTATGAGATCTTGGATAACTGCTTTTCACTCTCTAGGTTTCAGTTTTATCGTCTATAAAGCTTCCAAGCTGGAGAAGTTCTGTAAATTCCCTTTCCTCTATGACATTTAATGAATCTAAATATCCTATCTTAAATTATTCCTGATAAAAGTATCTATTTAAATAAGAAAATAAAAGAAACAAAATAGACCTCCTGAAGGCACCAAATTGAGTATTTGATGTTGTTTAATTAAATTGGTTTTGACTGGAATATAGCATCTTTTGCACAAACAATGACTCAGAAAATTAATTAGCCTCTGCTTTAATTAAATAATAATTCTGTTTAATGCCAATTAAAATACCACATCTGAGTCAATTCACTGCAGCAAGGTGTATTTAATTCAGGAGACATGCTCTTTTGCCATGTGGAGCCGGGTTGATGACTGAGGCTCTGGGGCTCTTGATTTCTAGATAGGCACCCAGGTCTCCAACCACAGGATGAAAATTTCCAGAGGCCATGGGTGCAGCCCGCTCTGATGAAATCTTGCATGCCTTAGCTTTCTTCATCAGATTTTTTTTGCAGGTCCTATTATTAGCATTAAAGACACAGAGAAAATCTAATAACAGTGCTGAACTGTCCAGATGCATTTCCAGAAGCCAAATCATTTTTGCCCAGTGCAGCATCATTTCAGAAAATTCCAGTTATGGCTGGGCTAAAGAGATTTTTCTCACTTCGCTGAACTTTAGTATGATATCACCTATTAAGTCCCTGCATAGTTGAAATAGTAGAATCACTGAATAATAATAATAAAGTGTTCCCTGCTATTGCAATCAGATACAATCTTTCTCTCCTTTGAAACAACATGACTTTGGTTTATTCTGGTTTAAGGCAGTCACCATATCCCGTATTAGGTTTTTTTTTTGCATAATTATGCTATATCCCACTTTGATTGTGTCGTATTTTCTTGACTCAATAGATATATTAATGAAGGTTAGTTTTTTTATAATTTATTAGATTTTCCCATGCATTAATAATAATTTTGAAGCTTCATAAGAATTTTTGAACTTTGGGCATGTATATTGTCCTTTAGTTACAGATAAGAAGATTGAAGCTCAAGGAGTTTAAGTGGTTTGTCTAACTTCGCAGATCTAGATCACCCCCCAACACCTCCTTCCCCACCTTTCCCTTTGAACCTGGCCTGGCCTTAGTGACTTGTCTGGCCAATAAATTTGGCAGAGGTGACATTCTGGGATTGTAAAGCTAGGTCATAAGAAGTCATGCAAGTTGGCCTCCTGGAACAATTCTCTGGGAGCCCTGAGTTGCCATGAAACCATCCAGAAGTCACCATTCTGGTAAGGCCACATGTGTTGTGTTTATTAATTGTATCAACAATTCCTAGCCTGCCAGCCATCACCGCCAAGGTACAAGACATGTGAATGAAGCTGTCTAAGGAACTTGAGACCAGCCACCTGCCAGTAAAATACTATCCAATGACCTCAGTTAATGCCATGTGGAGCAGAAATATTGCTCAGCTAAGTCCCCAGAATTCCCAGCCCACAAAACATGAGATTTAATAAAATGTTTAAAGTCACTTAGTTTGGGGGTAGTTTGTTAGTCAGCAATAGATAACTGGAATACCAAATTATAAAGAAATAGGAAAGAAGCGAATTAGAATATTAGGTAATGTGCTGTTTGTTTCTCCAGTGAAATTAGAAGCTAAAATTTATGTCATGGTACCATAACTATTCCTTTTCCCCTAAAAGTCCAGAAGTCTACTGCCACTGCCCAAATCCACTTTCCCTTCTCTATAAATTCAGTAACCTTGCTGGGAGTAGCATGTGCTAAATGCCGTGCTAGCTAGTGACAATGAGCTAAAAGCCTCGTATGGGACAAAAATGTATACATTAACAATTACAATAGAGATCATTGTCACAGTGGTTGAATACATAGACTATGGAGCCAAACTACATGGATGGAAAGTAACAACCTTGGTTTCCTCAGCTCTGAAATAGGAATACTATCAGGAACTGTCTTAAAGATTTACTTAGTGGATTCAATGAAATAAGGCACATAACACCTATTAACTGTAAATGATTGTTCAGGGAAATAATTTCAAAATAGCTTATGTGTAGTTGGGGTATGTGGAAGG
Organism: Halichoerus grypus; assembly: GCF_964656455.1. NCBI lineage: Eukaryota > Metazoa > Chordata > Mammalia > Carnivora > Phocidae > Halichoerus > Halichoerus grypus. Next base: position 76,600,853 of record NC_135712.1, read on the forward strand.
AGCAGTGAGAGCAACAAGGGGCACCCACTGCCCTAAGGGCACGTGGCTGCACAACGCTGTCAGGGACAGCGGAGCGAGCTGAGGTTTGACATAGAGAATAAGTAAATCCATGCCTGAAATCGATATCTTTCCTTGTAGGGCAAACTGCTGGTCCTTCTAGGGTGGAAGGGGCTGATGTTGTCAACCTGCCATCAGTGGCCAGTTGGTTTCCTGGAGGAATAGTGCCATATGAAGGGATTGGTGTTGGTCTCTCTTGCTCACATGTTGGATTTTCAGAGGCAGTAGGAGATAGGTCACCTTGGTGAGTGTCAGTGGGAGTTTATGCCATTAAGCCTGTGTGTAGACTTCATCTCTGCCACCAAGGCCACACTGTCCATGTGCCCTCTGTGCCAGTTCTAGAGTGGTCAATGACAAAGACTGACTAACTTCAGCTGGCCAAGTTACTTTGTCTACTTGGTTGTTCAGTGCTTCATTAGTGCTGTCTGGTGGGCGTTAATGTGTCAGGAAAAATATTTACATTTTGTGTCCACCCCTCTATAGGCATTCCCATATCCCAGATCCATACCCTAGAACTCTGTTTTCCAGTATTCTTGACAAGACAGCTAGGTCATCGGCCTAGGATCTATGTATTTTCCTCCATTGGGTCACACTTCCATGCAAAAGGTATAACCAGTTTCATTGCTCAACAACACGTGTTGGGAATATTTTTCTTCTCAATTGTCTTTCAAGGGTACCCTGAATGTGGTTGTAACATAGCACCATCTATTTTTGGTGTGTAGCCCCAAACCAAGATATTTCATCTGTAATCCAAGCTTGGGCTTTTTCCTCCCATTCAGGATCCCCCATATGTACATGCGAGTGAGAGAAAGGTCACGGATACAATTGTGCTACCTGACATAGAAGTCTGAACTACATATTTATGCAGTTTATCATGTCTCTGGTCCTGTTCAGGTTCAATTACAGATATACCATATCCAATTTATAATGACTCCTGAGAACCCAGCTCATAATGCATAGTCCAGATTCATGGTAACTTGGTAACATGGTCAAACATCTTTCTCTACCAGGAACCAGTAACAAACAAAGAACTACTTATTCAATTGGTATATAATTCTCTGCTGCTGCTAGCATAGTCTTGCTTCAGAAGCCAAAGGGCCTATGCTGTAGTTCTCTAACTGGAATTTGCTCTAAGCTCCACACTGTATCTTTTTCCACCACTTGCACTTCAAATACCAGAGAGTCTACTGAGTCATTTGGCCAAAGTAACAGGGCTAACTGTACTGTGGACTAGATCTGCTGCAGAACACTTTCCTGCTATAGGTCCCACTCAAGGCTGGCAAATTACATGTTACCTAGTATATGGACCAGAGTAATATTCCCAAACATTTTATGTTTTGTCTCTGGAACCCACCATGTGCTATGCTTTCTTCTTTGTCGTATGGCATGTAAGATGCAGTATTTTTTTTTTCCTTACTTTGAAGGAGATATCCTGCACAATTCTTACCAACCCCAAATGAAAAGGAGAGGGAAGGAAGGAAGAAAGGTTAGGTGGCTCTGGGAATCTAACGTATAACATGGTGACTACAGTTGAGAATACTATATTGTATAATTAAGATTTGCTGAGAGTAGAACTTGAATGTCCTCACTGAATATATATAGTGATGGATGTGTTGATTAAGTGGGAGAAATCCTTTTATAAAGTATACATTCTATCAAATCATCACAATGTACACTTTAAATATCTTATAATTTTGTCAATTATACTTCAATAAAGTTGGCAGAAAAAACAAAGAAAGGTAGAAGTATGAATTACAAGGAAAGTTCCACAAGGCTGTCAGGAATCCTTGAGCAAAAGTCGCCCATTAAGGAGCCCTCATCATCCGGGACCAGGTCTGCCCCAGTGTCCCCATGGAGTTCAGTCGTAGGCTGGGAGCAGCTGTGGGAAGTGTAGTTTCTGTGAAAATGTGGTGATGATGTCAGAATGCAACAACTGAGGTCTAGGCCATCTATGCTCTCTACAGCCAGAAATTAGAAATAAAACTGCTTCATTATTACATGATTCAAATGGAATTGCAATCAAAACCAGATGCCGGGGGCAGAGCAAGATGGCAGAGGAGTAGGAGACCTGGATTTCGTCTGGTCTCAGGAATTCAGCTGGATAGGGATCAAACCATTCTGAACACCTACGAACTCAACAGGAGATCGAAGAAAAGAATAGCAACAACTCTCTGAACAGAAAAGTGACCACTTTCTGGAAGGTAGGACGTGCGGAGAAGTGAATCCGACGCAATATTTGGGAGGATAGACCGTGGGGGAGGGGGCCTCAATTGGCTGCTTCTGGCGAGTGATAGAGCCTCGGAGCACAAAATCAGAACTTTTAGAAGTCTGCTCTGCTGAGGGATGTAGCTCCAGTGGCTAAGCGGGGGGTGGGACCCTCGTGGGACAGTGTGGTCTCAGGACCCTCGGGATCACAGAAAGACCGGGGGTGCTTGAGTGCGGCAGAGCTCCCAGGTATCGGAGCGGGGAAGCCGGCTGCAGAGACGGAGCCGAGGCGCGGGCTCTCAGCTCAGGGTTGCCATGAACCATGATCCGCGGCACAGTCGGGCCACTGCTCCTCCAGCAGGGACCCAACAAGCGGCAGATCCGGGGAGACTCCCCTTCCCCCCGGGGGAGGAGCAGTGCAGGAGGGCACCGCAGGGATCTGCTGGGTTTGGAGACTCCACACCGGGTTGGGTGCCAGAGATAGAAATGCTCGGTCACAGGCCAGGTGAGCACGGATTGCGGCCGGAGACCAGGGAGATGGGAGTGATTGACTGCTTTTCTCTGGGGGCGCACTGAGGAGTGGGGCCCCGAGTTCCCGGCTCCTCTGGGGCGGAGATTGGGAAGCCGTCATTTTCACTCTCGGCCTCCAAAGCTGTACGGAGAGCTTGCAGGGAACAAAAGCTCCCGAGAGCACACCCGAGCAGATGACTTAGCCTGGACCTGGCAAGGGCGGGGCAATTCTGCCTCCAGCATAGGTATTTGGGAACCACGGCAACAGGCCCCTCCCCCAGAAGATCAGCAAGAACAGCCAGCCAAGACCAAGTTTACCGATCAATGAGAACGGCAGAACTCCAGTGCTAGGGGAATACTGCACATAGAATCCATGGCTTTTTTACCATGATTCTTTAGTCTTTCAAAGTTAATTTTTTTTTAACTTTTTTTTTTTAATTTTTCTTTTCCCTTTTTCAACCAACATCTTATCAATCCCTTTTTTAAAAAACATTTTTATTTTTCATTTTTAGAGTCATATTCTATCCCTTCATAGTAGTTACCCTTATTTTTGGCATATATATATAAGTTGTTCTCTCTTTAAAATTTTGAGATACAGTTTCTTCTAACAGATAAAAATATACCCTAAATCTCTAGTGTATGGCTTTGTTCTACTCTCCTGCCTGATCACATTCTCTCCCTTTTTTTTCTCTTTTTTAAAAATCCTCTTCTTTCTTTTTTCAAACAACTTCTTATCAATTCTTTTTATAAAATTTTTTATAATTTTCATATTTACAGTCATATTCCATCCCTTCATCATATCAACCCTTATTTTTGTATATATATAAGTTTTTCTTTCTTTAAAATTTTGGGAAGCACTTTCTTCTAACAGACCAAAATATACCCAAAATCCAATGTGTGGCACTGATCTATGCACCAGCCTGATCATATTTGATCATATTCTGTTTTATTTTGTTTTGTTCTGTTTTTGTTTGTTTTTATCTTTTTCTTTTTCTTTCTTTTTTTCTCTTTCCTTTTTCTTTCTTTCCCTTTCTTTTCCCCTGGCTTCAGGTCTTTTCTGATTTGTGTAGAGTATATTTTCTGGGGACATTGTTACCCTGTTAGCATTTTGTTCTCTCATTCATCTATTCTCCTCTGGACAAAATGACAAGATGGAAAAAATCACCTCAACAAAAAGAACAAGAGGTAGTACCGACTGCCAGAGACCTACTCAATACGGACATTAGTGTGATGCTGGATCTAGAGTTCAGAATCATGACTTTAAAGATACTAGCTGGGCTTGAAAAAAGCATGGAAGTTATTAGAGAAACCCTTTCTGGAGAAATAAAAGAACTAAAATCTAACCGAGTTGAAATCAAAAAGGCTATTAATGAGGTGCAATAAAAAGTGGGGTCGCTAACTGCTAGGATAAATGAGGGAGAAGGGAGAATCAGTGATATAGAAGACCAAATGATGGAAAATAAAGAAGCTGAGAAAAAGAGAGATAAACAACTACTGGATCACGAGGGCAGAATTTGAGAGATAAGTGATACCATAAGATGAAACAACATTAGAATAATTGGGATCCCAGAAGTAGAAGAAAGAGAGAGAGGGGCAGAAGGTATCTTGGAGCAAATTATAGCAGAGAACTTCCCTAATTTGGGGAAGGAAACAGGCATCAAAATCCAGTAGGCACAGAAAACCCACCTCAAAATCAATAAAAATAGGTCAACACCTTGACATCTAATAGTAAAACTTACGAGTCTCAGAGACAAAGAGAAAATCCTGAAAGCAGCTCGGGAGAAGAGATCTGTAACCTACAATGGTAGAAACATTAGATTGGCAACAGACCTATCCACAGAGACCTGGCAGGCCAGAAGGGACTGGCATGATATATTCAGAGCACTAAATGAGAAAAATATGCAACTAAGAATACTATACCCAGCTAGGCTGTCATTGAAAATAGAAGGAGAGATAAAAAGCTTCCAGGACAAACAAAAACTAAAGGAATTTGCAAACACGAAACCAGCCCTACAAGAAATATTGAAAGGGGTCCTCTAAGCAAAGAGAGACCCTAAAAGCAACATAGAACAGAAAGGAACACAGACAATATACAGTAACAGTCACCTTACAGGCAACACAATGGCACTAAATTCCTATCTTTCAATAGTTACCCTGAATGTAAGTGGGCTAAATGCCCCAATCAAAAGACACAGGCTATCAGATTGGATAAAAAAACAAGACCCATTGATATGCTGTCTGCAAGAGACTCAGTTTAGACCCAAAGACACCCCCAGATTGAAAGTGAGGGGATGGAAAACCATTTACCATGCTAATGGACACCAAAAGAAAGCTGGAGTGGCAATCCTTATATCAGACAAATTAGATTTTAAACCAAAGACTGTAATAAGAGATGAGGAAGGACACTATATCCTACTTAAAGGGTCTATCCAACAAGAAGATCTAACAATTGTAAATATCTATGCCCCTAACATGGGAGCAGAATTATATAAGGCAATTAATAACAAAAGCAAAGAAACACATTGACAACAATACAGTGATAGTGGGGGACTTTAACACCCCCCTCACTGAAATGGACAGATCATCTAAGCAAAAGATCAACAAGGAAATAAAGACTTTAAATGACACACTGGAACAAATGGACTTCACAGATATATTCAGAACATTCCATCCCAAAGCAATGGAATACACATTCTTCTCTAGAGCCCATGGAACATTCTCCAGAATCGATCACATCCTAGGTCACAAATCAGGTCTCAACTGATACCAAAAGATTGGGATTATTCCCTGCATATTTTCAGACCACAATGCTTTGAAACTAGAACACAATCACAGAGGAAAGTCAGAAAGAACTCAAAAACATGGAGGCTAAAGAGCATCCTACTAAAGAATGAATGGGTCAACCAGGAAATTAAAGAAGAATTAAAAAAATTCATGGAAACCAATGAAAATGAAAACACAACTGTTCAAAATCTTTGGGATGCAGCAAAGGCAGTCCTAAGAGGAAAGCATATAGCAATCCAAGCCTTTCTCAAGAAACAAGAAAGGTCTCACATACACAACCTAACCCTAACCTAAAGGACCTGGAGAAAGAACAGCAAATAAAGCCTAAACCCAGCAGGAGAAGAGAAATAATAAAGATCAGAGCAGAAATCAATGAAATAGAAACCAAAAGAACAGTAGAACAGATCAACGAAACTAGGAGCTGGTTCTTTGAAAGAATTAACAAGATTGATAACCCCCTGGCCAGACTTATCAAAAAGAAAAGAGAAATGACCCAAATCAACAAAATCATGAATGAAAGAGGAGAGATCACAACCAACACCAAAGAAATACAAAGAATTATAAAACATATTATGAGCAACTTTATGCCAGCAAATTAGATAATCTGGAAGAAATGCATGCATTCCTAGAGATGTATCAACTACCAAAACTGAACCAGGAAGAAATAGAAAACCTGAACAGACCCATAACCACTAAGGAAATTGAAGCAATAATCAAAAATCTCCCAACAAACAAAAGCCCAGGGCCAGATGGCTTCCCAGGGGAATTCTACCAAACATTTAAAGAAGAATTAATATCTATTCTTCTGAAACTGTTCCAAAAAACAGAAATGGAAGGAAAACTTCCAAACTCGTTTTATGAGGCCACCATTACCTTGATCCCCAAACCAGACAAAGACTCCATCAAAAAGGAGAATTACAGACCAATATCCTTGATGAACATGGATGCAAAAATTCTCACCAAAATACTAGCCAATAGGATCCAACAGTACATTAAAAGGGTTATTCACCACGACCAAGTGGGATTTATCCCTGGGCTGCAAGGTTGGTTCAACATCCACAAATCAATCAATGTGATACAATACATTAACAAAAGAAAGAACAAGAATCATATGATCCTCTCAATAGATGCAGAAAAAGCATTTGACAAAGTACAGCATCCTTTCTTGATCAAAATTCTTCAGAGTATAGGCATAGAGGGTACATACCTCAATATCATAAAAGTCATCTATGAAAAACCCGCAATGAATCTCATTCTCAATGGGGAAAAACTGAGAGCTTTCCCCCTAAGGTCAGGAACGCCTCAGGGATGTCCACTATCACCACTGCTATTCAACATAGTAGTAGAAGTCCTAGCCACAGCAATCAGACAACAAAAAGAAATCAAAGGCATCCAAATCGGCAAAGAAGAAGTCAAACTCTCACTCTTTGCAGATGATATGATACTTTATGTGGACAACCCAAAAGACTTCACCCCAAAACTGCTAGAAATCATACATGAAGATAGCAGGGGGGAAGAATGAAGATCGGAGGGGGAGATGAACCATGAGAAATGATGGACTCTGAAAAACAAACTGAGGGTTCTAGAGGGGAAGGGGGTGGGAGGATGGGTTAGCCTGGTGATGGGTTTTAGAGGGCACGTTCTGCATGGAGCACTGGGTGTTATGCACAAACAATGAATCATGGAACACTACATCAAAAACTAATGATATAATGTATGGTGATTAACATAACAATAAAAATTAAAAACAAAATAAAACAAAACCAGATGCCAAGTCATATTAGCATACTATGAGGGCAAGTAACCCTTCAAATAGGAATGGTTCCTGTATGTGTAAAAGGAATCTCCCAAATTCCGTAGGCTTGTTCCAACCAACCCTTATACCCTCCTCAACTCCAACACTTTTTTTTTTTATCACTGTTTGTAGACAATAAAGAAAATGACATGGAAAATGTCAGTCTGAAAAGGAAGGGTAATACTTCGCACTATTCCCAAGCTTACTACCTGAAAATCATTTTTATTTATTTTTATTTTTTTTGAAGATTTATTTATTTATTTGAGAGAGAGAGAGTGAGAGAATGCGAGTGCGAGCAGGGGGAGGGGCAGAGGGCTAGAGAGAGAGAATCTCTAACACAGGCCCAATCCCACAACCCTGAGATCATGACCTGATCCAAAATCAAGAGTCAGACACTTAACCAACCGAGCCACCCAGGAGGCCCTGAAAATCATTTTTAAAAGCAGTCCTTGTACAGTAGTGCTATAGTAGAAGAGTTAACAAGCTTTCTATAGAGGGTAAGAGAGTGAATATTTTCAGTTTCTCAGGCCATATGGTCCTTGTTGCAACTCTGCCATTATAGCATGAATGCAGCTACAGATAATATACACACAAATAGGAGTGTCATGTTCCAATAAAACCCCATTTACAAAAAGAAGAAGCTGGCCAGATTTGGGCGATGGGCCATAGTTCACCCATCCTTGCTATCATGGAAAGGGATTAAAAATTGAGGCTCACAATTTATGTTCTTAACTCTTCTCATCAACCAAATGTCACCCTAGAAAGGTTATCTTTCCCTTCAGTTTCCCCGTATGTAGTATAGCCCTGTGCTCACAGCCCCTTCCACAATGTTTAATGTACAATAAATAATAGTTGCTTAGTCAACAATCACGTAGACTTTGGCTGGATGGCAGCTACTTTTCTTCCAAATCTAATATCCTCTAAAAATGTCATCCAATCTGGGTAGTTAAATTTATCTCCAGACTCCTACAAATAGTGGATTTTGTATGTCCCCATGCTAATAAGATTAAACAAAAATGCAAAGGGTTCTAGTCATGTAAATCAAGTATGTGTGGGCCCACACTCAAGGGCATTTTTAAAGAGTTTGAGATATCTCTCTAAGCTTGCCAATCATTCTGACTCAAAGGCATCCCAAAGGGAAAAAAAGTCCATTTTGGAAATGAACAAAATTATATTTACTTAGCCCTTGACTTTGCATCCATAATCCTGTGTTTAGTGATATAGATTTTAGTTTGTTTGCCATGAACCACTAAGCAAGTCCATGTCCATTTTTGTTCTTTGTAACAAGATAGGTTTAATATTGATTTTTACCCATGTCACAGGCAAGGCATAATAAGTGAATTTTAGGAATTCTGCTGCAGATTTGGAACAAAATCAAAGAATGTGAAAATGGTAGGGACCTGATACATAATCTAATCCTCATTTTACATCAGAGAAACTAAAATTCAGAGTAACCTTCTAAAAAGACGAACATCAGATCATGCCACTTCTCTAAAATCCTTCAGTGACTTCCTAATTATTCATTCACTCAAGAGATGTTTACTAGCATCTGGGCTATACATTGGCGATTTAGTTCTGCACAAAACATACTTTTCCTTCTCTTGTGGAACTTTCATTCTGTTAGGAAATGAAGGCATTAAACAAAGCATTATAAAATATACCTATAAATCTACAGAGAAGTGCTACAAATGAAGAGGGCTGTATAAACAGGGTGGACCATATTCAGATATTTAAGCTACAAGGATGGCTATCCTGGGCAAAGACTAGGGGTAAGAGTACATGAAGTGGAAGGAATAATAGCGCTTGAGAAGGTCTTGGGAAGAAAAAACAAAGGAATCAGTTGCCTTCTAGTAACCAAGTATAGTATGCCAGGAGGAGAAAGAAAAGTGGCTTTTGGGCCACCTGGGTTGCTCAGTCGTTAATCATCTGCCTTCGGCTCAGGTCATGATCCCAGGGTCCTGGGATGGAGCCCTGCATCGGGTTCCCTGCTGAGCGGGAAGCCTGCTTCTCCCTCTCCCATTCCCCCTGCTTGTGTTCCCTCCCTCGCTGTGTCTCTCTCTGTCAAATAAATAAAATCTTTAAAAAAAAAAAGTGGTTTTTGCATGAGAGTACTATGATCACATTTGCATTAAAAATTATCTCCTACTCTGGCTACTTTGTGGATGCCTATTAAGAAGAGGTGAGATTCGCAGCAGAGCAATGAGTTAGGAAGCTATTTCAGTAACTCAAGGGAAGACACTGGTAGCTTGGATGGGGTCATGGCAGAGGAGATGGGGAGTTACTGGGAAATCTGAGATAGATTTTGAATCAACAGGGCTTAATGGATCATTGGAAAAGATGACTTATGCCATATATTACCAAATCTGTGTAATACAACACAAGCAAGGCACTTAGTAAAAATTTCTTGACTCAATGAATAAGATCCAGAAAATTGCTGTGGTATTGGGCAGGGGAGCAATTTTAAATTGCTTAAATTGGGCTTAATTGAGAAAGTGACATTTAGGCCAAGACTGAAAAGGATGTTGGAATAAGCCATGTGGATATCTGGGTGAAGAGTACTTCAAACACAAAGAATGGTAAGTACACGGGATTTAAGCCAAGTGTCTGCCTGAAGCATTATAAGAACAGCAAGAATGCCTGTATGTGTGTCTGGATGGAACCCAATGAGGCAAGAGGGTGTATGGAAGGGCCCAAGAACAGAAATTCTCTTGGGAATGGGGAGGAGAGAATGAGATTACATCAGGCTTTATCAGCCATTGTAAAGATTTCTTCTCTCACTCTGAGTTCAAATGGGATCCAATAGACTTTGAGCAGAAGAGTGATGCTATCTGAATACTGGGATAGTAATATCTATTTCATAGGACTTCTATAAGGATTAAGTTAATTAAAGAAGTGCAGTGCCGAAACCAGCATAGGGACCATACTATACAAGTCATTGCTAATTCACTCCTCATAGTCAATACTAGAAATTGTAAATAAATCTTTTGATGGAATTTGTGTTGGTTTGATCCTTTGAATAACTCTTAAGTGTGCAAATATCTCCTTCTTACTCAATTTAAGGTTTAGTCTTGTGACAGTTAATTTTCTGTGTCAATTTGACTGGGTTAAGGGATACCCAGGTAAGGCATTTCTGGGTATGTCTGTGAGGACGTTTTCAGAAGGTTAACATGTGAATCGGTAGATGGAGAGAGATCTCCCTCACTAATGCCCATGGGCATCACCCAATCCATTGGGGGCCTGAATAAAACAAAAAAGAGGAAGGGGGATTTTTCTCCCTTTGCTTGAACCAGGATACTCATTTTCTCCTGCCCTCAGACATTAGGGCTCCTGATACTTGGGCCTTCAGGCTTAGACTGGGATTTACACAGTGAGAAGGCAACTGTCTATAAGCCAGGAAGAGAACTCTTATTAGAACCCAACCATCATGGCACCCTGATCTCAGACTTTCAGCCTCTAGAACTATAAGAAAATGAATTTCTGTTGTTTAAACCACTCAGTCTGTGGCATGTTGTTATGGCAGCCCTAGCAGACTAAGACAGCATCTTAACTTAAATACTGAGTATGGAGTAACAGTATTATATTAACACAATCTATTATAATGTGAAATTTCTTTGAAGAGCTTCTTTAGATCTTATCCAGAAAGATTTATTATTGGGATAACTTGTAGTACTTCTGTAATATTTCTTTGTTGCCTTTATCATGTTCTGTAATCAGCTTCTTCAAACAAACTGATCAACTTCTCCTTCAAGCAAACTTTTGGGAAGCATCTACTGTGATTATAGAAGACTCATCTAATGGCAGTGGAAGGATGGACATGGGTACCATTTAAGATAGAGATTATTGTGAGGTCAAGGGGAAAGATGATAAAGGCCTAGGTAGTGGAAGATGTTGCATATGTGGGAAAAAGGAACTGATTATAGATGGTATTGTGCAGTGAGGATTCACAGACTTGGTTACCGAAAGGAGGTGGGATAGTGAATGATATGTAGAGATGACTGAATTGAATCTGAATTAGACTTAAAATTGTCTTCTTGGCTTGAGCTTTATTTCTTGCCAGAGGACTGAGGGGTTTTTCCTACATTTGCCATTTCCAGCGACTCTGCTTATTTCTGTCTTATTTCTCACTCAGGCAGCTTTGTGTGTTTCTCCTGTCCTCCAGTGCTGGGAAGAATAGTTAAAGCTTATACTCTAAGCATGTAACGTTCCCTGGAGGATAGAAACACAGTCTGCAGCACAGTGTCAAACAGCTTTGGTCTTGTATCAGAAAATTCGGCTTTCTGTCTTGATGTCACTGTTTACCAAATGTCAACTCAACCAAAGTTCACAAGCTGAGGGTGAGTGTGAAATAAGACAGTGAAGAATAAAACTATTTGCAAGATACTGTGCATTGTACAAATATTACTCATCTTTAGAACTCTTATGGTTTATTTACTTACTTATTTTTATTTAGAAGGCAATAGACTTCGATAGAACAGAGCAACAAAACCCTAGGTTTTGGATTCAATAGGAATGATTGAAATGAAAGTGGGTTTTATTTTTGAATGAGTCTTGACAGGTCACCCTGTCAGCTCAATAGAACCTTTAGGGCCAACAACAGTAAACTACAAGTTTTCTGAGTTTGGTTCCTTCAAGGGGGGTTTACTAAGAATTATAACATGACAAAATAGCACCACTGCTTTGAAGGAAGCCCACGGCGTCGCTGCTGGCTCCAAATGAAAGGCTGCCATGGCCAAGCACTCCTTGTCATTTCTTTTTCTCAGTGTGCTTTTCTTTGCTTCCCAAGAGTCAAAACAATGGTAACTAAGAAGCTGGCATCAGCATGAATGACAGTAAGTATTCTAAGACAGTTAGTTGATTGATTGATGGACGATGATGAATGTTGTCTACAAAAACAGAAAGCTGTGTTTCCTTTTTGAAACCATTCAAATTTGGACAACGTAGGCCAACAAGCAGACATTTCTAAATTTAATGTGCATACCGTTTCCAAATATGCAAACAACGATCAAAACCACCGCCTACCAAGAATCACATACATTAATAAGTGTCAAAGTATTTCAAATATCAGAAAGCTCCTTTTCCACCTGCAGAGATGCCACAAGTCCCAGTTGACAAAATGACACTAAAGAGAACACAGGTATGCAAATTCCAGTTAATGATAATCATAGCAAAATTTCCCACCTCTTACTTTATCCTGTCATAAACTCTATGGTCAGTGCCTAGGAAAGGTATCTTCCAAGATCACACAGCCCCAGATTTTCATTTTATTATATGTGGAGAAGACCAAAGCCTTAATAGGGAAAGTTCCTTGATAAATTATTGGCAGAGATATGGCTAATTTTGGTCCTGATCCTCAAAGTCCAGTGCCCTTTTTGTTGAGCATCTATATCAGTAAAGGTCCAAAGAGAATGCAGATGTCCAACTCAAAATAGGATAATTCAAAGTGGGCTTACCCTCAGCAGGAATAAATAGAAAGGGGCAGGTTGAGTTTTGGGGAGACACAGGGATAGCACCCAAACTGAGAGTTGTAGCAGGGTGGTGTCCCAACCCAAGACCCAATGGGTGGGAGAAATTCACCTAGAAAACAAGAGGCCTGTAAAGCAGCTGCCTTAAAAAGAGGGGGTGACCTTCTATGAAGGGGCACATCCAGCCTGAGTAGATTTTACAAGTGGTGGGAACTGGAGAAATAAAGGGCCTCACTTCATTCCCCTCCCAACTCTGCTCCGGGAGCTATTTACTTGCTGAACCCAATGGAAAGGTAGAAGCTTGTTGATGTAGTTCATGGAGTCAGGCTGCTGGAGCAAAATGTAGGTGGAGAGCAGATATGGGAAGGGAAATGAAGGATATCTGGCCCAAAGGCACATGTTAACATTTTGCAATATATATAAGAGCAAGAAAAAGACGCACAGGAAGAGAAAAAAGAAATTGGTAGAGCAAAACATAACTATTGAAGGCAAGCTAAAAAAAAAAAAGCTGTGGAGGGGACTCATGGGAATTTCCCATTGACCACCTGCTCTTGAATGTGTATGGGGGAAATTCTAAGAGTCTTTAGGATGCAGGAGCTAGGGTCAAAAACAACTTTAAAATTGCAGCTGCAGTTTATTTTTATTTGAGCAACTTGATATACATATTTCAACCCATGGGAGGGCTTGCTGGCTGGCACAGACAGGGCTGCAAAAGAACTTCTAAAACACAAAATATTGTGGTGCTGTCAGCGTACAGTTTGACACCCACCTTAGAGACTGCCCATATCATTGAGAAAATAGTAATTATTTAGAGTCATACTAAGTTTCATTTAAATAAAATTTTATGATCTCTAAAGGGTCTCTGTGTTCATCATCTCTTAACAGCCCTGTGAGACTACTGATCCAAGTATTTTTATTCCTATTTTATAGATTGGAAACTCCCAGGCAGAAGAAGTGGTAACATGATGGTACCTAGGTATAGGGTGGCCTCAAACCTCAGCTTCTGATTACAGGGTCGGTGTTCTTTGCACTCTACTCCACACTTCCTCCCTTGCACGTATTCACAGCTTCAAGAGGTGTGATTTGATGGGTGCAAACTCAGTCTGACATAGTCAAGTGTTAAACACAGACAATGCTCTGTACATTTTATCAATCTCTCACATGATCCTGGCAGGGAACTTGGGAGTTTGAGCTGGTAATTTGCAGGTTGGAGGAACCATTTGGAAATGTGAGAGAAGGTATTTAGTTGTCACAATGACTAGGGCATATTACCAGCACTTAGTGTTCAGAGCCGGGGATTATCAACATTTGCCAATGAGTGGGTCAGTATTGCACAATAAAGATTGCCCTGTCTAAATAAATATCAGTGAGAAATACTTCAATTTAGATTGCTTCTCTTCAGTTAGCCAAGACTCTATCTAGACAAGCACTTCTTAAACTTTAGAAGATATAGGGTCCTCCTGAAGTAGGTATTGTACATTTTTATCTCACAGTCCTCTAACTTCTTCTTATCCATCATCTGTCCATCCATCCATCCATCCATCCATCCATCCAATCCACATTTCCGTTTGGTTTTGACCCTGAGAACCTGTTTCTTGATAACAATTTTTCCTGATTACCTCTCCTATTTTCTGTCTTTTTATGTGCTGACCCTGTCAATTAAATCAGAATATCTGTAGGTATGTCCCAGAGATCAGACATCAATATTTCTTAAGACTCATCAGTTAACTTCAATGTGCATCCAAGTTAGAGAACCAGCAGTTCAGACCCTGGCTACTCAAAATGTAGTCTTCAGACCAGTAGTGACCAGTAGTATAAACATCATCTGAGCATCTTGTTAAAATGCAGCTTGGATTCATTAAGCCTGGGGCAGGGCAGAGAGTCTGCATTTCTTACAGGCTTCCACAAAGCAACAGGTGAGTGTCTGAGAATCCTCATTAAGTTTCTATCCCAAAACCTTGTACTTGGGCTTTGATCCTATTCACCCTCAATCGTTCACATGGACTTGGACTAGACCAAGTTTCCAGGTCTGATCAAGAATATTGGCTATGAAATTTCTCCCATCTGACCCCAGCCCCACAGAAGACTATTCCAGGCACTGTGTGAGACTCCACAGGCGGAGAGGTTTATGATTAATTTGGTAGCACTGGAAGCCACTACAGATTTTCAAACAGGAACATCTCTGATTTACACTTAATGCTTCCTAAATATAAGCTGCCACCCCTGTTAACTGCCCTGCCCACTCCCTAAACATTTGTTGGTTATGTTTCCTACCAGTTTCAATCTGATGATTGTCAAACCTCTGGCTGTCAGCTGAAGGGTCAAGAATGGAAGGAAACTGGCCCCATAATCCCTCCAGTTAGTTGCCAATACCCCAGCCTCCCAATCAAATAAACAATACTCTGCACCTCCACTTCTTGAAAAGTTTTTGTGAGCTCTATCGTCAAACAGGACCATGGTCCGTCCAACTTTCAGTGCTGTTTCCTCTACATGGAATACTGTTCCTCAACTCCTTCACCTTATGAATATCCACTCATCCTCCAAACTTTTTATCCCTTTCTCTGACTTATTTCCACCAGACGAAATTGTTTATTCACTGGCATCTAGGGTCTAACTATACTGTCACCCCAGTGCTTATCATACTATATTCAACAAGGTATCTATTAAGTCTAAAGACCTAGATGCTATTACATTACTGGTTTTATATATCGGAGAAGTCCTTGGTGTTATGCACCGAGTATTATCCATATGTACCTATGTTTTCAGACTTTTTGGACATCCCATATTCATTCACACAAAGCCGCTTGTGGATTCTATGTTACCAGACTTGGCCTCTAAACTTTGTTTAATTTTTCTATTTTAGTATCTAGCACAGCTCCTGGTCTGTTTTTGAAATTCAGTGTAGGTTATCAAGTTGAATTATAAATTGATTGCTCTTAATGATGGCTTTTTCAATAGACTGAACAGAAGAAATGATGGGGAGACTGTTCCTAATATAGAACACAGATCCTATCAAATTTCACTTCCCTTGTAAGTGCAGATGAAGGTTTCTCAATTTCTTAGGCAGCAAATGCCACAGTCCCTTATTTCCAAAAGTATCCTTTCTGCTGAGCCTTCCATGGTAGACGTATAGAGAACTCTCTAGGATAATTTTAAAGGGTAAAAGTATAGAAATGGTTCAAATATGAGACACTGTCCTGTAGCCAAAATTCCAACCCTGAAGTCAGAAGCCTGAGGCTTTTTGCCCAGAGATGTCGAAGAAGGGTACAAACCAGGAGGTCAGGCTGCCCCAATCCTTGTAAATGGAGATAATTGAGAGGGTGTTTTCCCTCCCTGTCATTCACAACCTTTCACTTGGGCTGGAAAAGCCTCTGCTAACATGTTAAAATAAAACCTCCTCCAGGGGACCCAGTCAGAGCAGAAATGCCTGTGGGTAACCAAACCCAGAATCACATCACCAGTAAAATGAGTCACTCTCTCCAAATTTCCACACTGAGGCACAAAGAGAGCAGCCACCTGTGGGCTGTTCCATTCAGCACAGCATTTGCATAGCCAGGAAAAATGCAAACACAAGGAATTCTCCTCCTTCCAGGAGTGCCCTCTTAGGTCATACTCACCCTACTAAGCTGCTTCCAAATGCATCCCTAAGCAAAACAGCTGTAATCCCAAAGAATCTGAGCACCAACAAGTCCTTGAATCACCTGATTATGAAATTTATAAAGTGCTGAAATAGTGTGGAGATGTAATTCTATTATACAAGAAATGTGCTCTCAATGCAGAACAATTACATACAAATAAGCAAAAAAAAAAAAAAGAAAGAAAGAAAGAAAGAAAGTAACACCTGAAATAAAATCATTTAACATTTTTGAGTATATCCTTCAATCTTATTGATCGTGTGTATGTGTATGTATACACATACATATTTCCACCAAAAGAGAGAAAATACTGCATATAGTTTTAAGATGCTATTTTTCACACCAAAATTATACATCATTAGAGTCATTCCATGATAATTATCAATATTTCATTATATATTTTTATGGTTGTTTAATATTCTGTATGTGTATATATATATATGAAGAGTTTAACAAATTCATTCTTGTTAGACATGTAATACGTCATTATAAACAATGTTCGTATATAATTATTAAATATTATATATATATATATATCATTATTATAAACAAAGTCATGACAAACTCTCTTAGCTACATCTTTGCACAAAGTGCAACCATGAAGTCAAGAGACATGGAGAACACGGCCAAGGAGCCCTTCAGAAAGTCTGTGCCAATTTACTCCCATCAAGAGTACTTGAGGGCGCCTGAGAGTCTCAGTCGGTTTAGTGTCTGCCTTCCGCTCAGGTCATGATCCCTGAGTCCAGGGATCGAGTCCCGCATGGGGTTCTCTGATAAGCGGGTAGCCTGCTTCTCCCTCTCCCTCTACCCCTGCTTGTGTTCCCTCTCTCACTGTGTCTCTCTGTCAAATAAATAAATAAAAAATCTTTAAAAAAATAAAAAAAAGTGAATATG
Source organism: Halichoerus grypus (assembly GCF_964656455.1). Lineage (NCBI taxonomy): Eukaryota > Metazoa > Chordata > Mammalia > Carnivora > Phocidae > Halichoerus > Halichoerus grypus. Next base: position 76,618,195 of record NC_135712.1, read on the forward strand.
ATACCTTATTTTAAATTTAATTTTTATTATTATTGGTGAGATTATTGTATTTTATCGGCCACTTGGATTACTTTGTGAAGTTTCTATTCATGACTTTTACCAGTTTTTGTTTTCCCATTGAAATACCACCTTTTCTTATAGATGTATAAAAATTATGTATAGATTAAAGCTAATAACTCTTTGAAGTATTCATTGCATTTCTTTTCTTTTTTTTTTAAAGACTTATTTATTTATTTGTCAGAGAGAGAGAGAGCATAAGCAGGGGGAGTGGCAGGCAGAGGGAGAAGGATGCTCCCCACTGAGCAAGGAGCCCTATGTGGGACTTGATCCCACGACCCTGAGATCATGACCTGAGCCAAAGGCAGACGCTTAATTGACTGAGCCACCCAGGTGTCCCCTGCATTTATTTTCCTAAGTTATCTTTAGCTTTTTATTTTTGTGAATGATATTTCTGATACTACAAAAGCATTTGTAGTTAATGTAGCAAATCTATCCATCTTACTCATGTAGTTTCTGCTTTTGGTGTTTAACTTACCTAACAGGATACCTCTTGAAGCTGAAAAATTAATGTGGAAAAATTACTGCCATTGTAAGAGTTAAGTATTGCCTTGTTTTGAGAAAATTACTCCAGGGGACTTATTAGTTATGGAAATGTGATTAAAATACCCTTGTCCATGGTCCACATTTCATGAATAGACAACTCCCATGGGAGAGAAGTGAACCGGCATCTCCAAGCAAATGAATGGAAGGGGCCAATGCCAAGATAACCATGAGGGAAAACCTCTGAATCAGGTCTGGGTTTATGAACTGTGAAAGTAGCCCAGTAATACACTGCTAAACATTTGGCATTTGGCTCTCTAGGGGAAAAAATGAATGCAAATCTATATACTTAAGTTTTTATACATTTTAGTGATATAATGTTTACATAGCACAAACTTTACAAATAATAATAGAACATAAAACAGAATATTTTCTTTGGTTTTTGCTGAATCTTGTAAAGCCAACTCATGTTCGCAACTGATGAATGAATATAGTTTCAGTATAAATATCGGTTGATATTTTTATTTATGTTAATGTGTAAGACAAAAGTGAAACAACAAAAACATCTCACAACTTTGGTATGTCAGTGAACCAAAGCAATTTATTTGCTGAATCAGATAATAGTTTCAAATAATGGAATAATATTTCCTTGAGCTTTTGTACTATTCACAATGTAACAACTACAAACATGCTACAATTTTACTTTAATCTGCATTAACATTTTCTTTGTCATCTTCTCAACAATCAACTAAACAATAAATCAAGCCCTGATTTGTAATAGTTGCAAATACTCCCACCATAGCCAATTTCAAGGGATAGGCATGATGTCATTGAATATGGACGTGGGTAGATGTGTAAACCTCAAGAGCCCAGGTAAGAGTGAATGTAGTAAAGTAGGAAGTGATGAGTTTTGAGTATTTTTTATCTTTGTTTTTACTATAATTTCATCATAAAAGTATAAAATTTAATCTTCATAATAGCTGTGTTTACCCACTAGCTTGTAAAATTGCTGAGCATTTCACAATTGTTTTTCATGGCCCAGTGGAAGCCATCTCTGGCACTCCACTGATAGTAATCACGTATTTGATTTTGAGATTTTTGTTTCACAGTTTATGTCAATTTTCCCGCAAGTCTTCAGAAAAGTCTTGTTGTTACTGAAGGAAACTGAGGACAGTTTCTATGACCAAGTTGGGAGTTAAGTGGTACAGTGTGAACAGTAATTGCCTAATGTTGCTGCTTTTGAGACATGGAGAGGTGATCTGAAGAAGACAGTAATATCCTAGAGCAAGACCTTGGGAAGGGGTAAAGACCAGATTTATCATTCAAGTCATCATTCCCAGGGAATTCCTTGAATAACCTGTCATTAGCTTTATTTCTCTGCCATCCAACAGCATGTGAAGCTTAGGACTCATCTCCATAATTATCTGCAAGAAAGAAGGATGTATTTTCATGGCCAGAAATTAATCATTTTTAAACAGCTTTATTGTGGTATAGTTGACACACAATAAACTATACATGTTTAAAATGTACGGTTTGTTAAGTTTTGACATATATATGCATCTGTTAAACTATCACCACAATCAATATAATAAACATCTCTATCAGACCCAAAAGTTTCTCTTGCTCCCTTGAAATCCCTCCCTCATGACCCACCTTCCATATCCCTCAACCCTCATCTCTGAGCAACCACTGATCTGTTTTCTGATAGTAGAGTTTGCACTTTCTAGACTCTAATACAGGTGCGATCATACAGTATGTACTCTTTTTCATCTGGCTTCCTTCACTCAGCATAATTCTTTTGAGATTCATCCATGTTGTTATACACATATATCAATATTTCTTTTTTCAGAACAGTATTTCATTGTATGGATATACTACAAATCTTTTCTTCATTCACATATTGAAGAACATTTGCACTGTTTCCAATTTTGAATATTAGAAATAAAGCTGACTTGAAGTTTTGTGACAAGTGTTTTTATGAACATATGCTTACATGTCTCATAGGTGATTGTATATAGATACATTCTGATTTGTAGACATTGTTTAAATTTTACATTTAGGTCTATGATCCACTTAATTTTTGTATTTTGTGTGAGGTATGGCTCCAAGTTTCTTTTATGCATATGGATATCTAGTTTTTCCAACACTGTCTCTTGAAAGATGATAATTTTGCCACTAAATTGCCTTTTATATTTTTGTCAAAAATCAGTTGCCTATATGCGTGTGGGTCTGTTTCTGGAATCTCTCTTTTATTCCACTGATGTATGAGGAGTTCAGCTCCTGGCCAAAATTCTATGCGTGATCCTTCAGGCCCAACCATAGGCAACTACAAGGCTTTGTGCAGTAGGCCTTATGGGGGAGACTGTCCTCCCCACGTCAGGCTTGGTGTACAGCCACTTTGCTGTAGTCTCTGGAAGGAACTGCGGTTAAGGACACAACCCTCCCACCTTCCCCTGGCCAGTCATACTTATATGCATATCTGCGTTACAGCCCTGGCACTTCCATTCCAAGGCCTCCTTATCAGAGCTGGGACTGAGGCACTTTCTCCACCCCACTCCAAGCCCACTGAGACCTATTTATGGAAGAGTGTGTGGAGGTGTAGGGAGTTTTGTCTGAGGGACTTTTCCTCACTCTGACTCAATATGTTTCCATTTCCAGCCCTTCCCATCTTCCAACCCTGGTTACTCCAGGTGGGTACAAAAGGCAGGAGCCTTTCGTTTAGAACTCCTTAGCAGTGATATGATTTCTCTCATTTGTGTTGCATATCATCTGACCCATGCTCAGGGCCATCTGTGGGGAAAAGCAGACACTGGGGAGCCAGGTCTTTTCTCTTTTGCTGCTTAACGCACTGTCACACAGAGTGGATACAAACTTGATGGTTACTTCAAGTTTGGCTCATTGTCCTAATTGACCACCTGGATATCTGGCAGCTTGACAATCTATTTATCTATGTTTATGCCAATGCCACACTTTTTCATTGCTAAAGCATTATAATAACCCTTGAGATCAGGTAGTGTTAGTCCTCCAACTGATGTCCTTCTTTTTCATAGTCACTTTGGATATTATATGTCCTATGCATTTCCATATGAATTTTAGTTTCCATTTTCCAATTTCTAAAAAAAAACACACACACACACAACTCTCCTAGGATTTTGATTGAAATCTATAATCAGGCAAGGATTGAGATCTTAACAATATAGAGGCTTATCACCTATGAACATAGTATACCTTTCCACGTATTTAGATCTTTTTAAATTTCTCTCAGCAACGTTTTGTAGTTTTCAGTGTATAGGTCTCATACATCTTTTGTCAGACTTATCTTTAAGTTTTAATATTTTTGAAGCTATTATAATTTTCTTATTTTCAATCTGTTTGTCTATTATTTGTGAATATATATATTCACTAAATTATTTATTTTTATATATTATCATGTATCCTGCAACATTGCTAAACTCATGTAGCAGGTTTTCATATATTCCATAAGATATTCTAAATAAATTATAACTTTTTTGTGATTAAAGACAGTTTTACTTCTTCTCTTCTAATCTGGATGACTTACTGTTTTGTCTTGCTCGAAAGCACTGACCAGAACTTCTAGAGCAATGTTGAATAGAAATGGTGAGAACAGAGATCCTTGTTTTTATTCCTACTCTTAGAGGGAAACCATTCAATTGTTCACCATTAAGTATTTTTCCAGTATGTTTTCCCTAGATGCCCCTTTGCAAGTTCTCTTCTATTCTTTCAATGCTGAAAGTTTTTAATCAGAAGTTGATGCTGAATTTTGACATTGCTTTCTCTGCATGTGTTAAGATGATTGCTTGGTTTTTCTCTTTTTAGTTAGTTAATATGATGAATTATGTTGATTGATATGTGACTGATAAACCAGCCTTGCGTATCTGGAATATAAATCCCTCTTTGTCACCATGCATCTTCCTTTTTATGTTGCATTGGATTTGATTTGCTAAATAATATTGCTTAGGGGGGAGGAGCAAGATGGCAGAGGAGTAGGAGACCTAAATTTCGTCTGGTCCCAGGAATTCAACTAGATAGGGATCAAACCATTCTGAACACCTACGAACTCAACAGGAGATGGAAGGAAAGAAGAGCAGCAACTCTCTGAATGGAAAAGCGACCACTTTCTGGAAGGTAGGACGTGCAGAGAAGTGAATCCAAGGCGATATTCGGGAGGATAGATGGTGGGGGAGGGGGCCTCTGTCAGCTGCTTCTGGCAAGTGATAGAGCATAGGGGCACAAAATCAGAACTTTTAGAAGTCGGCTCCGCTGAGGAATGTCACTCCAGTGGCTAAGCGGGGGGTGGAACCCTCGCTGGGACAATGTGGTCTCAGGACCCTTGGGGCCACAGAAAGACCAGGGGTGCCTGAGTGTAGCAGAGCTCCCAGGTTTCGGAGCGGGGAAGCCAGCTGCAGAGACGGAGCCGAGGAGTGGGCTCTCAGCTTGGAGTTGCCATAAACCATGATCCGCGGCACAGTCGGGCCACTGCTCCTCCAGCAGGGACCCAACAAGTGGCAGATCCGGGGAGACTCCCCTTCCTTCCCTGGGAGGAGCAGTGCAGGAGCACACCGCAGGGATCTGTTGGGTTTGGAGACTCCACACGGGGTCGTGTGCCAGAGATAGAAATGCTCGGTCACAGGCCGGGTGAGCACGGAGTGCGGCCAGAGACCGGGGAGATAGGAGTGATTGAATGCTTTACTCTGGGGGTACACTGAGGAGTGGGACCCTGAGTTCTCGGCTCCTCTGGGGCAGAGATTGAGAGGCCGCCATTTTCACACTCGTCCTCCAAAGCTGTAGGGAAAGCTTGCAGGGAACAAAAGCTCCTGAGAGCAAACCCGAGCAGATTACTTAGCCCCGACCGGCAAGGGCGGGGCAATTCTGCCTCCGGCAAAGACATTTGGGAACCACGGCAACAGGCCCCTCCCCCAGAAGATCAGCAAGAACAACCCACCAAGACCAAATTTACCCACCAATGAGAACGTCAGAACTCCAGCGCTAAGGGAATACAGCACATAGAATTCATGGCTTTTTCCCCCTGATTCTTTAGTCTTTCAAAGTTAATTTTTTTAATTTTCTTTTTTTTCTTTTTTATTTTTTTAAAATTTTCTTTTTCCCTTTTTCAGCCAACATCTTATCAATCCCTTTTTAAAAATCTTTTTTATTTTTCATTTTTAGAGTCATGGTCTATTCCTTCATAGTAGTTAACCTTATTTTTGGTGTATATATATAAGTTGTTCTCTCTTTAAAATTTTGGAATACACTTGCTTCTAACAGACCAAAATATACCCTAAATCTCTAGTATATGGCTTTGTTCTGGTCTCCTGCCTGATCACATTATCTCCTTTTTTTTTTTTTTAATTTCTCTTCTTTCTTTTTTCAACCAACTTCTTATCAATTCCTTTTATAAAATCGTTTATAATTTTTATCTTTACAGTCATATTCCATCCCTTCATTGTATTTACCCTTATTTTTGAACATATATAAGCTTTTCTTTCTTTAAAAATTTGGGAGGCACTTTCTTCTAACAGACCAAAATACAACCAAAATCTGTGTGTGGCACTGATCTATGCACCAGCCTGATCATATTTGATCATATTCTTTTTTTTTTTTTTACCTTTTTCTTTTTCTTTTTTTTTTCTTTTTTCTTTCTTTCCCTTTCTTTTTCCCCAGTTTCAGGTCTCTTCAGATTTGTTTGGTGTATATTTTTCTGGGGTCATTGTTACCCTGTTAGCATTTTGTTCTCTCATTCATCTATTCTCCTCTGGACAAAATGCAAGATGGAAAAAAATCACCTCAAAAAAAAAGAACAAGAGGCAGTACCACCTGCCAGGGACCTAATCAATACCAACAGTAGTAAGATGTCAGAACTAGAGTTCAGAATGACGATTATAAAGATACTAGCTGGGCTAGAAAAAGGCATGGAAGATATTAGAGAAACCCTTTCTGGAGAAATAAAAGAACTAAAATCTAACCAAGTCAAAATCAAAAAGTCTATTAATGAGGTTCAATCATAAATGGAGGCTCTAACTGCTAGGATAAATGAAGCAGAAGAGAGAATTAGTGAGATAGAAGACCAAATTATGGAAAATAAAGAAGCTGAGAAAAAGAGAGATAAACAACTACTGGATCATGGGGGAAGAATTCGAGAGATAAGTGATACCATAAGATGAAACAATATTAGAATAACTGGGATCCCAGAAGAAGAAGAAACAGAGAGAAGGGCAGAAGGTATACTGGAGCAAATTATAGCAGAGAACTTCCCTAATTTGGGGAAGGAAACAGGCATCAAAAACCAGTAGGCACAGAGAACCCACCTCAAAATCAATAAAAATAGGTCAACACCCCGACATCTAATAGTAAAACTTATGAGTCTGAGACAAAGAGAAAATCCTGAAAGTAGCTCGGGAGAAGAGATATGTCACCTACAATGGTAGAAACATTAGATTGGTAACAGACCTATCCACAGAGACCTGGCAGGCCAGAAAGGACTGGCATGATATATTCAGAGCACTAAATGAGAAAAGTATGCAGCCAAGAATACTATATCCAGCTAGGCTGTCACAAGGAGAGATAAAAAGCTTCCAGGACAAACAAAAACTAAGAGAATTTGCAAACACAAAACCAGCCCTCCAAGAAATATTGAAAGGGGTCCTCTAAGCAAAGAGAGAGCCTAAAAGTAACATAGACCAGAAAGGAACAGAGACAATATACAGTAACAGTCACCTTACAGGCAATACAATGGCACTAAATTCATATCTTTCAATAGTAACCTTGAAGGTAATTAGGCTAAATGTCCCAATCAAAAGACACAGGGTATCAGATTGGATAAAAAAACAAGGCCCTTCGATATGCTGTCTGCAAAAGACTCATTTTAGACCCAAAGACACCTCCAGATTTAAAGTGAGGGCGTAGAAAATCATTTACCATGCTAATGGACACCAAAAGAAAGCTGGGGTGGCAATCCTTATATCATAAAAAATAGATATTAAACCAAAGACTATAAGAGATGAGGAAGGACACTATATCCTACTTAAAGGGTCTATCCAACAAGAAGATCTAACAATTGTAAATATCTATGCCCCTAACATGGGAGCAGAATTATATAAGGCAATTAATAACAAAAGCAAAGAAACACATTGACAACAATACAATAATAGTAGGGGACTTTAATACCCCCCTCACTGAAATGGACAGATCATCTAAGCAAAAGATCAACAAGGAAATAAAGACTTTAAATGACACACTGGAACAAATGGACTTCACAGATATATTCAGAACATTCCATCCCAAAGCAACAGAATACACATTCTTCTCTAGTGCCCATGGAACATTCTCCAGAATAGATCACATCCTAGGTCACAAATCAGGTCTCAACTGATACCAAAAGATTGGGATTATTCCCTGCATATTTTCAGACCACAATGCTTTGAAACTAGAACACAATCACAAGAGGAAAGTCAGAAAGAACTCAAACAGATGGAGGCTAAAGAGCATCCTACTAAAGAATGAATGGGTCAACCAGGAAATTAAAGAAGAATTAAAAAAATTCATGGAAACCAATGAAAATGAAAACACAACTGTTCAAAATCTTTGGGATGCAGCAAAGGCAGTCCTAAGAGGAAAGCATATAGCAATCCAAGCCTTTCTCAAGAAACAAGAAAGGTCTCACATACACAACCTAACCCTACACCTAAAGGACCTGGAGAAAGAACAGCAAATAAAGCCTAAACCCAGCAGGAGAAGAGAAATAATAAAGATCAGAGCAGAAATCAATGAAATGGGAACCAAAAGAACAGTAGAACAGATCAACGAAACTAGGAGCTGGTTCTTTGAAAGAATTAACAAGATTGATAAACCCATGGCCAAACTTATCAAAAAGAAAAGAGAAATGACGCAAATAAAATCATGAATGAAAGAGGAGAGATCACAACCAACACCAAAGAAATACAAACAATTATAAGAACATATTATGAGCAACTCTATGCCAGCAAATTAGATAATCTGGAAGAAATGGATGCATTCCTAGAGATGTATCAACTACCAAAACTGAACCAAGAAGAAATAGAAAACCTGAACAGACCCATAACCACTAAGGAAATTGAAGCAGTAATCAAAAATCTCCCAACAAATAAGAGCCCAGGGCCAGATGGCTTCCCAGGGGAATTCTACCAAACATTTAAAGAAGAATTAATACCCATTCTTCTGAAACTGTTCCAAAAAACAGAAATGGAAGGAAAACTTCCAACCTCATTTTACAAGGCCACCATTACCTTGATCCCAAAACCACACAAAGACCCCAACAAAAAGAATTCCAAACCAATATCCCTGATGAACATGGATGCAAAAATTCTCACCAAAATACTACCCAATAGGATCCAACAGTACATTAAAAGGATTATTTATCATGACCAAGTGGGAATTATTCCTGGGCTGCAAGGTTGGTTCAACATCCACAAATCAATCAATGTGATACAATACATTAACAAAAGAAAGAACAAGAACCATATGATCCTCTCAATAGATGCAGAAAAAGCATTTGACAAAGTATAGCATCCTTTCTTGATCAAAACTCTTCAGAGTATAAGGATAGAGGGTACATACCTCAATATCATAAAAGCGATCTATGAAAAACCCACAGCAAATATCATTCTCAATGGGGAAAAACTGAGAGCTTTCCCCCTAAGGTCAGGAACACGGCCGGGATGTCCACTATCACCACTGCTTTTCAACATAGTAGTAGAAGTCCTAGCCACAGCAATCAGACAACAAAAAGAAATCAAAGACATCCAAATCGGCAAAGAAGAAGTCAAACTCTCACTCTTCGCAGATGATATGATACTTTATGTGGAAAACCCCAAAGACTCCACCCCAAAACTGCTAGAACTCATACAGGAATTCAGTAAAGTGGCAGGATATAAAATCAATGCACAGAAATCAGTGGCATTTCTATACACCAACAACAAGACAGAAGAAAGAGAAATTAAGGAGTCGATCCCATTTACAATTTCACCCAAAACTATAAGATGCCTAGGAATAAATCTAACCAAAGAGGCAAAGAATCTGTACTCAGAAAACTATAAAATACTCATGAAAGAAATTGAGGAAGACCCAAAGAAATGGAAAAACGTTCCATGCTCATGGATTGGAAGAACAAATATTGTGAAGCTGTCAATGCTACCTAGAGCAATCTACACATTCAATGCAATCCCCATCAAAATACCATCCACTTTTTCCAAAGAAATGGAACAAATAATCCTAAAATTTGTATGGAACCAGAAAAGACCCCAAATAGTCAGAGGAATGTTGAAAAAGAAAAGCAAAGCTGGTGGCATCACAATTCCGGACTTCAAGCTCTATTACAAAGCTGTCATCATCAAGACACTATGGTACTGGCACAAAAACAGACACATAGATCAATGGAACAGAATAGAGCCCAGAAATGGACCCTCAACTCTATGGTCCACTAATCTTTGACAAAGCAGGAAAGAATGTCCAATGGCAAAAAGATAGTCTCTTCAACAAATGGTGTTGGGAAAATTGGACAGCCACATGCAGAAGAATGAATCTGTACCACTTCCTTACACCACACACAAAAATAGACTCAAAATGGTTGAAAGACCTAAATGTGAGACAGGAGTCCATCAAAATCCTAAAGGAGAACACAGGCAGCAACCTCTTCAACCTCAGCCACAGCAACTTCTTCTGAGAAACATCGCCAAAGGCAAGGGAAGCAAGGGCAAAAATGAACTATTGGGACTTCATCAAGATAAAAAGCTTTTGCACAGCAAAAGAAACAGTCAACAAAACCAAAAGACAACCGACAGAATGGGAGAAGATATTTGCAAATGACATATCAGGTAAAGGGCTAGTATCCAAAATCTATACAGAACTTATCAAACTCAACACCCAAAGAACAAAGAATCCAATCAAGAAATGGGCAGAAGACATGAACAGACATTTTTCCAAAGAAGACATCCAAATGGCCAACAGACACATGAAAAAGTGCTCAACATTGCTCGGCATCAGGGAAATCCAAATCAAAACCTCAATGAGATACCACCTCACACCAGTCAGAATGGCTAAAATTAACAAGTCAGGAAATGACAGATGTTGGCGGGGATGCGGAGAAAGGGGAACCCTCCTACACTGTTGTTGGGAATGCAAGCTGGTGCAGCCACTCTGGAAAACAGTATGGAGGTTCCTCAAAAAGTTGAAAATAGAGCTACCATACAATCCAGCAATTGCACTACTGGGCATTTACACCAAGGATACAAATGTTATGATCCAAAGGCATACAGGCACCCCAATGTTTATAGCAGTAATGTCCACAATAGCCAAACTATGGAAAGAGCCAAGATGTCCATCGACAGATGAATGGATAAAGAAGATGTGGTATATATATACAATGGAATATTATGCAGCCATCAAAAGGAATGACATCTTGCCATTTGCAACTACGTGGATGGAACCAGAGGGTGTTATGCTGAGTGAAATAAGTCAATCAAAGAAAGACATGTATCATATGATCTCACTGATATAAGGAATTCTTAATCTCAGGAAACAAACTGAGGGTTGCTGGAGTGGTGGGGGGAGGGAGGGATGGGGTGGCTGGGTGATAGACATTGGGGAGGATACATGCTATGGTGGGCACTGTGAATTATGTAAGACTGTTGAATCACAGACCTGTACCTCTGAAACAAATAATACATTATATGTTAAAAAAAAGAAGATAGTGGGAAGGGAAAGATGAAGGGGGGGAAATTGGAGGGGGAGACAAACCATGGGAGACTATGGACACTCAGAAACAAACTGGAGGTTCTGTAGGGGAGGGGGGTGGGGGGATGGGTTGGCCTGGTGATGGATATTAAAGCAGGCACATATTGAATGGAGCACTGGGTGTTATACACAAACGATGAATCATGGAACACTGCATCAAAAACTAATGATGTAATGTATGGTAATTAACATAACATAATAAAATTTAAAAAATGACAAAAAAAACCACCAAACAATATTGCTTAGAATTTTTGCATCTATCTTCCTGGGAGAATATTGGCATACGGTTTTCTTTCTTTCTTTCTTTCTTTTTAAAGATTTTTATTTATTTATTCATGAGAGACAGAGAGCAAGAAAGAGGGGCAGAGAGAGAAGCAGGCTCCCAAGGAGCATGGAGCCCGATGCGGGACTCGATCCCAGGACCCTGGGATCATGACTTGAGCCGAAGGCAGATGCTTAACCATCTGAGACACCCAGGCGCCCTACAGTTTTCTTTCTTGTAACATCTCTGTTTTGCTTTGGTATCAGAATGCCAGTCTTGTTGAATAGGTTAAGAAATATTTCCTCTTTTTCAAATTTCTGAGTTTGTATAGAATTCATATTATTTATTTCTTATTTGTTTGATAAAATTCACCAGTGAAGGCATCTGGGCCTGGAGTGCATTTTCTTTTTCTTGTGGTCAAGGTTTTCACTAGAAATAGAATTTCTTTCATTGAATATATATTCAAGTTATATCATGTATTCAGGTTATGCATTTCTCCTTGAGTAAGCTTTGATAGTTTATATTTTTCAAGAAATTAGTCAATTTCATCTAAGTTGTTGAATAAATTGGCCTAAGTTGTTTATAATAAATCCTTGTTGTCCTTTTAATGTCTACCAGATCTGTACTGACGTTATCTCTCTTGTTCTTGATATTGGTAATTTGTGTTTTCTTTCCCTTTTTTCTGATCAGTCTGGCTAGCAGTTTATACATTTCACTGATCTTCAAGAATCATCTTTCAGTTTCATTAATTTCTCTATTGTATTCTGATTTTTGTTTCATTGATTTCTGTCTAATGTTATTATCTCCTTTCTTCTTACTTCAACCTTAATTTGCTCTTCTTTTTCTAGTTTCTTAAAGTTAATGCTGAGGTCACGGATTTGAGACCTTTCCTTGTTTAAAATATATATAGTCATTTGTGTGCCAAGTACAGTTTAGTGATATCTCACAAATTTTGATATGTTGTGATTTCATTTTACTCAGTTCAAAATACTTTACAATTTTCCTTTTGATTTATTCTTTGACCCGCGGGTTATTAGAAGTGTATTATTTAGTTTCCACATATTTTGGGATTTTCCAGAGTTCTGTTATTGATTTATAATTTAATGAAGTGTGATCAGAGAACATACTTTATATGACTTGAATCCTTTAAGTTCATTGATACTTATTTTATGGCTCAGAATATGGTCCATCTTGGTAAATGCTCCATCACACTTGAAAAGAATGTGTTCTGCTGTTCTTTCAGGAGTGTTCTAAAACTGTTATTTACGTCAAGTTGGTTGACAGTGTTACTCAAATATTCCATATCCTTATTGATTAGCTTTTTTATCAATTACTGAGAAATGCAGTAACTATTGATAACTTTTAATATTTCTTCTGTGATAATGCTATCATGTGTGCCACTTTTCGGTGAGTTTTGATTCATTTTCTCTTCTCTCTGGGTTGTATTTTCTTGTCTCTTTCCTTGTGTGGTCATTTTTAATTATAAATTTTACCTTGTTTGGGTACTGGATAGTTTTGTAATCCAAAAAATATACTTTGACTTTGTTCTGGTACACAGTTAAGCTACTGAGAAACAATTTCATCTTCTCGGATCTTACTATTAAACTGTGTTAGGTGAGACCAATGTAGCATTTAGTCTAGGGTTAATTTTTCCCAGATATTGAGGCAGGACCCTTCTTTGTAGTCTTATGTCCCTCTGAATTATGAAGATTTGCATTCTACCTTTTGGGAACAGACACTGCTCCTCTGTTTAAGCCCTAATTACTTTTCCCTGTAATGCTTTCAGAAGTTTTTCCCAATGACTTCAAAAAGTTTCCTTACATGCATATGCTAATCAGAGCTCTGGTGGATGATTGAGGGGAACCATCTGCACCTCTCCAAAGTTCTCTTTCCATGCAGTTCTCTCTTGGATGGCATTCTGCCCTGTGAACTCTAGCTTCCTTGTCTTTTTCAGACTCCTAGCTCCATCTGCTCAACTCAGGGAGACCTCTGAACTCTGTGTGGGTACCTTGTACTGCAATCCAGCTTGGAAACTCTCAAGGCAGTAAACTGGGGGTAATTATAAGGCTCACCTCATGTATTACTTCTGTCTCAGGGGTCACTGCCTTTCATTCCCTAATGTCCAGTGCCTTGATTGCCACGTATTGAATATATATATTGTCTGTTGCTGATGTTTCAGATGAGACAGGAAATTCAGACTCTGGCAAAAGGCAAAAGCTGAGAAATATTAATTTTAATGTCATGAAATATATCAATATTTTTCTTTATAGTTTGTACTTTTTGTCTTATTTAATGTATCTTCCTCTGTTTTCTTCTATAAGTTTGAAAATGCTGTCACGAATATTTAAATTTTAAATCAACTTAAGATTTTATGTATGATTTGAAGTAGAGAATTAAATTCATTTACTTATTTCTCTCATAGTAAACCTGTTTATTCATTACCATCCATTGAAGGGAGTCCAATTTCCTTACTGATATGCAAAGACAGTTCTGTCATATACCAAGATCTGACATATGCAAATATCTGGTTTTGGAATTTTTATTGCCTCACTGGTTTATTTTTCTATTATTGATATTATTTGATATTTATTAAATATTTAAGTTTAGACTATTAGAGAAGGATAATACAGTTGATATAATCACATCTTTTCAGTCATTTGGTCCTAGGTTTTATGCTACCAAAAATTTCTAGAATTACTTACACCATATTTCCTTGTGGTCTTCACTCTCTTTATAAATGTATGTTTGAAAGTCTTTATTCATTTCCTCTTCTGGGAAAAGTCCTTAATGGAAAGGATAGGGAAAGTATATGTTGATCTCTTCCTAAGTTAATTTCTTCAAAATTATCCTATCACATAGGATTCTAGTTACTAATAATAAAGTCCAAGAGGCCCAGCATTCTTCTGATTACCAACCTTCTATACATGTCCAAATGATGAAGTTGTTCACCTTGTTCCACTCAACATTGCTCACTCTGCATTTCTGCTGTAATTTTCTGTTCTATTCTTCCTTCTGTTTTCAGTAAGATGATGTAGTTTGTTTATTTTAATTTCTATTGTTATTGGTAAATATTTCAAGTGCACAGAAAAGTGGGGTGTAATATATGAAATATTCATGTACCTTCTACTCAGAAGTCTCAAATGTTAAGGTTTTCTCATATTTGTTCTCAGATCTCAGATCTCAGATCTCTCTCTCCTCTTTCTCTCTCATTTTTTATTTAAAAATGAAATCATATGAGTCCACTTATGATCAGTCCTCTCTCTCTTCCTCGGTAGAGGAAACTACTGTCCTGAAGTTAGTATATATCCTTTCAGTTTGTATCCTTTTTTATTAAATGTTCCCATCCACAGTTAGTGTGGTTTTGTTTAAAATGTGGATAAATTGACACTAGTCAAAACCAGATCTTGGTAGTTCCATGTAATGGCAAGATCCCCAAGACACAATAGATAATCATTTTGCCCGTTACTGAACAGGTGCATTTATCTCATCTTCTCTCTCTTTTTTCCTTCCTCTTTTCCTCTCTCTCTTTCTTTTTTTACTTCCTTCTTCCATCCTTCCATCTCTCCACCCATTTTTCTCATTTATTCATTGATGACATCCAAGTCCCACTCTCAGTTTATGTTCCAGACTTATTTTATCCTACTTCTGTACATGTGTGCTTCTTACAAAATCCTGGACTAGTCTTGCCTTTCCCCAAATATGCTCTGAACTCATCTATCCAGGTTTTTGCTCAGGATATTCCCTTAACTTAAAATCCTCTTTTTCCATGTTACATGCTGTCCTCATTATTTAAGGGCCAGCTCAAATGTCATTTTTCTCTATCAAGTCACTTTGGATCATCTCAGTCATAAAAACTCTCCTCTGTATTCCATGTAGGTCTGCATCATACTGTATAAAGTGCGTACCATCTCTGGATTTGAAGCTCAGCGCTGCCTCTTCCTATCTGTGTAATTGCAGAGAGTTAGCTTTGATAACTTTGGGACTCCAATATCTCGTGTATAAATGGGGGAAATAATTCTTACATCACAAAGTGTTAGGCTGGATCAAAATAGCTAATATGGGGATGAATGGAGAGATTGAGACAGGTAGGAGGTCTAGCAGCATCCCATAACATGCTCACTGAATTTGAGAAGATATACAGAAAGAAAGAGAAAGTTTGTGTGATGAACATGAAGTGAGAGACATGGCCCTGTTATTTCTTTGGTCAGCTTCAGTTGCTGAGTGCCCTGGATCCTATGATCATCTTACCACGCTGCATGTGAGACTTAAGTTTTAAAGTCTGCAGACACTTAGACACTTAGTCCCTAAATGTAAATTAACTACTTCATCTGCTCTTTAATTAAAGTAGCAGCCATCTTTTCCAGCCCTGGATGAAAAAGTGAATGCACCGGATCTATTGAAAGACAGAAAGCTAGTCTCCAATCTTACAGGACTTTTCAGTGTAAGTTTTGACTATGGATGATTTCAGATGTTAGAATATAACCTCTGCCTAAAATGCCATATCTCCATCCTGAGTAAATGACTGAATGAGGAGAGAAAGATGAGTTGCGAGATTTCTAGGTTCTAGCTTATGCAGCTGGGTGTGGTTATTAAATATAAGAACTGCATGAAGAGGAGAAGGCTTTAATGATATACTAATAAGAAACAAAAACAGACTCTGGCAGGAACTTGGATAGCTCTGGGTTCTCTGCCTGGCAAAGAGTTTGTTTTCTTGGAAGTGCCTCAAAGTGAGTAAGATCCAACCACTTATATTTTTTAGTTTCTCCATTCAGCTTTCAAGTCTCTGGAAAACAGAATGTGATTTGCCCAACCCAACCTATCAACTTTGTTCATCCAGGTGAAAAGAAATGCCATGGGCCAGGCAGTCACTCCAATTTACATCTGCTTCAAGAGAAGATAATTCAGTTTTCAGACATGTTAAATTTGAGGTCCCTACAACGGGAGACTTTCAGGAGGCATTTTGTTACATGGGTTGGGAGCTAAGGAAAAATCAGTGCCAAAAGTAAAGATATTGGAGCCAACAGCATATTGAAATCATAAGGAATTCTGAATTTGTTTACAGACTGAGAAAATGCTACAGACAGAACCCTTGAGAATATTTTAAGAAACAAGTAGAGGAAGAGGAAGAAGATGCCCAGGGAGACTGAGAACAGTCTAAAAGCTAAAGAACAAGGAACATGTGAGGGCTGCAGTGTCTATAGACATGCAATAATGGCCTAGAAATTCCTCCATTCCAGAAATGCATCCTTCCTTTGAAGTCTTATGAGAAATATTATAGGTGAAAAAACTCACTGTCTATTTTCCAGGAAATATTATCCAGAGAGCAATCTTTGAAGTGTCATCCTCCAGGGTACAGAATAAAAGATGATGGGAAATCCAGGTTTTAATTTTTTTCTGTTTCCTCAGATTCTAATCAGCTATGGCCATTCTCTTATCATCCCTTCTGGATTTTTCTCATTTTACAAATATTTATAGTGGAAAATCAGAATAAATAAAGAGGTCCTGATAGGAGAGAATGGAGTTGAAATGTTTTATCTATAGCATTGATGAGTATCTCTAACCAGGTAGTAAGAATCTGGGATAGCATAATACCCTCCAGTGAAAACCTTTGAGAATTCAAACAGATATGGAAAAAAAAATACCTTATAAATTAAAAATAGCATGGATTTCTTTTTCTGTGTGGCTCTACAGGATGAGAGTAATTTTTCCTGGTGTGTAAACTTCTGTTGATTTTTTACACATAAGGGATGGCAGTAACAATTTTGACCTAAGACATTGTTTTCTTATAGAAAGTGATAGGCATTTAAAAACATTTCTTGCTTTTTGTCACAAATCTGGGAAGAGACAGAAGCTAAACTTTAAAGTTCAATCAATGCATCAGTTTTCATAATAAGTAACTAGCCAGTTGCTTGAGTTGAACCACCTTCATGCTTTTCTTCTTCATACAGGCTTGCACATGTCAACACAATCATGTCAGCAGGAGAAAATCTGACATGATCAAAATATTCAAATGGATTAAAAAGAGAACCTATAAAAGCTCAACCAATCCAAACTCTCAAAACACAGTATTTATAGAAGGAAAAAAAGAATAAATATTAATATTCACTCCTAACTTCTAGGTGAATGTGGGATGTGTGAAAAACCTGACTACACCTATAAAGTACTCAAACAGCAAATCTTTGAAAAAAAAAAACAAAACTTTTCTTTTCTGTTCCTATAAGTTTGTTTTCTTTTTAAGAGTTAAAAATACTTTGAGATGTTTCTTACATTGTTGGATGGGACCAAAACTGGCCTGAAGGTTAAATTTTGCCTCAGAATCTACTGTAGGAAGTTATGATGTTTTGGAAAGTCTATTTTAACCATAAAATAACCAAACAATATCATATAATTTCATAATAGGGCACTACCATATTATTTTTGACATACACTAAATAAAGGATTATTGGGATTTAACCTATTGACACCAAAAGAACTTTTGAAAACACTAGGTTTTTAAAACCACTGCTAACCAGTAGCTGCTATTTTAAGTTAATATTTATTGATTAGGAATTGTGTCTTCTATCAATTGTGAGTTTGATCTGGGGGGCTGAATCCCTGAATAGGTCATTTGGTATATCTTTGTTCTTGGCTACAAACAAATAAAAATATTAACCCTTCCTCACTGTGTGGTAAATACTTGGCCCTAGATGCAGAGCCAGGGATTATGGAAAACTCTCTGGAAATCCATATCATGTTTGAAAAATAATCAGTTTATATGAATCAAATGGTGAATATATAGTACATTCTTTGCATAAGATAAACTTCTGTAGGTCAAGGAAGACAATTGAAGAAGAGTTTTGTTTGTCCAGTGTCGCATAGCCAGTAAGGGAGAGAGTGGGGATGCAATTCCCTGACCAAGGGACATATTTTCTTTTTTTTTTAATGTTTTATTTATTTATTCATAAGAGTTAGAGAGAGAGAGAGAGAGAGAGAGAGAGGCAGAGGCAGAGGGAGAAGCAGGCTCCCCGCCTAGCAGGGAGCCCGATGCGGGACTCGATCCCAGGACCCTATGATCATGACCTGAGCCAAAGGCAGATGCTTAACCATCTGAGCCACCCAGGCGCCCCCCCAAGGGACATATTTTCACTAAATCACACATTTTATATTGGCTTACCTTCCAATTATCATGATATAATAGCAAAACAGCATAGATTCCAAAGTCAAAAAAACCTGTATGTGAATCTTTGCTCTGACATGTATTAGCTATTTGGCTTAAGAAAATTCTTTCCATTCTCTGTGTCTCAGCTTCTCAGCTACAAATTCCTTAATTTTAAATAAAAATATTTACCTCATAGCACTGCTTAAGGATAACCTGAAATAATGCACATAGTGTTTTGTACAGTGACCAGCACATAGTAGACCCTCAACAAATACTAATGCTCTCTCTCTCTCTAGTGAAAGGAAAACATATATTATTCATTAGTCAAGAAATTTGATTGCCAGTGACAGAAACCCAACACAACACAAGCAGAATAAAAAGGAGCATGTATTGTTAACATCATCAAACTGTAGGAGAAACAGACAGCCTCAGACATAAGGTCCCGGAACCAAGAAACTTGAGCACTGCCAATACCATCTCCATCTTTCTAATCGCTGCCATATTGGCTTAGATCATGACACCCTTCCACTTTGTTAGAAATGTGGCTGCTGGCAAATCTCAGGTTACATTTCACTGCTCTACCACCACAGAGGCACTGAGCCTACTTCCCTGGTCTCATATTAAAACATCTGATTCCAAATGGTCACTCCACTCATGGACTAATCAACTGGGGAAGGAAAGCAGGACTCCATTAATGCTTCAACTTTTGATATTGTGCTCCCCCTCCCAAACCTTGAGAAAGGGACTTAAGTCAATATAGAAGCACTCACTATGAAAACATAACCAATCATAATGCTGAGCAAAAGAGCAAGCTACAAATGGACACAGAAAATATGAGACCAAGTATGTAAACTTTCAATCACACAATACTTCCCTAGTACTTAAGGAATATTATATTACAGATCCTATTACATCCAAAGAAACTATAACAATGTTTTTTAATTAAGCCAAAGTCTCAAACTTACATTGAGTGGGGAAAAAAGGAAATGTAATTGTTTGTATCTCTTAACAGAAACCATTCCCAGAAGCATTTTCAGAAGTGGTAGGTGGAATGTTGGTCAAACACTAGATGTCCATTATGTTTCAGTTCTCGTTTGCTTTCTATAAGCTGACATGGTTTCTTATATTCAGCACAGGTATGGAACAGGATAACCTCATCTTACCTGGCTTTAAGCTATTACAGACTAATTGATACAGTTGTTCTCCTTATTCAACCAAGAAGGTCCATTTTATTATTATTATCATCATCATTATTATTATACAAAGTATGCTACTAGGTATTGAAATAAAGTCTGACTTGTTCAAAAGATGTTAAAATAATTAGTAATCTCTCGAGACAATAAAAAAGTGAGGCACTTGGTCATCCATTTCTAAAGAATATAGACAATCTTTCTTTGTGAAAAGATCTAGAGCCTAGTAAATATAAGAAAAGATACAGCCCTCAGATTATTATTATTTTTTTTAATTTACTGCTATCTGCCAAAAGAGAGAAAACAAAATCCTTGCTTTATCATGAAAGAAAACAGAGGGAAATAGGAAAGAGGTTTTTATGTGAGTGATATTAACACATGTTTTACATGTTTAACAAAATATAGAAGGGTGATAGGTGGATGATAAGTTTTGTGCTTACTATTTGCATGAAGGAATTGGTACTCCTCATTTTAAGCAAACATGACATAAAATTAAATATTAGCTAATGAAGCAGACACTTATACTTTTCCTTTTTTTTGTTGTTTTATGAAAAGACTCAAAGTCAGATTATTTCTAAAAAGGCCTCCTTGGGCACATTGACCATTACTAAGACAATTTTTCTTGTCATTTATTATCTGCTCAGCTCCTTGGACACATACATACTTCATGTTCTTACTTTGAATTGAAGAGACAAAATTAAAATATAGGAAACACCAGATTTGAGTGGATCATTGAAACTGTCAGAGCTTACTCTGTGAGGACTCAGATCGGGACAGATACAGAAGGTCAAATGACTACACACGAGGGGTCCAGCAGGAAGAAAAGCATCAGTGTGGAATGAGCATGGCAGTTGTTCAAAAGCCTATTAAAATATGACTCAATTTACAGGAATTTGACACTCTTACAATGTGCTAAATATACTGATTTTGTCTAGTGCATCTTTAAATATAATGAAAGGATTAAAAATGCACACAATGAGCAACTGGTTCCTTCCCATTCATGTTGTTTACGCCATGCCTTCACAGGAGGGAGGGGGTCACAATCATTTAGAAAATAAGATCTTTTTGCCTGTCTCAAGGAGAAAGCTGCTAATCTGCAGTTCCAACGTTGGAGCTATATTCCTAGGAGATGCACTGCATATCATCAGCCGTGGATAAACTCTTCTCACCTTACAAACTTCCTTATGATGGTCGGGATGAAGAGATTGTCAACTTCTCAGAGTAGTATCACATATGTTTTGATTTTTGCTGTCTCTTCAGAGCCTTGAATGGTAGGCTCTGGCTCATGGTAGGTGTTGAATCAAGTTTATTACATTAATTTATTGATCAATGCACAAAGCAAGCAAAACAAAACAAGAAACAAGAATAGCTTTTCAAATCTCCTATTGAAAGAGATCTTCCCTTGGCATCTATCATGCCCTGAGTCAAGAAGGATTTCATTAATGGATATTACCACATGGCAAAGCATTCTGTAATGTGATTAGGGGACTTTTGCTTCTAAGACACCTGTTTGGATCCATCCCAAGCAGATAGGGGCTGGACATTACTGCTGCTAATATGAAGGGAGCTTGTAATGGATTAGAGTCTAGATCCCAAGGAACAGATGTTCTTGCCATAAAATTAGCCATAACTATGAACCAGAGAGGTTAGAAACTGAAAGATCCTCTAAACAAAGACTTGCATGCAATCTAGGCAAGTCCTAGAGAGGAAGTTCATGGTCCCAATGTAGTAGCTAAATATGGTACATAGAAGATGCTTAGAGGACTGGAGTTATTAGACATAAATTCTATCCCTGATAATTCTATCCCTGATTTTGACTTGATATGGCTTTTTTGCTATGACAGAATATTCCAAGCTCACCTTCTGTATTTCTTGCCCCAGACCTGGAATTACTAATTTCCCTAAAATTTCCTGGTTTCTTTTAGTGGGAAATTGCATTTCAGCATCACAATCTAGGTAGTAGTAATGTTCACTACTACTTCATTTGGGCATTGTTTCTAGGTCTCTTCAATGGAAAGAACTAGGAAATATACATGTATTTAAAACAAATGACCTCATGAGATCATACTGATACTTGCAACTCAAATTTGGGATTACAGAGTTTCTACTTATTCTTTTTTGTATTATGTCTATGCCTCCTTTCTTCCAAAAGGAGAATCTTCTCAATGACAGAAATAGTTTATCCCACAGTTATTCATCTCTTTTTTCCTTCATTACACACGTAACAGTCTCAGAATAACAATACTAATGCTATGCCACCAATGTAATTGCTGAGGACAGTTAAACATGTTTTGCCTGTGCTCTTCCCCATTCTCTCCCATTTTTAATGATTGTTCCATATCTACTTTTTCTGAACACATGACCATTACCTGCCAAATGCTCTCTCTTCAATTCACTTATTCTTAATTCTCTTGGTAACTATTTAATAGTCAACCCCAGAACTTATGACAATGTCTCTAATCATTTTGACTTTCTGAAGCTTGTTCTCTAGCAATTCCTCAGAAGGTGTCCATGGGAAAAATACTTCCCGAGTTCTTAAATAATTGATAACTTTGTGTTTGCCTTTTCTGAGTTATAATCAGTTGTGCCAGACATAAAGTCCTTGGTTTACATTTTCTTGAGTATCATAAATATGCTACCCCATTTCCTTTTGGCATAAGGCATTGCTGTCAAAATGTTTGATGTTGGTCAGATTTTCTATTGTTTTCTTGCAGTGCTTGGAAACTATTATTGGCATGCTCCTGGGACTTCCCCGTTCTGATTCCCTCCCCACATTTATCTGCTTCTTTTTATCCATGTCTCTCCTATCCCTATCTTGCTCAGTTTTGATTGTCATTTATTCTCTCTCATTTCCCCTGTCTCTTATGTAAAGCTCTGTTCTGGAAAGGATGCCTGGCTGGTTTACAATTCACGGGGGGCTAGGCTGCTCTAGCATCTTCTGACCCTCCTTAGCACAGTCTCCTTGCCTTCACCCCATATTGCACTAGGCAAACCCCTCCCAGTGTCAGTGCTGTTTTCAGATTGGCCTGCAGTGATTTACAGTGCATACTCATAGTCTTTTGGGGGATTTTCTTCTTTTTGCATATGTCAGATAGATTCCCTCTGTTTTCACCCACTCAGAGGTTTATATGTTGGTTAGCTATTGATATATTTTGGAATTTGTAGGGTTTCTCTGTCACCTGATTTAATTGTATATGTTGTTCATGCTTTTTTGGGTTTTAACTGTTTGCTTTGCTTTTGTTCTCCAGGTGCTCTTTTTTTGTGTGGAGGAGTAACAAGAATGGAAAACTATGCTGCTATCACTGTCGTCCATCCCACTAAGGCATTAATTTTAAGTGGGATTAAAGAATTCTGAAGAAATATTCTTATCCCTTCCATCAAATTATATTGTGGAAGGCAGCTATTCTGAGCTAGAACCAGGATAGAACTTGATAATGCCTGGCCACTGAATTACCAAACCAAGCTGGAGTTACTGAATAAATTCTGTACCATAAGAGATGGGTATCATATCATTCATATCTTCAGAGGCAACAAGACAGAGGATCATGTTAAGTGAGCCCACGTCAAACAAGACAAATCCAGAATGAGGGACATTCTGTAGAAGAACTGACCTGGATTTATTGCAAAGAAATGGCATAAAAACAGAATATGGGAGGGGTGCCTGGCTGGCTTGGTTGGAGGAGCCTGCCACTCTTGATCTTTGGGTCATGAATTTGAGCCCCACGTGGGGTGTAGGGATTACTTAAATAAAACCTAAAAAAAAACCAAAAAAAAAACATAATATGGGAAAGAGGGACTACACTAGATTAAAGGAGACATAGACCCATAAAAACCAATAGCATTGGTATACTTTATAAACTAGCTTTCGACCTGTGTAGAGGTGTATTTTAATGAGCCGTTACTCCATTGTGAATGAGAGATGCCAAAGAAAGGAGAAGGGGAAAGGTCCCTGTCTGAGATTATTATCTTGAAGAAGAAAACTGATTCTCTAACTGCTGTAGATGGAAAGTTGCAAGTAGGAGAATTCAGAGGTCCCAGATAGAGTGGGTAACCCCAAGGTGTCTTTTGACACATCTTTCTCTATTGTTCAAAGAGGGGAATTCAACTTTATAAAGCACTTTCTGGGATGCCTAGCTGGCTCAGTCAGTGGAGCATGTGACTCTTGGTTTCAGCTCAGGTCATGATCTCAGGGTCTTGGAATCGAACCCCTCATTGGGCTCCCTGCTCAGTGTGGGGTCTGCTTAAGATCCTTTCCCTCTGCCCCTCCTCACTGCTCGTGCATGTGTGTGCACTCTCTGTCTCCCTTAAATAAATAAATTAATTAAATAAATCTTTTTTTAAAATTTTATTTATTTATTTGAGAGAGACAGAGAGTGAGAGAGAGAGAGAGCATGAGCAGTGGGGAAGGGCAGAGGGAGAGAGAGAAGCAGACTCCCCACTGAGCAGGGAGCCCAATGTGGGGTTTGATTCCAAGACCCTGAGATCATGACCTGAGCCAAAAGCAGATGTTTAAATGACAGATCCATGCAGGAGCTCCATTTAAATAAATCTTAAAAAAAAAAGCATTTTTTTTCTGTTTGTTATTTTTAAAAAATATAATTTCAAACTTAAAAGTTGCAAGTGCAATTCAAAGGGTTTTTTCTCCTGAACTATTTGAAAGGTTATTGGTCACAAAAGGTCACCCCACCCCCTGAATACTTTAGCTTATAACCCAGACAAAAGCATTATGTATACATATATAACCATGGCACAGTCAGTAAAATTGGGAAATGAACATTTATTCATTATGACATGTAATTGTCAAATCCCATTCACCTTCTACCCAATTCGTCTAGCAATTTCCTTTATTGCAAAAAGATCCAATCTAGGATTACATGTTGCCTTTACTCCTTTCTCTTTTCTTTTCTTTCTTTCTTTCTTTCTTTTTTTTTTTTTTTTTGATTTCTTTCAATCTAGAACAATTCCTCTTTCTTTGACTCTCCTAATCGTGATACTTTTGAAAATAGAGCACATTTCAATCTATGGCTTTTCTGGCTTTGTTGTTGAATAATTATGCTGTTTTGGGAGGGAAATTTCTCCATCTGGAATGATATTTTCTTCATTTGTAAAAGGATTGAACATGGTGACTGCTAAAGCCCTTATTAGCCTTAAGATTTTAAGGATTTGTCATAAGCTTACTCTGTTCCACTAGACCAATTTTTTATGCCTAAATCCAGTCATTTGTCTTACAAAATAAGAGTTTGTGAATATTTAAATGTACATCTATTCATACTGCCAGAAGTTACCATCAATGGCAAATCAGCAGCTTTCCATTTAAAGGTTAGCATGCACATATATTTAACAACTTCTCAATTAAAAGAAGACAATGTCAAAGGCAGAAAGAGACAAAGAGTTCAGTTTCATAACCAGACTGAGTCAATAAATTTAAGCCCAAGAGACTAAAGGCATTATTGAGAAATCAGAACCTATTGACTGCAGCTGGATTCCAGATACACCTTTTATGTAGCCACTCTACTCTTTCCACCAGAACTGCTTCTAACAGGAAATCTTCATGTCCTGGGGCAAACATGAAATCTAAAAGAAGACAACTCCCCCTTCTTCTCACCATTAGTTAGAAGACTCTTCAGATTACATTCAACCTGGACGCCAGAAAGGAAGTTACCTCCTTTTCAAATAGAATGCTTCCATGGCCTCTCACCTTGCGTGGGCACCAGTTTATATCAAGCAGTGGTGGAAAGAAAACAAACCCAATCCTCAGAGCTGCTGGCTTCATTTTACCAGTGTGAACTCAAAAAGCACGCTATCTTATTACAGCTCTTGGATAAAAAAAAAAAAAAAGGAAAGGAAAAGAAAAAAGTGGTCTAAATCAAATCATTCCCAACCCACACACACTCCCTCAAACCATAACACAGAGTTACAATCCCAAGGTGGTCGAGTGGTTTAACCACAAATATCCTGGTAGGCTTGTGATTGGACTCTTGGTTTACACAGCTGAAATGGAATGGCTGGGGCCCCTGGTTATCAAGGGGAAGGAAAGATCCATAATGAATGGGTTCCCACTATGGTCAAAAGTGGTCAAAGCTGCCTTCAGATAGATAGAATGGGGGTGAGGGGTGAGGGCAGTCTGTGCCTGAGCAAAAATGAATAGCCAGAGAAAAGAAGAGGAAAACCCAGTCATTCAGCAAAGATTGAGTATACACAGGAAATTTCTAAGTTGGGTGGGTGTAGTAAATGGACAGGAAATAAAAAGATGAATAAGACGTGAATATTATCCTCTAGGCTAGGCATGACACAAAGTAGAAACTGCTAAGTGCAACAAGTAATAGAGAAAATCTTATAGAAAAATCATGATCCCTGGCATTAGTGGACTATTAGTAAATGTATGACGGATGGAAAGAAGAAAAGAAGAGCAAATAAAAGTGCTCAGGTCTGACTTTGGGAAGGGAAATGACAGGGAATTTATACTGAGTGATAAAAACAGTATTATATTAGACCCTAAACTGATGAAGAGGAAACTAACTTGACTAACATTCTTTAAAAATATATATATGTATGCAGCCACTTGGTTTGAAATCAATTGTCTTGGCTCTGTGTCACCCTGGGTGAAATGTCTCGCCCACTCACAAGAGGAAGAGAGACCCACATATGTGGGTGCCTCTGTCACTCAGAATCCAGCAGAACTTGATTTGTTTCAAGGAGCAGCCTTCCTTATCCAAAATGTGAGGTTGGCTCCTATCCTCCAGGCAATCCAGCCCCAAGGTGTCAATAGATAGATAGATCATTTCACCAGGCTAGATAATGCCATTCACCCATCTGGAGCATGCCCTGCTTGCTTTAGGACTCTTCATCCTACATCATACTGTGGGACTCCATCACTACTATCTCTGTACATCCCAATCCTATTCATACTTTAAGGCTTGTTTCATGGTCAAATCCTCTTGGGAGCTTCTATAACATTCCAACAGGAAGTAATCATTATGCAAAGTTTCATAGCACCTTGTCCCTGCCTTAGGACTCTTAATATATGCTGCCTTGTTTCATAGCTTCTGGTACATGTTCTACTTTTTCTATAAGGCATGGGGGGAGGGGGCACAGGATTTGTCTTACTCTTTTTAAAAAATTTTTTTATTTAAATTCAGTTTCATTAACATATAGTGTATTATTAGTTTCAGGGGTAGAATTTAGTTATTCATCAGTTACATATTACACCCGGTGCTCATTATATCAAGGGCCCTCCTTAATGCCCATCACCCAGTTACCCCATCCCCCCACCCACCTCCCCTTCAGCAACCCTCAGTTTGTTTCCTAGAGTTAAGGGTCTCTTATGATTTGCTTCCCTCTCTGTCCCCTTTTGTCTTACTCATTTTTAACCAGCCAACACAAATCAAGACTAAAAAGGACTGTATAGAAGTTGAACAAATTTGGTAACAAGTGAATAATTCTGCTGATTATGTAACCAGGATAAGCTAGCTTGTGCTTCTGTACAAATAATTTCAGTGACTGAAAACAGCAAAAAGTTCTCTCTCATTTATAAAGCAAGTCCACTGTGAATTTACTGAAGGTTCTTCTCTACATCATTCTGACTCAAGTATGCAAGCTGACAGAGCCTTTGTTGCCCAGAACATCAGCAGTTACCATAGCAAACAGAAAGGAACATGATGAGTCAGGTGCCAATTTGTAAAGGCTTTTGCCTGGAAGTGACATATACCATACATCAATATGATCAGATTCCATTGACCAAGGCTAGTCAAAAAGGCATGTCTTATTTCAAGAGGATAAAGAAGAAATACAATTATACTATGTGTCTAGAAATTCAGTAAACAGCTCTAATGATTACAAAAAGGCTCACAAGAAATTAACTTTTAGTCTCCAAGCTTGGGCTTCTCATTCAATAGGTATGGAGAGATGGCAGCTCCTACCAGACTACCAACAACAAACTCTAAAATAATTTACCTAGACTCCTGAAGCAAAAATCATACGATTCCATCTTACTTTTTTTATATTATAGATAGCTACATAGTTAGGTAGGTAGATAAATAGGTAGATAGAGATGCATCCATAGGTATAAAGATTTTTTAGATAAAATGGACCTAAGAATCCATTAAATTTATTGTATATGTAAGTAGTATGCTACCACCAGAAATAGATACACTGTTCTTAGAGAGTGAAAATATGAAACCATGAGAAAGCACTATATTTAATTTTTGAAAGATTATTAGACATTATTTAATAAATATTATTATTATTATTAGTTTTTTTGGTGTGTGTGCCTTCTAGTAACAGCACAGGCCTTCAGGGAAAGCAGAAGTGGAGGAAAAGATTGTTAATGGGGTTTTGTAAGGCTGAAGGATTTAACCTTTGACAAAAACAAGAGGTCTGTCTGAAGGAGAACCCATGATAAAAGATATCATTTTGCTATTGACCTTCAGGTGTTGAACTATTTCTAAACAAGCACCCAAAAGAACTGAGAGATTTCTAAGATTTTTTTTTTGTCTTTATCCGAAAGAAAAATACACATAGACAGACATGCATTTCTGGATCCACGGATGAGGAAACAAAACTGGAGGGTGAAGAGAGAGGAGAAAGGAGAAAAAGAGCTAGAAGCAAGGCACTGGACTGACCAAGGCAGCTGGTTTAGAATTTCAGACAACTGTCCCACTGTTACCAACTCTTGGAGCAGAGGAAAGTTCTTATATAGAATCTGGGAAACAAGTGGACCCTTAAGGGGAGCTAAATAGGACCAAAAAGTCACTTAACGGGCATGGAAGGGAGAAATACAGTCTTGGTGATCAAAATGCTTTGTATCATATTGATTTATTAAGTATTATATAAGGTCCCCAGGTCAAAGCACCATCCAAGGATCCCTAAAGTCTTCTCCAAGTCCCTAAAAACAAAATTTCCTTTAATCCACCCGTGGATTCAACTAATTCAAGGAGGAATAGAGATGGGATATTTTCAGGCATTCCCAGAGTATTTTTATTTGCTTCTAATATCTTTAGCTACACCCATTAAACCAGTGTCTTCATACATGTATCTCCCTTGAGAAGCCTCAGAGGCTGTTGCAGTTCTGCTCTGTGGAACCTGGTTGCACTTTAGGACTCATCATCCCCATTGTAACCTTTTGATATATTCTGATTTTTCTGTAGATTTATTTTGTAAAAAAGGAGTCTACACTTCAAAAAATGTAAGTACCGCAGTTCTAAAATGTCGCTTAGGGCAAATTAATTTCTTGACTCATAAAGATCACAAGCAAGATGTGGAAGGAAGATGCATACCAAAGTAGGCTGGAGAATTTAGACCAGGGCTCTGCTTTCTTCTCTTCTGCCAGACTGAGTTCCACAGCTGGGCCTTTTGAGACCAATGATAGCACTAAGATGGAGCTGTAGGCATTGTGAATGCCATACTGCTTCAACACAATAGTTCTCAGACCTTGCAATGTCATGAGCCATGACAAATACTGTGGCTATTCTGATTACATATTACTACTACTACATTACAGGCGTGGCACACAGCTGTCACTTTTGGGGGCCAATTATGACCAGAGATACTGCAGGGGTTCAGTCACATAATTTTATGGGTCCTTGTCTATAAAAAGAATTTGATTTCTTAAGATGTATGATAAAATTCTCAGTCCCCTGGGTGGTATAGTTATTTACCAATGAAGACAGGATACTGAATGCAAAAGAGTTCCTTAATGTATTTGTTTATTGTTCAGTCAAGTGTTTGGAGATTCTTATACTTATACTATATTCTTATACTAATAGCTGACTCACCTCAGAAAATCTTCCAACTCCAAAGCGAATGGTCTGATAGTCTTGAATACTGGGGTCATTGTTAAAAAGCATGTGCCTTCCTCTCTTGCTACCCAGAGCTTCCTGGGAAGGAAAACAAAAAAGAGAAACAAAATTCTACATCACTACTATCCTCTTAGCAGAACACAAAGCTTTTCTTCCTCTGCAGCTTCATTTTCACCACCCAGACCACTCCAGTTCATCTGCATGTAAGGAATTAATGCGTTTTCTATCTAATCACTCCTCTACCTTACTGTCCTGGGTGAGAAGAAGCTGCCAGCTCTAAATGAAATGCCTCTGATGAAACTCAAGGCCAGAAGAAATGCTGTCACTGGGCATATATTTCTTGCCAGGTGACTTCTGTGTGCTGTGGTCATCTAACTCTTGCTAACACTTGCGATGGGCATTATTATCCTCAGACTGTAGATGAGGAATTTGAATATAAGATAATTTATCAGCTAAGGGAGGTCTGTTCCTCCCACTTGATCCCTGCATTTGTTTGGGTCTGCTGTTGCCTAAAATGTGAAGGGAGGGGTTACAGGCAGTTGTAAATAAACATAAGTGCAGACAAGATCACCAGCAATTTCTCAACTACCAGAGAGCAGTATTATCAGGTCTTTTTGGTTGTCTTAATGTAATTCAGCTCTTGTATAGAGCTGTATAGTTCTGTGTGAAAATATGTTTCTGGTGAAATTCCTGGAATATACCATATGTAACTCGGTGGTAAATAAAGCCATAGTCAAAACTGGGTTATACGAATGACTGAGACAATGAGTTGAGAGCCCATGTTTGTTCTTGAGAATCAATAACACATATTCTAAGACCCTTCATAGAAGATGCCCTATTACTTAAAATGTTAACTTCTTTAAGCCTGTAATCCTGAATTATAGAAAACCAACGAAGGGTCTAAGTATCTCAGTTTTGTGCTCCAGAGAGATGTATGTACTTACTAGGTCTACTTCCTTCCTTAACAGATCATTCTTTCTTCTCTTGATTTCCTTAGATAAGATCTCCACAAATATTTCCATGGCTGGAGATTACTTTTGAACTACAACTATACATATACATGTACCTATACACACACAAACACATACACACACATATGTACCCACACACACACACGTCCACATATATCCATATTGAAATTTAGTTCACCCCTTAGTTTCAATCATCTTGGCTACAACTATCAAGTTTTCTCTTTATGTAGAAAATTGATGTATGGTAAAGAACATAGAATAGCTTACATATGGATCATACTTTATAAAGAGTTTTAATTTGCATTATTTCATTGGAGCCTTATAATAGGCTTACTAGTAGGTAAAAGAGATGTTACTAATTCATTTTTAAATATAAATAAATGGAAGCTCGGATCCATGTTCAATATTCCATATAAGGTAATACAACTGAACTGAAATCCAGATCATCACAACATAAATTCAGTATATATTTTTTATCATAATTCTTTCTAAAAAGTTACTGTGGTTCTGATATCTGTATCTATAACTATATCTTTATATATCTGTCTATCTATCCATCCTGTTATCTGTTTGTCTACCAATCAATCACTCTATCTATTTATTTATCTCTCTATAATCTAGCTGGCCAGCCTTATATTTTACTGTGTTTGAGGTTTTCCCAGGACGCCAGCGATGCTCATGTTTATCCATTTTGGGAAAGAAATCTCTTCACATTTGGTTGGATTCACAGACCCCTAACCCACAGAGTTCTACTGATGCCCCCCAGGACTAGAAATCTTTTCTACTCTCCTCAGCCACTGTGATGCATTCGGCCCACCAGTGTTATGCAGAAAATTTAAATACAAGTCTTTAATTTAGCAGATCCACCCACAAGGTTCCAGAAGCTTAAGTCAGCATGAGGCTTTGGGAAAATATCACTCTGGAAAAAATAGTACATGTGAGAAAAATACTGTGAATTTAGAAGCATTTGTTTTACAAACTACAGATGCAAAGTGAAAGAAAATGACATCTCGCTTTGATATTAAGCATTCCTCCATAACACATCCATCTGCAGCATGTTTTGCAGCCACTTCCCCGCTAAACCTCACGGCACACAGATCTGCACATGAGGTACAATACAGCTGACCCTGTTTTACAGATGGAGAGAATAGAAACACGGAGAGACTAGATGAATTTCTCAAAGTTTCAGGCAGTTCTCAGACATCTGGCATTGGACAGGAGTAAACTAAGTCAGTCGCCCTTTCCTGAAGCTGGAAAAAAGGAACAGTGTTGGTTCCAGGCTTTCTCTCTTAAAAGAGCTTTTGTTGGCTGAGAGCTGATTCAAAGGGGACTTATCCTGAAGCCATTTTTGTGTAGCAAAACCTTAGTCTTTAGTAGATTGTATGTTTACTTGGGGTAGGTTTAGGGGAAGGCAGAGCAGCAGTTTTATAATGGAGGGAGCCTTGGAATGAAAAGACTCAGCCTTTGGTTAGGATCTTGTCTCCTTAGGCAAGTTTCTTTATTACTCTATGCTTCAGTGATCTCATCTTTAAAGTAAAGGGATGGACTAGATCAGTGGTTCTCAAAGTATGATTCTCAGGGCAGCAGATTCAGCATCACCTCGGAACTTGTTAGAAATGAGAATTCTCGTGCCTCACCCTTTACCAATTGAATCAGAAATGCTGGGGGTGGAGCCTGAAATCTAGTTTCTGAAGCCTTCAAGTGATTCTGGTGCGCATGCTAAAATTTGAGGACAACTGGATCAAAACTTCTCTAAAGGCCTTCTATCGCTAAGATTCCGAATCCATCATGTTATTGACACGATGAATTGCATCTTTCAGATAATTTTAAGAATATTTTGGGCTCAGGGTGCCTGGGTGGCTCAGTGGGTTAAGCATCTGCCTTCAGCTTGGGTATGATCCCAGGGTCCCAGGATGGAGCTCTGCCTCAGGCTCCCTGCTCATCGCGAGTCTACTTCTCCCTCTCTCTGTCCCTCCCCACTGCTTGTGCTTTCTCTCTCACTCTCTCAAATAAATAAATAAAATCTTTAAAAAAAAAAAAAAGAGACTATTTTGGGCTTTTTGAAACACATATTAGTTAATTTTCAACTTCTGTCTAGAAAGTAGGTGTTAATATTCTCTACTTTAGTGGCAGAGAAATCGAGGTACAAGCTTCCAGAATCTATAGGGATGAAGAGGTGAAGGAGTATAGTGTAATATCTCTCTTCCCCCAAATAAAATGCACTTATCCTTTCTTTCTGCAACTCAGGTTTTGGAACCACAGTTGACCAAAATATAGAATGAGCAGACATGGAACTCAGGGTTATTCTCCCATTTTCTCAACGATCTTAGCAAGATGGTACCAGTTGTTACCTTGCAGTCCCCTGGGTAAAATCTGGTGTAATATTAGTTGCTGGTTTCTACCACTCTAGAATGATAGAAGGATACATGAAATAATGTAAACCAAAGTTTTTATAGTTCCTCAGAGGCAAGATATAACTTAGAAACATTTCATGAGCCCAGGTTTGGCAATGAGGTACCTGATTAGGGTCTTTGAAATCTCCTATTTTCCTTTAAGAACATAGCCTGACATGTTAGGTGATGAGCAGATGCATATTGAATCCCATTGGTCTATGGAGATTTCTGTGGGATATACAAAGAACAGTATTCCATTCTGCATGTAACTAAAGGAACATGGCAAGTTGAACTGTGAACAGGTCAACAAGACCTGAAGATACTCCAAACCTTGTCAGAGAAAGAAAAATGAAAGAAAGAGCAGATATTTAATCCAAAGAATAATTGGTATTTGGTGGAAAAAGAATGGGCATATTCAAACAGCAGAAAAGTAGAAGATCTTCCATCTAGAACATGGAACAATGGATACAAAGAACAGGAGGGAAGATATCTGACTCTTCTCAGCAACTGTGAGTTACCAACATTTGTGCAGTCAGAGCAGAGTGGAGACTGATACAGTAGAAGAGATTTAAAATGTTGGAAAAGTAGTGCTGGTAGTTGAGTTGGAGGAGAGGAGACTCTGAGAGCTTGGGTTATGTGCTCATGACATTTGGCCTTCTGTTATTATGCCCAATTCATTCTCCTCAGTTCTCTGCCCTATTCTGAGCCCTGGGAAATTGATATCCCAGACTTTGTCACCTGGGCATAGTTGCCTTTTGACTTCAGATTGGTTTGCAAAGTGGAAAATGCAGGTAAGAATTTGGAGCGGGAGAGAAGAGAGCACATCGTGTATTTACTCCACCTCTACCACTGGCCCCCTTCCTATGCAAGGGTCAGACAAAGGCAGGTCTTATTACAGAAACTCTCTGCCATATCTAAATCTTGTCAGATTCTTAGAACATCATCCATTCCCTGTGCCCCTTTGGATCTGGGGTGGTAACTCCTTCAAATGTTGCTAATCTTGAGCTGCTTTATCTCTTGCTGGTCCTTCTAAACTTGTCCACATCTAGACAAACAGTCCACTCAGTAAACTCTCTTCACTTACCATGTGGGATGCCATCTGATGAGCTGGTTGGTGGCCTCAGAGCAAGGGTTCTGAATCTTTAATATGCATAAGAATCAAGTGGAGGGCTTGTTAAACAGCGGATTATTGAACCTCATCCCCAGAATTTCTGACTCAGTGGATCTGGGATGGGGCCCAAGAATTTTCACCCCTAACAAGTTCCCAGGCAATGGTGATATTACTGGTCTGGGGACTACCTTTTGAGAAAAACTGCCTGATAGTCCTTCCCAAATGTGGCCACAAATAAGAATTACTTCCTGAACTACATGAAAATATCAATTCTTGAAATCCCCTCTGGATCTCCTGAAACAGAATCTGGACGTTTGGAGTCCTGGAATGTGTATTTCTTAAATTTTCTCAGATGAATACGATGAAGATGGATTCTCTCTCCAAGATGCTTCCACAGTCTGAGATAATGAGAAAGTGAGCTAGTGCTTACTCTCTGACCTTTGGCTTGAGGGTCATGTGAAGGCCATCTGACCCTGCCTGAGAAAGGAACAGGAAACTTGTTCCTCTTCTTCCTCCAAGATCCAGATCAGCAGCTTCAACTTTGGAGAGGGGCGGCTTCTCCAAATACCATAAGGAAGCATAATCACCTCTTTCTCCTTTGTTTCCCATCAGTACCTGGCACACACCTTTTGAGTGAGTGCACCCATCACACTGCATTTGCACTGTTGGCTCTTAGAGCTGTCTCCCAGGGATGACGGTGAGCTCCTGGAGGACAGGGGTTGAATCTTACCAGTTTTGAATGGCCAGCACTTAGCCCTTATCACATCGTTTTATCACCAAGACAACTGGCCTGGCACAGAGTAAGTTTGAGGGGTGGGGATGGGAGGGAAGATTGTCGAATAAATGAACGAAATGATGGAATGAATGAATAGATGTTGGTCTTCCTTGTCTTTTCTATGACGTCAACACAAAATAATGATAAACCTTTATTTTGCCCTTGGAGGCTGATTTTAGCAAGTAACTTTGTTAATGCAGAGGGACTTGAAGTGAGTTGGATGGCCTCATAGATCTTTTCTGTCTCTTAACTTCTTGGTTCAACAAGAAATTGAAAGGAATCAATCTCCCCCTGACTGACAGTTTTGACAGCTGCTGTTCTCAGGATGTCAGTGGGTAATCTGTTATTCTCCTCGCCAACTAAAAACTGAACAGAGACATATGCACTGTCAGTCTCACTCCTCTGATCTCACTCCTGTGCCCAGTTCCCCCACTCCTGCCCTCTGGTTTTCTTCCCTCCCCTCATGTCAGGGAAGTGCCTTTATATTTGGAGCAACTCTGAAGCTCCTCTCTGCCTCCAGATAGAAGCTGGATTCGAACTCATCTTCTCTGAGTATTATTACAGTGGAGTCTCCAGCTTCACAAATGAATAGGGCATCATAAACGTAAAGCTGTTCAAATAATAAATGCATCTTTTCTCTATGCTTAGCCAAGGGAAGTGGATATTAAAATGAATAAGAGTAATGATAAAAAGGGAGCTAGCAGCATGGGTATAATTAAACTAAATAGCTCACACACACACAAAAAAGCTCTAAACATTGACTTCCTCTGGGGCACACCCCAGTACACCCAGACCTCGCCTCAGAAAGGTATGCACCACCTGTCATCCTAATGTAAAGCAAACACCTACACTCACCCTCCCGTCTACAATTGGGAAACAAATTTGACTTCCTGAGTCAAAAACTCTTTCAGCCCCTGGGAGAGAGAGAAAAAAACTATCTTTCCTAGCCTCAGCATTCAAGACACCCAAATGCAATTCCTTCAACTGATAGGATGACAGGTACTAAAAGATGAGGGCCTGATGCAGGGGGATTTGATTTGTATTCAGTGTTATAAGTGCATTTCATCTGTGCCAGTAAAAGTAGCCAGCAGCATTGTAGGGACATTTTGACCCTCAGATCTGCTCTACAGATTTCCTGGGGGGCCCTCTTCTAGAGAATTCACTGGGAAGTATAGGCTCTGTGCAGGCTCAGGCACCCTGGGTAGGGCTGCTAGCACCTCCACTTTCTCCCCTGGAGCCATTTAAAACCCTACAAAGAACCAGTCACGCAGACTAGGTTACACCTACCTTCCTGTCTCAAGAGCTCTGGGTCCAAATCACCCCTAGGATGAAAATTAGGAAGCATTTCCTCATTACCCTTGGTAAGCTGATCCTGTGAGAACAGTCTCCAGGTTATTTTTTCATTTGGAAACTTCATGCATTCGTGTAACCTTTTTCCTCCAAAGAAGTTATTTACACAAAGGTCTCTCCTAAGATTCTTTCCTTTTAAGGAAACAACATATTCACTAGAAAATTAACATGTGTATAATGTGTATGACTTTGTTAACGTCAGGAGCTTCTCTTGCTCTTTATTTTGCTTTCTTGTACTTTTCGAGACTCATGTATCTTCCATCTAGAGAAGCACAGGGGGAAGCCCACACATTTACCGGGACCTCGGGGAGTCAATCTATTTCCAACTGGCTTCTTTCATGGCCCTTTTCAACCTGACACAAAATGCTGCTGAGGTGGAGCCTGGCTAGGTAAGGATTTTCCCTTCTGTTCATTCGGTAATCATGGTCAATTCCTTGGTCTTCAAGCTGCTAGTTTCATAGAAGAGAATGTCCTTCAGAAAAAGAGCTTAAAGGCCTTCGTTATAATGCCGCATTTGACAGTTGGCAGAGTCCACAAGCAGAGAGAAGAGATTTGGCTGATACCATTAAAAAAGCTCAAATCTCATTACTTCACCTTTTGTTAGTCTTCTCTTTTTCTCTTATTGTTACATCTTTTGTGTCATGCTTGGTATTCACGATAGTAACCATATGTATTATGGACTCTTAGAAATATTAAGCCTAAAATAAAGCAGAATTAATTGCTCAGAATATAATGCAAATCTTCCTTACCATGTGAGTGATTTTGAGAATGCACTTATAAGTTGCACTTCTCTAGGTCTGTATGTCTCAGTTAATAGGACCAGTGGAGCAGGGATACTAAATATGCCTTCAAGCATTAATTCTCTCTGGTTTATCTCTCAATTACTGATAATTATCAAGGTGATTGTTGTCTCTGGTAGCACGGATAAACAAGAGTTAAATGAGTATATTTTTGCACACAGGATTAGTATACATGTATTATGCACACAGATGATCTCTAAAAGCATATTGCCTTAACATTTAATTAATTTTGTATTATGATTTATTTCATTCTATAGGGCAAAATAAATAGAAATCCTAGACTTGGAATTTTGAGTCCTGGGTGTCACTCTAGCATTCCTATTTAATTTTACTGTATGACTGTAGGCAAGTCACTTAACTTCAATGAGCTTCAATGTTGTTATCTGTGAAATAATAGCAGATGTACTAATCTAGGGATATATCTGTCTAAGGAAAGAGGAGAAATTTTATACTATATTTCTCCAAGAGCCCTTCTAGTTCTACCATTCAGTGAAATCTGATCTAACTCTCTAAATATGCATATCTTTATATATGAAATATCTAGACTATTTGGGCATAAAGGCAAAGGGTGGGGGTACAAAAAAAGGCAGAGAAGATGGTAACAACAGAAGTTCCAGGGAGTTCCCTCCTTGGTTGATGAAGATGAGTGTTTGTTGAGAACACAGGGAGAGCATGATGGAAGCAGAAAGAAGCCAGTGTTAATGTGAATCTTCTCTTCTTAGGACTTCTGCTTCACCTTCTTATAGTCTGAATCTGGTTCGATTTAGAGGCAAAGAGCCCCTGGACAGCCATAGTTGGCGTTCCTCACTGAAACACAGTTACAGTCCCAGAAAGCCATATTCTTATAAGGCCTAGCAATAACTTTACAAACTCTGAATTTAAATGTTACAAACTCTTAATTTAAACCAAATAAATTCATTTACATTAATAGTGATTTTAGCTAAATGACTTACTGACTTTTTTAATAAAAGAAAAACATAGAAGGGAAAGCCTAGTAAAGACACATCTACACACCGAGTTACAGTTTTGCAGTACTGAAAGATACTTTTTAATAGAAAACCATTAAACTACATTGAAAAGGTAGAAGGAGTTGTTACCCAAAAATGACCCTATTTCTTAATGAACATCACATAAAAGCAACAAATAAAATTTGTCTTGGTTTCTGGCTTCAGATACAAGCACACACAGATAAGCTGAGAGTTCTTGGGCACAAGGTTGACACTAACAGAAATTAGTTTGCTTAGAAAGTTGCCACAGTCTCACACTTGGGGACCCATACACACCTACCCAAACCATCAAGAAGTAGGGGCAGAAGTACTGGGCATACTAAGAATTTTTATCACCAGGCCTATAAGGATAAATACACTAAATTACCCAGGGGTGCTCTTCACCACTGGAATAAGTCACCTTTCCAGTATAAGAAGATATATATTGTTGGGAAATGTCCTTTATGCAAAAGGGTGTGGCAGCATAGTCTACTTCTCCACTATTTTTTTTCTCCTTCCCAGCCATAATCTCACTCCTTATGGCGAACAGGCACATTCTGATTTGGTGCAGAGGGCAAGGGAAGTCAGCATCCTGTATTTCAGGACCCAACTGCCATAGATTACCTATTTACTATGTGAACAGCCTGAAAATTATTTAGATAATAACAGAGCACAGTTAACTACACAGAGGTATTTTAATCAACCACGAGTCTGCATGTGTGGTCGAAAGACAAACTATTTGCTTAATGACCTTGAGGAGGTTACTTCCTTCTTCAGGGTCTCAAAGGGATTGAACCAGATCAGGGGTGCTGAACATTAAAGTTCCCTGGGAACCTCTGAAAACTACTGATGTGCAAGCCCTGCCACCACACCCTCAGTAAATCAGAATCTGTGGTGGTGGGGTCTGGGCGTTGGTGTGTTTTGAAAGCTCCCTAGGGATTCTGATGTGCAGCCAAGGCTGAGAGGCACAGGTTTCTTCTCAACGCAAGCAGTGGAAGGCATCAATGACAGGAGAGAATCGACCTTGGATTAAACTTTGAACTCTAGTATAAAAGAGAAGGATATTTGAAAGTGGACATGCATCTGTTGGGCCTACTCATGGGGAGCATGCCCCACAGTCTTGCCATTGGGCAGATGGCAAGTTGAAAACCCCAAAACTGGGGCGCCTGGGTGGCTTAGTCAGTTAAGCATCTGCCTCTTGATTTCGGCTCAGGTCATGATCTCAGGGTTGTGAGATCAAGTCTGGTGTCGGGCTCTGTGCTCAGTGTGGAGTCTGCTGGAGATTCTCAACC
Organism: Halichoerus grypus; assembly: GCF_964656455.1. NCBI lineage: Eukaryota > Metazoa > Chordata > Mammalia > Carnivora > Phocidae > Halichoerus > Halichoerus grypus. Next base: position 76,657,588 of record NC_135712.1, read on the forward strand.
TCTGACTCTCCCCCCCCCCGCCCCCAGCCCCACTCTCAATCTCTCTCTCTTTAATAATAAATAAATAAATCTTTGAAAACCTAAAGTCTAAAATCTCAAAAGATCACTTAACATGTTTAGGGAAAACCAAGATTGCTGCTTCCCATGGTAATACTCAGATCCTAAAGAAGTTTGTTTGTTTGTTTGGTTGGTTTTTTTAGTTTTTCATGAGTGAAGTTGCTTGAGAAATAATACACCACCCAGCAAAATAGCACCCCAAAAGTGCTATTGCCTCATTCTGGCAAGGAAAACTGTGTTTTCCCTTAGGCCTTGCTTCGTAGGCTGGAGTTGCCATGGGAAGCAAGGCTTTATTGGGATGCCAGAACAAACAGGCTCTGAAACCACCCTAGCACAACTTATAGAGCTGCCTATAAATCAAAGAAAGCCCTAGGGTCAAAGCCACTTAGACACACATACACACACACTCACACATACACATACTCCCAGAAAAATATTACAAAGGAGAAGGTGTGTCAGGGATATCCAACTAAAATTACTGCACGTAAGTAATAATAACCAAAATTTATGTGTCCCTTTCATCCACAGTTCTCAAAAGATGCAGAATGTGCTAATATCACTTGTCTTTTGAAAGTTTTCCAACATTCTGAGGGATAAAAGAGGAGGGATTCTGCATATAAAGTCAGGCAGGTAGACATGGCTGTGAGGGGCCATTTAGTCTTTTCTTCCGGTGTCAGGTGCAGTTACAATGAAACCAAGTCATTTCTCTGCTTCCCATTGGCAACGTCAGGTCTCCACCATTCCAGGGTATCATCTTCCACCCACTCTAATTTTCTCCAGGGGACTTCCTACCAGTAATCACTCTGTTGGGATGAAATTTTAAAGCAATCTCTCCTAACACCACACTCATGTGCCAGTGTGAGCTTTAGGCAGGTTGATGACTACAAGCTGGCCCCCTCTTTTCTCCATTCTTCCCATTTACTCGGTTTCCTTTTTTATCATGAATGCCCATGATCCCACTAAAGAGTGAACTCTTTTGACTCTGGGGAAGAGTACCTTATTATCCTTAGAAACCTGACAATACTCAGATAGCCTTGATATTTAAAAAAAAAAATTTCTATATCTACCCCATATTTCTGACATGTGTGTTTAAGACCACATGATTCTGCTCTACCATCTATAGAAATGTGGATAGCTGGTCCGGATCCCCAGCTAGAAGGGGCTCAGTAGATATCAGTTCCCCCGACTTCTTTCCCTCAGGCAGTTCTTTTTTTTTTAATTTTAATAATGCTAAATTGAAACGTGAGATTAAGTTTGGAATCCTTACAAGAAAAGTTTTAGAAAAGAGTCCCACTTTTCCATTTAATGAGGGATTATTTTGTTGTTTAAAAGACGAGGACATTTGCAGGAAGGAGATCTCCCCACATTGTAAAGGCTGCCTGGATGGTTTTACACTCATATGTTTGCTCTGCCTGTCCCCAGCTTCTGCAGCAGTGACCCCCACCTAAAAATTACGGATTCAGTCCTGCTCAGAGCTCTGGGATTGGGCCAGACTCTAGCCATGTGGTTGATTTAATCTACTTCAATACCCTGGAGTATTACCTCAAAGGACATTCATTGCAAGCCTAACCCTGACTTTGGGTCCTTGTGTTAATAACTTGCTTTCTGTCGCATCCCTGACATCCAGTCAGCACCAGAACCTGAGTCCCTGTCACCGGCCTCATGCCTGATCTACATTCTTTGTAAATCTCTTAGCATACCAACCTCCCTAGGATTGCATTCTTTTGCCATCTCCCAAATTCAATACCTTCTAATTGATGTGAAGACCATATAGAGCTAGTAATCATGGAGGAAGTGGACAGATGGGAAGCAAACTTGGAATAATTCCTGAGTCCTACTGCAGACTCTTGTATGTGCCTTCATTCTGTTCTCATTGTGCCTGGCTCTTGATTGGATATTAGTCAACATGGAGCTTAACCAGAATATAAACTCTTAGGACTAGGGTGCTTTTTTTTTTTTAACTCTTTATTCCCTCCTTCTATCATCCATGTTTAGACTTGTGTCTCCTTTCCCTCCTTATTCTATCTCAATTTCTGCCCCTCAAGAGCAGAGGGAGCTATGCTTTCAAGAAAGATATGTCGCACTACTTGTCGTAAATGAGTTCTAATTTCTCTATTCATTGGCACAGAGAATTTGGGAAAGTTCCTTTACCTCTCTGAGCTTCCCATTTACTCATGGCATTTTTTACATGGATCAAATGAGTTGTGAAAGCTGTATGTACTATAAATATGTTGGCTATTTTCTCCTTTTTTCCTAATGTTATGAGAACAGAGTGGTAACACATACAAAATCTTCTTAAATATTTCCTCAGAAAAAATTTTAGAGCAACTTGGTGAGGGGGTTTCTTTCCTGCCCAGTACTGCTTGGGTTTGTTTTAATCACAGTCTCTAAACCACAGTTCGATGATCACTCATATAGTGCAAAGATTTGGTACCTGTATTTCTTTCTCTGCTATGCATTTTTCTCAGGTCTTTGACCCCGGCACTTTAGCTAAAACAAAACTTCAAAGAGGTCCTAAGCTAGTGGGAGAACTTCAAAGTCTTCCTACAGGGTCAATTAGCACCTATAAAATTTATCTCTGTTGTCACTAATGACTATTAAACCAAAGTGGGGGCTAATGAGGACTGATAACCACCACCTCCTGAGATTGTTGTTTTCAGTGGAGAATAACCCTTAACTCTCTACATTGACTCTCCAATGTGTGATTGGTTTAAGATTCATTAACTATTTTTAGGTTTGAGGTTCTTTTCATGATTCCTTCAAATAAGGAGCTTTCCCGTGTACCTGTGTACCTGGTAACAAGCATAGCTTAGGTGCCTGCCTGGCCCTTAAAAATAAGTCATCAAGACTTTGTGATGAAATGAGAACTCACCTCCCAGATGGATGTGAGGTCCAAAAAGCAAGTGGGCACATCAACACCAGGCACGCTGTCTAGGTCATAAGGCAAGACTGAGATCAAATCTTACCTCTGCCATTTTGTAGTCTCTTGATCTTGGGCAAGTTCATTGGCCCATCTGTGCCTTTGTAAGATGGAGCTAATGAAAATCCCAGGAGCTGTAGTGAGTGAAAAGGATGAATACAAAATACTCAGGGATCACTAGCATTTGGTGACCCTGTGAATGGGTTTTTTTAATTAACAAAGGCAAATGGATATTTAAAGCCAACGGTAAAAATGTTCTTAAAGTTTGAATTGCTATTATATTTAAGGGATCTTTTCTTATATGAATATTTCTCTCAAATTATCATGTAATTATAGGTATATATTTCTATATAACATAGATGAAATGATTCAATATGCAAATATTTGCTTTGGGTCTTATTTATATCTTCTAATTATAAAATTAGCACATTCTAAATCTGTTTGGGGAGAACCAAAAAATATAAAGGAGCAGGAAAAAGAAAAAACAACTCCACCTATATACAATTACCCAGACATCTGCTATTTTGTCACTTTCTCTTTTAAACAATTTTTACCATCAGGAATCCTACTGAAATAAAAATAAAAACAAGTGTTTTGGATATATATGAAATTTCTGATAAATGTAAGAAAATTACTCATTATTTTGCTTATAAATATTTGGCTCTTTTTATTATCATTTCCACTTTCTTTTGATTCTTCAACCTCTTCAGAGCAGGATTCTCTCCGCTGACTGTATATTAGAATCAGCTGGGGAGCTTCAGCAACAGACTGAATTGAAGGGCAGCCTTCACCTCTGACCTATTAGGAGAGTAGTTGACAGAGAGGTGGGCATTTGCATTTTTAAAATTTCTCCAGGTGAATCTAATTTACAACTAAGTTCCAGAAGCCCCGCTTCAGAGGGACTGAATCCTCTGCAACAGGAACCCATCTTTCCTATCTGAAAACAGTGGTGCCAAACCTTCCTTTCAAAGGTGCTGTGCAACCAAACCGATCTCTCCTTAGGGTCAAAACTCCTGGAAAAGGCATCAGAACTATAATCCTTGGCTCCTTTGCTGGGCACCTCTATACTTTCTTCTTTATCGCTGTTCTTTGGAAGGTTACAGATTATCACCTATCATTATATATCACAACTTTAAAAAGATAAATCAGTTTTCAAATTCTTTTTTCCTTCACAGCATTTTCCTGTCAAGTTCTCCACCCCCAAACTCTTATTCTTCAAATTTAACACTCCCCTCTCCTGATTTACTAGGTAGATTGATATCATGAAGGAAAAAAAAAAAAAAGTTGTTCTAGAAGAATCCGGTGGTGAGTTTGGGTCTCAGCCCTATCAGCCACCACATGATGGAAGGACTGAATAAATAACACACTGAAAGCCTGAGGGACACTAGATAGCGCATCCTAGGAGGGACTGTTTTGTTCACTCCCCCTTTTCCCTCTTCTACCTCTCTTTCTGATCCTTTCCTAGAGAAGATGGATACTTTTATTCACCAGAGTGCTGTGAGAATGTTTCCTAGAGAGAAATTCCTACTCCACAGGGGGAAGCAGATTGCACTCCCTGTTCACTCTTTTGTGAGGATGAACCACATCCCAGAAAGAAGGAGGACATGGAAAATAAGAGAGTGAGAGAGTGATGGACTACAGTAATTCCTCTATGTCCTCTTCAAGAGAGTGTAGTCTAAGGGGAGGGGGTAGGGGGATGGGTTAGCCTGGTGATGGATATTAAAGAGGGCACGTACTGAATGGAGCACTGGGTGTTATACGCAAACAATGAATCATGGAACACTACATCAAAAATTAATGACATAATGTATGGTGATTAACATAACATAATACAATAAAAAAAATTAAAAAAAGAATAGTCTAAAACTGCATTATTTTTTAAGATCTCTTGACAGTTGGATTTTTGGTTTGGTTGGTTAGTTGGTTTGGGATTTGGGAAAATGTATGGGTTGGGTGGGCAGAAGCTGTCCTTAAGGCAGCCAAACTATATTCCTCTTCTTTCCCAAAACAGACTTATTGCAAATGTAGCAATCAAAAGAGTTTCCTGAGGGTTTACTATATGCTGTTCTAGATTGGTAAGCCTCAAAATGGCACTCTAAGGGAGGATGTATTCTCTAACAAAAGAAAACTACTTGTGTTTCCTATGTATGTGGCCTCATTTTCTACCCCAAATACTTGCTTATGCTTCTTTTGGAAAGACTTCCTCTTTATCATCTCCTCAACACTGAATTCCAAAAAAACTTCAAGTCTCGATGGGAATACATTCCTCGTCTAAATGCTCATAACACTGACCTATATAGTTCTCTTCTTATCTAATCTCTTTTTTTACTTTCTATTTTTTTAAAGATTTTATTTATTTATTTTGACAGAGAGAGACAGTGACAGAGGGAGCACAAGCAGGAGGAGCAGGAGAGGCAGAAGCAGGCTTCCCGCTGAGCAGAGAGCCCGATGTGGGGCTCGATCCCAGGACCCTAGGATCGTGACCTGAACCGAAGGCAGATGCTTACTTAACAACTGAGACAGCCAGGCGCCCCTCTTTTTTTACTTTCATTTGAGTTCCAATGTCTAATAATGTTTTATAAGTTCTGTTGGACTATATGATAATCGTCATGATGTGATTTTATAGCAATGCTTACCATAGTGCCAGGCACATAGCAGGTACTCAATAAATATTTTTAACTGGGTATTTTATTTATTTGTACTTACACCTACAAATCAACCAGCTAAACTGGTACTATTATCATAATACATTAAAATACAAAACATCTTTCTACAAATACTAGAATGATGAACAAATGAGTAGTTATAGTAAAACAGCAAAGGGGCAGAGGAAATCAATGAAGCACATTATAGTTTAACACTTTACCGTAACAATTGAGGTTATTAACAAGTAAAGCCTCACAATCTCAGAAAATACAAATAATCCTTTATCACATGTCTTTGTATTTCTACTTCCTGTTCTTGAGGTTAGATTCTAAAACCTAAAGATATTCATATTAATATTATATCTAGTTATCTCTAGCCAGAAACATCTTTTATCACGTTGTCTGTAGCAGCCAGTGCTACTGAAATGTCTTTGATTAGACTCCAATCTTACCCTCTCAATGGACACAACATAATGAGAAACAGAATATCAAGGCAGAGATACAGGACCCTAAAAGACAAATCCTAGAAGTAAAACAGCCACTGCCCAAATTGAGATTGAATAATATACACATCGTCACACATTGGCAGGCTATAGGTTCACAGAGTAATTTGGGAATAAATCCATTATTTGCGGGATACTAAAATACTTAGTGGATTACTTTATTATACTATGGCTGTCCCCAGCAGTTTCTAAGATGGACTCCAAGTCCCTGACAGAATTTTGCTGGAACAGGATCTGGCCCTGCAGGGATTCCTCTCCACGGTTGTGGAACTGATTGTCTCAGGTCTGGTTGTTCCAGGCTTGGGGGCAGCATGTCTGACTGTTCCAGGAATGGTTGCTCCAAGACTGGCTGTTCTGGGTCTGGTTGCTTCATATGGGAAGGTTTCCAGAAATGTTCATCAGGTATCCTGGTGAGAGGAATAGAAGCCTGGGTATTCTGTAGTTGCTGAGCTGTTCTGAGTCACAGTCTTGCTATTCTTTGGCCAGTTAATTTTTTCTGCCACCTCTTCCATTTCATTCTCTGGTTCTAGAACCAGGTCTTAACCTGCTTATAGCTAAGGTTCAGAATGTTGGAAAGTTCTTGCATCTTCTGGAGACTGAGGTATTTCTGTCTCTGTAATCTATCATTGAGGACATATTGCTGGGTCTGAGAGAACATGTTTTTGTTTGTTTCTTTGTTTTGTTTTTAAGATTTTATTCATTTATTTGAGAGAGACGGAAAGAGAAAAAACACAAGTGGGGCAGGAGGGGCAGAGGGAGAGGGAGAAGCAGACTCCCTGCTCAACAGGGAGCCTAACACAGGGCTCAATCCCAGGACCCCAGGATCATGACCTGAGCCAAAGGCAGATGCTTAACTGACTGAGCCACCAGGGGCCCTGAGAGAACACAGTTCTGATCTTGTGTTTCTTGCCCTGGGCCACATCTTCCTTCTTCACCATGCTCTCCTCTACAGAAGTGGGTAGTAGTTTTACTCTGAGATTGGTGGAAGAATCAGGGCTGCTCTGAATAAGCAGATCCATGGAGGAAGGAAGAAGAGAGATAGTCCCTGAATGGGGTGTTTCAACAGATGACATTTGCAAGGCTGCATAATTTTCTTCAGGGCCACAAATCTCAGGCATTGAAGAGTCCCTAGAATTGGATATCTTGGGTCCAGGTGGGCATTGGGGCTGGACCTGGGCCCCACACTCATGTTGTCTTTCGAATTCTCAGTTAATCTTATCTCTCAATTAGTATTTTTTGAATTAATGATATTCCCAATAGCCCATAGTTGTCATCTTTTTCTCCTTCTCTTTAATGAGATTTATAAGAGTATGAGTGAAGTGTAGCTGTAGACATTAGCATTTCTCCTGGTAATAATGCTTATTATTGCTATTATTCTAATTCTTATTATACGATATTGAACAATTTTTACATAACATTTCTTGAACATTATGAAAACAAAGCATTCCTTTTAACTTTGGTTAAGCCATGTTGAACAAAAATTAAAATAACTTGATTAGGGGATCATGAGAGGAAAGCTCTTGATAATCCCTAAAATAGTTGTCTGTCATACTGTTGTATAGATGAAGAATATATATGCAAAAACACAGCAACTTGGGTGGAAAATGAAGTTCCAACTTCTGTCTCTTTTGGTATTTAATATTGCTCAGACATATGACTAGAAACTAGAAATTTCATTGTTGATAATCATATTTAATAATGGTTCTTAATACTGACAGAGTTCTTTACACTGATTAATCACCTTTCACTCACGGATTAATACCTTGGATAAGAATGGAGGACATAAGAGCATAAACAGGTCTAGTTGCCTGAGTTTACCCAGAAGTGTCATGCTAATATTGCAATAAGAAACCAGTATGAGTAGACTTGATGGGATAACACTCATGAGCTTTTTTTTCTTTTCATAATGAAGCTGAAAAAATTAAATCATTGAAGAAATGTTGAACAAAAAGAAAAGCAAGAAGAAAAAGTCACCACTATACTGTTACTCAGTGACTAATACCTCTAAAATGTGGATACATTTCCTTCTCTTTTTTTCTATACTTATACAGTCTATTAATACAATCTCCAGTCATAATTGTTTTAAACATCAGGATTATTGTAAATATCCAGTTTCATATTCTGCTTTTGCACTTTGATAGCATGTATTTTTCCATATCAGTATGTATTATAGGAAAACATAAGTTTTAATAGCTGTACTGCATTAGAATGTTTGGATAGATTACAAAATTATTTTTTCAGTTTCTCCACTGTTGGTCATTTCAGTTGTTCCAGGATATTTTTAAGTTTCTGTCACAAATGATGTCTCAATGAATATCTATGTGCCCAGATTTGTGTGCACTTGTCTGATTACTTTCTTAAGTTTTACTTCCAGATGTGAAATTACCAACCACTATTTCCTTTTCAGCTTGGTAAACCTACAAAACTAAAGGAAAGATAATGTGAGCAGTGATCTTTAGCATTGTGATTCTTTACCGGGATTGAGGTTCAGAGCATGACATAATGTAAAGAGTTGTGACCCAGAACCCTAGGGAACCAGCTTCTAACCCTAGATTGACCTCCAGTCCACAGGAGGCGCAGGAGTTCTTGCTCGGCTTCATTCAGGTGAAGTGTGGGACTCTTCTGAGTTCCTCACTTTGAACCAATTTGAGCAGGGAATTTCTGAACTTGAGTGTGCATCAGAATTATCTGGCAGGGCTTGTTAAACAGAAATTTCTGGGCCTTACCCCAAGAGTGCCACATTCAGAGGTCTAGCTGGAGTCTAAGTATTTGCATTTCTAACAATTCCCAGATGTTGCTGATGCTCCTGGCCTGAGGACCTCACGTTTGAAAACAACTGAACTAGAGCACCTGTTTAGAAAAGGGACCAGGATGGTGAGGATGCAAGGGAAATGCCTTCACTTATTTAAAATAAAACACAAGATGTAAGAATCAAAGCAAAACGTTTATCTGGAAAAGTACAGAGAAAAGGATCACCAGATTCTCTCCCCTTTAGCCCAACCATGCTTTTGGGGACTCCTGATAATTTCTTTGCCCATAATGCTGCATCTCAGAGATGAGGTGCTTACCCTTTAATATTCTAGGCCAGATGTGATTCCATACCCCAGAAAATAGCTGAGATAAGATAGAATTGTTCAAAATTGGGGCACCTGGGTGGCTTAGTTGGTTAAGCATCTGACTCTTGGTTTCAGCTCAGGTCATGACCTCAGGGTCGTGAGAACAAGCCCCATGTTGGGCTCCATGCCTCAGCTCAGAGTCTGTTTGAGATGCTTTTCTTCTCCCTCTCCCTTCCCCCTCCCCCTACTCATGCAAGCTCTCTCTCTAAAAAAAAATAAAATAAGTAAAATCTTAAAAAAAAGAATTGTTCAAAATTACTTTATCAATACTAAAGGCCAATTGAAAGAGAACAAAAAACAGGAAGCAGAAAAAAGTCTAGCTTACATAGTACAAATATCTGACAATTTTATTAGTAAATAGACTTCAAAAAATTGTAGCTCTGAGCTATCGCACACCAGTCTCCCCAAATGGCTATATCACAGCTGTGGGTCCTTGGCAACTTCCTAGACCTTTTGCCTGGTTCCTCGCTTTCCAGACAGAGCCCCATCCCTCCATATGGCTAGAACAGGGGACATGTCCCCATTCACCTAGCATATGCTGTCTTCTGGTCCACTGTGTGACTAAAGCTATTTAGGGGCAGCCTACTTGGTTTAGCTTGAGGGACATACCTGTTTCTCTAGCAACTAGTGGGATTTGGTAGTTGATAAAGAGCTGACCCAGCCTAAGTTACCAAACACCTAGGCCCTTCTCACTACATCTAGTTAGGCAAAGCCCAATAACACTTTAGTCACAGCATGATTCCAGCATATGTGTAATAAGAATTGTACACCTACAGTAAATAGGCTGTAGGACAGGGCAATGGCTGTTGTCCTGTCACTAAATGAGTATGAATGTGTGCACAGTTAGACTAATTAAAGGAAAAGGGGATGTTCAGTCAGTTTCCATACATGCAGGGGGTTATAATTAGGGTCTTTTGGGTATGACCAAAAAGGATGAATCTAGGGCTGATACATAAACATCATAAGGAAAAGATTAGAGAAATAACACTTAATAGGCACTTACCGTATTCTGTGATTGTGGCAGGTAGTTTCTCAGAGATAGAGTTGTCTAAAAATAAAGTTAGTTATCTTAAAAGATAATGGGTTACATGTTACTGGAGGCATTCAAACCAGATTTATGTTCAAGTACCACTTCTTCCAATCAGCCTTCAGTTTAGTCCCATTCCCTGGATCCTAGGTTTTGAATGATCCTGAATCACTTACTTTATATTTTCTAACTTGTCTTTCTGCTTGTACTCTAGCCCTTATAATCCATTGCAGTTAGAGCAGTCATTTAAAAATGTGACTATAGGAGCGCCTGGCTGGCTCCATCAGTGGAGCATGCAACTCTTGATCTCAGGGTCGTGAGTTCAAGCCCCACATTGGGCATGGGGCCTACTTAAAAAAAAATTAAAAATGTGAAAAATACCATACCTCTACTTAAAACACTTCAATAACATTCAAATATACTTGGAATAAAAACTAAACTCAAGATGCTCTGCATGGCCTGGCTGATGCCCACCTCTCCACTGAGAGAATCTTCAACTCTCTTCCATGTTCACCATACTCCTGACCTTAGGCCTTCTTTCTGTTTTTTTGACCAGGCCACACTCATGCCTCCCTCAGCCCCTTTGCATGTGCCGTGTCTTCTCAGTGATGTTCTCCCCCAGAACAAGCCAGTTCCATTTTATCATTCCATTCTCCAGCAAAATGTTTTCTCTTCAGAGAAATTCACCCCCACCATCCTCTCTAAAATCTAAATGCCTCTACTTACAACCACCGGTTTTAAACCTATTTTTCCCACTGTATTCTGTCTACTGCCCCTATTACCTCTTTAAATTACTTTATTTATTGGGTTACTTATTACTACCTTTTTCTTTTCTGCCACGGGAATGTGTGCTCCATGACAAGAGAAGCCTTGCCTATTTTATTCACAACAGTATCCCTAGCACCTAAAGTACTGTCTGGATAGAAAAGGGTGGGGGGGGAGAAGAAGGAAGGGAGGGTGGGAAGAAGGGAAGAAGATACAAAAAGGAGTTAAAAGATTTCTTTCAGCATTTCAGTAGCTAGGACATGTTTTACCAACGACTGTACATTTGAGTTTTTTTAAAGGTTTTGTGTGGATTTTAAAGACCAATAAATTTATATGTAATCAGCTTCAGATCCCTTCTCCTCCAACCAAATTATTTTCTTCAATCACTCTGTTATAGAGATGGAGAAAATTGCAAGTTGGTGAGGTTGACTTGACCAAGGTCATGTGGCAGAGCTGAGACAAGTTCTTTCCACTGCATCACCCTGGAATTTCTTAAACACTCCAACCAGACTTACACCTTTTCTCTAAAGAAAGCAAGAGAGAGTTCAGAGTCCTTATTTTTAAACCTGCATTAAATGGAAACCTTTGGAAGAGCAGGTGGTAATGTTATGAATCTGGCTCAGCAAGGGAACACTGAGGTCATGATATTTTTCACATTTAGTAACTTCAAAAATATAGGGATGATGTAAACTTCCAAAGACTTGTTGCCAACCTAGTGATACTGGTAACTTTGGGCAGGAGGTTGTATCATTGGTCAGGGCAAAAACATGCATAGCCAATGAGCTCTCTCCAGTCAAGAGAGATGCTCTGGTAATGCTTTCAGATGGCTGTCTTGGATTCACATCCTGCCTACAGTAACACTAGCAAGGCTGCTTAAGTTTCCTATTAGATACAAGACAAAAATATCCTATGATGTGAAGAAGTTGTTAAGACCAAAGAGTACCTACTTCATGGAGTTAAAAGATTTAATGAGTGAACACATTTAATAATGTGCTTCACACATACTCTGGCACTTAGTAAATACTAGTTAAATGTCACTTTTTAAAATGAAAAAAATAAACAGATTGAAATGAGAGTGAATTTGAATGTTTGATTTTCTGAGTGACATTGGGTCACTCATAATTCAGCCTATTTTGAATTCTGTTTCAAGTAACTCATCCTCAGTGGAAGAACCACAAGATCATAGGTCAGAAGTTGAAGGGACATTCATAGTGATCACCTGGTTACAAATGAGGTAACTGAAACAAAATACCACCACCACCAACAGGGACAGAGAGACTTAATCCAGGGCAGTGAAAGACTGCAATTCAAACCCAGATCAATTTTTCCCCAATCCATTGTTTTCTTCTCTGCCCCAGACAGCAATGTTTATTGCACTTTGCATCTGGCCCAATTTTATTTTTTATTTTTTTTTAAGATTTATTTGTTTATTTCAGAGAGAGAGAGAGAGTGAGAGAGCATGTATGCATGCGCGTAAGTTGGTGGAGGAGTAGAGGGAGAGGGAGACAAGCAAACTCCCCACTGAGCTGGTAGTCCAAGGATGTGGGGTTCTCCATCCCAGGACCCTGAGATCATGACCTGAGCTGAAATCCAGAGTCCAGTACTTAACCAACTGAGCCATCCAGGTGCCCCTGGCCCATTTTTAAAACTTCCTTCTACATTAAATACTCTGAAGTATAGATATATAGCTATAAGGTTAAGATATATAGCTCCACCTTTAAACCAGAGGCCCCCAGTAGGTTTGTATTCATTTTACCTAACCTACTGGAAGATCTCATGACCACACTCTAGATATTTCATCACATGGGGGATCAAAAACAGCAGATCCTATCCAAAGACACTTCCAGACGTAAAATTCTGTGATTCTTATTACTTATGATGATTCCAAACCAGTTATTCTTGAATGGTTCCCAAATATACTGTTTAAAATGGAAAGGAGATAGGTAAAATGGTTATATCCAAATTGATCGTTTAAATTATTTTGCCTGACTTCACTCCAGCAATGTGCCCTTGTAGTTTTTTTATATTTTATGATATAAATCAACTAATTTTTACTATTAATTTACATAGAAACTACAAGGTATTTTAGCTCCATTTGATTGACCTTCAGCTAGCATTTAAGTTTAAAAGGAAAGTTAAACAATTCACTTCATTTCTGTGCAGATGGAGGTAGACAAAGTTAATGCTCACCCTGTAGCTATTAGAGATGTCTGCCTGCATTCTTGGCAATTTCTCATATCAAGGGTGTAAAAAGAGTGCAATAGGCGAAGACTGGAAATCCTGGGTTTGAATACTGGCTCTAGTGTTTTGCACAACCTCTGATTCTGAGATAGGTCACTTCCTGTTTCTGAGTTCAGTGTCTTCATCTGTAAAATGAGGGTGGAATCTACTAGATGATTCAACCTCCCCTCTCCCAATAAGTCAAGGTTCTGTTGATAAACACCAAAAGGTTTAGGAGATGGCACAATTAAATTCCTTCTACACTCCCACGTGCTGAGGAATGACTTAGCAGCAGAAAATAGCCATGTTCCTCTCAATGTGGGTTTAGCTTCTTCCAACTCCAAGCAGCTGGACGAGTAAGCAGATGTATTTGTGCTACTGCAGAAGAAAATACCAAGCAGCCTGTACTCCTCAGTGTTTCGCTGAGAGATAATTTAGGATTCACTTCCACACATACTAGTAGTCCCCAAACCCTGACAATTTGGTATATGCTTGTGCATTACATTTCTCGTGGGGGTCCGCTCCTTCCCTCTAGTACACAAACAATGAGAGTTCAAATCCTCAGCCTCTCCAACCTGAGTCACTACAATAGCTTTCCAGTCTATGCTTAGCTTCCCTCTTCCTCTGTCTATTCTCATCCCTGTCCCAAGTTGACCTCTCTAGAACAAAAATCTGACCACAGCCAAGACCTGCTTAAAAAGTCTATGGCTCCTGATTGCCCTCAGAATAAAATCTAAACTACTTAGCTTTACTTTCACATGATTTGGTCCCAACCTATCTTTTCGATCTCAGTTCCCTCTCCGTTCTTACCCAGACACTCCATGTTCTACCCCAAGGAAATGTTTTCCTCTTGAATAACATCAGACTATATTTACTGAGCATGTTCAAGGTGCCAGGTGCTTTTATATACATTATCTCATTTAATCAAAGAATATACTTCAAGACAGGTATTAGTATCTCAGTTTTCAAGAGAGATTGACTAACTTGCCCAAGGTTCCTCAGGTTTTGGAGGGGTGAGCAGGGCTCAGACACAGGTCTGTCTCTCTGTGCTTTTTCTACTTGCACATGCTCTCTTCCCAAGACACTCTGCACTTTAACTTCTTTGCACATGCTCTTTACTCATTCTAGAATGTTCTTTCCATTTCCCCACTTATTGTTTAGACCCATCTAAAATGTCATATTCTCTGTGAATATTTTTTTGTTTTCTTCTAATGGAATAAACATTCTCTGTGCTCCAGTACTTTCCTTATAGACACACATAGTATTATAAATTATAATAGAGATATTTTTGTGCATAGCTTAAACTCCTGTGAAAATGTAGGCTTCTGGAGGGCAAGGGCCATGTTAACTCCACACCTGGCATTTAGTACAATGCCTAGAAGATAGGAGGTATTCATTAAATGTCTTTGGGAATGAATGTTCTATTTTATCTTTATTATTCTCATGTCTAAATTTAGATCTGAGAGAGATGTAGCAAAATCAATCACCAAATACTACCCAGTACTAGGGGTTGGCACAGAAAGAAAGCTTACAAAAGAGCAGAGCTTATACTTCAAAAATAACTAATTTGTACTCAGAAACGTTGTACTATCCCTGATAAAACGGATTACTCCTAAAATAAACTACAACCATTTTGTTGAAAAAAGTGAAAAAAAAAAAAGAAACATCTCTACTGATACCATGGTTAAAAATAGCTATTTTGTCTAAATTGCTCAAGCATTAGTTGTCTTCCACTCTTGGAGCAAAATAGACTTGCAGTCTTTCTGTGAGGATAGGTAGTGATGTTTTCTTGCAAGAACTCACATCCAGGCAGAGGGTTGGGTGCGTTCCATAGTGAGCACCACATTTTTAGTGTATTACAACAACAATAACAATTACAAAGACACAAGGATATGGCCCAGTCTAAGGTTTTTGTGGAAAGTATTCTTGCATTTACACAGCAAGACTTTCCAGATTTAGACAGGCATGCCTATTTACCCACCGAGGGAAGAAAACGTCTCAGCAATTTAACATGCCAAGTAGATATCATTTGTACGGAAACTGCCAGCTATTTTAGAGAAGGTAATAAAGGCAAATCAATGCCAGCAAACTGTGTTTCGCGTCTTTGAGATGGCATTAATGAAAGAGAAAGCTTTCTTTTGGTAGCATTTGTTACACATTTGTTACATACACAGAGGCCCACAGGCCTCTCACTTCCCCTCCACAATGTTGCTGCTCTCTAGGCCCTCCCACCTCTGTCCGAGCAAGGAGGGCACAACATGATGTTACTGCCTCTTCCCTCTCACTTTGGGGCCAAAAGAATATTCCAAAACATGGGTTGTATCATGTCACAAGTTTTCATATGAATCTAAAATAATTTACCCTCACTGCCTAGAATAATGAAATGAGGCTTTTAAGGCCTACCTCACTTCAAGCTGGAACACCCTCCCCTATCCCATAAAACTCCTACAATACTATATTCTTCAAGGCACAGCTCAATTATCACTTTCCCAAAGAAGCATTCTAGTTTCAATTCAGATGAAGCCTTTTTCTGAATAGTCCGATCTATTTTGTTGTTGTTGTTGTTGTTGTTGTTGTTGTTGTTGTTTCTGTGCTTTGTATTGAGTTCCCTGTTTATAAATTGTAAAAGCCCCAAGGTCAGAAACCACATCTTTTTTTTTTTTTTTTAAGATTTTATTTATTTATTTGACAGAGAGACGGTGAGAGAGGGAACACAAGCAGGGGCAGAGGCAGAGGGAGAAGCAGGCTTCCCGCTGAGCAAGGAGCCTGATGCGGGGCTCAATCCCAGAGTCCTGGGATCATGACCTGAGCTGAAGGCAGATGCTTAACAACTAAGCCACCCAGACGCCGCTCAGAAACCACATCTTAATGACTGAACAAATGAGTTTTTTTGCCATTAAACATAAGAAAGAAACATAACATGCCGTTAAGCATGGCTGCCTTTTCCTCATAGAAAAATCCTGATCTCAAAGTGTAATCTCAATAAAGAAGATTCAAGTCAGGTTGTGGGGAAATATCATGAAGCCACAAACATTAAAAGACAAGAAATCACATCATAACAATTGACCACTTTCATGGTTCCAAATGTGCTTTTAGAATCCTGCTGGTTCTTGGTGTCCTATCCGAAACTAATGTTATAAATTCAGTAAGCTAGGCTTGTAAAGATTTTTTTAAAGGATATGAAGCAAAGATGAACTTCTTGGATTGTAAAATCATTAAAAGTGGTTGCTGGTAAGTGTTTTTCAGAATGGTACTTTCTCTTCCTGTCTCTCAGAGTCTTTTGGAAGCACAGCATCCTCAGTGTTTCGTGTTACAGTTGAAGAAACAGGTGCAGAGAGATTAGCTCATCCAAGTCCATGGGGCAGTAAGTGGTGGAGAAACAATATGAAAGCAGGAGTTTGACGGAGTTTGACACTGGACTCGTGTTACGATGCCTTGTCTGAGCTACTCTTTCTGCTGCCTCCTTCTTGAAACAAGACTATTCCTCTGTTTTCTTTGTTCCTCATGGAAGTAATCTAAGAAAGAAGCTTAAGACCTTTCCCCAAACTTAAAGCCTGTTCAAGAGCCTATAACTCTGGAATGTATTCTTGAGATTTTAAGATGTATCTTTCATATATGTGAGATATGACTTATCTAAGATGTATTTTAGTCTAAAATACTTTTAAGTTGAAATAGCAACATCCTAATTTTGTAAAAGCTCATTGTATTTACTTAATCTCCAAGGTGAATTGCATATTTATGGATTATTTAAAAATCAAATCACTGATATGGAGTGAAGTCAGGGAAGCCAGGAATTAAGGCTGACTGAGAATGTTCCCCCATGACAGTTGTCAATGGAGCTGGAAGAAGGATCCACATAGTCCAGGACTGAAGCCCAAAAGTTGTTTGTTTCAAAGAGCAGTGTTACCAACTTTACTTATTTATTGTCTATTGTTTTTCTGTTTCCCAATCCATTGGTAATTGATTTTATCTTCCTTTAATCCTTTCTGCTACTTTTTTCAAGTTCATTTTATTGGTGTCTTTCTAAGTTCTTATCTTTTATGCTTGGTGACTTTCTTTCTTGATTGGTAATGAGAACATTAAGAAATAGTCTGCTTTGAGTATAGTTTTGCCTCCGAATCATAAATAAATTATTATAGTTACTGTCAGGTATGAATAAGTGATGGTATAGCTATATGATATTATGCAACACTTAAAACACTTCTAAATGATTTTTATCACAAGCAAAAAAAGTTATAAAGCATGTTATACAGTAACATACCAATTTTTAATACCCTTTAATGCTTAAAATATACTTCAAGAATATTCACTGGTGTTATCTCTAAATGGTGGTATTATAGCTCCATTTTGTTTTCTTCTTTATGCCTTTATATTTTCATTTTTAACATGATTGACAGTCATAATCACTTAAAATTTTTCTATTCAATTTTCTGTCATATTTCTAAAAGATGATTAAGATAATAATGAACACAGGGGCACATAGGTGGCCCAGTTGGTTAAGTGTCACTCTTGGTCTTGGTTCAGGTCATGATCTTGGGGTCATGGGATCAAGTCCTGCATCAGGCTCCATGCTCAGCACAGAGTCTGCTTGAGATTCTGTCTCTTCTTCTCCTTCTGCCTCTCCCCAACCCCCATTTCTAAATAAATAAATAAGTAAATAAAGAAATAAAATCTTTCAATACCATGAAGATAATAATGAACATATATGAAAAAATGTTTATGACGTCAAATTTTTAAAAAATACTTGAATGTGTGTTATAATCTTAACCCTGGAAAATTTAATTACATAGATAAAAAATTAGAAGGAAATAGATACAAATATGAACTACTATGTTCTTAATTGGGAAGTCGTCAATTCACTTTGTTTTCTTCTGTATTTTTGTAACTTTCTGCAATGAGATAAAATGAATTTTATAAGAAGAAAACAAGAAGTAGATGTTAGTCATTATAAAAGTTTACCCCAGAAAGCTGTTGGAGTTTTTTGCTCGTTTGTTTTTTTGGTACATGCCCACCTGACCCCTAGGCTGTTCGAAGAGCATTCCAGCTGCTCTTCCGGCTTCTTCCCTTGTCTGTCTCTCATTCCCTTCTCCACACTGCTGATAGGATCTTGAGAATCCCTATCATTTTCTAATCACAGTGCTCCCCTGATGGGAACACTTCAAAGACTTTTGACCACCTCTGAAATGGAATTTGAAATTTTTGACATCAGCAACCAAGCTCTCCATTTTTAGACTCTGAGTGTAGGTCTATGCTTATACTCACTTTTTCTCTCAACAAATTCTATGTTCAGGTCAAAATGAACACTGAATTCAACTCTCTGCTTGCAAGGGCTTGAGTCCTTGCAAAAATAATCCCATTTTTTATTTTATTTATTTTATTTTTATTTTTTGAAGATTTTATTCATTTGAGAGAGAGAGAGAGACAGGCAGGGAGAGTGGCAGGCAGAGGGAGAAGCAGGCTCCGCACTGACCAGGGAGCCTGATGCAAGGCTTGATCCCAGGACCCTGGGCTCATGACCTGAGCTGAGGGCAGACACTTAACCGACTGAGCCACCCAAGCGCCTTCCCATTTTTTAATAACACCATTCCCCACTCATATTAAAATGTAATAAAAATTTCCTAGACCCTTCTTGATTGCCTCTGCTGGAATAAGCAACTTTCTTACATATTTTCATGGCCCTTACATCATACTGCCTTCGATTATAGTCATTCTTGTTAATGTACATGTTATGTACCCAAATAAATTATCTTGAATTCAGTACATGTATATTTCCTTATTAGTACTCTTTGAAGTTCTGCATCTTATCCAGCTGTATAGAGTCACTATCACCATTATATGGTGAAAGCTTGCATACAATAGATGTTTAGCAAGAGAAGATTGGAAGGAATTATTAAAGAACTATTTTCTTGTTTAAGTCATGATGTTCTGATACACCGAAAATCTGGGTTGTTAATTTTGTTTTCTGGTTTTGTTTTTGAATCAGCAAACAGTTGCAAATTTGAACTTTCAAACACCAGAATTGTACAATACTCCTTTCCCTGCTAGAGGGCTATGAGGAATTGAGTCCATTCCATGAATCCAAAACTGATAGAAGATGTCTGTAAGTCAGAAGTATGGGTGACCACAGGGGTGAGAGTTCATTGTGTGTTTGGGGGAAGGATGCACCAGGAGGATGTCCAGTGAGACACCCTGAGCAAGTCAGCATTATAAGGACAGAGGACAGAGCTGAGTGATAGAGACTACGGAGCAATGAGTGGTAGAAGACTGGTAAGTCAAAAGTCCAATCCTCAGCAAATATATGAGAGAAGTGTTTTTGTCTATGGCTGCCTTTCATTCACATGTTCCCACAGCATGATGCATAGGGGACTTGGTAGCACTTGTAGGACCGGTAACAGTGTGGTTCCTTTGCACTTATTTTCCCCTTCCTTGCATATTAATAATCAGACACATGTAGCTCTCTCTAAAGTGAAACTGTTTTCAATACTTAATGAGCCTTTCCAGTAGAATTAAAGCTGGTCCATTCTTGGGATTCAGAAATGTCTTGTAAAATCTTGAAATCTTGGTGTTGGGCACAAGAAATAAATTACAAGGGCATTTGGTTCAAAATATCAGACACCAGAATAGAAGGGGGTGGCTGAGGAGTATACTTCTTCAGGCATGGTCTTCCTCACCTGTTCCACAAGCAGTGTCTGACTCTGCAAACAGAAACGGAAGGAACGGATTTTTCTAAAACTCTTAAAGACACTGTGGAACTTCCTTAGAGCCCATCTCAAAGAAACAGCAAGAAAGAGATTCTCTGTACCTCTGCATAGAATTTAGTACAAGAAGATTCCAGACCCCTAGAGCCCCTTGAGACCTCAGCTTCCCCCCTTAGATCACACTCCTCTCTCTGACCTCATTGGATCCCTCCTAGGGAGCAGGAATTATTAATCTAATTGACTAGAACCCAAGAGGGTCACTGTGAGAAACAAGAGTGTCTCAAAGTTAGATTCCATGACCCACTTTTTTTTACTCTGGGTATCCCTTTAGGGGGATGAAATTGAGGAAAGGGAGTGCATGATTCAAATGGACATCATACTGCCTTCGATTATAGGAAGCTGACCACGCTCTGTGCTTTGTCTTAGCCTCTATGCAAAGGATGAGCGGATGCTGGGGCTGCTTCTCCTAAGCCTCAGGCCTACGTTGTGCTCTCCTTTGTGGGCTTTCCCAGACATTAATAATATCAGCACTTTCTTTCCTGCTTGGCTGCTGATCCTTTGGTGAATATGCTCTTTGGCTAGGAACTCTAGAGAAGAGGAAGGATGAATGGTAGGATTTGGGCAACGAACCAACCGCACCCTAAGCCACACCCAGAATGCATCATTGTGCCTTTTTATAGGATTTTGGAAGGATTAAATAAGAGAATGCATGTAAAATGCTAAACACAGTCCCTGGCATATAGTACCCACTCAATAAATGTTAATTATTGTTAATAATACACACAGATCCTAAATATTTGCCATCGGCTATTCGTACCTGATCAGATAGCTCTCAAGTTTTGGGAAAAGTGCTTTAAGGCTGAACACCTGAACATTTGACTGATAGAAACTGGAACAAAATAGGTTGTCTTAGCTTACTGTGAATTTTCTTCCTATGGTTTAATAAAGAAGTAAAAATTTCCTTTGAGGCATACCACTTTCTTTTCTGGGAGAGTTCACTCTGTGGAATGTTCTGGTTATGCACATAAGTACCTCTACTTTGGCCTTTGGGTAGCCAGTGCCAGTGAAAGGATATGAATGCAAATTCCTCAGACCTGCCTTGACAGATTCTGCCTAATGAATCATCAAAGTAGGGAGTGAGCTATATCTTCTCAAAGATTTTTCCTTTCTATATTAAAATAACCTTTTAGATTTTTTTCTTGCAGGACTAAAGACCAGAGTTGGGAGTAAGAGACTGATACTCAAAGAAAGGATCTGGTAGAAGTAACTCTGAAGAGTAGACCCATGTAGCATGTTGGGAGGCCAGAGGCCGAAGAGGCACACAGGCTGCCCCAGCCCCCTTGTGATGCGATTTAGTAGGTAGGCTGCAGGAAGCATTGCTGTCTAATAGCCAATATTTAGTTTTCCCCTTCTGGCTTGGCAATTCCCTTTTGCTATCTTCATGTTTTTGATAGACATTTTTAAGCCTCATGCTCAATGCTTAGGGAGTGGCAGAAGAGGCACGTTTGTGCTCAGGGGAATCAGTAAGAAGCAAGGATAAATAGCCCACCAAAGAGGCTGTGAGACTGCAGAGAGTGAACCAAGGACCTGGTGATGGCTGCAGTCTGGATAATAGAAAATAGAAGCTTTTCTGAAGAATGTTCAGAGGTACTTCTGGAGGGGGAGACTCATCCAGCAACATAGATCAGGGCATCCTTTATTATCTTTAGCTATAACTGAACAGGATGATTTGAAAGGATAGAGAACTTGCACAATACAGTAGAAACCCAGAACTGAGTAGCACAGACCATCCTTTGGAGAAGGATCCTGTCCCTGCATCTTACTCTTTCTGACCTTGAATGTGTCTTTCTCGGGCCAAGGTATATCACCTTTAGATACCTTTTGACTCTCAATACCATCGAATACATTATTTTATATTCAGTCAATCATCCAATCGAGCATTTGTGTTTGCCATGTTCAGGCACCAGAAAATACAAACATGAATAAGACATGGTCCCTGAACTCAAGGGTCTACGGGAGAAAGAGAATTGCATAAATGGTTGATTCACATGCATTGCAAATGTGCATGCAGGGTGCTGTAAGAGCATAAAGAGGAGAGGGGGGCAATCCCAGACTGAGGCTGTTGGTTATAGCTTCCTGAAGATGACGTTCAAACTGACTCTGGAAGCTACCTCAGATTGTCCATTTGAATCATGCACTCCCTTTCCTCAATTTCATGAAATATGGTAAGTACAGGAGAGAGCTCTTCTTGATCATAGACTTTCTGGAACAAATACAAATTAGAGAAGAACAGATTGCTAAGCAGTAGGAACCATAGAATTTCATCTGTGGAATTGAGAGCCAGCATAGTGATAGTCCATGGGCTGGTTTTCAGTTGACTTGAGTTCTAATCCTGATTGCCACTTACTTTACCATGTCACTTGGGACAATTCAGGAGACACTTGGAACCTCATTTCCTTCACCAGTGAAAAGGAAGTAATACCCTTGCTTGGCTCCCCCAGAGGGCTGTCATGAGAAACAGATGAAGTACTGGGGATGAAGTTGCCTCACAAGACACATGGGAGCTTCCTCATTGGTGGGGAATATATTCTGAAGAGTCTGGCCCTCCTTTAAAGGCACTAGGAGAATGGCTGGTGTGGGGAGGGACCCTTGCAGAGGAGCAAGCAGTGTTTTACTGGAATGAGAGTTCCCATCAATCACCTAAACCAGTGGGAGATTGCTGTCCCAGGACGGGGATAACAGAGAAAGGGAATTTCCTCCAAGCTGCTCCACAGACCTATATGCCATCAGCCAGCGTGATGTGGAAAACAGGGACAGCAGTGGGTGAAAGACAAGAAGGAAGGACAGTGTCAGCAAAGGTCAGGGTGTCGCACATCAGTCACCATGACAGCTGCCAGGGCTCAGAGGGCTGCAGAGCCTGATGAGGACGGCCACTGGATTGGATTCGGACACATTCCGGAGGCTTTGCATCACACACCCAGGATGGTGGTCTTTGCTCATCTCAGCTCATCCTCCTACTCAGCCTCTCCGAAAGTGTGCTTTCCAGGCTGCCGTATCTGCTTTCCTCCCAGAAAGGATTACTCATCTGCACACTCGCAGCCTTGCCATCAACACCAGGGAGAGAGCTTCTGCCTCCCCGCTGGGCCAGAGGCCCTCCGGACCACAGGTTATGAAACACAGGAGCTCCACACGCAGATTCCCTGGAAAGTGGACAGGGCTTGTCCAGCATGTGCCTCACGTCCCAGCGTACCTAACACTCCACACCTCCTTTGTACATATTTGGAGAAGCAGAAAAGCATGCTAAAAAAGGGGCTGGATTGTGAGCCACTTCAAATCACGTGAAGGGAACAGATAGTAACTTAGAACTACTAGTTGCTGGGTGGTGTGCTAGGATTGCTCCCAGAATTTTACAGTTTACCTCAGAGCTATTTTTAAGATGGATATTTTTAATACTACACTTCAGATCAACGAACTGAGGCAGAGAGAGGGTAGGTAACTTGCCCAGGGTCACCCAGTCAATAAGTGTTGAAACTAGTAATCCAACCTAAATCAGGGCCACGACGAAGTCCAGGCCCTTGGCCTCGCCCTCATCTAAAAGAGGAGATCACTGATGGGGTCTGGGGTCCCTTCTATGTCCAAAATGCCATGACCCTTTTTAGCTATGTGCTCTGGGAGTAAATTACTTCATTTTTTTTTTTTTTTTTTTAACTGTAAGGACTATTTGTATCTTACTATCCAGTATATTTTCTCTTTCTGGAATACTTTAAAAATATTAGTTGAATTGAATTGACCTGAATTTTCAAAGCCTCATTTCCTTCATGTCTAAAATTATGATAATGGTCCTTGTATCACTAGTCCCAACAGGTTGTTATGAGGCTCAGATGAAATCCTGTGTTTAGAAGCATGTTTTAAAAATATATAATTGTGATACTGTATGGAATATATTACTGTACTATTATATATAATGTGCATGCATTCATAAGTATATGTGTCATAACTGTACTCAAGGACTATCACAAAAGAAACACTCAGCAACCAGAAGGAGAAAGAAAATGTTGCCAGAATTCTGGAAGTCTCATTGAGCTCCCTTCCAGTCACCAGCCCCTTACCCTGACAACCACTTCCCTGACAGCAGAAGTAAATGTTCTCTGCCTTTGTAGGATACTTAATGGTATAATCCATATGCCTTCTTATGTCTGGCTTCTTTCACTCAGCAACTTGTTTGTGAGATTCATTCCTATTTGTTGATATAATTTTATATCATGTAAATGAAATCTCCGGTAGGGTCACTGGAAGAAACTTGAAACTCTCATCCCTGACATTAAAGAAACAATTGAAACATTTAGTACAAAGAATAATAAAATCACAAACTCCCAGAATAATATGCATAGTTAACTTCCTTTGAAAATAGTCTTCTTCCCTGATGCCTTTGTTGTCGTCCACGTTTTCAGAAAAACCTTGAAGGGCAGGTATACTAGGATTGATTTTAAAATGGTATGAATCCCGGGGCGCCTGGGTGGCTCAGTCGTTAAGCATCTGCCTTCGGCTCAGGTCATGATCCCGGGGTCCTGGGATCAAGTCCCACATCGGGCTCCCTGCTCCACGGGAAGCCTGCTTCTCCCTCTCCCACTCCCCCTGCTTGTGTTCCCTCTCTCGCTGTGTCTCTCTCTGTCAAATAAATAAATAAAATCTTAAAAAAAAAAAAAAAGGTATGAATCCCTTTAATTAAAAAAAAAAAAAAGCAAAAACTTAAATAAAATAAGGCAAAAAAAATCTCTTTTAAAAAATTGATCACATGTAAGGTTTGATCGTTTGCTTCAGCTCTTACTCATTCCGATTGCCTTTAGTCATCTCTTAAATCAGAGAAGGAATTTATATTCAGCTACTTTGTTGAGTGTTGTTTCCTCTCTACTGTTTTTGATAGGGACACTGATGTGAAATTGCAGAAAATCAGATCTAAAAAGAATCTTAGATGTTATCAAGTGCCATCCCCCATTGTGCAGATAAGGAAATTGTGACCTACATGATTAAGTGGCTTGTCAGTTCCAGTCGCAAGGTTGTGAGCAAAAACTGGACTAACTCATTGTACCTGGAATTCTAAATACTTTCCTGTTAAATTGTCTACAGGAATTTAATAAACGAGTATTTGTGGTTTATCACCATTAGGTAGAAGACAAAGTTTATTGTATAAATGAAAATAGAAGTGATTGTAATGGAGAAAATAGTTTTCCAATATACTAGTGTGCTTCTTTCTTCAATATTACTTGTTTGTTTAATGTACCGATCCTTTTACCTATTTTGTTGGGGGCATTCATTTGCCTCAGGAAGTTATGGAGCTACCAGAAGAGTAAAACAAAGATTTTTTTTTTTCTCATTCTGACCTCTAAAATAAAATCATTTAAACCGACTTTATTGATGTATAACCTGATGACAATAATAATGTATGCATTTTTACTACACCGTTCAATGAGTTTTGACAAATGAATATTCTCATGTTACCACCATCATCTTCAAGAAGCAGAATATTTCCAACATAACAGAAAGTTCCCTAGTGCCAAGTCATTCAGCCCCACCCCAAGCAGGTCTCAAGCAACTACTAACTTGCTTTCTGTGACTAAAAATTTGCCTTTTATAGAATATCATAAAAATAGAATCATAAAGTACATAGTGTTATATTTTACTTCTTTCAATTAATGTAATGTTCTGAGATTCATTCCTGTTATGTGTAATAATATTTTGTTTTTCTTATTGCTGAGTAGTATCCCATGTATAGGTATACCATAATTTATTTTTTCATTTATCAGTTGATGGACATTTAAATTGTTTCCAGTTTGAGGCAATTACATATAATGCTGCTAAGAATATCTGCATATGTGTATTTGTTATTTGTGTGAATGTATACTTTTATTTCTCTTTGGTAAATATCCAGGAGTGGAATTCTTGAGTCATATGATAAACATACATAAACACACATATAAAGTATATAATTATAATGCAATTATAATTATTATTTATATATAATTTTAATATATTATTTACATATATTTTACTTTATAAGGTAATATCATAGTGTTTTTCAATGCAGCTGTACTATTTTATATTCTCACAAGCAATATAAGAAAATTCCAGTTATTCAATATTCTCACCAACACTTCATCTTTACCAGTCTTTTTAACTAGAATTTGTCCATTTCATCTAAGTCATTAAACTTATTGCCATAATTTAGCATTGACCTATATTTAGTATTAGTAGTTAGTATTATATGATATCTGCAAGCTATAACTTTTCTTTATTTTTATCAGTGGCACTAGAAATTGCTTAATTTTATTGATTTTTTTTTAAGATTTTATTTATTTATTTGACAGAGAGAGAGAGATAGCGAGCGCAGGAACACAAGCAGGGGGAGTGGGAGAGGGAGAAGCAGATTTCCTGCCGAGCAGGGAGCCCGATGTGGGACTCGATCCCAGGACCCTGGGATCATGACCTAAGCCGAAGGCAGACGCTTAACGACTGAGCCACCCAGGCGCCCAATTTTATTGATATTTTTAAAGGCAAGTGTGTCTTTATTGATTTTTTTCTATTGTTTGTTTTCTATGTCACTACTTTCCACTGTTTATTATTTTCTTCTATCTACTTAGTTTTGGCTTCATTATATTATTTTCCAGTTTCTTTTGGAAACTTACACATTGCCGTTAGAACTTTCTTCCTTCTTTCATAATTAAAGCATTATGTGCTAGAAATTTCACTCTAAGAACTACACACATTTTAGTTAAATCTCACACATTTTACATTGTGTTTTCATTTTCATCCAATTTAAAATATTTTCTAATTTTCTTTGCGATTTCTTTTTAATTAATGGTTTATATAGAAGTATATCATTTAATTTCTAAACAATTGGGAAATTTTAATATATCCTTTTGTTGTTATTCATTGTTAATTTTGTTTTATTGTAGCCAAAGAAAATGTTTTGTATGCTTTCAGTTACTTTTATATTTATTGACACTTGGGTTATGACCCAGTATATCAAGATGAATGTTCCATGCATACTTGTTGGCGTGGGGATGGGTGGGTAAGTATTCTGCTGTTGTTGGGAAAAGTATTTAAACACCAATTAGGTCAAATCGATTTATAATATTTTTGTTCAGTTTTTCTACATCCTTATTTATTTATTTATTTATTTTTATCTTATTTTATTTTATCTTATTTTATTTTGTTTTGTTAATCACCATACATTACATCATTAGTTTTTGATGTAGCGTTCCATGATTCATTGTTTGCATATAACACCCAGCGCTCCATTCAGTATGTGTCCTCTTTAATACCCATCACCAGGCTAACCCATCCCCCCTCCAGAACCCTCAGTTTGTATCCTTATTTATGTTTTTATTAGTCATTGGAACAGGAATGCTAATCACCTTCTGTAATTGTAGACGTGCAAGAATATGAACTTACATACTAAATACTACTAGTAATTTTGTTTTCTGGCATTAGTTCTATTTTTTTTTTTTGCTTGTATTTTAAGTTCTATTATTAGGTAAATATACATTTAGGTTGTTCTGTCTTCTAGATATATCTACCTGTTTATTTTTATGAAATATTCCACTTTGTCCCAGGTACTATTCTTTTTCCTGAAGTCTGTCTGAAATTAATATAGCCACCTCAAAATTTTTTTAAAGGTGAAATTCTTTTTTTTTTTTTTTGATTTTTTTTTATTATTTATTTTTGACAGAGGGACAGAGAGAGTGTACAAGCAGGGGGAGAGGCAGAGGGAGAGGGAGAAGCAGACTACCCGCCCAGCAGGGAGCCCAGTGTGGGGCTCGATCCCAGGACCCTGGGATCATGACCTAAGCCGAAGGCAGACGCTTAACCGTCTGAGCCACCCAGGTGCCCCGCCACCTCAAAATTTTTAAGATGTGTGTTTACATGATATATCTCCCTTTCACCCTTTTATTTTTGTAGATTTTTTTTTTTTAATTTTGGAATGTATTTTGGATACAGAGAAAAGTTGTAAAAAGTACAAAATATTCCTATACACCCTTCACCTAGTTCCCCCCAATATTAACATCTTACATAACCATGGTACATTTATCAAAATTAAAAACTAGCATTGGCACATTACTATTAACTAAATTCCAAGATTTGATCCATCATATGGCATTTATTAATAATTACTCTTTTGTTTCTTCTGGTGTTTAAAAATTTCTCATTCTTCTTTGTTTTTCATGACCATGGACGTTTTGAAAAGTACTGGTTGGGTATTTTATAGACTATCTCTCAATATGTGTTTATTATATGGCTTTATGATGATTATGATTTTTTTTTAAGATTTTATTTATTTATTTATTTACTTATTTATTTGACAGAGAGAGAGAGTAAGAGCACAAGCTGAGAGACAGAGGGAGAGGGAGAGGGAGAAACAGGCTCTCTGATGAGCCGGGAAGCCAATGCGAGGCTCAATCCCAGGACTCTGGCATCATGACCTGAGTCTAAGGCAGCCGCCTAACCGACTGAGCCACTCAGGCGCCCCATAATTATGATATGTTTTTTCATGATTATAGGGGTTATTGTTTTTTGGGAGGAATACCCCAGAGGTCTGGTGTGTTCTTATCACATTATATCAGGAGGTTAATAATAACAATGAGTTATCACTGGTGTTGTTCAACTTTGATCACTTGAATAAGTTAGAGTCTTTCAGGTACTCCCCCATTAAGTTACTATATTTTGCCTTTCATAGTCTATTATTTGGAAGCACATTCCTAAGTCCAGTCCACAGTCAAAAAGAGGGGAATTAACCTCTAATTTCTAGAAGGAGGTGCATCTTCATATATTACTTGGAATTCTTCTGTAAAGATTTGTTCTATCTTTCCCATTTATTTATTGGTTTAATCATTTTTATGTAACAGTATGCACTCGCCATATTTATTTTATACTTTCAGTTATAATCCAATATTACAGTATTTGATCTTTTTTCTCATATTATTCTAGTTTTGACCATTAGGAGCTCTTTCATACTGGCCTCTGTGTCACTTTGACATCCCCCCCCCCCCCTTTTTAAGCATTTCCTTACTTCCTGGCACTGCAAGGTGCTCCGGGTTTATTTCATGTTCCCTGAATTAGGTCTAGAATTAGCAATCTGCTTAGGAAATTTGGTTCTTTTTTTATGTAGATCCAAGTTTCTTACCTATGTCATTTTCCCACTGCCTAAAGAATTTCTTTTAATATTTTTTTCCAGGAAGGATCTGCTGGTAATGAATTACCTCCGTGTTTGTTTGTCTGGGAAAATCTTTATTTCTCCCTCACATTTAGAGCTTTATTTCTCTAGATATAGAATTCTAAGTTGGTGATTTTCTTTTGTTTCATTTTTCCTTTCAACACAAAAATATCATCCCACTCTCTTCTAGCTTGTAGGGGGTTTCTGATGACATCTCTGCTGTAATTCTTACCCTTTTTCCCTCTATAGATAAAGTATTGTTTTCCTCTACTTTCAAGATTTTCTCTTTTTCTTTGGTTTTCTGAGTTTGAATACACTATGCTTAGAGGTGGATACAGATGTATGTATGTATGTTTGCTGTTTATCATGTATCCTGTTTGTCATCCTCTGACGTCCTGCATCTGCGGTCTGGTATGTGTGACATTAATTTTGCTCAGTTCTCAGTCATTATTACCTCACTTTTTTTCTCTTTTCTATTCTCTCTTTTCCTTCTGGTATTCCAGATAATATCCCATAGCTCTTGGTTGTTCTATTTTTTCTTTCTTTTTCTCTTTCTATCTTTTGTATTCTTTCCTTTCAGATTTCAGTTTGAAAAGTGTATATTTGCCTATCTTGAAGCTCACTGATTCTTGAGCAATGTCAAATTTACTGATGACCCATCAAAGGCATTCTTCATTTCTGGTACAGTGATTTTTTTTTTAATTTCTAGAAATTCCTTTTGATTCTTCATATTTTCATTTCTCTGCTTACATTTCCCCAACTATCCTTGCAAGTTGTATACTTTTTCCTTAAACCCATAACATATTAATGATAATTATTTTAAATTCCCTATGTGATGATTTCAGTATCTGTGTCATATTTGAGGATGGCATTGAGGATGATTTTTCTCTTCAGGCTATGTTATTTCTTGCCTTTTGGCATGCTCTAAAGGCTAGATATGTTTTATTGGGTAGTAGAGACTGAGATAAATAGGTCTTTAGTGTGAGGATTTGTGTTAATCTGGCTAGAAGTTAGGCTCTGTTTTATGTTTGCTGTATCTGTAAGTGCCAGAAGATTCAAATGCCTTTAGTGGCCTTTAGGCTTCCTTAAATAGTCCTCTGCAGAGAGAGTCTGTGTCTTGCAGCCATTTCAGCTGTAATCCACTGTTATTATGCTGGAGTTCTATTGGTGTGATGGTAAGTGTGTGGTAAAAGAATTGTTTTATAATCCTCTGATTAAAATTTCAGTCTTTTAATGGACCTATGTCTCAGGACTGTGACCTCCACAAATGTTTCCAGTGCAGAGTTGCTTTTTTGTTTTTTTGGTTTTTTTTAACCTCTGTTAACTATGTTTTATTACTTTTTCTCTTAGCTGAGACAGAAGGCTGGAAGGAAAAGGATTGGAAGGGATTCCCTTACCTGAGTTGGGATATTGCTCTGGAAATGCCCTTTCTGCTGAATAGTAGACTTTTGTCATGAAGGTTCAGAGTATATTCCACAATGATTACTGTATGAATTGAATTTTGTCCCCCTCCCAAATATATGTTGAATTCCTACCTTTCAATACCTAAAATGTAGACCTTATTTGGAAAAAAGGGTCTTTGCAGATTCAGTCAAATTAAGATAAAATCATTAGCATAAGTCCTAATCCTCTATGACTGGTATCCTCATAAGAAGAAGGAAATTTGGACACAGATATACAGAGAAAATACCATGTGATGACAGAGCAGAGATTGGAGTGATGCAGCCACAAGCCAAGAAATACCAAGGACCAATGGCCACCATCAGAAGCTAAAAAGAAGCAAGGAATGATTCCTCCCTACATATTTCAGAGAGAGCATGGCCCTGCTGACACTTTAGTTTTAGACTTCTAGCCTTCAGTAATATGAAAGAATAAATTCTTGTTGTTTTAAGCCATACCCATCCATGATACTTTGTTATGGCAGCCCAGAAAACTAACAATTACTCTTCCCCTCTCCTGATACACTCATGAAAGAACCTTTCTTGAAACTTCACCATGGTGATCTGGTTGGGTTTATGGATGTAAAGCTCACAAATTTTGGGAGATCTCCTTAAGACTACACATCGCAGCAGTTTCTTAGTCTCATGCTAGTCCACAGTCAGTCTCCAGCAGTTCATCAAAATTACCACGAAGTGTGCCTATAGGTTTATCTCCAGGGGCCTCCCTTTAGGTAAATGGATCTTAACTGCATCTCTCTGGACGCACATGTCTCTCCAAATATCAGAGTGATAGATTGTCCTGTTCCCGTCATTCACTGAGGTCCAGTTTGCATATCTTTTTCTTGTGGTAATGACAGAATGAGAACGTCCAAGCTCTTTACATATCAGAATTGAAACAGAAAGTTGAGAAAGTTTTTTAGAAACCAAGATCTAAATGCTAGGTGTGCTCATTGCTACTGGGTTGTCACTGGCTCTAGGTCATCTCAGTGGGTAGAGCTAGGAAATATATGTATATTTTGCCCTAAGTATACACATGCATCTGTAATTATTCATTTATTATATTTTTATTTTAACTTACATGTGTCTTTACATTGAACATGTATTTCTTATAGACAGCATATACTTGGTTCTTATTTTCATGTCTGGTTAATTAGACAATCACTGTCTTTTAATTGGAGTGTTACATCATTTGCTTTAGTGTAATTATTAATATGATAATTTTAAGTCTACCTTGTTATTTGTGTCCTCCCTTTGGATTAATTGAATTCCTTTTTATCTGTATTATTGGTTTGTTGGGTATATCTCCATTTCTGCTTCTTTGTTTTAATAGTTGTCCTGGAGGTTTCAATATACATTTTTTTTTTTTTTAAAGATTTTTTATTTATTTATTTGAGAGAGAGAGAATGAGAGAGAGCAAGCACATGAGAGGGGGGAGGGTCAGAGGGAGAAGCAGACTCCCTGCCGAGCAGGGAGCCCGATGCGGGACTCGATCCAGGGACTCCAGGATCATGACCTGAGCCGAAGGTAGTCGCTTAACCAACTGAGCCACCCAGGCGCCCTCAATATACATTTTTAATTTAATAAAGTCTATCTTTATGTTAGACTCTTGTGTTGCCTAATATCTAATGAATAAGAAGAGATGTTTCATGTGTTTTGTCTGGTTTCATTGTTGTTTATGAAAGAAGGGAAAATACACTAATTACTTCTTTGGAGCTGGAAAAAGAAGTCTCCAAAATAGAATTTTGAAGCAAGATAATAGTCATAAATGCATATTTATTTAAAGAAAACATTTAAATTTTCAAGATTCATTCAGTAATTCTGACAAACATCAGGACTAGGCTTAGACAATTTTTTTCTATAGTACTGAGAAAGTAACTTTTCATCTATTTCATGAGATATAATGCCCTACTTAGAAGAAAGATAGTAGGGAAAGGAGAAATCTTTCAACCAGAAGAATTTTGAGAAGAGGGGAAAGAGCAGAATATGTATGAGTTCAGGTGCCAAATTCTTGTCTGTTTGTTTGTTTGTTTTTACTTTACTATCAGAACCTGCAATTTAGTGGTAATTACTAGAGGTTTTAGAAATATTTCATTAGGATGGAGGAGCCTAAGAACATGGGAACTCCTGGGATATGCCTTTAAAGAGCATGGAGGTGTAAAGGTCTCTAGAAGAACCCTAGCCTTCAGTTAAGCACCACTTTCAGAATTGCAGTAGAAGCGTAGGAGCAATGGCATGGAAATGGTGTCTGGGAGTGTGAAGAAAAAAGGTCCTGAGCAATGATCTTGCTTCTTTAGTCTCTGTGGGAAAAATTTGCCTACCTTGGGAATGGGACCCAAAAGTATCAAAAGAAAATTAAATGGAGAGAGTCCTGATCCTCAGACATTAGCTTGTTTCCCAGTTGAAAGAAAAAAAGACAGAACAAGTTATACTTCAATTCTCACCTGTCCAAGGAGGAGCAGAAGCCACCTGTCTTCACTGACCATGTCAGTGGAAAATATAGAAGATGCCACATCAAGTTGCATCACCCTTACAGCCATGAGTCTACTTACACTACTTTTTTTAGTGAGAGAGAGAACCATGCAACTTGCTCCTTAGGATAATTAGTCCTGGAAAGGTGTTAAACACGCATTGGATATATGAAGACATAGACTATAATCTCCACAAGTGCAGAAACCATGAAGGTTTTGCTCATCACTGAGTCCTAGGTAATGTGGTATATAAGTTTTCAACAAATATATATTAAAAGAAGTTAGGAAAGAAAGGAAACAACAGAAAAAAGAAGAAAAAAGTAGGAGTTATATGTAGTAGTAACAGTTGTTTAGTAGGACTTGTTGATTTAACTCTTTTTGACCAACCCTAGGAGGGAAAGTTCACCAAAATCTAAAATCCTAGTTTGAATTCCTAAATAATATGCACAATTTCTTACTTTACTCCAGTCTAGGTCCTTACTTTTGCCCTGAACCTCATCTATCTCTGATATGCTCTAAATATAATAATCAGAAAGGGAGTAAGTCTGAAATATGGGGGCAGGAGTGATGGAGACAGCTAGCTGCATATCTAATTTATATCCTTTTTTCTTCCCTACTAATAGAACTCCTATATCATTTGGACCAATGATATGCCCAGCCAAAAGACAAAATTTTCCAATTTCCATAACAGTTGGAGTGGCTATGCGAATAAGTTTTAGTCAATGAGGTATGAGTTAAAGCTATTGAGAGAGATTTCTTAGAGGTTTCCATTAAGGGAGCAAGACAGAAATCTGCGAAAATCCCCCATTTCTCCATTTTTTTTTTCCAGCCTACAATATGGTTGGAAGGTGGGAATGCTCATGGCCCCAATAGCTATAAGATTACCTTGATGATGGAAGGTCGTGGGTAGAAGTCATGCCAATAGAGTCTGGATTCCTAATGATGGTGGAGACACCATACCAGCTCTGAACTTAATTCCAAGCTGAATTCTTAATTTCTTTCACATAAAAAAAGAGAGAGAGTGAAATAAATTTCTACCTTGTTTAAGCCAGTATTACTTTGTGGTTGTTGTTGTTTATAGTTGAATTTCATTCTAGCTGATTTATGATAAGACTCAGAGATGACTGAGAATCATGTATAGGCAGGGGTATCTACTAGAAAATATACTTGCCAATTTTTAAAATGTTTAATATTTTTAAGCCAAGTATTTCCACACTGAAGTATATAAAGTGGCCATACCCAATGTAGATATTTGAAACATCTCTTTCCTAGTCACATAGCTAAA
Organism: Halichoerus grypus; assembly: GCF_964656455.1. NCBI lineage: Eukaryota > Metazoa > Chordata > Mammalia > Carnivora > Phocidae > Halichoerus > Halichoerus grypus. The sequence continues at coordinate 76,691,942 of NC_135712.1, forward strand.
CCATATCCTCAGCCTCCCTTGCAGTTAGTGTGTTCATATGACTGAGTTCTGGTCAATGAAAAGTGATGTGTACCACTTCCAGGCTGGCCTATAAGAGTTTATCAGATAATTCCATGCTCCCTCTTTTCCTTGTTTCACTGAAAGGAGAGGACTTTGTGGACATAGAGGCTGGTAGAGACACAAAATGGAAGAAGCTTAGGTTCCTGAATGACTGGATAGAAGATTACTAGACTTGAATTTTTATGTAAGGAGAAATAAGCTTCTATTCTTTTAATCCTTTGAGATTTGGGATTGTTATGACAGTAGTTTGCCTACAATAACTAATTTAGCTGAATTCAAATGCCAGTGTCAGAGTCAAAATACCCTATAACCATAAGCCTATCAAATGTTACAATGGGAAGTCTGAGCTCTGAAACCTATTAACAGTATAATCTGGGGGAAATAACTTAATCTCTCTTATCTTTAGTTTTATCACTAAAACTAAATGGGGAGGGCGCCTGGGTGGCTCAGTTGGTTGAGCGACTGCCTTCGGCTCGGGTCATGATCCCGGAGTCCTGGGATCGAGTCCCACATCGGGCTCCCGGCTCGGCGGGGAGCCTGCTTCTCCCTCTGACCCTATCCCCTCTCATGCTGTTTCTCTCTCACTGTCAAATAAATAAAAATAAACAAAATCTTTAAAAAAAAATAAAATAAAATAAAATAAAACTAAATGGGGAAATATCACCTACACTAGAGGGTTATTGAAAAGACTAATTCATATGATTTTTATGCAAACCTTAAGCATTTGAGGAAGATTAGCTACTAAGAGTATAAGAGGAAATGAGGGTCTGAGAAAAGTCCAGCTTCACAGGTAATGGTAAAGAGCTGGTGCACAGAACCCCCTCCACCACCACCCCCCCAGGTATTTTGGCCTATTGAAATTACCCCGAGGTGACTTACTCACAGGTTCATTCTGCTTAAATTCTTATTGAAAAAAAAAAAATAGTGTTCTGCCAGAAAGCCTTCATTTCTCTGGCTTTCTCTTGAAAATCAGTTAGAGAATAATTAAAAATGACCTTACATGACGTGGCTATTTAGGAAATGCTGTAGGTTGCAAGTACCAAGGCATCTTTTGGCATATGCACTCTCATGGATAGACATTGCAACCTAAAATGGATATGCACAGGTACTGATTCACTGGTAACTATGGCAAAGCCAATTTTGTTTGCTAACTATTGGCAATGGCCAGGGAAATTAATAACAGTCATCAAATCTAAGGTACTGTCTCTTGTCTTTGGTGACAAGCTGCAATGTATCATGGCATGGCGCTCAGAAGGTGAATGGTGGCTGTAATGTTGTGATTTATAATAAGAGATATACATTTGGTCTTCATCCGGTTTCTGGCACAGAGTTTCTAAAACCCTTGGTATTTTCTAAGTGTCGAGAGCAATAAAAATGTCTTTTGTTATGTTAATGAGGTGATTTTAGAACACACCAAAGGATGGGGGCTGGTCCCAGGCAGCCAAATGGTGATTAGAGAGTTAGAACTTCTAGTCTCACCCTCCAACCTCCATGGAGGGGTGAGTGGGAAGGTGAGGGGCTGAGGATTGAGTTCAATCACCAAAGGCCAATGATTTATTCATCATACTTAAGTAATGAAACTTCCATAAAAACCCAGAAGGATGGTTCAGAGAGCTTCTGGGTTGGTTAGCCATGGAGATGGGGGTAGAGTGGCAAGCTTGGAGAGAGCATGGAAGCTCCATTGTCCTTCCCACATACCTTGCCCTAAGCATTTCTTCCATCTAGCTGTTCCTGGCTTATATCCTGTTATAATAACCTGTAATCTAGTAAGCGAAATGTTTCTCTGAGTTCTGTTAGCTGCTCTAGCAAATTAATCAAACCCAAGGAGAGGGTCATGGAAATCTCTGATTTCTAGCCAGGAGGTCAAAAGTTCAGCTAATAACCTGGACTTGAGACTGGTATCTGAAGTACAGGAGGGAGTGACGGGGTGGAGGGAGGGTAGTCCTGCAACCCTTACCCTGCAGGATCTCTGGTAGATAGGTATCAGAATTGAGTTGCATTCTTGGATACCTTTATGGTGTCTAAGAATTGTTCAGTGTGTTGTGGGAAGACCATCCCCCCAACACATGTTGGAATTGGGTCCAGGAACTAAAAGAGACATTTCAAGTAAGATTTTGCTTGGAACAAAAGATTTTGGGTAATGAAAGTAGATAGAATAGCACATAATTTCCCACTCTACAAAACAGCATAAGGAAGGTATATTAGTCAAGGTTTTCCAGTAATGTAATGTGTGTATATATATATATGTGTGTATATATATTTAAGTATATATGTATATATAAAATATAAATATATATGCTGTAAAAACGACAATATATTATAATTTTTGCCTTAAACAGTAATAATCCTCTAATAAATTTAAAGAGAAATGTTTATATAATAAAAACAATAAAGATTTTGTGAAATACTTTCCTAGATATTTACCTTTCTGATGTTTTTCATTCCCTCCTGAAGATCTGAGCTTCTATCTAACGTAAGAGTCTTCTCCTGAAGAACTTATTATTTTATCATTTCTTATACAGCCAAAATAATGATAATGTGTTGTAAGTTTTATAGCACATACTTTTATTCTCCCCAAAGAAGGCATGAAAATATTGAGAAAATCAAGAACAGATGACCAAGATAAAAGACTTAAGCATATCTATATCAATAATTATATTAGCTTTAAAGGAATAAACACTTCAATTAAAAGGCAGAGGTTGTCAAATTGAATTTAAAATGTAAGATACCTTGTTTTCTGTTTATAACATTATAAAGTTTAATTTTATCCCAAATGTAAATATATGTAAATATATATATATATAAAGATCCTTGAAAAGCCAAGACAGTTTGAAATAAGAAATGTGAGAGACATACCCTATCTTTTTTTCTAGCTTATTTAAAGCTACAAGAACAATGTGTTAGTGTTGGTTAATTAAGCCAATTCTGAGCAAAAACTACATACGAAGTCTGTTAGAGTGAGGATGAGGCACTTTTTCTTTGCTGATAAAAGGGACCAGATTCAAGAGGAGAGTCATACGAGCCATCCCTCCTTTTGCCCCCTTTTCTATTGAACATTTAAGTGATATGGTGGCAATCATCTTGCAACCATAAGATGATAAGTATGAGGAGGAAAAGCCAACATACTTAGGATAATGCAGCAGAAAGTTGTCTGAGCTTAATTTTCTTGATTACATTAATGATCTGCAAAACCAGTGCTAACAACTGCTTAACTCCACCACATTTCTTATGTGAAAAAAAAATAAACCTCAATTATGTAATCACTGTTATCAAGAATTCTTTTGATTGCCATCATACCTATTTCTAACCATCCTAATATCTAAAAAGAGAGGTGCAAATTAAACAACAGTAACTCTCATTCCCCTGGTGCCATATTGACAACATGCACAAATTTGATCATTCCAAAGAGTGAGGCAGAAAAGGCAAAGGGGTTCTCATGCTGTGCAAGTGGTTTGCAAATTGGCACAACCATTTTGGAGAACAATTTAACAGCAATTTAATAAAGAAGTTTGGAGTCATGTATATCCTACAACACAAAAATTAATTTTTAATTCTCTAGAGAAATGCTCTCATTTTGATGTGAGGAGATATGCAGAAAGATGTTGATTGTAAATAACTGGAAACCTTCTATATATCCACTAATCAAAGAAATATTTCAATAAATTGTGCTATAATCCTGCAGTATGATAGTATTCAACAGTTAAAATGAATGAACTAGATTTGTATGTATTAGAATATATAAATCTTGGAAACATAATTTTGAGTTACAAAAAAGTAACACGCAGAAGGATTCATGCAGAAAGATACCATTCATGTAAATTCTTAAATTACACAATCATTATATATTGCTTATGAACACACAGATTGCACTGAATTGCTAGTTGTTCCTCCAAATTCATTCTCCCTTCTTCATAGTGAAAAGAATTTTAGCTGAATATAGTTACAACTAGACACTACATTTTTCTACTTTTCCTATTTAGGACTCCAAAGAGCTTTTATTTATGTTGGAATGTCCATTGATATTTATCAAATTCAAATTTAAAATTGAGGCATTAAAAATATTTCATTATAAAAAGATAATATATGTTTATATTAATATATTCTTTTATGAAAAATAACTTTAAAAATAAATTTGGTGAAAATGTGGCACTCACATTTTTGAAAATCTTTTTAACTTAGGACTTGATTCAAGACAAGTAGAGTCTCATCTGCTTCTGCAGTCTATTCTAATATTGTTTTTATTGCTGTACTTGAAGAAAATTTGGCCTCACACAGATATATGGTTGGAAAGAGGAGGAGACTACAGACACCTTGAAAGAATCCCAGTGACCCCAGGAGCCCTCAGTTTGCACTTTCAAAACTGCTACCTTAAGAGATGGTGAAACAACTAAATCTCATGGTTCAAAGCGGACTGTTTACCCTGTCCCTTCTACCATCCTATAAACTGCTTTGAGGGAGAAATAAGCTCCAATCTCCTTTGAGCCACTGTGTTTGGGGGACTCTTGGTTAGAGCGGCTTAGTTAATACCTTATGTAATAAACAGATACAGAAGCAAAGTAGAAATGTGATCTGGAAATACACATCCACCACAAACCGTAATTAAGAAAGGGTACACAAGGACCTTAAGTGTATCTGTAATATTTTCTTCATTCTAAAAATATATTTGAGGAAAATACGGCAAAGAATCAATCTTCGTTAAATACGCATAGTGGGCACTTGGTGATTATTATGTTATTTTCCACATATTCGAACATTTTTATGAAAAGAATTGAATGTTTTTGGGGGATCCCAGCATAAGACACCTAACTACTTACTGCACTTACCATTATGCTCTCAAAGGAGGGAGGTAAATGTGAAGGGAGGTGAAGGTCTTCATAAGGTCTCAAAGAAGGGAGGTGAATTTTTCTTTATAAACATAAGTTCATTGAGCCTTAGTAAATAATTCTAATTATACATAGATTTTGAGAGAAATAAAGACAATGAAATTGAAATATGTATGCATAAATGAATGCATGGAAGTCTTTTATGCACCATTATATTTACTTGAGTTTTCTTGAAGTAAGAAGCATATTTTCCCAGGGTTGGCGGATTAGCATATACTTTCATGTATTATTGATATATTCGTATATCAGTTTTAATCTAAAGATTTCAAAGTAATTTACAACTAATAGTAATCATTTACATCTTACAGGCATTTAAAATTTGGAAATTGTGTTAAAATCCATGGTTTTCTATTACATTAACAATAACCCTGTTAACTAGATAGGACAAAGTTTATTAAATATGATATGGTGGGGAAATGGAGCCCTGGGGGGTAAAGTGACAAATGCCCAAGGCCACAGAACAAGTTATTTTCTCCATGGAGAGATCAAAGACATTTTTCGTAATGACATTAATTCTCAAACGCCTTCATGTGAAAATGTCCCAACACATTTTCCCTCATTTTCCATTAGCCAGAACAGGGTTGCTTGCCACTCTAAACCAATCACTGGCAAAAGGGAGAGACACTAGCAAAAATGTTCGCTCTAATCTAATCGAGGTCCATTTTCTGTTGAAGGTTGGGAGCCACCTTTCCTGAGCACACTGTTACCTCAAAACAAAACAAAACAAATTCTTTTAACAATAAAGAAATAAAAATGGCCTTTGGGGGGAACACCTCACAGTGTCTTCCACAACAATCCAATGTACTTTTACTTTCTTTAAACTCATCTTTTGTGCTAAGTGACCTATAAGGTAGGAAAAAAAAATCCATGATGCAAATGCTACCCTCTAAATATATTAATGAGGAGAGGATATCGACTATTCCCTCAAATTCCTTGAATTTTGTTCAATTTTCTTTAGCTCCTTTGAACACACAGACCAGTTTGTATACATCCTAGCACAGCTAGAATTTTGCGTAAAAATGGGAGACATTCACACTCAGCTCAGTTAAATTTCATCCACTGATTGTGAATTCTGTGAGAGCAGGAGTTTAAACTATTTTCTTTATCATTTTATTCGTGGAGCCTCAGCCAGTGCCTTGCACATAATAATGTGTTCAACATGTCTTCTAAACTATTAAATCTTGTTATTTCTTACCATTTCTCATCACCTCCTTTTTGTTGCCACTGAAAGTCTCCCTTCTAGATAGAAAGCTTGATTCCTCCATAAAGTGTCAGAGTAATAACCAATACTGATCTAGTACTGATTTTGTACCAAACACTCTCCTAAGTATTTTATTTACACTATATGTATATCCCCCCCTGCATTAAATTAATCAGAGTAATCACCCAGAAAAGCCCCAGCCTGGACGTTATGAAGTCACTGTGTTCTGTGCATCCTTAAACTTGGAGCTTATAATCACAGAGAGAGGAAAAACAAAACAAGCACCCTGCCAAAAAAATCCTGCATATATGTTACTATCATCGTGAACAGAGAGTACAGAAGAGAGCCAAATGACATTGAAAAAGATATTCTTTTTGCCTCAATCCGTAGGCCCTGGAATGCCCTCCCCCCTTCACCCAGTGATTTGTGTCCAGAGAATTCAGTGGGCCAGGCAGTTAGCTCACAATAGACACAGGACACCCATGGCTGTGGGAAGTCCCCAGAAGTCACTGGAGCATACACAAGAGTGTGTGTCTATGGATATAAATATAAAATGCTTCACTCACCTCGGCCCCCAAATCTGACCTTATTTGTCAGTGCTACCTTGGCTGGGTCTGGAGGGCAAGGAAAGAACATCTTGACCAGCTGATGCTCCAACAGATGCAGGAGAGGCACGTGTGCTGGAGATGTGGGGAAAATGGCGTGCTGAGCCTGCCTGCATCTTCACCTTTGCTGCCCTCAGAGTCTTGCTGGCAGGCTCCTCTTGCCTCAGGAAGTTCCCAACACTTTCTGCTGTTTTTTCCTCTAGTGTAGTTTGTTCCTTGTAAAAATAACAGAATCTCAATTGTTAAAATGCAACTGGGAGAAGAGAAAGAAATTCATCATCTTTCCCACCTAGCACGGTCATTTTAGCACTTCAAAAAAAAAAAAAAAAAAAAGTCCCTTACAGTCTTTTCCCTATGTTTTTTAAAAATTGAATTGTATTTTTGTCTCTAGCTTTTGTTCTGGACATAAAACAGCAATATGGAAAGATGTCTATGTGATATCTAGGGGGATCATAGAATATGTTTGATTCAGGACAATTTTGAGAGTAAAAGGGAGCTAAAATTAATTATATAAATTTTTGAAATTTATATTTATTGACTGATAAATTAGTTCCAAGATATTGAGGTACCTTAAATAGTATTATTCAAAACCTATTTTCAAAAATAAAATTCACCCTAAAAAATTTAAGTAACATGTATCTATGTACATTGAAGCATTTAAAGTTACATTGAAATATTTTTTAAGAACTTCTTTATATTAATTATCCAAACCCAACAACCTAACTGAATAATTATTGTTTGTATAAGCTCACAAACTACTAATGTTTTTAGTTGTATCTGTTTCTAATACCATGATATTGGTGTTTCTTAAAGAACATATGTTTTTCAATGTGATATTATTTTAACTTTTCAGACAATTGGCTAAAATATTTCTTCAAAGTTGCATTTAACTATTAATACACTTGAAATTGCTGACACTTTTAGGTGAATCTTCTCTATAGACTTTTTTTTTATGGACAAAACACTCTTCATAGTACTTGAAATATTCCATGAGTTCAGTGCAAAATTTGAAAAATAGGGGACATATTCTATTCTATTTCACGTAAAAATGTGTTAACATTTCAGCCATATACCTTCAAAAATACTGTCTTTTCTATTTAGAATACCTTTCTTCAAAAAATATTTTTATAAGCCAAAACTCATTAAATAAATTGCCGCTTTTTTTTTTTATTTGGTTGAAAGTTTCACCAAACTTAGATACAACAAAATAAAAGTTCTTCTCAATTTTATTTTATTCTAAAACAGAATATAAATGTATTCAATGTAAATAAGAGCTTCATGAAAAACAAAAAATCTCTTTCCACAAGTTTATATATTCTAAAACACAACTAAATAATTCCAGAGTCATTTTGTTTTACACAGTTTGTGCTTTCTTGGTTTGTTTCCTTCTTGTCTTACTTTTACAGGGATAAATTTCAACATCTTCCCCTTTGTAAACTTTACTTTCAGTGATTTCTCCAAAAGTTTCAAAGCTGAAGTTTTTTAATGCTTCATTCACTGCATACTTAGATGAGGAATTTTCAAAACTGATTTTGAATGAGCTGCAAACAAGATGTATAGGCCTCATTCACAAAAAGTTCAATGCCATTGCAGGACACTAAAGGGGACACTTCAGTTTAAACCTTTCTTCATCATAAGACATGTAAGCTCTTTGGATGTTTTTGTACCATGTAAGTAGTAGTGTAAGGACGTGCCCGTGATCCCTCTGGCCCATCCGCCTCCCCGGGCCATCTCAACTCACTGTGTGCATGGTGGTGGAGGGAGCACCAAGCTGATGGCTGCAGGTCTTTAGTGCTTTAGTCTCCTGCATGCCACACATATGAAAGCAGGCTGTCTTAGTTGGGCCTTTCTAAAGTAATCCCCCATATCTCTTTGTACACGACAATACGGTTGGCTCCAGGATGGGGAAGAGAAGACTGGTATCTGCTCTTGGTTTCTCTTCTTCCTCTCGAAGCCATTGGGGCTGGCAAGGATGGGTTTCTCCTCTTTCTCTTCCTAGATGACCACTATCTTCCTTAAATAAAAGTCTGTCACCTAGTCTTCCAGGCCTGAATACTAGGGCAGGGGAAGAGGAATTCAGAAACTTTTCTCTCTCTTAGCAAGCCTGGCTTTACATCTCATTCTTTTCCTGTGGACATAAAGTTCCTATTTTGATGGCCAGAAAGCGAATATTAACTTCTACTCTCTCTGCATTGTTGTTGTACCCATCCTAATTACTCTTTCTGCCTCCCCACTCTGCATCCCCCTAAACAGTAAATGAATGTTTGGGCTGACTTGAATGGAAGTCAGGCATATAAAAATGCAAAAGAGACAAGCGTATCCATGTATCTCCCAAATTATCACCCCCTCTTGCAATATGTTACTGGAGAAATAATTAGTGGGTCAAAAATATGTATGTATGAACATCATCAGATAATATTGACAAGCTGAATTACAAAACAATCTCCTATAAATGAGAGCATTTCACTGTATTCTTGTAAGCGATATCATTTTGAAAATTCTTGCTAAATTAAAATCAAAGAATGATCAAGGGATAATCTTTAGATTTCTTTAGTTTTATTCTAACCTCTAATTCTGCAGGCAAGTAAACTCGAATTCATGAGAGACACGATTTAATACCTTGACTGGGGGATATAAAATGACAAGGCGCTGAGCAAAACTGGGACGAAGAGATTTTTGTTACTGAGATCAACAGCTTTTGGATTTCACTGCCACTAGAAACCAGGCTTGATTACCTGGGCTACTAGTCTGACTACTCAGAGGTGCAATAATCTCTTAGATTTGCTTAGGTCCTTCAGGTCTCAACGTTGTTGCCATTTTACATATAGGATTTTACTTTCCCGTGAATGCTATGAGGTATTATTAATTCCATGTGATAGCCAAACTGAGACCCAAAGATCTTAAGTGATGTGCTCAACATGGATGGAAAGAGCAGAGTGGTAGACAGAGAAGGTCAGTCTGAATTGGATTTCTGACTCTACCACTGAGGGGTTCTGTTATGTCAGAGAATTTCCTAATATCCCAAGCTGCTTCCTCACCCGCCAATCAAACTTAGCAAACTTCACCTCGGGGTTGTAATAAGGAATAAATACCTCAATACGTATAAAGGAGTTTTTGTTCCAAGCTTGACAGGGAGCAGCCTGTTAATGAGTGATTATTCTCATTGGGGGACAGTACAGTTGCTGGCTTTTTTATAGTCCATTGCCTTTGCTCTTCCTTTGAAATAAATATTTTTCAAATCAGAACAATGACTGACTGCAATACATCTTGTTAGGTCAAGGATCAGCAGAGATAAAGAGAAGACGCACCAAAAGGGATTTTTTTCCATTTGAATTTACCTTACAAAATAATAGAATCATAAAAAGCAAGTACTATAAGAACAATGCATGTGAATCCCTCTCACTACCGACAGAAACCTAGGTGTGGAAGGAAAACGGCTGGCCCAGAGTTCCACAGGGAGTAAACTGCAGTCAGTATTTCTTTCAGAGCCCTGGCCTCTGAAATCAGATCCAGGCTTTCAACGCAATGTGCGTTTTATCCTTCGCAAACCGGGCAAGGAGAGCCATAGGTTTTACCAATGAAAAATGATGAGGCCTGCCAAAATTCCAGCCAACCCTGCACACTTAGTGGGTATCCACAGAGTGCCAGTGCTTGTGCCAGGTGCTCTGGGGGAGAGGGTTGAGTAAGGCATGGCCATTGCTCTCTCGTCTGGTGGCGGAAGGAGGCACACACACAAGTAACTTGATTCCAAGGCAGAATGTGATAAGTGTTATCTTAGATCAGTGGAGGAGACAGGTCACACGACTGGAATAGCATGAAGTCAGGCCTGAGGCTGAGGCCATGCTGTTATTTAGGAACCCTATCAGGTTCATCTCACAGCTTGGCAATGGTCCCAAAACCCTGTAGCTTCTTGTCCTGGGTGTGCTGGGTCATGGGATGGTCCCCTGTCTCTCCTGGAGTCTACTGTGAAGGCCCCTGGATGGGAGAGTGTATAAAGACAGGTAGAAAGAGAGGTTTGTTCCGCTTTTTAAAATATGATCCTAGAATGCCTGGCCCAACAGAAAAATGGCTACTTCAAGGTGATCTCTCTTCCAAGCCTGTGGGGAGGTGGAAAACATCAGAGCCTCCCCGTTTTCTAGCCATTCAGGAAGTGAACAAAACCAAAAATATGACATTTGTTTACTTTTCTAGGGTAGTTCTTATCTCATTCAGCTTTGCCTTAGCTGTCTGCTGGTCTGTCTCACCGATAGGGACCTTAAGGTTCTGGAGGACAGAGCCCCTCTGACTCACCTTAGCTCCCACAGTACCCAGGGAAATCTTCATTGCATTAAATACTCAGGCAAGTAGGGCCGACTTGAATTGACCCTTCTGCTATTCCTTTAACACTTCCCCATTTCCCAACTTGCTGGCAACTTTGCCAAAATGCCTTCAAACACAGAGTTAAAAGTGAAAGGCAATACATGAGACCTCTCTGTACTGAATATTGCATTGTGTTAAATAGATTACAAAAAAGCAAGGGTGAGGGGAGGAATTAACTTGGATAAAAAAGGGAAAGAGGACTTGAGTGCAAGAGGTCTGAGCTCTGCCCTGACTCTGTCTGCCCGTAGGCACAAGGTTCCCCTCCCTGAGCCTCAGCCTCCTCAACTGATGGAAACAGGGCTGAATAGGTTGATTGCCAAGACTTCACTTATTTTGAGGGATCTATCATTTTAATTATGACTATTTGCTACACTATTTGCAACAACAGTAATAGCGGTCTGATAATATTAGACTTATAAAGCACTTGTAGATTCATTATTCTCTAATATCTGTTGAAGAGGGAGCAAGGTAAGCTGCAGAGTCCTCCGCTCCATGCCCTCTCTGAAGCAGACTTGACCTCTAGAGCTTAGTCTGGCCTAGATCAGATTTCTGTGGTCACACTCTGATCCAAACCAATTGGTAGAGCTTTGGAATGGACTAGGCACTGCTGTGAATGCATCCAAGAAAAACATAAAGTTGTGCTTCTCCACGCCCTGGCCAGACCCACCAACCAGAGCTACAGGAAGGCATTGGGCAGAAGACCTTCCTCTCTTCTTTTTCCTTTATTCGGTCTTCTCTGCCTACTTCTCATGTACACTTAAGACTTAAATCACCACCTACCAGTGGTGATTACTATTCCGGGAAGGCTAACCTGAACTGGGGTTTCAGCTCCCGACCCACTTTTCTAACTAATCAACATTGGTATTATGTCCCTGAAGCTCGATGTGATCCACTCTGTCTTCATTGACTTCCATCATATCAGCCCCTGTTCCTGACCTCCGTGGCTTCTCCAGCATCTGCCTTGTGAACTTGGCTCAAAATTGCTAGTTCAGCTCTCATTTCTTTAATGTTCTCCTATTGCTACTCAGTGGCAGAGGCCGGCAGATTTTCCCCTAGCGTATCTACCCCTGTCATACTTAGGCCTCATCATTGCTTACTTAGACAAATTCTTAACTTTTATTTTATTTCTTTATTTTTTGACAGAGTCCTAACTTTTAAAACTATTCTGCCTGGGCCGTTAAGCCAGAACACACTCATTTTTAATCATGCCACACCTCTAATCAGAAACACTTAGAGGGCCTCGACTGCCCCCCACACAGTGCATTTTTTTTAACACTAGGGTTCAAGGCCTTCCACCGTCTGGTGCAATCAACTATTGCAGATGTATGTCATGCCACTCAGTGAATGGTGCACTCTTCTCCACACACGCCCTCCCATGCCCATACTTTCATAATATTGTGAAGTGGTTCAGAATGCCCTGCCCTCTTTCTCCTCACCATTCTTATTAACACATAACTCCATGTTTCCACCGTCTCCAAGGTGCAGCTTGAATGGCCCCTCTCCCACTACACCTTTCTTAGGGCAGATGTATGCTGTCCATCTTCTGAACCTGTCTTTTTGTCTTTTTCTTTGTAAGACAAGGCACTAATCTTATTTTGCCTCATTATTTGGTCCTTTGTGTAGGAGCACACTTCCAAAATTTTTTGTTTTTTTATTACTCCAGGTTGCATGTCAGTATGCATCACTGTGGAATTTGACACAGCAAAGAGCTCAATACAGTTTAGATTGAATGGGGTTACAGCGAGGAATCAAAAGGAACAGGAAAAGAAAGGAATCAAGAGCCATCATAGTCTTTTATCTGTGATTTAAACCACGATTTCAGCTGAAGGATACATTATAACATGAGTACACTTCACTGACTTCCACAGAAATGCTGTTTTTGTGATGATCACAAAATGCTAGAGTTGGAAGGAGCTTAGGAAAAGATGAAGTTTGGTGCAAGGGAGTAGCTTACTCCAAACCGTAAATTTCAGTAAGCAGCTGAACTAGGATTAGAACCATTTATCCTGATATCTAGGCTGTACTGTATCTACTATTATTCTTCTAGCTAGCTTTTACCAACTTAACTACACCAGAATGGAGAAGGCCAGAGGGTTTATATTTAAGTAATATTGATCTTGGAGCAATGTGTGATTGATTGGATCTCCAAAGGTCACCCTAGGGTCAATCATTACCATAGACAAATCATAAGACACTTAACTATATGTGCGTCCACCCAGGCAGGAACTGGAAGATTCTGGTGGACAGAGCCCCTCGGACTTCCTGCTTTATCTCATAGCACTTAGAAAGTGCTTTGCCTTATTAAATATCCAATCAGTTATCAATTGAATTGCTATAATCTTCTGCTATTCCACAGTTCTTTTCTATGCCCCAGCTTTTATTAGAGTTGTTACAGGGTCTCTGACCTGAACTTGTGAGGTAAAAGTCCCCTTGCAAAATAATTAATTTGCTCCATGCATTCCCAATAGTCATTCAACCCCCTAGCACAAGAATCTGGCTCCTCCGCCGTAAAACTCTGGCTTTGGGACATGAAATGAGCACCCGGTGCCTATCTAGCCAGCCCTTACTGAGGGACAGTGTGTGCCGGGGGCCAGCGCCTGGCCCGCTACCTCAGCAGCTGCACCTGAGCCAGAGGAGCAGGAACCTGGCCAGCTGGTCCTTACCCTCTGGTTCCACCTGACAGGAAGATGGTTTAAGCTTTCTCTTGCACAATGCACTGGAGGCGGAGGAGGAAGACAGACAAAAAGAACAGGTCAGGCAGATTTCATCAGCCGGCAGCCAGCATCAATACTTCTCTGAGAAAAGATGTTTGGCAGCTTACACACAGCATGCTCAGGCAGATTCCATGTAACAGGACATAGGAGCAGTGGCCTCCTTTCCTCTCTTCACCTCTCTTTCTCCTGGCCCCAGGCAAGGATGTTTTCTTTTCTGGAAGGTAAATTGAATGTTAACAGAGTCTATGGATTTAATTTCAATAACATGCACTTTTCTTCAATTCCAAGTTCTCAACACTGGATCTTTAGAAATAAGTATGCAATGCATTCCCCCTCCCTTTATTTTTTTTAAAGATTTATTTATTTGAGAGAGAGAGAGAGACAGACAGACAGAGAAAGAGAGCACAGTGGGGAGGGGAGAGGGAGAGAGAATTCCAAGCAGACTCTCCACTGAGTGCAGAGCCCGACTGGGGGTTTGATCTCAGGACCCTGAGATCATGACCTGAGCTGAAATCAAGAGTTGGAAGCTCAGCCAACTGAGCCAACCAAGCGCCCCTTCCCCCTCCCTTTAAAAAAAGTGTGTTGGGCACCTGGGTGACTCAGTTGGTTAAGCGACTGCCTTCGGCTCAGGTCATGATCCTGGAGTCCTGGGATCGAGTCCCGCATGGGCTCCCTGCTCGGCAGGGAGTCTGCTTCTCCCTCTGACCCTCCTCCCTCTCATGCTCTCTGTCTCTCATTCTCTCTCTCTCAAATAAATAAATAAAATCTTTAAAAAATAAAAATAAAAAAATAAATTAAAAAAGTGTGTATGTGTTTGTGAGTGTGTGTGTGTGTGTGTGTGTGTGTTTGGACACAAAAATAATATGCTCACTGTAGACATTTTGGAAATTATATATATATATATATATATGTATATGTGTACATATATATATAAATATGCCTATATTTAATGGATCATTTGATATAAGCAATTTATAAATTTTAACCTAAACATAATAATACAAATGTTTGTTCATGCTAGTAAATTTTCATTCACGGCATAATTACTTGGTCACATAATGCCACGTCATAGAGCTATAACAAAATGTATTTAATTCTAGATTATTGGACATTAGGATAATTTCCTGTTACTATATACAATACAGTGATAAATATCTTGTATAATATCTTTTCCTGTTGTGTGTATTCATATTGGTTTTCTTAGACTGAGTTCTCTTTCCACTTTGTGAGATATGACACCACATTTGGATTCTAAAATTTAGCCAACAGACTAAGATTGGACTGTGGGAGGTTGGGGCAGCTTGGGGAGAAGTAAAGAACTGGAACTGCAACTGCCCATTCTTGGGGCTCATTAGAATCCACAGGTTACTGATGCCAAAATTTCTGCTTATTAAACAACCAACCCCAAGATTCTCTCAGACTTTAATTGATCCATAATTTCATTCCTCCCTTTAATTACAGTCCTAAAGCACACAGAGACCTCTGTGGATCAGTACATGAGCCATGTCAAGTTCAGCCAGCATTGTTCAACAGGTGAAAGTAATTAAAGGAATTTCATTCTTTTATCCATAGGTGGATTTAAAAAGGGCCCGAATAACCAATCCACAGCAACACTTCACAAAATTTTAGCCACTTTCCTTAATCTTGCATCTACTCTAATACCATTCTTTTAGGCTCTTCAGTATGTAGATCAACTTAATCCCCTTCCTAGCAGGAAGAATCTTTCCTCACTGGAAGAGAGAAAAGTAGGAAGGGGAGTACAGGATTCTATTTGATGGACAATGGGTGAAGGACTGAGTGTTGGTAATGTTTATCCTGTCACATAACCATTCCTCAAATATTTACTGAAGCTGGACAAGCCAGAAACTGTGCTAGTTCCTAGAGGGAATATGAATTGAAGAAGAAAATCTCTATTATTAAGAAGTAGAACTAGTTGAGGAGGCTGCAAATAGTAAATTATCTGACAAGAGGACTTGTCTTCCATTACAGAAAGGCAAAGATTATTGGTTACTGGTGATTTGTCTCTGTTGATTCAAATTGGGAAAGGGACAAGACCCAGATTTTTGTTGTTATGAACAGCAATTTATTTAATAAACATGGGCAACGAAAGTCCTATGGAGGGTGCAAAGACATTTAACATGTCAGTGAAACTCCAGGAATTTACAGTCAAGTTAGATGATAGACTGATATGTGAAATGGTGAATAAACTGTTATTCAAGGAATTATGTAAGTAACAAGTGTCAATATATTTTAAAATAGAAAGATAATGTTTCAGGGTTTCAGAAAGGAAAATGGGAGGAAACTGGACTTTCAAGGTTTTTTCTTTCCTTGTAGGTCAAGTAAAGTTGTTAAGGGATATAGGATTAGAGCTGCAATAATAATAATCATGAGGTAACACCACTTAAAAAATGAACTTGGACTCTCCTTGGTCATATTTCACAAATGTTTGGTGAGTATCAACAGTGAGTGAGAAAATATGTCAAATTCTAGTGATATGAGATTCATGAGATGTGGGAGTTCAATCTACCGTTGGGGGGAAGACAATAATTATTGTATTCTACTTAGAGTTAACCACCTTATTCACACATAACACATCAAGCTCAACAAAAAATTGATAGGTTTGATATTACTCTCTCTAGCTTACCCATAAAAACAAAATAAACCACACCAACATAAAAACAAAACTGAGTCAGGGTTTTTTACTTGCTCTAGATTACAAAGGGCTCCCAACCATTTTATTTATCTTACACTACTGTTATTTGCTAGAGAATGTTTCATACAAATGAGATAAACTTTAGATCTTTGCTCACCCATGATTATTCAGCTTAGTAATTGCACTGATCATTTTCATATTTTATTTCTTAGATATTTGTCTTTTCCTTATTTTAGAAATTCATTATTCCAACAATTAAGTAACAGAGATCACAGCATCTGGGAGTAAATTGCCTGCTTTCCATGACATTTACTAAGAGCCAGGGAGTTGGCTTAGCTCATTAGTCAGCTCTGCATAATTTTCCATGTATTTCATTAAATTTTATACTGGAACATTCATTTTAATTTATTCATGATTTTATAACTTTAAATAAGTTTTAATCTCCTATTATACTTATATTATTAAAAGACATTAAAATAATGTATATATAAAAAATAAAATGTATCTTATTAAACTATATAAAATAAAATTTATGTTATTAAAATATTATAAAATATAAATTTATGTAATATATTTTAATATATAAACACTATATTGTTATACTATTATATATTATAGACCAATATTAATAAGTATTAATAATATGTAATATGTTGATGTAGTATCTTATTTGTTATAATGTGTAATGAGTAATTTTTAAAACTCAGTTTTTATTAATACTTGGTAGAAATTAAATTACTATAAATATACTTTTCATATTTATACTAATAAGTGAACAAGAAAGATCTCTGATATCCAAAGATTTGGCAACTGGTATAAAATTTAAGGACAGACAATGTCAGTTTTAGGAAACACTTCAGAGAAACCATTGTCTACCAGGTATTGCAGGCACCTTTGCACACCTTGTTGCATTTAATTCTCAAAACAAGACTCTAAGTTTGAAGTACTAATCCCTATTTTACAAAAGAGGAAATGCTCTCAGAAATATTTATAAGCTCAGCTAAGATCATATATCTGGCAAGACGGAGAACCAGGATGTGTCCAAATGAATTACTTTTATCCTGGGACTGGGAAGTAAAGAAGACATCCATGACATTATTTTCTTGTGTTGCTTGAGTTGGTCACCATGACCAATCTACTGCTAGGAATGAAGTGTTAGCAAATCTCACTGTCCTCTGCTTATTTGCTGATAGAGCTCAGTTTGGGAGCTACATTATGGAAAAAACAGTTTTAAGTCCATTGCTAGTGTAACAAACTTCATTTTTCTTCCTTATGGATTTGCTTTAACTCTGCAACTCATTTCAACTGTTCTTATGCAAATGTGTAGTCTCATCATCTGGGCCACCAGCAAGCCTCTGATCTCACTCTCACCATTTCCACCCCCACAATGTACTTGTTTCAAAAACAATTGTCCTAACAGAAGGTACCTGTGAGAATTCCATCTCAAATAATACCATCGATTGATAAAATGGCATCTTTCTGCTGGTGAACATAAAAGATTCTTGCAAACATTATTAATAACAGTACAACCTCACTCAATACTTAGGACATAAACTAGAGGACATGTTATTGAGCATACCCTATGCATTTCAGGCAATTCTCTTAATCTTCACAGTTGGGTATCAGCACACAAACAAGGAAAGGAAACTGAGTCTAAGCTGAAAAGGAATTCGCACAAAGTCATACAACTAGTTAGTGGTAGAACCAGATGCAATAACCTGATCTTAATGTTACAGAACCACTTACTATTTATAAGAACTTAAGGTAAGACTATTGCTTAATTTTTCCCAACTTCAAGTTCCTCATCTTTAAATGAGGGCTGTTAAGAGCTGTCCTGCCTATTCCACAGGCTGTTTGAGGAGATCAAAGGAGCTAATGGATGCAAGTGAGAATATTTTGCTAAAAGCATAAAGCACCATAGAAATACAAGGTTTTATCAGTCTGTCTAATGCATCTCTCTTATAAGTGAGTCGGAGTTTTATTTTTCTTTGATGTAGCCACCAACCTTTCAAAGCAGCATTGGGACTACAGTTTAGTTTCAAGCTCAATCTAAACATAAACTGCAATACAAAAATTAGTTTTTGGTGTGTCTCACAAACCTATCCCATCCCACTCAGTGGCTAATCTGGGATGAGGTGGCTATATTATTCCAGACTAAGGGCACCCAGTGTCTACAGTACCTTAATTTAACTATGTACAGTTAACATCACTTTTAAATGAGATGGTGTTTTGAAGAAACACGTCTTGTATAATTTGAAAATGGTAAAGTGTTTAGACTATTAGAAAGTGTACTATAAGATTCAAAACCTAGGTTTGATACATGGCTTTGCTACTAACTAGTTGTATGCACTCAGGCTTCTTTCTCATCTTCCTGGGCCTCATTTTTTCTCATCTATAAAGTGAGCAGATTGGACTGCATAATTCATACACTTTGTTATTTAACCACCATTTGTTGGAATTTACCAAATGCCAAGTCCTATGCTTAGAGACAGGTGAGACTATGATCCCTGCTCCAAGGGTTGCAACATCTGGTGGGGGAGCAGACATAAACCAGTAATAATAATTCAGTGTGATATCTCTAATGGCTCTTGCAGTTATGAGTCAAATGTATATGTCCCCCTTTTTCTCATTGTGTGTGTGTGTGTGTGTGTGTGTGTGTGAGTACATACCCAGATACATACACATACACACAGATACACACATCCTCATACAGGACCAAATTAATTGCAGAAAAGTTCAAGCAGAGATAGACTCTACAGGGCTAACTGTTAATTAAAGAAGGGCTATCACAGAAGGTAGAAGAACTATATTTACTCATTGGATTTCATTTACAGTTACTTTGTCCATATTATGAGAGGTTTGCAAAAGGCTTGATGAACTTGAGCAAACCTTGGTGAAAAAATGTTTCCACTTAGCTTCAAAATTCCTGGGTCATTTCTGA